>NC_052152.1:181277378-181919537 GCF_902713615.1 Scyliorhinus canicula
CCACCCCAAAACGCCGGGGTCTCTCTCTCCCCCCCCCCCCCAAACGCCGGGGGGGGGTCTCTCTCCTCTCCCCCACACCCAAACGCCGGGTCTCTCTCTCCCCCCCCCCCAAACGCCGGGTCTCTCTCTCTCCCCCCACCCAAACGCCGGGTCTCTCTCTCCCCCCCCCCCAAACGCCGGGTCTCTCTCTCTCCCCCCACCCAAAACCGCGGTCTCTCTCTCTCCCCCCCCCCAAACGCCGGGTCTCTCTCTCTCTCTCCCCCCCCCCCCCCAAACGCCGGGTCTCTCTCTCCCCCCCCCCAAACGCTGGGTCTCTCTCTCTCCCCCCCCCCCCCCAAACGCCGGGTCTCTCTCTCTTCCCCCCCCTCCAAACGCCGGGTCTCTCTCTCTTCCCCCCCCCTCCTCCAAACGCCGGGTCTCTCTCTCTCCCCCCCCACCCCCCAAACGCCGGGTCTCTCTCTCTCCCCCCCACCCCCCAAAATGCCGGGTCTCTCTCTCTTCCCCCCACCCCCCCAACGCCGGGTCTCTCTCTCTTCCCCCCACCCCTCCAAATGCCGGGTATCTCTCTCCCCACCACACAAACGCCGGGACTCGCCACTTCCGCAGCGGGTGAAACTGACGCGTATCGCGTCAGTCCGCTGCTGGCCCTTTCGGGAACGGAGATTAACGGCTTAAAAGAAGGCCCCGACGCCGGAGTCATCCGCACCGCTTTTGCCCGCCGGTAATGGGCGTCACGTCGGTCCGCGGAGAATTTCACCCTGGTGTGAGAAAATGTGCCTGAAAAACTCGATGTTACCGCCTCCAAGATGAATGAATATATGCACACACACTTCGCTGCTGAGTCAGGTTAAGACGAACAATCTTTTTTCTGGTATTTACCATCAATTAAATCACCTCAGATCTTTAAAGTAATGGAGTTGGTTGATCTTTGAAATTCCTGTTGCTTTCTCATCACATCTTGATCTCCGTCATCTTCCCAGCTGAGTAATATTGTTTGAATAAATTGACTGTTTCATGTACTGGTGTGAGTCACCATGGGTCAAGCTCTAATAATCCTATTGTTATCCTAACTATGAATATTTGATTCATTCTTTTGGCCAACCTCCACCAGTCGCAAATTAAGCCATGAAATGACAATAAGCTTGTGTCTGGAGTTAATACTGTGACCTGCCTTCACTGGAATGATTGAAGAACGCCAGCCTGATTTGCTTGAAGAGGTTTTGTTCTTCGAATGCCAAAGCTAGAGATTTTGCTTTTCTTCTGTGCCTGCTGACAATCTGCCTCCGACCAAGATTACCCCAAGGAATGTACAGAATATTTGGGCTGCCGAGTGGGTGACTGCACACATGACAAGCATGGAAGTGCAATCCTGACTTTGAAAAGTCAAGAGATGACTTTGCCGGACAAGATGACAGTCTATATGTGTTCCGTGGTCAAACCTTGCTTTGGCAGATGCCTTCATCCTGATTGTGGTTTGGTATTGTGTCAGCAGATGGGCCTGAAATCAATAAAGTGCTCAAACATACTGTCCCAACGTGCCATCAGAGCTTCCGAGGGTGCCAAATCCAGCAGCAGAACTAAGGCTATGGAGAAACCAGGATTTAAACAATCCGTCTCCTATTCATTACTTCTTTGTCATTTCCCATGTGTGGCCCTGAAATCGGACAGCTATAAAAGCCTTGGAAAAAATGCAACAATATTCATCAGGACCTTACCATGATTGAAGAGCTACCCTTCATAACAGAGGAAGATTTGTGAGGTCACTAGGGCTTTTTCTCAATCCTGCTGAGGAGGTAAATGGGTGAACTGATGGAGACCTGAAAGATTATGAAGTAATCGGTGACAGACTCCAACCATTGCTTAGTAAATGGCCCACCAAACATAATTACTTAAATAAATAAAGGGGAAGCTAGAAAAGCATTTTACATGAAGGCTAATTAGAATATGGAATTATTTATCACAAAAACTCCTTAAAAAAGAATTTGTTGCTAGAAAAGCATAAATATTGGCAGTATAGGCAATGAGAAGAGTGGATTAGACTAGGTGCACATATAGAGAAAAGCACTGATATCGATATGTTATACTGGATGTCTATTTCTGTCGTGGCATGTATTGCAGTTAAAATTCAGACATAAGTTGTTAATGAGTTAATTTTTAGGGAACATAAATGATTGGTTCTCAATTTCTGAACGTGACTGGATTACAACCTCCTGATTGAACGTATGCTCCCCCACTGCGTGTAAAGTAGGTATAGATCCGACTACCTCCTAATGCATTGTGGGCTGCCTTAGTGATGACAGTAAGGGACGTCTGCCTCTCACTGGGGAAGTAGTCCCACCCTATTGAGCTGCTGGCCAATTGGTCCATCAGTCCTGGCAACACCAAAGGAGTGTGACTGGCCACTGCCAGGACTGCGATGAGGAAGATGAAGCAGGCCCACGGCTCCTGAGGCCAGTAAGTAAAGGGTCCTGGCCAAGGAGGGTTTCAGCTAGTCAGGGAGACGGGTGTTGGTTTTGGATTTAAGGCTGGGGGCGGGGGAGGTAATTTGGGAAGAAGGGAGGGTTAGCAGCGGTCACACCCGATCTGTAAAGTGAAGCCCCCATTGATCGCTCCTGCTCACTTGCCCACGCCAAATGTTTAATGGTAGGTGCAGCGTATTATTAGGATTATTGTAATATTAGCAACAAGACTAATTGACCCTTGATTACCGATTTGAATATGGTGGGTGGGCTACTGATTTTGGCACCTACCGACCCCCCTGCATTATGGGGATGAGCTTTGGGGTGGGTGGCAAGGGGGTGGGATGCACCCTCAGGGTCTGGACCAGTGTGTATTTCAATGATATTGGGATTACCTGACTGTAAAGATGCACTTTCACAGACTTCATTAATCAATACAAAAGGTGTTTATTCAAAAGAATTGTATAGCAGCCTCATGACTGTAACTTGCTCCCAAAATGTCTCTTTGTCTAAGAAATCTTACTCGCCATGGGGTGATTCCCAATTGGTCACACAGGCCATGTGACCTTTACTCTGCTGTATTGCTTTTAAAGAGACAATCACATCCCTCCCCCTTTAAGTCCTTTATACAACCTTCAATAATTAATTCACACAGTTCTAAATATTAACTAAACATTATGTGCATGAATTGGACAATTATAAATTAAGGGCGCGATTATCCGCCCCCCCACGCCGGGTGGGAGAATAGCGGAAGGGCCTCCCGACATTTTTTACACCCTCCCGCTATTCTCCCCCCCCCCCCCCCACGCCCGACCCACGCCATGAATCGCCGCTCGCCGTTTTTTACGGTGAGCTACGATTCTCCGAGGCCAATGGGCCGAGCGGCCGGGCCTTCACGTCCGTTTCAACACGGCAGCAAATATACCTGCACACGTGCCCGTTTGGGGCATCTGGGGGCCCGATTGGCACGGCAGTACCACGGCCGTGCCAAGGGGGGCATAGGTCCGCGATCGGTGGGCACCGATCGCGGGCCGTGCATCCGTAACGGACGCACTCTTTTCCCTCCGCCGCCCCGCAAGATCAAGCCGCCACGTCTTGTGGGGAGGCTGAGGGAAAAGACGGCAACTGCGCATGCGCGGGTTGGCGTTGTCCAACCTGCGCATGCGTGGCTGACGTCACCGTCCGCGTCAGCCGGCGTGACGCTTGGCGTGCGGCCTTGACGACCGTCGTCAAGGCCGCGCCGCTGTGACGCATGGGGCCGCGCTCCTAGCCCCACCCGGGGGGGGGGGGAGAATCGGCCCCGGAAGTGTCCGTGAAGGCTGCCGTGGGTCACGGCCTGTCCCACGGCAGCCTTTACGAGAATCCCGCCCTAAATCTTTGAGGTGATTTTCTGTTCCTTGCAGAGCGGTGTAATTCTGTTGTCTGAGATACTTCCGCAGGTCCGACGTTAACAGGAACTGCAATAACGGGCACTCCTCTAGCACAGGCAATTCATCACTATTTGCATCCACGGAGACATCAGTTATGTTGCTAACAGGTCAATTAGGTACTTTGGTGCTTATGCGTTCGAAAACATTTCTTGATGGCAACACTGACTGCAAGAGCGTCTCTCCACTCCTCAAGTGGTCTACATGTTTCTGAACGATCCGTCTCTCCACATCCACCTGGTGTGAAAGGGGTCCGGTTCCCGAGACAATAATTACGGGAATCCAACTTGATCCGCTGCCGATATTTCTCAAATATATGGCTTCATTTACCATAAATGGTTGTGCTGTACTATGCAAATCATGACTTGCTTTCTGATTACTTTGGCTGGCTTCTATCCCCCCTCCCCCCCCCACTCCCCCCAGCAAATTGGAGGTTCAGTCTCGTTCTGGGACAACCTCTCATTAGCAGTTCTGCTGGTGGAACTCCTGTTGCTGCATGTGGAGTGGTACGATAGCTAAGGAGGAATAGTAAGATATTGGCCTCCAAGGTTCCTCCTGACAGTTTCTTCAGGCCAGACTTGAAAGTTTGGGCGGCTCTCTTGGCTAGTCCATTTGATGCTGGGTGGCAAGGCGCAGTTCTAATAACACTGAGAGTGGTGCAAGTGTGAAACTCAGCCCTTGTGAATAGCATAATCTTTCGATGACAGTGCGCGATGTAAGGGACTTCACCTCAAAAATGTCCATCCAATCATGAGCAAAAGCATTGCGCCCAGGAATGGACCAACATAATCGATATGGATTAGTACCCACTGGATAAAAGCAAATTACTGCCGATGCTGGAATCTGGAACGAAAGAGAAAATGCTGGAAAATCTCAGCAAGTCTGGCAGCATCTGTAGGGAGAGAAAAGAGTTAACGTTTGAGTCCGATGACTCTTTGTCAAAGCTCTTTGGATTAGTATCCATGTTGGTCAGGCCATTCCCATTGGTGCAGTGGGGCTGTAACAGCCAGCTTTTGTTGGAGTTGGCACTGTTCACAGTGCTGGACTGACTTCTCAATATCAGCATCAATACCAGGCCACCACACATAACTACTGGTAAGCATCTTCATCTTAGAGATGTCAGGAGGAGCGCTGCGCAATTCAGATAGGAGCAGCTTTCTGCCTGGTACAGGAACAACTACTCGTGCTCCCAGAGTATGATGCCATTCTGACAACTCAATTGATTTTTACAGGTAACAAATAGTTTAATTTCCTTGGAAGCTGGCTCACTTACACAGCCGATAAGTACATTGTCTCTCACTTTCAACATAAGTGGATCATGATGGGTCCAGTTTCTGACCTGCTTCACGGAGACTGTCATGTGTCTAAAATGTTATACCATCATGATTCCTCGTGGCACTGGAGTACAAGGGTTCTTTCAAGGTTAGGCGGCTAAGAGCATCAACATTTGTTATATGTGCTCCAGGTTCATACTTCATAGATACACATTGTTGAATTCCTGCTGAGGGGATTGGCGAGGTTGCCTTGTCATCTTTAAAGAGCGTTTTGTGGTGAGAAACAAAGATAAAGGTCGGGATTCTCTGCCGGCATGATTCTCCGTTTTGCCGGAGCCCGGGGGTTTCCCAACGGCGTGGGGCTGCCCCACAACGGGAAACCCCATTGACTGGCTGGCATAATGGAGAATCCCGCCGGCCGGTCGGGCAGAAATGTGACGCGGCGGGGCGGAGAATCCCGGCCAAATTATCTAGTAAGTACTGGTGGAATTTCTTGACGCAAAAGACTATTGACAGTCCTACCTTCTCAATTTGCGAGTAGCCTTTTCCGGTCTCTGAGAGAGTTCTTGACACATACCCTACCGGCCTTTCAGAACCGCTGTCCATCTTAAGGGACAACACTGCACCCACGCTATATGGAGAGGCGTTGCATGTCAATCTCAGTTCTTTAGAGGGGTCAAAATGTACTAACAGGATGAGGAATGCAGCAATTGCTTTACTCTGTTGAAAGCTTTCAAGACCAACGATAGTGTTTCTTCAGCAGAATATGCAGGGCAGCCAATATAGTCGATAAGTTTGGTGAAAAGCGTCCATAGTAGTTTACCATCCGCAAAAGTGATTTGAGTTCAGTTGTGTCTGTGGAGGCAGGTGCCCTTTTATTGTCTTGATCTCACCTTCCATGGGATGTAATCCCTGTGCATTTACACTGTGTGCCAGGTAGGTCACCGCAGTGGCTTGAAAGGTGTACTTCTCTTTCTTGAGCCAAACCCCAGCTTCCTGAAATCTCTTTTACATCTCTTCTAAGTTTGCTAGATCCTAGGCCTCTGTTGATCCACTAATAAAAACATCATCAATGTATATAGTTGCCCTGTGGCAGACTCTCTATTGCTCTTCAGAATTTGCACCTGTCGAAGGCATACCACCGCATGTACTGGAACAGGCCTTTGTGTGTTTACCGTGTCCTACCTCCAGGGAGAATCATCTCATTCAAATTTCAGGTATTCATGACACATATCTAGCTATCCATACAGGTCTTCATATTTATCCAGCTTGGTGGCCTGATTACTGTTGGATTATAATCACCACAAATCTGGGTCTTCTCCAGCTTCAATACTGGGGCTTTAGATGCTGCTCATTGCGAGAACTGGACTGGCTGGATAATGCCTAGTTCCTCCAACCTGTGTAATTCAGTATCCACTTTGTCTCCGAAGACAGATGGCACCAGCTTCGCCCCTAAAGAATCAGGGAGTCACCTCTGGATCCACACTGATCTTTGCTTGTCGCCATTCAATTTTGCCGAATTCATCACAGGTGATGCTCTCATATTTTCTTATCAGTTCGGGCAGACCCCCTTCCCTCACTTGAAAAATCTTGCCTCAATTCAACTTGATTTCATTTTACCAATCACGGCCATGAAAGTTTGGTCCTTCACCCGTCACTGTTAACACTGAGAGCTGGGTAGCTTACAGTGTTGTGTTTTTTATTTTTATTGCTTCCCCCCCTCGTATACAGCTTCAACTTTGCAGAATCTTCAAGTTCAATGGTTGGACCCTCTCTCTTAGCTACTGAAATGTGTGCTCACCCATCACAGTGGCTAATGGCCCTGTATCCACTTACATATTAAGAGGCTTCCCATTTACCTAGCGAATTACAGTAATAGAGTAGATGTTGCCTATTTTTAGATTAAACAGAGTGTGACAACCAGAACCACTGGTACCAGGCTCTTCCACATTGTATACTTGTAACATCCGAGTTGATCGATTACTCACCAATCTTGACTGAGCTCTGCACTCCTTTATGAAATGTCATTTTTGTGACAATTAAAAAACACTCAACCTCCTTAAACCAACATTATCCAGGACTGTGGTTATCGCCACAGTGGTAACATTCCACTTTAAACATTACTGACTGATTGCCTATTCTATACCTTTTTGTTTTGCTGGCGGCTGAAATCGTTTCCCACTTTGCAGCTGTTTTGGCAATTTTGACACCAATGGCTGGCTGCAGGTTCCTTCCTTAACTGGTGAACGGCACTATTTTGTGTGCAGCTCTTGTGCACCTTTATCAGCGCTTTCCATGGCCAGCACTATCCCCATTGCTCGTTTAAAATTTAAGTCGACATCTGCAAGCAATCTGCGTTGAAATAGCATTTTTGTTCATGCACAGACTAACCTATCCCATATTATGTCATTTAGGGTGGCTCCAAAATAAACAATACTCTGATAGTTGCTTCACTTTAGCAATGTAAGCCGTGATCTACTTGCCTGGAGCTCTCATCCTTGAATTCAATTTAAATTTCTGGAGTATGACTGATGGTTAAGCTTGAGTTTGGGCTCTATTAAATCCACAAGCTCACGAAATGATTTGGAGTCGGGTACACTTGGGACTGTAAGACTGCAAATAAGGTTATAGGTCTGAGTTCCACGAACACGTGGGAGGATTACTTTGTGTTTCACCTCCTCCCCATTTCATTTGCTTGGGAACAATAGCCAAGGTGCACGATGCCTGTCCTCCGTGGAGGAGTCAAATGAATCTATTTGATCAAAGAGAAGCATTCGCGTGAGTGCTTTTTTCCCTAGGCTGTGATTAAAACAGGAAATACAAAGGTGTTGATAGAGACAGTGTCAGGCTAATTTATCCTCATCACCAAATGTAAAGGTGCACTTTCACAAACTCCCTTAATGAATACAAAAGGTATTTATTAATAAGAATTATACTCCACCCTCATGGGTGTAGCTAGCTCCCAAATGTCTCTTTGCTTAGGAGACTCTCTCACCGTGGGGTGATTCCACACTCCGAGTGCCAATTGGTCACCCAGACCATGTGACCCTTACTCTGCTGTGTTGCCCTTGAATGGATCTAAAGAACCTAATTTTGTCCAATTAATAATAGCTTGTCTAATCACCAGGATTTGAATATTATTTTATTATTTTTGGTACAGCTTCAGAAAAACATTTGCTTTACTTGTAAGACATAATGATTATGTGTCAATAGATCTATCCAATCAGGGGAGTTACTTTGAAACCTCCAGACTGTCAGTGTTATACTGTTAGTTTTAACAGACAGATTGGCAAGAGTGAGCATCTGACCTCATCCAATTCCAAAAGATTAGTCTGACTCTAAATTTATACTAAACAGTGAGGGACATTTTTTGAATATGCACCTAGCAGGACAATATAAGTCAGGTACTTTGGAATGTGTTGCCAACCAAAAAAAGCTTGAATTACTGTTTACAGCCACATATAAGGCTCTTTTAAAATCTTGGTGAAGTTATTTCTCTTTGTTCACTCTTTTTAAAAATAAATTTAAAAAGTACCCAATTCATTTTGCCACTTAAGGGGCAATTTAGCTTGGCCAATCCACCTTCCCTGCACATCTTTGGGTTGTGGGGGCCAACCTATGCAGACATGGGGAGAATGTGCAAACTCCGCACGGACAGTGACCCAGGGCCCAGAATGAACCCGGGACCTCGGCGCCGTGAGGCAGCAGTGCTAACCACTGTGCCACCGTGCTGGCCCCTCTTCGTTCAATCTTAGGTCACAATGAATCCTTGTAAGAAATTCAAATTGTAAGGTTTGCTTAGGGTTGGATTG
Source organism: Scyliorhinus canicula (assembly GCF_902713615.1). NCBI lineage: Eukaryota > Metazoa > Chordata > Chondrichthyes > Carcharhiniformes > Scyliorhinidae > Scyliorhinus > Scyliorhinus canicula. The sequence continues at coordinate 181,286,351 of NC_052152.1, forward strand.
GGCGGGGAAGTGGGTTATTGGTGGTGAGGGATGGGAAATCTGGTTCCATCCTATATTTTTTTGGACTGTATCAGTTGTATTACAGTAACCTTGTTACCTGAATACAATTAAACTTGGTGTCAGATCACATAACAGGGTTTGGCAATCTGGAACTAGAGTATCCATTGCTGGCATGTGAAGTAATCACAATTTATCGTGGACTGTGTGCATGAACCTGTATGTTAGATTAGAAAACAGGCAACATCCGTGCCCTTTTACCTCAGCCTCACAGAGGTTCCAGTCACATCAAGGATTTTAACTACAATTTCACAGATTGGTACTGATCTGCTTCAATCAAAATAAATGAATAAAATTAAGTAGTGGCGTTGTTGCAATCTATATTCATCAAGCAAGTTAATAGTATATGGCAAAATCCTCTGCACACAAAAGATAGTTATTCTCAAAGGCCAGACACCAAAATGGAAACATTGGAATTTTACAGCGTGCTCCAGTTATTGATATAATCAGTATACAACCGCTCAAATCAATTAATGCTCCCTGCAGAGAAAATAATCTGTTCAGGAGCAGACTGTGAATTCAACCTGACTTCACAGCAGGCTTTTCGAGTTCCTAACACCAGTTAATCACATCAATTATGAATTCAATCAGCATTTAAACACTATGGAAAAGATAGGTAAAGTAAGCTATCATAAGGAAGCATTAACTGGACCGGGAGACATGACAGGGAACATTCTCTGAGGCTGGAAACAGAGAAAGATAGGATTTGGGTCAAATGCATATTTGGAATTTGTATTGTTCCCCAACTCTTCCACTAACAGAAATGTACTGATTTATCCAAAAGCAATGATCCAGGAATCACTTGCAGGCATGTAATACACATGTAGCACAGTGCTTACGTATATGACATGGGAAACCAAAGGCAAACTGCAGTATAAGTCCATATAGCTAGTGAATCATGTTTTGCATTGTGAAAGCTCATGTTATGCTATCACCAATAGAACATCAAAACAAGTACGATTTCTTCCTTTTATATACTGCAGGAGGCAAATTTCTCTCAATTTTGTAGCACCACAAAAACATGGGGTTGCTATTGGACTATGGAATGTGCACTTTATGTATTCCTTGCGGGTGCCTTGCTAACTGTGAACATAAACCAGGAACGTGAGGAGGGTTCAATGTTGTATGAAGTAATGACTTCATGACCGGTGGTGCCAAGGCCAATTTCTAATTAATGCAGGAAAGAAAGAGTGCTTGTCAGTTTTCACTATCCCGACATGGAACAAATCACAGTTATCAAATCACAGTCATACTGTGGTCAATAATGCAGTCCTGGCAAGCACTACCTTCCAAGTAGTACCTGAATTTGTAGCAAGACAATGCCCTACCTGCACGCCAACCCCCAGCAGTCCACTTGGGTGACTTCAGCCGTAACACTATCTGGAGTTAGGATAGGCCAGGCACAGATGGCGAATGGCTAGCAGACTGACCTTATCAACTCAACCTGAATCTAGTCCTGAACCTCAAGCAACAGCACTCCTTCCATTCCACTAGACAGGGCCTGAGTATTCACCAGACTTCTGTTGGGTCACCTCCAGTAACGGGGACCCCCTTCAAACAACTTGCCAAGTCCTTAATGATTTTCTGAAAAGTCAGCATTGGTCTATAATCATCCAGGTTGGGCTCCATATACCTCTCATCTGGTCAAAGCCAAGATGACATTTCCACAAAGTGTGTTGGCAACAAATCACTGACCATCTAGAAAAGTCTCTTGCCTGCATTCCGATCAAACAGACCCCAACTAATAAGGTCACCATGCTTCACCATGGCCATCTTTAAAGCTGTCACAGCAAGCATTCCATGTGGGTTTTGCCCAAGGTACAGTTCTTGCCCTAACTGCGAATGAAACAAAATCCTCAAAGAATTTGAAGAAACTGGCAGTCCAGATATTGCTGAACATCAAAACACAAAACAGTGCACGTCGTGTTCGCTGAGAAGAGCTTAATGGTAACCTGACTGCACTCACTCCAGCTGGAAAGGTTGGAGACTGATCCAGCAATTAGCTGTTGGGCAGCAACCTGTAACTTCCAATCAGAGCTGCGTCCTGCCGACTACAGTGGTCAGTCACCTTGTCAAATGTGGTAAAGCTCTCACCAGAGCAAGCCACAGACGCACTGTTGCTATAGAATGAAGATCCTTCAACAAGAAAAAGAACTTTAGTCCAGGCCAAGCAGCCAAAGCCATAGCCACAGATTAGGTCCAATCAGCAACCGAAACCTGGCAAAGCTGTGGGTTATGACCAAATCCACACTGAGTTCCTGAAGCATCTTGGCCCCATGGCAGCAAAATAGCTCTCTGTATTCCTGACCAGAATCATCCAGGAGAAGCAATTACCAAAAACTTGGCGGAAAGCTAACATCATTACAATCCCCAAGCCTGGCAAGGTCCCTAAAGAAGCTTCCAGTTACAGACCAATTTCTCTACTATCTGTGTGTTATAAACTGCTTGAGGGAATCAATTTTCACTGTATCCAACCAATTGTGGAAGATAAACTATCCATTGACCAGGCTGAATTCCCTAAGGAGCACTGCACTGAAGGCCAGGTACCTGCCCTCACCATTCACGTCAAAATAGCTTCCAAAAGCAGTTGAAAACTGAAGTAATCTACTTCGATCTCAGTGCAGCCTATGATACTGTGTGGCACAAAGGCCTACTGGTTAAGCTTTGTAGGGTCCTATTACCCTGGGTTGTTGATATCATCGCTATTTCGAGTCTATAGAGGGCCCAAAGACAGCACATGGAAGAGGCAGCGAAATGGCCTATCTCAAGGATCAGCACTGGCCCCCACCCTGTACAACCTGTTTATAAATGACCTACAAGCCACATGCAGTTGCAAGTTCATCTTTGCAGATGACATTTGCTGTGTTTACCAAGCAAGAGATTTCAAAGACATTAACAGTGCTCTTCATGGCGATCTTAGTAAACTCACTGACTACTGTCAGAACTGGTGCTTCAAACTAAGCGCTGCCAAAACTGTACCATCTGTCTACCGTCTTGATCTCTACTTAAATGGCAGCCACTTCAAACACCACCCTATTCTTACCCATCTTGGTGTTGTTCTGGATCATACACTGACCTTCAAACCACACATCCAGAATGTCTCAGCTAAACTGAAGACTCGCAACAATCTCATCTGCAAACTAGCAGGAACCTCTTGGGAGCCAATACCAGAACTTTAATAACCTCCTCTTTGGCTCTCTGCTATTCAGTAGCTGAGCATTGTGCTTCTGTCTGGAAAATGGTAAATGTCCAGCTGAATGGGACCATGAGGAACACATCAGGAATAATCCAGTCAACAAACATAAATTGGCTACCTGTGCTCTGCAACATTGTGACCGCATGAATCTGTTGTGTATCTAGCACAGCACGATTGCTAGAATAATTGCACAAAACCCCAGACCTGCCATTGGTAGACAACATCACCCACCCACCCAGCAACAGCCTCACCTCAAGATGGCCAATCTGGACCAATATGCCTGGACTAGGCAGTTCTGCTCTGGACCTGTGGAAGGACCTGTGGCACAACACCAACAACACAGCCCAGAACCAGCACTTGGTTGATGATGCCACATTGTAAATGCCAGGCTCTGACCTCCCACATGGTGAATGAGTCAAACTGAACAGGTTTCACACTGTTCAACACTGGGCCCTGCCATACCAACCTTTCCCACTGAGGACAGCATGGAGCTGTGTGTAGCTGTGGCGAAGTGCAAACTATGGTGTCTGTAATCGACAAGTGCTTCAGGGTCGGTCTCACTGACCTACACCCAGGCCGATCAGGTGGCTGCCAACTGGCTGAAGAATTTCAAATTTGACCTCTAGCTGTTCATCAGTGCATATGATAGTAGTGGTGCCTGTTTTTTTTTAAATAAAGAAGCCCTCTTTTAAAATAGCTTGATTGCATCTGGAGATTTTTTTCTCGGTGGAGGAGAGGGCAAAATAGCAAAGCTAACATCGATTTTGCTATAGTCCTTGTTTGAATTGCTTGTCGCAAGTGGTGACCTGCTCAGGTGCTCTAGACATAACATGGACAGTTTATCTCACTTGCATCTCGGCTTTACTGAGCTCTATGTATGGTGTGAATGTAGGATTAGTACCTCACAATCAAACTGTCACATTCTGGAAGCATGCAGTCAGTAAATAGGCTTCAGGCCTCAGTGCAAAGTGTTTAATTGACAAGGTGAGGGTCAAACACCTGTAGTTAAACAGGCACTGAAAGCTACTACAATTATACAGGAGATTGGTGAGGCCAAACCTGGAGTACCGTATCCAGTTTTGGTCTTCTTATCGAAGGAAGTATATACTTGCACTGGAGGAAGTGCAATGAAGGTTTACTAAATTTGTTCCTGGAATGAAGGGATTGTCTTATGAACAGAGATTGAGTAGACTATCCCCGGAGTTCAGAAGAATGAAAAATGATCTAATTGATATATGCAAACTTTCGAAAGCGTTTTACAGGGTAGATGATGAGAAACTGTTTCCTCAGGCTGTAGAGTCTCAGAATAAAGGGCCGGCCATTTGGAACTGAGAAGTGGAGAAATTGCTTCACTCAAAGTGCTGCGAATCTTACGAATTTTCTTCCCCAGAGAGCTGTGGATGTTCTGTCATTGAGGATACTCAAAACTGAGGTTGATGGATTTTCAGGCATCAAGGGAACTTAGGGATGTGTTATAAATTGGGAAGGTGGAGTTGATGTAGAAGATTGGCCATGATCTTATTAAATGGTGGAGTGTGCTCAAAGGGCCCAATGGTCTTTTCTAGCTCCTATTTCTTCTGTTCTTTTGTCACTGTGTCAGCCTTGCAATATTCCATTTGGTTATCTGACCAGAATGGGTAAACATTGCCATTAAATGCAGTCACTGTGAAATGCTGCTCACAAGTTGCTGTTTCAAGTTGGCTTCTTGCTGAGAATCCAATACACCATTGTCACGGCTACTGGGCCACTGTTGTTCATGTTTCAGATGAACTCAACCTTTTCTGCTGCTATTACAATCAATACCAGATAATGAAACAGAATTGAGGACAAAATGTGAGCCTTCTCCACATAATAGCGTCACTGCTTGATTAGAATGCCTCAACATCTTAAATAATAAAATTTATCTCTGATCTGCATCAAAGTAAAAAAAAACAGGCATGCCACATAACACAAGAGGACATCAAACAAGTTTCAGAACAATAATGAGACTTTTTCACTGAACACAAAGAGCTGATGAAAGGGTTTGCATCAGTTCACTTCCAATCTGATGATATTTTGATACAGGGAAAGAAAATATTTCAAAATGGTTGAAGAAAGGCGAGTGGTACAGGAAATTATAAGAAAAAGGTTTTATGCTCTACTAGTCAATAAATCAATGCTGTAGAATTGCATAAATCCTCATGCATGGGACAGATTTAGTCAGCTGGGACTGGATAATAGTCATAACAACATTTTATTCCAGCTGAAGACATTCCCGTACGACTGACTATAAGTCGCAAGAAATAGAATACAAATTCTATGACCCGAATGTTCCATTTTATCCCAGAGCAACACAGTCGGACTTTGGTGGTGCCAAATTGCTGCGTCGTTTGCCATTGTGAGAACATTAACTGCATTTTTAGAATTTGAGAGATGTGATAAGATGAAATGCAATTTATTTCTGTCATGTTTCTATGCAGCATCTCTGCGGAGACTAATGGGATAGAAATCGGGGTGCCCCCATCTCTACATTCTCTGTGGGTCAATACTGAAGGCTGACGCATACCTCCCATAAAAGGGACCTGTGGAATCAAAGGCACTATTCGCATCACAGCAGCCCTCGGATAAGCGGGAGGAGGCCAGGAGTGGGAATGGGAGTTGGGAAGGATAGGAAGCTGAAGGGAGAAGTGGAGGTGGGAGATATAAGGAGAGTGGGGCAGCAGAGGATGAGGTGGGAGGGCTGGGGAATAGGGCAGCCCGCACTCTTTAAAGATTGGCCAGCTGGAGCACTCTCCTGTTTCAGATTCAGATAAGTAAATTTTAAAAACAATCTTAATAGCAAACAGTCCCTTATTTTCATTTGTGATTTGAGGTATGGACCTTTTGTTTCAAGGGGCAATTTAGCATGGTCAATTCATCTACCCTGCGCATCTTTCGGTTGTGGGGGTGAGACCCATGCAAACATGGGGAGAATGTGCAAACTCCTCACGCACTGTGACCCAGGGTCGGGATCGAACCAGAGTCTTCAGCACTGTAAGGCAACAGTGCTGACCACTTTAAGGTGGACCGTGACTATTTTATTTTTTCACCAATATATAGCATCACAGTTCTGACCAGCAATGTGCATGCAATTCCTGCTGGCAGCTTTGGATCATGAGTAGGCTGATTTTATAGAACTGAACAGTTTAATCTCCTGCACTGAAAATCAAACATTTTCAAGTGCAGCCAGAATTTTACTTTTCTTCTCTCTTTATCTGCCTTCCTTACTATGTGCAATTAAATCTCTACACTATGCTACTTAACTATTGTTGGGTTATTTCTCAAGGGGACTAAGTGACAAAATTTGAAGCACTTACATTTCATTATCTAAATTGTGGAAGCAATAGATTGCTGTCCCAAGGGAGCAGCATGACATTATTTGAATTTTACTTTACAATATATTGCATACAATAAAATTCAATGAAGTATTTATTAGCGCAACTTCGGAGCCCAGGAACAATGGGATAACACATGGCTTCAATCAGCAAGTCTTCAACGTTATCCCAAATCAATTTATGAAATCTTAAACTTTGCTAAAACAAAACAGACAGGTACAAAATAAATTTAGAAGGCATGTCATACCCTTCCCACTTCCACCAGATTAGTTACCATGACGATACTGGATGAATTCTCCTGCCATATCACTCTCCAGAAATCTTTAACTGTCTCCTGCATTGGACCTTGAATATAAGAAAAAAAACAAATACTTATTGTTTGCTCTTCCAGTGATGTATGCATATTGATCTACCTGGCATTTATTGATTAGAAAATCTTACATTTGGGTAATAAACTGCATTGTACAGTAATAAAGCAGGCACACTGAAAATTAAATTGGTTCCTAAATATTAAATATCGGAATAAATGTTCATAATTAAGAATCATTTACAAATGGATACTTATTCGATTGCAATTACTTACAATTGACATGACCGATCTATGATAATAATATGAAGCATTTTCAACTAGAAATATATAATTTAAGCAAGTGGATTATATTCACCTTCTCCACACCTTAACTTCACCATCACTGAAACCCTCTTCCATCCACTGGGCCATTGTATGGATTCCCTCCCTTCTCTCTGCATTACCCTCAGTGCCAGACGCCCCAACCATCGGGTTTTACACTCTGACTCACTTCCTTACTCCTTTCCTCTTATAGACAAGAGACTCTGGAAAATCTCTTCAAATTGAAAGTCATTCTCCTTCTAATTTTCTCTAATGTGCTCAGTGTGCAAATTCTGGACTCACCCACACTGACCCCCCCCCCCCCCCCCCCCCCCCAACCCATGCATGCCACCCCACACCTCCATGCAGATTATTTTTGTTTTGTCAGTGAATTGACAGAACAAAGGTGCTGTATTAACGTAGCATCTCCTATCAACTACTTTGCTGTGCAGCATCATGTCTTTTGACATTTAAATCTTCCTGCCTTCCACCCTATCACCGACCTTCCCATTTGTCCTTTTCCCATCTTTGTATATTTTTAATGATCGGGGGGCCGGTTTAGCTCAGTTGGCTAGACAGCTGGTTTGTGATGCTGAGCAAGGCCAGCAGCGTGGGTTCAATCCCCGTACCGGCTGAGGTAATTTATGAAGGCCCCGCCTTCTCAACCTTGCCCCTCGCCTGAGGTGTGGCGATCCTCAGGTTAAACCACCACCAGTCAGCTCTCCCCCTCAAAGGGAAAAGTAGCCTACAGTCACCTGGGACTATGGTGACTTTACCTTTATTTTCTTAAAACCTGCTGCATCTTTCAGGTTATCAAGCTGAAAAATTAACTCTGGTTCTGTCTTCACAGATGCTGCCTGTTCTGTGGATATTTTCCAGCATCAATTGATTTTGTTTCCGATTTCCAGTCTTTTGCTATATTAATGCGATATGTTATATTCGTCAAATATTGTCAAAAATATTATATTAGCACAGTAAAGATAGAGGGCAACCTGTTTTTTTCCCTCTCCGCAGCATACACCTGGCAAATGTCCAAGCGATCGAAAACAAGCTGGATAAGCTTAAAAGCTAGGCTTACCTCTCAGAGCTGTGTGCTCTGTTTCACGGAGGCATGGCTCATCCCTGCCTCACTGGACTGTGCCATACAACCTGAAGTCTTCTCAATACACCAGATGGACTGCAAAGCATCACTGGAAAATCGAAGGGTAGAGAGGTTTGCCTCCTCATCAATTCCTCCTGTTGCTGAGACGAGGCAACCCCGGCGAACTACTGCTCCCCGACCTGGAATACCTGACTGTGAAGTGCCACCCATACTACCGTCCACGGGAGTTCACTTTAGCCATTATCACAGCGGTCTACATCCAACCCCAAGAAGAAGTTTGACGAATTGTACACCGCTATAAATAACAAATGAAACAGAACACCCAGAGGCCTTGTTCATCGTAGCCGTGGATTCAACCAGGCCAACCTCAAGAGTGTACTGCCAAAATTCCACCAACACATCTCCTGTCACACCAGGGGCGCCAACACTCTTGACCGCTGCTACACAAAAATCAAGAACGCCTACCGATCCATCCCCCAACTGTACTTTGGAAAATCAGACCATAAGATGGTGCTCCTCCCGGTATACAAGCAGAAACTTAAGCAGGAGAATCCGGCTAAGAAGGTCATGCAGTGCTGGCCCGATGCAACAGAAGAGCTCTGACGTGACTCGCTGGAGTCAGTGGACTGGTCCATAGTTAAGAACTTGGCGACCAACTTAAAAGAGTATGCCACTACCATCACAGACTTCATCAAGTGTAGAAGACTGCATGACGAAGACGGTAGTACGTACATTCCTTAACCGGAAACCATGGCTTACTCAGGAGATTGACTTGTTACTGAAGCCCAGGTCTGAGGCGTTCAAGACAGGCAACCCTGATCTATACAAGAAACTCAGATACGCCCTCCACAAAGTCATCAGGGATGCCAACAGACAATATCAGACTAAGGTGGAGTCACAGACTCACGTCACGGTCTCCCATCGATTGTGGCAAGGCTCAAACAACATAACGGGCTACAAAGCAATGGCAAGTAGAACCTCCAGCAGCAGCGCACCCCTCCCAGATGACCTCAATAACCTCAGGGGCTGGTTTAGCACCATGGGATAAATAGCTGGCTTTTAATGCAGAACAATGCCAGCAGCGCGGGTTCAATTTCCGTACCAGCATCCCAGAACAGGCACTGGAATGTGGCGACTAGGGGCTTTTCACAGTAACTTCATTGAAGCCTACTTGTGACAATAAGCGATTCTTCTTCTTATTATTATCAATGCATTCTATGCTCGGTTCGAGCAGGAAACCATAAAACCTCTGTCAAGTGCCCCAGCAACCCTGGACACACCCATACCCACCGCCACAGCTTCCGAAGTCAGATCGGCCTTCTTGAAATTGAACCCTTGGAAAGTGACGCGTCCTGACGGGGTCTGTGGTCATGCACTCAGATCCTGCGTGGACTAGCTGACGGATGTATTCGTGGACATCTCCAATTTCTCCCTACTCCGTTCTAAGGTTCCCAACTGCTTCAAGAAAACCATCATACCAGTGCCAAAGAAAAACCAGGCAATGTGCCTCAATGACTACCGTCTGGTGGCCTTGACATCAATCATTATCGAGAGGTTGGTTATGAGACACATACTCCCAGAATACATTGATCCACTGCAATTTGCATACCACCACTACCGGTTCACAGCAGACACCTTCTCTGGCCATGCACTCATCTCTGGAGCATCTTGACAATAAGGACTCCTACGTCAGACTCCTATTCATTGACTACAACACCTTCAACATCACAATCCCAGCCAAGTTCATATCAAAGCTCAAAAACCTAAGACTTGGCTCCTCCCTCTGCAACTGGATCCCCAGCTTCCTGACACATAGACCACAATCAGTAAGGATAAACAACAACACCTCCTCCACGATAGTCTTCAATACCAGGGCCCCGCAAGGCTGCCTTCGTAGCCCCCTACTATACTCTCTATATACACACAACTGTGTGGCAATATCTGTCTCCAATTCCATCCACAGGTTTGCTGATGACATGACTGTAGTAGGTCAGATCTCATACAACGATGAGTCAGAGTACAAGAGGGAGATAGTGAAGTGGTGTAATGACAACAATCTCTCCTTCAATGTCAACAAAACTAAAGAGCCAGTCATTGACTTCAGGAACCAAAGCATCGTACACACCCCTGTCTGCAACAATGGTATCGAAGTGGAAATGGTTGACAACTTCAAAGTCCAAGGTATGCACATCACCAACAATCTGTCCTGGTGCACCCACGTCGACGTTATGACCAAGAAATCTCAACAGCGCCTACACTTGCTCAGGAAACTAAGGAAATTCGGTATGTCCACACTGACTCTCACCAACTTTTACGGTGCACCATAGAAAACATCCTGTCTGGCTGCATCACAGCCTTGTATGGCAATTGCTCGGCCCAAGATCATGGGAAACTACAGCGAGTCGTGAACACAGCCCAGTCCGTCACACATATCTGCCTCCCATCCATTGACTCTATCTACAATTCTCACTGCTTTGGGAAAATGGGCAGCATAATCAAAGACCCCTCCCACCCGGTTTACTCACTCTCCCAACTACTTCCATCGGCAGGAGTTACAAAAGTCTGAGAACACGCACTAACAGATTCAATAACAGCTTCTTCCCCCCGTTACCAGACTCCTAAACGACTCTCTAATGGACTGATCTGGGGCGGGATTCTCCGACCCCCCCCCGCGGGCCGTAGAATCGCCGGGGGGGGGGGGGGGGGGGGGGGGGGGGGGGGGAAGTGGAGTGAATCCTCCGCCGGCTGCTGATTTCTCCGGCGCCGGGGGTGGGGAATGGGAATCGCGCCACGCCGGTCGACGGCCGCTGGCAGCTGCCCCCCCCCCCCCGGCGATTCTCCAGCCCGCGATGGGCCGGGCGGCCGCCTGTTTTAGGCTGGTCACGCCGGCGTAAATTAGACCTGGAACTTACCAGCAGAACCTGGCTCTGCAGGCGGCCTCCGGGGTTCTCAGGGATCTGGCCCTGGGGGGTGTCCCCACGGTGGCCTGGCCCGCGATCGGGGCCCACCGAATCGAGGGCGGGCCTGTGCCATGGGGGGCACTCTTTCCCTCCTCACCGGCTGCTGTGGACCTCCGCCATGGCCGGTGCGGTGACAAACACCCCTGCGCATGCACTGGGATGACGCCAGCACACGCTGGTGCTCCCGGACACGTGCCAACTCACGCCGGCTGGCGGAGGCACTTCGATGCTGCTTGGCGCAGCACCAAACCCCTTCCACGCTGGTTGGCGCAGCGCCAAACCCGCCGGCGCTGGCCTAGCCCCTGAAGGTGCGGACGATTCCGCACCTTCCGGGTGGGCCGACGCCGGAGTGGTTCAAGCCACTCCTCGGCGCCTGGACCGCCCGCCCTGCCGGGTAGGGGAGAATCCTGCCCCTGATCTCTTCACACATCTTCTCGACTGAGTAGTACTACACTCCTGTATGCTTCACTCGATGCCTGCGTCGATGTTTTTACATTGTGCATTTATGTTTGCCCTATGTTTATCTTTCATGAATGGAATGATCTGTTTAGACTGTATGAAGAACAATACTTTTCACTGTACCTCAGTACACGTGACAATAAACAAATCCAGATCTAAATTTTCTACATAGACGACCAAGTCTCCTACTCGCTCCCCAGACATTAAATATTTTGCCTTTCCAAGCAACTATCTTTCTTTCGGGGGGGGGGAAAAATTAAGGACTATGTTCAGCAATATTTAATGGCACACCATTCTATATTTGAATCCATTATGTGCGCAAAATCATTTACAATATTTTGTTGTGATTATCTAAAATCAACAGCCTCTTGTTGCTGTGTTGTCAAGCAGTGGAAACAATCTTATTGTTATTACTTCATCATAACCCTTCATGAGCCACGAGACATTTATCAAATATCCTCTGAAAATGTGGCTGAATGCGCAAGGTCAGGGGAGAGTTAACGAGCTGTTTTAAATGTCATCACTGTTCCAAGATGATAGAAGCGGTTATTGACACCATCAAATTGCTGCAAAATTTAAGTGTTATGTACCTGCAAATTTGAATCAATTTTTCCAGTAATTTATACTTTCAGATATTAGTTTGAGGTAGTCCCGGAGAAGTCATTGGAGACAGACTTCATTTTCCTATCTCCATAAATGGCTAACACTAAATTCATGTATCTGGAGAGTAACTTAATTGAAACAGAAATTCAATCCAAACTGTCTTTTTTTTGTCTTGCTTCTCTCTGGACCAGACTCTGTTTTAAAGGCTCAATCATTTACTGAGAGTTATTCACGTTGGTTGAAAAATGCAGCCTCAGTCTTGCTCGACAGGAATGCAAATCGAAGACTGGGCAAATATACTAAAGCCTGATTGTCTGTTTGTGTGCCCATCTGGTGAGTTCACTGCTTGCAGTGGACCTCCCAATGTTTGCTGAAGGATTAAAACTTAGGTTGGCCCTTATTCGGCTCACAACCGCCCTCTGAGGTCATCAAAAGAAAAATAGAACAGAACTGAGAAAAGATCTATTCTCTTAATTTATCATAATAGATAAATTCCCATAGCAGGATCAGAATCCCCCTCCCTCCGCTGCACTGTCTTTTATTTAAAATATAACTCCATATCTTTACTTCTCTAAAGCATTTCCAGGTTTTAAAACTCTATTTTCACCCAATTTCTGACATGTTTTGTGTTCAATGACTGCAGTGCTTTCTCAGTTTAAATATTTATTGAACTGATTATAAAATGATTGCTTACAGAGCTGGTCCCTCATGGTAGAGGTCACATGATGACGCAAGCAGGCAACGTTGTATTTTAAAACCTAATGAATGCTCATTGGAATGTAGAGGAATGAAATGTGATCTTATTGAAACATAAGGGGACTAAGTCCCAACGCCAGCGGGAAAACCGGCGCCAACAACTCCGGCGTCAACAGGCCCCCAAGGTGAGGAATTCTCACCTGTCCCGGGGGCGAGGTGGACGCAGGAGGGGTTGGCGCCGGTCCAGCTGGCGCTGAAGGGACTGTGCAGACCGGCCTTTGTTTTTTGGCGCATGCGCAGGGGGTTCTCTTCTCCGCGCCGGCTATGGCGGAGTCCTACAGGGGCCAGCACGGAAGGAAGAAGTGCTCCCACGGAACAGGCCTGCCCGCAGATCAGTGGACCTCCCAGGGTGGGGCGACACTGCCGGATGGAGATCCTACAGGAGAATGGACATGCGGTCAGTAGGCGGGTTAGTCTGTATGGCATTAACAACTCACGCGTGACAGGTCATCTGGGTGGGGGCCGGTGATTCCTCACCTCTGCGACATACGCCAACCTCTACATCGGTGACCGATCTATCCTCGCCCAACCCGCGACCTCGAGGGCCCATTCCTCATAGAGGGTGAGGACTCGGATATCCAGCACCCTCTCCCATCTCTTGTGGGCTATCTTCTCCTGTGGGTACACAGAGGGGATATCATTCGCTGCATGCTTAGTTCATCGTGGGTATGGGGCAGGAGAGGGGGAGTTTGAGGGAGAAGAGGGGATGGAGGGGGCAGATCCCCCGCGGCCCCCCTAAGAACCGCCCATGCCGACTTATCTGCCAGGTTCCGCTGTGTAGGGCCATGCGTAACCCACGGCGACAGGACTGGCCAAAAACGGACGGCCACTTGGCCCATTGGGGCCGGGGGAGCTGCCAAGTGTCCCCGACCGGCGGTCGCGAGTCCCGCCCGAAAAACGGCACCGGAGAATACGGCAGCCGGCATCGGGGTGGCGGGGCGGGATTTGCGCCGCCCCCCGGGGATTCTCCAACCCGGCCGGGGGGTGGTCGAAGAATCCCACCCAAGAGATTCTGAGGCTGCTTGACAGATACTGAGGGGTTGTTTCTCTATTTGGGGAAAGAACTAGGAGTAATTTATTCTCTCTGAGGTTTGCTACTCTTTGGAATTCATTGCCCCAAAGCACAGTGGTGGATAGACCAGTAAGCCTAAAATCGTTAGTGGGGTAACCTTTAACAAAGACTTTATCGTGAAACAGTTAGAAGGCAGTGGCAGGATCAGTCAAAGTCAGCATGGATTTATGAAGGGAAAATCATGCTTGACAAATCTGTTGGAATTCTTTGAAGATGTAACCAGCACAGTTGACGATGTGGTATATTTAGTCTTTCAGGTGGTGTTTGACAAAGTCCCGTGTAAGAGACTATTGTGCAAGATTAAAGTGCATGGGAGGGAAATTGAGGGAAATGTATTGAGGTGGAAAGGAAACTGGTTCGCAGATGGAAAACAAAGCGTAGGAATTAATGGACACATTTCAAATTGGCAGGCAGTAACGAGTGCGTGGCACAGGGATCGGTGCTGGGACCCCAGCAAATTCACAATATATATTGATGATTTGGATGAAGGAACAAAATTTAACATCTCAAAGTTTGCAGATGATACCAAGTTGGGTGGGAAGAATGGGTTCTCGAGGTCGCGGGGTGGCCGAGGATGGCACCTGTGACAAGAATGCATACCGACTTTCTGCAATTCATGAACAAAGACACCAAGAGTTAAGGCTATAATTAGATTAACATGACTTACTGAATGGCAGTACAGACTTTCGGGGTTGGATGTCTACCCTTGTACTTATTTCTTATGTTATTATGAACCTGAACTTTGAACATTGGAATCTCCAATGTACAGTTTGAGCAAGCAAGGCTTCTTTCAGGTTCTGGTAGAGATGGCGGAGGGTGGCAGGTGGGGAGTGGTGGTGGCATAAAGTCAGGAAATTACTCAGTGATAACTTGTCAACCAACTGAAATTTGTGTTCTGGGCCGGGATTCTCCCCTACCCGGCGGGACGGAGGGTCCCGGCGGGATGGAGTGGCGTGAACCACTCCGGCGTCGAGCCACCCCAAAGGTGCAGATTTCTCCACACCTTTAGGGGCCAAGCCCTAACCTTGAGGGGCTAGGCCCGCGCTGGAGGGGTTGGTGCCCCGGTGGCCGGCGGGAAAGGCCTTTGGCACCACGCCAGCCAGGGCCGAAGGGACTTCACCGGCTGGCGGAAGTCCGCGCATGAGCCAGTGTGTCAGCGGTTGCTGACGTCATCCCCGCGCATGCGCAGGGGAGGGGTCACTTCCGCGTCGGCCAACGTGAAGGCTATGGCCAACGCGGAAGGAAAAGAGTGCTCCCACGGCACAGGCCCGCCGGCCGATCGGTGGGCCCCGATTGCGGGCCAGGCCACCGTGGGGGCACCCCCCGGGGCCAGATTGCCCCGCGCCCACCCCCAGGACCCCGGAGCCCGCCCAGGCCGCCAGTCCCGCCAGTAAGGGAGGAGGTGTTTTGATTCACGCCGGCGGGAGAGGCATTACAGCAGCGGGACTTTGGCCCATCGCGGGCCAGAGAATCGCCGGGGTGGGGGGGGGGGGGGCGCCGGCAGGTGCGGCGCAATTCCCGCCCCCCGCCGAATCTCTGGTGCCGGAGACTTCGGGAGACGGCGGGGGTGGGATTCACGCCGCCCCCCGGTGATTCCCTGACCCGGCAGGGGGTTGGAGAATCCAGCCCCTGGTCTTGAAATACAATGAATTGATCTATTTTTGTAAAATGTTGTTGCATAATTTTCAAATGAAAGTTACCCGAAGAGTCAAGATAAGCCAAGTTGAAGTGCTTTAATTTTACTGTTTTACTGAAGCTCAGCGTATTTTAAATTAAATTCACTTGTCACAAAAGCATCATTATAAATGAAATGAAAATTGCTTATTGTCACAAGTAGGCTTCAAATGAAGTGACTGTGAAAAGCCCCTAGTCACCACATTCCGGCGCCTGTTCGGGGAGGCTGGTACGGGAATTGAACTGATGCTGCTGGCCTGCCTTGGTCTGCTTTAAAATCCAGCTATTTAGCCCAGTGTGCTAAACCAGGGACCTTACAGTGCAATCTTACAGTGATACAAATATATGTTGCATTTGCTTTCAATCAAGTAAAGAATCACAAAGGTAAGAAACATGGTCCCTCCCTCAAGTGAAATGTAAATATTTTACTGACTTGTTAAATTTTGATTAAAGTTTCTTTTTTAGTTTGTAACTTTATTTTTGAATGCAAAAAAAAAGTAAATTCTGTTTGGATGTCACAGTGGCAAGTGTACTTTGCTACTTTGATGTGATTCCATGTTGTTCTGTTTGAAGTTATTGGTGCACAGTTTATGGACAATATTATCACACATGCACATATGTGTAATAAGTCAAAATATGTGACTCAAGTTCAAAATATCAATGCACTGAGTGACTAGATTCTGAAAATTGCCTGGATTGAGAAAGCAACATTGACTAATTAATCAAAGGTGCCTCAGCAGTTCCAAATTACCGTGTACAGACATGCTCTTAATCCTGTCAGCTCCACAGTTGTAGTTTTAACATATCCATTAATAACGATTATCTTTAATTCTGTTCACAATGTGCTGGTTCAGAGTAATGCTTCAGAATACTGATTTTGGTGGAGGATTATAACGTTAGGATTAGGATAAACTATGCAAAGTAACTGTTTGTTCAGTGCCGCATGTACCTCGAGGGCAGAATGATGCAGAAAGTGGCACTGTACATCAATAACAACTTTCCGTGAATTTTAGGACTATGTTGCGGCACATGAAGTCATCACACTGCATCAGAGGAGCTCCTGCAGTAACGTTTTACGGCTCTGAATCACATAATATTCCCCTAGATTCAAGGTGTATTTCATGTAATGTGAGACTTAATGATTTTTCTTTTGAGCACAATGTAAGTGACTTGCAAAATAATGGCACAGTTGGATGCTCTATTACTATAGCTGTATTATCTCTTCCCTAGCAGATTAATTGCTGCCATCACAAAAAAACTACTACCCTACTATTGTTGGAAGATCCTGATCAATACTGTTCTTTCAGCCAGAGTGTGCCTTGAGAGGCTATGAAACACAGGGAGAAAGACATTGGGGAACCTTGGTGGTGCATCGAGTCAGCATATTATTCTTTCACATTTAGAAATAAGTTTGTATCTAACCCAGACTGATGCCCTGGCAATCCAGTTCCAGGTTCTGTGGCAACAACACAGGACAGGATTCTCCCGTCCCCAGACACGCGTTTCTTGGTGGCGCGATATTTGCTGGAAGTGGGATTCTATCTTCCAGCCATTTGTCAACGGTGTTTCCCATTGGAACCACCCTGCGCTGCCGGGACACACACTGGGGGGGGGCGGAGGGGGGGAGTGAATCGCAATGACCGGAGAATTTCCAGCCACTGTCCTTAATTCGGCACTGAAGTGACAATCTCAGAAAAAACACAAGGAAAACACCACAACCTTCTGAAGTCTCCAACAGAAGAAATTGCATTTTGAAGGCAACTTGTACACTTTCTTAAGAAATAACTGCAATACAAGATGATTCCACCATTTTCAAGCAAAGAAAACAGCACTGTTCAACATGAGACTAGGAACAGGATAAAATGGAGCAGGAGACCATCATTAGTTGAAGCACAGTGGTAATTACATTTTTTTTTACAAGTACCCAATTCTTTTTTTTTTCCCAATTAAGGGTAATTTATCGTGGCCAATCAACCTATTCTTCAAAGATGGGTTGTGAGGATGAGACCCACGCAGACATGGGAGAATGTGCAGAGCAAACCCCATATAGCTTGCAGCCATGCCACCAAGGAGACCAGCCCCACGATTCGGGGATGCCAACCTGGCCAGATTGTTGGGCGCAGTTGAGATCAGACAGGTCAGCTGCACGGCAGACGGTGCCACCTGGGAGGACAAGGCAGTGATTGTCTGCTCGAGGATTGTCACCAGGAGGGCTGGCACCCAGTGCCGTAAGAAGATCAACAACCTTCACCGGGCTGCACGGGTAGGTTGGCATTGGTCCCCTGACACCGGCCCCACCCTTGCTCGCCAATCACTTCCGCCTCCAAGACCATGTTCCTGGCACCACCCCTGCCCAGCACCATACCGTGCCCAGGCCCACTCATGTCCAGCAGTGCCACCCACGCCGCCCCTTCCATCCCCTCTTCCCCCTCAAACTCCCCCTCTCCAGCCCGCGATGAACTAAGCATACAGCGAATGATATCCCCTCTGTGTACCCACAGGAGAAGATAGCCCACAAGAGACGGGAGAGGGTGCCGGATATCTGAGTCCTCACCCTCTATGAGGAATGGGCCCTCAAGGGCACAGGGTGGCCGAGGATAGATCGGTCACTGATGTAGAGGTTGGCGTATGTCGCGGAGGTGAGGATTCACCGGCCCCCACCCAGATGACCTGTCAGGCATGAGTTGTTAATGCCATACAGACTAACCCGCCTACTGACCACATGTCCATTCTCCTGCAGGATCTCCATCCGGCAGTGCCGCCCCACCCTGGAGGCCCCCCCACCTGCCTCCCATAAGAACTCCTCGGAGGGGAGCTCCGAGGAGTGTACCGTATTCTCGGCACAGCTGTCATCCCCACCCTCCACTCGTGCAGAGACACATACCTCGGTGGGCAACAGTAGTGGTCAGGCAACTGGGGCACAATCTGGTGAGTGCCACACAGTTGCTGAGGTGGAGGCAGGAACATCCAGGGGGAGACATCAGTCAGAGGTCCAGGATCCAGCTGGGTCCTGTCATAATATGCAGACATGCACTTAATGAGATACAGACACAGCTAATGAGCACAGGGAACAAGACATAACCAATCAGCAGGCAGAACACTTGTGGGTGGTTTCCCACTATAAAAGGCACGAGGCACTCACACTCCGCCTCTTTCTACTAGGGACATCTACAGAGCAAGTCCGGTGTACATATCACGTAATGCATACAGCACGTGGATAAGAGCTAGTCTGGTTCAGTCAGATAGAGAAATCACACTTAGGTTAGCAGAGAGTTGCACTCACAAGGAACTGTGCTAACTGTGTGACAGGTTCAATAAATCAAATTGAACTAACTTCAAGGTCGTGAGCCTACTTGAGTTATAGCTGCATCCAGTTGCAGCCCGTATTATCTCAGTGTGCTTATCATGACAGGTCCCGGTTGGATGCTGAGCCTCTGGCCCAGGTTTACCCGGAGCCGATGCAATTGTTAGGGTGCGGCCGTGATATTCAGAGGGGGATGTCAGCAACATTCCTGCAGGTCCATAGCCAATTGAAGGAATCCCAGAGGCTAGGGGTGCGGGAGGTGGTGCCAGCAGTGCCTGGTATCGAGGACAACACTTCTAGGGTGGCGACCGCAGGGGAGAGCCTGGGGCATGATATCAGCAGCAAGAGTGGAGGTGTCAAGGCATGGCAGTGACGGCCATGACTGAGCACCTTAACAACATGTCTGACTCACTGGGGGACGTGTTTCAGTCCCAGGTGGATCTTGATGAGGCACTGTGGGGCATGTTCAGTCTCAGGTGGGAAATGCCAAGGCGTCCCAGCGCATGTCCTGGTCGTCGGAGATGTCCTATTTCAGCTGGGCATAGCCAGGCCACTCCAGCGCTTGTCTCAATCACTGAGGAGCATCGCCGAGGGCGTCGACACCATGCTGCAGACATTGGGAAGCCGCGAAGGCCTGGCAGAGCCAGATGATGGAGAGCAGCCGGGGCTCGATTCAGCTGCACCTCCATTCTGAGGTGACCCTCAGGTCCCTATGGGCACCAACCGGGTGGAGGAGGTGGCCACCACCACACCCAAGTTCCAGCCCCTTGACAACGGCACGTCTCTGAATCAGCACCTGGAACAGGGTGGCACAGCATGGCATGTGCTGCTGGCAAGTGGGCCGGGGCCCTCCAGTTCCAGGGCCCCCAGAAGATGCCCGCCGGGGCATCGAAGGCCAAGAGATGTGGAAGGCAGCAAGGTGGAGGGGTTCGGAGAGGGGAGGGGTTCGGAAGGTGGCATGGCAACATCGGGGGCTGGGGACAGTTGGGAAAACATATGTGCAGCATTAAAAAATGCTGCACCCAAGAAATATGATGCCTCTGGGCACTTTCTTCTGCAATGGGGGCTGACCACCAATCCCCTGCCCCAGCCATGGAGGACCTGGATTTCCACCCCCACTGGCTCCCCAGGCACTCTACGTGCAAGTGATGGGTGTGAATCAGACTATGTCATAGACTGAGGAGCACCAGCGCTTAGCTCTCTGCAGGTTATCATCACCCCCTGCCTTCGACAGTGACCCGCTGACAGTGCCAACACAGTCACATCATCCTGGACAGATGTTACACAAACCTTTGGAGGGTGGTTTGTGGGGAAGGGGGGAGGGGGGGTGGAAGAGAGAGTGAAAGGGTAGAGGGAGGGAAGGGGAAGGGAGAGGGGGGCGGCTGGGATGACAGACAAGGCCACAGCCTATGTGGAGCGGGTGAGGATGAGGGCCTCGCTGGCCCTGGAGGCTTGCTAGACCATTGCCGATGCCACCTGTCCTCCATTCTCCCGCTGGTCATCTCCGGGCTTGTCCTCCAGCCCTACTGGTCCGGTGCCTCCTTGCCCTCCACCTCAGAGGTGGCCACATGCTCCTCCCCTTCCAGCATGTCGCCCCACTACTGTTTCAGTTGTGGGGGGGCACAGCAGACCACAAAGTGGGCGACCCTCTGAGAGGTGTACGGCAGTGCACCACCTGAGCGGCCTAGACACGGAACTGCATTTAGAGTAGCCCTATGCATTGCTTAATGACAACCGGGGTGGTCGCATGGGTCTCGTATTGAGTCTCCCCTTGAAGAAGGGCTGGCTTTTGAGTGACAGGGCCTGTCCACTGCGGTCGTGGCTGATGACGTCTATCTGGAGGCCCCAGACCGATGTGGAGAACCACTAAGATAAAGCCCTTGCAGCAACCAGGGGCATCATCAAGCGGCGCATTGGCGTGCTGAAGGCGCGGTGCGGGTGCCTGGAAAGCTGTGGTGGGACCCTCGTGTATAGTCCTGGGAGGGTCTCCCGCATTGTGGTTGCCTGCTGTGTCCTCCAGCAGAGGGGGGACATGCTGGAGGAGGAGGAGGAATGGCATACCTCTTCCAAAGAAGAGGATGTGAAGGGGGGCCAGGAGTGGCAGCAACTGGGGCCCACCCAGACACAGGAGGCCACGCGACATGTGCACCAGGGTTGCCGCACAACAATTCTAATAGCCTCCAGGTTCGCTGACTCTGGTGCCTGGCCACCGAGAGCCCAACTGCCCCATCCAACCCCTCTCCCCCAAGGACCCCTGTAATAGCAGAATCCCCCACAGGGACCCCTGTGATGGGGAGACCTGCCAGACAGTCCCTACAACAGGGAGACCCCAACATGGGCCCCTCTAATAGGTGTACCCCGCTCCCCCACAAGGACCTCTGTAACAGGGGACCCGCCACAGGGCCCTCTGTAATAGGAGGACTTGCCACATGGACTTCCCCATAGACCCCACCCTCCACACACACATACCCGCCCAGAAAAGAGATCCCTGCCTGGAAGCTGGTGGGAAGTCCAGACAGGGACAGTGAGAATTACAGCTGTAACACTTACCTTGCTGCTCCATCTGTCCATTCTTTGAAGGAAAGCAGCTGTGATCTGTTTCTGGTTCCCACATATCCATTAGCTGCAAGCCATTCATAACTTTCTAGTAGTGGTCTGTGATTGACAGCTTCTGCAAACTATCTGCAGTTTTGATTTTTAATCTTGGTTCATGGTGGAGTGGCCTAAGTGGTGAAACCCCAATGTTTGTAAACATTGACCACATCAAAAGAAAGGTAAGTGCAGTGAAATCACATGCTTGAGTGATTGAAATGCACTTAGTTCTTTAAATGCACTTACCTCGCTTTGATGTGGTCCTCTTACATGGTGGGGTCCCTGTGGGGTGTCCTCCTATTACAAGGGTCCATGTGGGGGGTGTCCCTATTATAGAGGTCCCTGTAGGGGGTCTCCATATTACAGGGATCCTTGTAGGTGGTCCCCCTATTACAGTATCCTTATGGATTGTTCGCCTATTACAGGGATCTCTGTGGGTGGGCATGAGGCTGGGGGTTCTGGTGGCGGAGGCGTGGGCAGGCAGTTTATTGTTGAGGAAGGTTGGCTCAGATGGTCTTTACGAGCGTGGCCCTGTCATGGTGGACCTTGTGGTGGGCCAAGGGGCGACGGTTGCCACAAGTGGCCCGCGCCAATGTGATTACCGGCCATGGGGACTGGAGAATCATGCGAGGTCAGAGCATAGTGGTGGGCCCAGTGTCTAGATGCGAATGGGTCAATAAGATCTATTTGCATTTATTTACAATCCCTCGCTGTAGCGCATCATGGACCTCGGTCACGCCGCCAGCGAGGGGGATGGGGTCAAAGCATGTGTTCAGATCGGCACCTGGAGCTGATCCCGATTTATCCACAATGCCCGATTCTCCGTCCCTCGGGGAACACATTCTGGGCGTCCTGGGATGGATAATCCCACCCTTCATCCCGCCTGCCAACTACTTAAGTTGAGAAGTTTTCTACCCAGTCTTTGCGTGAATTTATACACACTCACTATTTCCTTCATGTTGATGTGGTGAATTGGATATACGTGGGTGCGAGTCCAACATTAGATAAATAGAATGAGAGCCGAATGCAACAGAAAGTGAAAGCTTGGACCAGAATTTACATTCAGACGGAAAGCTCTCTGAGCCCTAAATTGCACAACGGTGGTTCATAGAGGCAGCAGCATGGATAAATCTTTGGTGAGGTTGGTGCCCGAGACCCGAAGTCTGCAGATTAGACAAGGAGAGAGAATTCTAAACGTATATTAGCACATTGCTGCTTGTGCAAGTTTACATCCACCAATAAAGTTATCACAAAATTAGGCTGCAATAGCTTTGCAGTTAGGACAAAATTGCTTTTGGCCAACGTTCGAGAGCCTATGGTGGGGTGAAAAAACAATGGTGAACAAGACGGGCAGAAACTAACTATCATTTCATGTCTTGATTGTCCTTCCCTTTAGTGAAGGTCTGAAGGAGTCTGTGAATTCAATATAATACTCCGAGGTATTACAGATTATAAATCATTCAGTTGTTGAGGAGCATTCATTTTTAATACAGATTTTTTTTAACGGGATAGAAAAAAGACTGACCCATCAGTCTAAATTGTAGAAATCTATTTCGGTATTGGGGAAGATTGATGGTGGTGTGTCTGAAGTTACTTCCACTCGAAAATGTATCACTCTTCTGATGACGATTTTAAGTGCCACATGATCTTATTCACGAAAATAAAATGAGACAGATCCTGGCTTTCTTGGTTGACTCTACATTCTGTCAAATCTTCTGGAAAATGACCAATATAGTTCAGCAAACAAGGGAATCAAATAACTGCAACTTTATAAAATCTGTAAATGGTAATGAAACATCTTCAAGCATTTTGCAACGGAGCAGGAGGAGTTAATGCATGGTAGAAAAATAGTTGAGGGTATTTTTGATTATTGGGATCTATTCTAATTTTTATGTGGCCAACCCATGGCGCTCTTTGGCCATTTGCCCACAGTGAAGGGACAGGGACAGTTTTGACGCATCAGTCTCATTTACATTGGGCCACCTCTGCTACCACCAACATAAGTGCATGAGGTGTAGGGTGAGGCCGGGGAGGAGGAGGGGTGGGGGGGGTACGAGGGAAGATTGGATTCGGAGTTGAGAATACAGAAAATGAGACAGCAGCAGCCCAAATAATTTTTCTCCTGGGGCTCAGAGGTGCATTCCTGTAGCTCTGGGTACTACAGAAATAATCATGCTATCATGTTGCTCAGATTACCACGATTGGAGCACATTCCTGCCTGGAATGACGAATAAGGTCCCAGGAATTGAAGTAGGCCTATTAGCTGAAACAGGCAGGTACTTTGGCTGCCCAGAGATAGACCCCTATCAGAATAGTACTTCATCACTTGGGCTAAAAGGGAGATATGGCTACTAATCCCATTTTAAGGAAGTTACCACCTTGTTAATGCCAGGGGGAATAAGTTAAAATTGACCCCTGAAAGCAAAGTTTAAAAGAAACAAAGAAAAGTACAACACAGGAATACACCCATTCGGCCCTCCAAGCTGCCCGTCTAACCTAAAATCTTATACACTTCCAGGGTCCATATCCCTCTATTCCCATCCTATTCATGTATTTGTCAAGGCCACCCCTTATACGTCACAATCATACCTGCTTCCACCTCTTCCTCATGTTGGAGGATGAAAGGATTTAGGAAACGCGTTTCATTCTCTAACAAAGGAGGATTTCAGCAGCAGGAATATAGTTGTTCATAATCTTTTTGTTTTCCTTAAAAAAATAAATTTAGAGGACCCAATTCTTTTTTGTTCCAATTAAGGGGCAATTTAGCTTGGCCAAGCCACCTATTGTTGGTGGACCTCAAAAGAGTGGCCAATCCACTTACCCTGCACATCTTTTTGGGTTGTGATGGTGAGACCCACGCAGACACGGGGAGAATGCGCATACTCCACACAGACATTGACCCAGAGCTGGGATCGAACCCGGATCCTCAGCAACCTGAGGCAGCAGTGCTAACCACTGCACCACTGTGCTGCCCGAGTCGTTCATAATATTGCCCAATAGGCGCCAGGTTCCTGGTTTCTGGCAATTCTTCAATATCAATAAAAATAAATAAGGGACTATGGGAATGTCATTTTACCAAGAGTGATGACAGTAGAAGATTCCAAGCTAAAAAATAACTCCATTCACCTATAAACATAGGAGACAAATGTGAACAATGCATATTTCCAATGAAAAAGGTTGTGTTGTGCAGAGATCTCACTTTTGTATGTTGGCATTTAAATCGGCACATGCAGTTGAAGGTTCGCATATCTAACATATGCTCATCTTGGCCCAGGAAACACTCCAATCTCATTGCTTAAAAACTTCCAAACTTTGTTGAACATGAACATGGAATAACTATCGCAATCTATCATGGTATTTTTTCGTTTTCATTTGTATTGGAACACAAGCCTGCCTCAGTGTCAGTTCTAACTTAAATCCTATTAGGCACCAAAGTTCAGTTCTGTTCATAAATGTTTCATGAAATGCCATCACATTGTCACTGGATCCAAAAGCCGCAGCTAGAAAGTGACACTGTGCTTCTCTCAACCATTCTAGTTGAAATCTAATTACCTGTTGCACCAGAACAAAAACACTTGAAATAACCATCACACTTTTCTAACTTGTTTTTTACAGGGCAATTCCTTTTGAATATTTACAAATAAAGTGCAGCATGGAACTTTAAGAATAACATTAAAAAATACTGCTGTGCATAGAAATTTGGTCCTCGCTATCCTTACCTTGAGTAGCTATGTAGTGGCGTGGTGTGTGGTAACCCTGAAACACAAAGGGGAAAGCAAATCAGCAGCGAGAGAAAACAAAAACATCTTTCCAGTGAACCCAGTTCAGAGGGTCGATTTTATAAATTCCCAACACAGAGAGCCATCTGACTGAAGCTCAGCCAAGGAACTTGGGGAGGGATGCAAAACTGAATGAAACTCAAAAAGGAATTGCACAAAGCCTAATGGGCATTCTCATTGGCTGAAGCTTTGCTTGGGGAAGTCAAATTCATAACCTCAAATGCCGCAACTTTGAATTGAAACACAAGTTCACACTTCTTCATTCAGTAATTGGTCAAATACAAAGGAATGTAGACGGCCGCTTAGTCAACACAATCGAAAAAAAGAGATGCGGTACAAATCTAAATAACTCTCATGCCACTATGTAATTATTTATTCTTCAGTAACACATTGTCTTTTAGACACTTCAAACACAATGTAAGTGTTCAAACAGCTTGTGGGGAACTTCGCTGATAGCACCTATTGTAAAATAATAATCTGCAAAATACAAAGTTTCCATCAATTCCTAGAAGGTAGGGCCAAATTGTATGTGCCCATGCTGCTGGCAGGAACGCTTACCCACCTGCAAGACGGTTGGAAAGATGGTTGAAAAAACTCAGGGGGAATTTCTGGTATGCACTCGAGTTAGGTGAAGATCCCAATTGGCAGTGCCAATCTCTCAAGATTGGTCCTAATCTGTTCATCTATGTAGAATTAAGGTCAGGACCATGTTAAATTACAGCTAATGTAAGCAGCTGAGAGTTGCATTCCTGGTGCATTACTCTGCTGCTGAGAATATGATAGGAGAAAAAGTTCCCTTGACAGGCTGGGCAAATGTGGACCCCTAGGGATGGTATAATGCCATAAGGGGTGCGGGGAACCCACTCCATTGACAGTGCTCCCTGTTACACCAGTCTGTTCCAGTTTAAGAATGATTAATTTAACAATAATTCTACTGCTTTTCTGTTGCTATTAGGAAACTATTGGGTTCTCAATTCTACCAGCTTGTGTGATGTTGCCAAACAATGTGTGCCTGGATCATGCGCCCAATGCAGGAAAGGGAATCATGGAATTTCTGCAGTGCAAAAGGAAGCCATTCGGCCCATCGAGTCTGCATTGACCCTTGGAAACAGTACCCTACCTAGGCCTATGCCCGTAACCCAGTAATGCCTTTTGGACACTAAGGGGCAACTTAGCATGGCCAATCCACCTAACCTGCACATCTTTGGACTGTGGGAGGAAACCGGAGCATCCGGAGGAAACCCACACAGACACGGGGAGAAAGTGCAAACTCCACGCAGGCAGTCACCCAAGGCCAGAATTGAACCTGGGTCCCTGGCACTGTGAGGCAGCAGTGCTCACCACTGTGCCACCATGCCCGCCTCTCAAATGCAAAGCCCTCATCTCCAGACAAGTTGTGGACCCAGCAGTAAGGGGTGAGATTTGAGGTAACTAGCTGGAATCCTTACTCCTTCCCCACCACTACTCACCAACCCCCAGCAAAAAAATTAAACAGGTAGATTGCAAAGTTTTTCATAAAGGGGAAAGAAATGTTGAGATTCTGCCATACAGTATTTTGATTTGAACATTGTTTTTACTCTACATGACAAATGATTGAACGTGACTTACATCAATGTAGTTGGCATTTATATAATCTGAATGGGGATCCCCATCTAATATTTGAAGTCGTACTCGAGAATGATCATCTAGGGGAAAAAAAGTCAACTCACTTGACAATTAATATCACCTTTTTTGAGCAAAAGTAAAGACAGTCAACATTACATTTTTAAAATTATCTGTAACTATTCTCTAAATCAAGTGAAATTCAATCTTAACACTAGAATTATTCAACCAATCAAATGACTGTTAGCAAGGATTTCAGGATATGTACTTTAATCGTAACTTTATTCGAGTCAGATCCATCAGCCAACATTCCGGAGACCTCCACCGTTTTGCCTGAGCATGTCCTGTCCAACCAGCAGTATAGGACCACCAGAGTTGGAGAAACAATGATGCATAGTCAGGTGGGAATGGCCCTGAGAATCCTCAACATGACTGACTATCAGCAAGGCCAATGGCTTCAGATCATTGGGTCAAGCAAATCTCCTGCTGATCATCACCTCCCATAATACCACCTCATCTGATGAATCTGCACTTCTCGGTGGTGAGCATCACCTGAAGGGAGCCCTCAGGTAAGTGAGGACACAGACTGTTGTCTTGGTGATGGAGCTAAATGTCCACTACTAATAAGGGGTTGGCAGTAACCAGCACAAGGTGAGTTGCTTGAGCACCGCAGAACAGAGCTGTTGAATAGGGTAATAATCAGGTGAGAAACAGCATAAAGAAGTAACTTAATTGTCCTCATCCTCACCAGTTCATCTGTTGCAGATACATCTGTTCAAGATATAAGTGATCACCATACCGTTATAGACAAAGTTAAGTGGTCGCGTAATCAGAAGAAATCTCTGGTGCTGCCATATCCAGTTGAAAATAGTGGCAAATAGCCAGATAACTAGGGGGCTCTATGCATGTCCCCATCCTCAAATATGTTGGAGCCAAGCACGCAAATGTAAAAGACAAGGTGGAATTGTTTGCACCTGTCTTCAGCCAAAGTGTTCAGTGGAAGGTCCCATCTGGCCTCCCCTTGAGGTCCAATCCATAAATCAAATGGCAAAGGAGGTCTGGGGCAATTGCGGGGCGATCTCTTGAGTGACTGGAGTTATATTTGACACAGAGGAAAACAGTTGTGATTACTAAAGTCCAATGAATGGCTCACCTCCTGATTGTTCAATGCCAAACCACCAATTGCAAAGCTTACGGGCAGAGTGTGATGGAATATCCACCAATTTCCTGTTGCAACAGCAACAATGCTCAAGAAGCTTGATTCCATCTGGATCACACCAGTGCATTTAAATGAAGCCCCTGAAACTGGATTCAAGATCCACCTATCCTCTGCCGCTGAGGCTGCAACGTGCATGAGGTACTGGAGCAACTTGTTAAAGTTACTTTAACAGCCTCCCTTGTGACCTCTACCACCGAGTAGTACGTTGTTGGAAAAATCATCTCCTTCATGCTTCCTTCCGAGGCACATAACGACTGAAATCTGGGGTGGGATTCACCCCTACCTGGCGGGGCAGGGGTTCCCGACGGGACAGAGTGTCAGGAACCACTCCGGTGTCGGGCCGCCCCAAAGGTGCGGAATCCTCCGCACCTTCAGGGGCAAGGCCTGCCCCGGAGTGGTTTGCGCCCCGCTGGCCAGCGGGAAAGGGGCTTGGCGCCTTTCCAACTGGCGCCGAAGGGCCTCTGCCAGCCGGCGTGAGTCGGCATATGCGCGGGAGTGCCAGCGCGTGCTGGTGTCATCCCCGCGCATGTGCAGAGAGTTTCCCTCCCGCACCGGGAATGGCGGGGGACCACAGCCTCCGGTGCGGAAGGTTAGAGTGCCCCCACGGCACAGGCCCGCCCGAGGATTGGTGGGCACGATCGCATGCCAGGCCACCATGGGGGCTCCCCCTGGGGCCAGATCCCCCCGCACCCCCCAAAAACCCCGGAGCCCGCCCGCGCCGCCAGGTCCCGCCGGTAAGGAACCTACTCTAATTTACACCGGCGGGACTGTCAACGAACGGGCGGGACTTCGGGCCGGAGAATTCGGGCAGCCCTGCGGCTCATTGAGTCGCGCCAGACCCCGCCATTCTCCGAGGCAGGCGGTGCAACTCACGCCGAGGCAATTTTTGAGAGACAGGAGAATTTGGAGGACGGTGGGGGCGGGATTCACATTGACCCCCGGCGATTATCCAATCCGGTGGGGGGGTCGGAGAATCCCGCCCCTGGACATGTATTGCTGCTTCTTCATCATTCCTGTGTGAGTGTTGTAGAATTCTTTACTGTCATAATAGCAGCACCATCACCATAAGGGCTGGGATTCTCCAAAATCCCGGCTAAGTGTTGACGCCGGCGTAAACACCCTGAGTGTTGCACACCGGCGTCAATGGGCCTCCTGGCCCAGTGATTCAGTGGGCCACAGGAGGCCAGCATGGCGCCGGAGTGCTGCGCGCTTCCCCAGAGCCGATACGCGGCCCTGCACGTGTCAGAGCATGCGCATGTGCGTGGTGGCCAATTCCGCGCCGGTGCGCGCAACATGGCGGAGCCACACAGCGGACCCGTGCGGAAGGAGGTAGGCTCCCTCCAAATCGCGCGCGTCCGCCGATCGGTTGCCCCCGATCGCGGGCCTGGCCGTCGTGCAGGCCCCCCCCCCCCCCCCAGAGTCTGATCCTCCCGTCCCCCCACCAGGACGGCAACCTTGGCCATGGGTCCGAGCTCCCGCTGGGTTGTACCAGTTGGAACCACTCTGGCGGAACTCGGCGGGCCGACGGTGCCACGGGGGCCGGGCCGGCGCTGCGTCGACTGCGTGTGCGCAACTGGCGCTGATTCTCCGGTCGCGGAGAATCGCGTCCCGATATCGGAGCGGCATGGCGGAATTTCCGGCGTGACCATCGATTCTCCAACATGGCACGGGCTTGGAGAATCCCGGCCAAGGACTTTAGCAAAGCAAGGAGAAGGCCTACTATTCAGATTCTCACAGCAATAAAGTATGGTTAATTCATGTAGCTTTGCCAATGTCCAAAGAATGACATTTAAATGGGGACAATATAATTAGGTTTAATATTCCAAGAATTAAAATATGGATTGCTGTTTTTAAGTTACAAAATCTGTTTGATGAATGGTTTTGAAAAGCTGCTGGTGATATTCCTTGAAAATTAAAGTCACCTTAAGCAACATGCAGAATAACTGCAAGTTTACATCAAAAACAATGTGCCCAAGAAACTACTCTTTATCTTGAGAAATGCTTTCTGAATTCTTTGCTGTACCAATGGTGTCTGAACCTGTCAGTGCTCATTGTACCACAGATACAAACAGCAACTCCTGGCATTTGCACACCCACAGTTAAACCAAGAAATTGGAAAGTAACTATCAGTGGTACCATGCTCCTCCACAAGCTACTAGGTTGCAATCTTTGCTGATGGAAACTGCACAGAAATCAGTGTTCAGGTTGTGAATTTAAGCAAATTCTCCACTATTGCATGAAAGACCAATGTAAAACCTGGTACACTGAGGGGGAACTGAGCTTTAACAGTGTGCAAAATAACAGCTTGTGAGGTGGGGGTAACATATTGGCATGGATTGAAGACTGGCGAGCTGACAGGAAATTGAGAGTTGACATAAATGGGTGTTTTGCTGCTTGGCAGGAGATGACGAGTGATGTACCAGAGGAATTAGTCCTGGGGCCTCAACTTTTTACAGTTTATGTAAATGACTTAGATGAAGGGACTAAAGTTGCTAAATTTGCTGACGATACAAACATAGGTAGAAATAAATTGTGACGAGGACGTAAGGAGGCTGCAAAGGGACATAGATAATTTACGCGAGTGGGTAAAAATCTGACAAATGGAGCATAATGTGGGCAAATGTGAAATTGTCCATTTTGGCAAGAAGAATAGAAAAGAAGCATAATATCTAAATGGTGAGAGATTGCACAGCTCTCTGAGGTGCAGAGGGATCTGGGTGTCCGAGTGCATGAATCACAAAAGGCTATAGGTACAGCAAGTAATTAGGAAAGCTAAAAGAATATTATTGTTTATTGTGAGGGGAACTGATTTCAAAAATCGGGAAGTTTTGATTCAGCTGTACAGGGCATTGGTGAGGATTGTGCACAGTAATGGGGGGCGATTCTCCGAGCCCTGCGCCGGGCCGGAGAATCGCCGCAACCACGCCACGACTCCGTCACGTGATTCTCCGAGGTGCGGAGAATTGGCGCCATTTGCACCGGCGTGTTTGGCACGGCGCCGGCCATGGGCCACTGGAATCAGCGGGGCTGCCGATTCTCCAGCCCGGATGGGCCGAGCGGATACGACAAAGTCCCACCGGCACCATTCACCCCCCATGGTCTCCTTCTTTCAGGAAAGATGTGAATGCATTAAAAGCAATTCAGAGAAGATTTGCTAGACTAGTACAGGCATGGGTGGGTAGTCCTATGAGGAAAGGTCAGAGAGGTTAGTTTTGTATCCACTAGAGTTACGAAAAGTAAGAGACAACTCGATCAAAACCTTTAAGATCCTAATGGGGATTGACTGAGTGGATGTGGAGGGGATATTTCCTCTTGTCGCAGAATCTGGAACCATGGGTCACTGTTTAAAAATAGGGCCGGGACTTTATGCCTGTGTTTGCTGCGGATGTAAATGGCGACGTGGGCGCAAAATCCCAAGAGAGGCCAAAAACGAGATTCTTGTTGGTGAGGTCTTGCGCCGCAATTGTTCATATCCCCTGCCTTTAGCATAACTAGGTTCCCACCCAGGAAGATCGGGGACCTCGTTTAAATACATTGACATCGCATGAGCGAGTTTCCCACTGTATAATTCCACTCATGTTGGGATTTCCCTCCTCAATGTGACGTCACATCGAGGAGGTTTACTGAAGATCTGGAGCAATGTGAAGCATGCAAAGTGACCACGCCAGGGACACACAGGTAAGTGCAGCCCCCAGGTGACAGAGGGACATGGCCGTGCAGTGCCCGACACTTACGATTGCGACTGCCACAGCACTGCTAGGGGGCAGTGCCGGGGTGCCCTCTGGGGAGCTCCTTGCGGGAGGGGGGGGGGTGGTTAATGGGTGCGGCCCAGATACATGAGAGGGGCCCCGTATATGGGGTGGGGGGGGGGGGGAGAGGTTCCCTCTGTGCATGGGAGGCAGGGTCACCATGGGGGCAGGCCATTCTTGATATCAGAGATTGGGATCCTGTTTTTAAGCGGCACCCCAATCTCTGCAAAGCCGATGTTGCCAGCCTTTTAATGCCCTGCCAGAATTTCATTCTTTGACGTCCTGGACAATGTGGCGAGAAAAGCCAGCTGTGGAGCTGGCAAGCTGCTCAGTGCTTTTCTTTTCTTTTTTTTAAATTTAGAGTGCCCAATTCATTTTTTCCAATTAAGGGGCAATTGTAGCGTGGCGAATCCACCTAGACTGCACATCTTTGGGTTGTGGGGGCGAAACCCACGCAAACACGGGGAGGATGTGCAAACTCCACACGGACAGTGACCCAGAGCCGGGATCGAACCTGGGACCTCATCTCCGTGAGGCAACAGGGCTAACCCACTGCGCCACCATGCTGCCCTCGCTCACTGCTTTTCTCACCTGGTCCAGCGTTTAGAAGACAAAATGGAGGGATAAGCCTCGTCTCTTGTGATAGTACTTCACGCTCCCTGAACTTTCAAGAGCCTCCTTGAAAGAACACCTGGCCTGTCTGAGAGGATGATTAGTGGACTGGATGCCCTTCAACTTTGATGCATGAGCAGTGTGCCTGTACTGTAGGAGTGTCAGCATCATAGAGGCAGCTGCCAACAATCAAACACTAAAGAACAGGGCTTTACCATTGAGGACCCTCTCATGGCCATTGGCTAACCATCTGGATGAGTGGAAGATGCAGGCTTCATATGTAACAGGTGTGACATGTTTTGACGGTGAACATTTTAATGGGACAGATTTCCATTCCCCTTAGCTATGGAGAGTGATCTCACCTCTGCCCACTCTGTGCTCCTCACCCTTCTTGATCCTTCATGGTCTAGTGCTACGTCTAGGTGTGCCCTCAGGATGCACATCAGAGGTGGAAGCAACCTACTGCCTTCCGCGCCTTGTGGCCTTTGATGCCCTTGGAGGTCATCGTTTGCAGGGGCTGGAGCTGGGGGGCACCTTACCAGTGTTACAGACGTTGCCATGTCGCCATGTCACGCTGTTCTGCCCACTGCACTTGAGGGGCGGGATTCTCCGCAGACCGTCGTAACGCCGATTTCCGGCGAGAGAAATCGGTGTAGATGACTCCGGCGTGGGGGCCTTCTTTTAGGCGGCGATTCTCCGTTCCCGGAGGGGCCAGCAGCTGACTGACGCGATACACGTCAGTTTCACCAGCTGCGGAAGTGGTGAGACCCGGCGTTTTTTGGAGGAGGAGGAGGAGAGAGACTGACCCGGCATTATGGGGGGGGGGGTTCCGGCATTTGGGGGGGGGGGGGGGGCGTGCGGCGTTAGTGGGGGGTGGGGGGTGGGGGGGTGCGGCGTTGGAGGGGGGTAAGGGTGGTGAAGGGGGTAGGGGTGGTGAGGGGGGGTTGGGGTAGGGGCAGCGGCGTGCAGAGGAGGGGGGCGACGGATGCCCGGGGCCAACGCACCGTCGCCCCCCCCCCTCTGCACGCCGCTGCCCCTACCCCAACCCCCTCCCCTCACCACCCCTACCCCCCTCCAACGCCGCACCCCACCACCCCCCACCCCCCACTAACAGAGGAAGGAAGGGGGGAGGAGGAAGGAGGGGGGGAGGAGGAAGAAGGGTGGAGGAGGAAGAAGGGAGGGAGGAGGAAGGAAGGGGGGAGGAGGAAGGAAGGGGGGAGGAGGAAGGAAGGGGGGAGGAGGAAGGAGGGGGGAGGAGGAAGGAGGGGGGAGGAGGAAGGGGGGGGAGGAGGAAGGAAGGGGGGAGGAGGAAGGAGGGGGGAGGAGGAAGAAGGGGGGAGGAGAAAGAAGGGGGGAGGAAGGAAGGGGGAGGAGGAAGGAAGGGGGGAGGATGAAGGAGGGGGGGAGGAGGAAGGAGGGGGAGGAGGTAGGAGGGGGGGAGGAGGAAGGAAGGGGGGAGGAGGAAGGAAGGGGGGGAGGAGGAAGGAGGGGGGAGGAGGAAGGAAGGGGGGAGGAGGAGAGAGGGGGGTGTGGGTACCGGCCTTCAGAGGGAGGGGGACGGGGTGTGGGTACCGGCGTTGAGGGGGGGGGGACCTGGCATTGAGGGGGGGGGGGTTGCGGCGATGAGGGGGGGTTGCTGCGTTGCGAGAGATGGGGGCGGCGTTGGAGGGGGGTAGGGGTGGTGGGGAGGGAGGTAGGGGTGGTGAGGGGGGGTGGTTGGGGTAGGGGGCAGCGGCGTACAGAGGGGGGGGCGACGGTGCGTTAGCCCAGGGCATCCGTAGCCCCCCCTCTCTGCACGCCGCTGCCCCCAAACCCCCCACCCCCCGATGCCGCAACCCCCCCCCCCGATGCCCCCCCCCCGATGCCGCAAACCCCCCCGGATGCCCCCCCCCCACGATTGCCGCAACCCCCCGGAGGCCGCCAACCCCCCGGATGCCGCAACCCCCCCCCGATTGCCGCAAGCACCCCCCCCAATGCCGCAACCCCCCCCCGGATGCCCCCCCGATGCCACAACCCCCCCGGATGCCGCAACCCCCCCGATGCCGCAAACCCCCCCCGATGCCCCCCCGATGCCGCAACCCCCCCGGATGCCGCAACCCCCCCCCGATGCCGCAACCCCCCCCCCCGATGCCCCCCCCGATGCCGCAACCCCCCCGGATCTGAGATGTGCCAGGTGTCAGAAGGGGGGGGGGGGGGTGTTGGGGGGTGGATTCAGAAGAATTGAAGACCGCCTTAGTCTCATTGATGGAAGGCCCAGAATGGGATCCAACCTTTCTCCTCCATGAGGGTGTCCATCAGGCCAAGTATGACTCCATGAGACGAAGGAGCAGCTGGAGTGAGCTCCAGAAGCCTCTGAGTCATCTGGCACTGCCAGTTGCCTGCACAATGCTGTTGACGCCCTCAAAGATGGTCCTCAGTTACTGGGCCACACTCTGGAGTGCCTCAGCAATGTACATCTGCATCTGGCACATGTTCCTCAGCCAGGATCGTCATAGACTGAGCCATGGCTTGGACATCTCCACTCAAGGTGCGGGCGTCGTGCTCCAGGTTTTCCATTCTGGTCGCCATATTGGCAATTTTGGCCTGGGTGCTGCACAATCCCCTGTGCCTGAAGGTTTTGGGACTCTTCCAATCGGCCTTTCAGTCGCTGCAATGTTGCTGACATGCCCTCCTGACTGTCACAGCTGCGGCCTATCATTTGCGTCAGCCTTGGGAGAACCTTGTCCAGAGGCTTGGCATCTGACGAGGGCTCAGCTGAGTCCTGGGATTCAGCAGACTTTGGACTGTTATCTTCCCGGATCTTCCTGCTTCCGCCAGATGTGCATCATGCATCAGCAGATGTGTGGTGTACACCAGATGGTGCCCCCAAACCCGTCTGCTAATGTTGCCCACCGAGGTGTATGTCTCAGGGCTGGTGGAAGGTGCAGGTGAAAGCTGTGACACATTGCCGGTGCTCTCCTTGGAGCTCTCCTCCAAGGTGTTCTCCTGCGTGATAGGAGGAGCAGCAACTCCAGATTGTCTGGCCTCATCAGATGGTGATCCTGCAAGACAAGGGACAAGTGGTCACTGAAAGGGAAGGATAATTGTGTGGGACATCAGCAACTCACTTGAGACAAGTCTTTTGGATGAAGGGACAATGGATCCTCACTTCTCTGGTGCCCACCAATCTGCTATCGGTCACTGCTATCTCCTCGGGCAACCCTACATGATCTCCACCAAACTTTCCCCATGGGGGGGTGGGGGTGGGGAGGGGAGTGGGAGGGCTTGGACCTCTGGGATTCCGCTCCCATCTTTGCCCTTTCCCTCTTATTAAAGACCATAAGACCATAAGTTATAGGAACAGAATTTGGCCGTTCGGCCCATCGAGTCTACTCTGCCATTTGATCATGGGTGATAGGTTCGTCATCCTCATTTTTCTGCCTTCTCCCAATAACCCCCGATCCCCTCAAAAAATCCCCTTAAATATTTGTGTTTGAGGTGCTGTAACCTACATGGCTACTGACCAAGAGTTGGAAGGTGGAATTAGACAGAGTAGTTTCTTCTTAGAACTTAAGAACTAGGAGCAGGAGGAGGCAATTTAACCTCTCAAACCCCACCGTTCATTATGATCATGGCTGATTTCATCATGACCTCAACTCCACCATCTTGCCTATTACCCTTCAACCCATTACTAATTAAAAGTCTGTCTAACTCCTCCTTAAATTTACTCACTGTCCCAGTGGTCACCACACTCTTGGGTAGCGAATTCCATAGATTCACAACCCTTTGGGAGAAGTAGTTTCTCCTCAACTCTGCTTTAAATGTTCTACCCCTTATCCTGAGACTGTGATTTCTCATTCTGAAATGCCCCACAATAGGATGCACCCCCTCCATGTCTACTTTATCCATACCTTTTATCATTTAAAAAATCCCAATTTGATCTCCCCTCATTCTTCTAACTCCAGAGAGTATAAGCCTAAATTGTTCAATCTCTCTTCATACGACAAACCCCTGGGGCGTGATTCTCCGCTCCCCATGTCGCTTGGGAGAATCGCGGGTGGGCCCCCCGACAAATTTCACGCCCCCCTCGCGCCCCCCGCGATTCTCACCTCCCGCTCGGAGGATTCGCCGGTCGCCGTTTATCACGGCGACCGGCGATTCTCCGACCCGGATAGGCCGAGCGGCCTGCTGTTCGTGACCGTTTCACGATGGCGGCAACCACACCTGGTCGCTGCCGTCGTGAAACGGGTGTGGAGATGCCCGTTTGGGGCTTGTAGGGGGCCTGGTGGGGAATGAGCACCACGACTGTGCTCAGGATGGGACAGGCCCGCGATCAGTGCCCACCGATTGTGGGGCCAGAGTCTCAATCGCACTATTTCCCCTCCGCCACCCCGCAAGATCAAGCAGCCACGTCTAGTGGGGCGACTGAGGGGAAAGACGGCCACCGCGCAGGCGCGGGTTCGTGCTGTCAGCGTCATGATGTCAGCCGCGCATGCGCGGGTTGGTGCCGGGCAACCTGCGCATGCACGGCTGATGTCATTCGGCACACCGTCCGCGTCATTATCGGCGCGACGCCCCTGCGGCCGAGAATAACGGAGCGCCGCTCCTAGCCCCCCCGGGTGGGGGTGAATTAGGTGCGAGGAGCGGGCTCCGAGGCCGTCATGAGGCTCGGCCGAGTTCACAACGGCCTTCACGATTTTCCGCGGGAGCAGAGAATCGCGCCCCTCATCTCTGGAATCAATCTTGTGAACCTCCTCTGAACTGTCTCCAATACAACTACAGCTTTCCTCAAATAAAGGGACCAAAACTGTGCAAAATACTCCAGGTGCAGCCTCATTAATACCATGTACAGTTGCAACAATATTTCCTTACCTTTATACTTTATACTCTTTATACTTTATACATTCCAATCACTTTCTTTATTACCTGCATGCTAGCTTTCTGCGACTAATGCACAAAGACGCCCAGATCCTTCTGCACCGGAGCACCCCAAAGTCTCTCCCCATTTCGATAACAAGTGGCCTTCCCATTTTTCCAACCAAAATGGATGACCTCACACTGATCCACGTTAAACTCCATCTGCCAAATTTTGGCCCACTCACCGAACTTATCTATATCCATTTGTAAGGTCCTTATTTCCTCATTCCAACTTACCGTCCCACCTATTTTAGTGTCATCTGTAAATTTGATTATAGAACCTTCAATCCCTGTATCCAAGTCATTAATATAGATTGTAAATAGTCGGGGCTCAAGGACCAAACTATGTGGTACTCCACTAGTTACATCTGCCATCCAGAAAAAGAATCATTCATCCCGACTCTCTGTCTTCTGTCCATCAGCCAATATTCTATCCAAGCTAGCAAAATTACCCCTAGCCCCATGTGATCTAACCTTGTGTATTAAACTTCTGTGTGGCACCCTATCAAAAGCCTTCCGAAGGTCCAGAGAATAATAATAATAATCACTTGTCACAAGTAGGCTTCAATGAAGTTACTGTGAAAAGCCCCTGTTGCCACATTCCGGCGCCTGTTCGGGGAGGCTGGTACGGGAATTGAACGGGAATGTTGGCATTGTTCTGCACTACAAGCCAGCTGTTTAGCCCACTGTGTTAAACCAGCCCTTATACTACATTTATAGGATCCCCGTTATCCACTTGGCGGGTTACATCTTCGAAGAACTCTAAAAAATTAGTCAAACATGATTTACCTTTCATAAAACCATGCTGACTCTGATGGATTGCATTTTAACTTTCCAATTGTCCTGATACTACTTATTTAATTATGGATTCCAACAATTTTTCAGCAACAGATGCTGAGCTTGAGGAAATGAACAGAAAGGCATAATGGGTAGTTAGGCCAAGTTAGGAGTAATATTTTACTGCAGTAGAATATGGAGTTAGGTTAGCGGACTTTTAAACATCAACTGGGATTCAAGGCAGGAAGACGGGGATGGGCAGTCACTAAGACCTTTTCTTTGCTGCCAAGGATACTGGGAAAAGGCGCCTCAGGCCAGGTTAAGGAATGTGGGGAAAGCCTATGGGAGCTTTGCATTTGTACCGTTGCCTTATTTGGTTGTATGTATGTGTAACTTGATGCAACTTGAATGTATATGAAATTAGATGTTTTTCCTTTGTCCGGCACTCTGGCTGTTGAAGAGGCAGGAGACTGGTGGTGTTCTGCTCTCCCAATAGTGAGTCACCCAGCTAGCTGGTTAAAATAAACAATAATTGATACCTGCAAATCCGTCTCAAATTTTATTGAGCCCAGACTGGCTGCAAAAGAATCAGGGGCGCGATTCTCCGGAAATGCGGCGAGTCGTAAAGGCTGCCGTGAAACTGGCCGTGTTTCACGGCAGCCTCCGCGCCCCCTCCCAGGACCCGATTCTCCCCCCCGGGCGGAGCTAGCAGCGGGGCCCCGTGAAGCACGGCATCGCGGCCTTAGCGACCATCGCTAAGTCCGTGCGCCAAGCGTCACGCCGGCTGATGCGCACGATGATGTCAGCCGCGCATGCGCAGATTGGACGGCTCCAACCCGCGCATGCGCGGGGCTGTCATCTCCCTCGGCCGCCCCATGGACTGATCCTGCGGGGCAGCGGAGGGAGAAAGAGTGCGTCCGTAACGGACGCACTGCCCGCGATCGGTAGGCACCGATCGCGGGCCCATGCCTCCCTTGGCATGGCTGTGGTACTGCCGTGCCAATCGGGGTCCTGGATGCCCAGAACGGGCATGTTGCGGGCGTTTTTACGACGGCAGCAAGCAGGTGCGTTTGCTGCCGTAAAAACGGCCGTAAAGGCCTGGGAACTCGGCCCATTGGCCTGGGGAGAATCGCTGTTCGCCGTAAAAATTGGCGAGCAGCGATTCGTGTCATGGGGCGGCCGTGGGGGGGGGGGGGGGGGAATAGTGGGAGGGCCTGAAAAATGTCGGGGACACCCTCCCTCTATTCTCCGACCCATCGTGGGCAGCGGAGAATCGCGCCCCAGGATTGTCATTTGGTGCCGAAATCTGGGATTTCTCCAGATGATCACCTCTCATCTGCGAAATCAGAATTGGACTGATCTTGGAAGGGGAAAGAGGAAATGGGCCCACGATATGAGTAGCTGGAAAATTGCCATGTCGATTTTCCTCTCTCTCATATTCTGATTACAGTCTAATCACTCGCATTTGACAGGTAAGATCGTCTCGACGAAATCAAAGGTCAGTCTGGCAGATTAGAATAATTAATTTCAGTCGATGCAGGTACGGCTGAGGGGTTGCACATGATTGAGTGAATACGGAGTAACAATTTAGCTGGTGACTGTTGGAATGTTGCCTAGTCAGTCAGTTGCATGTGAGTTGAAAATTAAAATTCGTTATATTAAATTACACTTTAATTCGGTTAAGGTCTTCAACGGGTTGATCGAATGTCACAGAGACAATTCAGTAAAGACTGCTGATGGAATGTTCTGGGGACAATTCAATTCCGTACAATTAGAATTGGCTAAGTTAAAATTTATTGTTGGGAGATATGTTTTTTGAGTGAAACAAAGAATTGGGAGATGAATGGCCACTAGGGGGAAACCAGAGACTTGGGAAGTTTAGAACCGTATCGGAGAGCTCTCAGGATTTGCTAAGATTCTATTCTGGTTTCTTTGAAAAATTCAAACTTTTATTGTTCTGTTGGTTGAGATGAATGAAAGTATAATGATTTGAATTCCTTTTGTTCGATTGGAGATCTCCAACGAATGAATGAGTCCGTTTAATAAGAATTTGTGAACATCCTCTGGTATTCCTAGTTTTTAAAATGTTGTGTTTTGCAAAACGAAGTTGCACATCAATTAGGAGGTATACTCGGCCGTTAAAGTGAGATTTAAAACGGGGTAAGTATGTGCGCCATGTGCTTCTTTGTTAGAGGTAGCCATGATGTACCTACAATTAAAAATTTTGTTCGGTGTGTTCCAAATCTGTCGAGATTTCAGTATTTTGTCTGGAAACTCACTACACGGCAAATTTACTGATCGGGGATTTTCATACAGCAAAGACTATGGATTTTTTTTTGGACTACATTGCAGATGGAGCTTTAAGGAATAAAGATATGGGACCGGAGCTTAGATTAGGAGTATTACTTGCAGTATCAGGAAATGAGAATCAGATTGGCAAGGAAAGATTAATAAAAATAGATGCAAAAAAAAGAGAAAAAATTAAGATATAAACACCAATTGATAACTAGAGGAGATAAGGAAAGCAAAACTAGTAATACCTTTGGCACTAACCATTACGTATACTGTAAATTGCTACAAGGATATGTTAATTTCCTGAACCACTTTCAGGCAATAGTAAGGGAGCTGATTAAACATGATTTGGCTTTCGTATATATTGATGATGTGTTAATTAGAGATGATGATCAGGAGGACATATGTTGAAAGAGTGACCAAAATTATTAAATCACTTAGTGAAGTAGGATTTAAAATAGGGTTAAAGAAATGCCAGATTGGCAGGAGCGAAGTCGACTATTTAGGGCATTCAGTGTCAAAGGCAGGCAGGGAGGCCAGTGTTGGGATGAGAGAGAAAGTTACTAGAATCACAGCGCCTGTTTCACGAAACGGGGTTCAGCAAATCATGAGAACTTTGGGGTATTTGAGACACCGATGGAAGAATGGTCATGAGTGTATGCAGGCCCTCTTTTTCCTCGGAGCAGCAAAAGTAAATTGTACTTTTAATCACAGCTGATAGAAGCACAGGGGAAGTTGCATTAGTGAATTGGTCCCCAGTTTAAAATGATTCATTGTGAACATAATGAATCATCGTGCCAAAGGTGTGGCACGTCCTGTAGCCCAGTAGTTTGGTCAAGGAGTAATCATATGAAACCTAGGAGAATGACAGTAACAGCGTAGTCAGACGATTTGATATTGCATTTAGAACAATAGAAATGGGGAAAAGCTTCGGCTCCAAGCAATACTGGTGATTGAAGTTTGGGATGACCTGGGGATGTAAAATTAGCCTAACAGTGCTTAGAGACTGTATCACTGCAATGATGCCATGCCGCAGGATAGATCATATCCCCAACCGCTCGGACAAGGGAAAAAGGAATTTTTGGGTGTGGGTGTCAGGATGCCAGTGAATTGAAACCTGTTAGCAGCATCGATAGGACAGGTGATACAGTGAAAATGTCGTGTTCGGAACTTAGCTTTCAAAAAAATCCTGTCACAATCAGAATTAAAAACATTGAAGTAGATGCAGTAGCAATATCCGAAATGTATCAGGGAAAGTTTCGACCTGATTGAATCACTGAGTTAGAAAAAGAGGAATGGTGGCAATGGAAATCC
Source organism: Scyliorhinus canicula (assembly GCF_902713615.1). Lineage (NCBI taxonomy): Eukaryota > Metazoa > Chordata > Chondrichthyes > Carcharhiniformes > Scyliorhinidae > Scyliorhinus > Scyliorhinus canicula. The sequence continues at coordinate 181,328,329 of NC_052152.1, forward strand.
GGAAGTCCTGGAGAGGGTACTTCTGGAATATCCAAGCAAGGATAGGAAGATACAAATCAAGAAATAGGGCCCTCTCCGCCTTTGACCTGTTCATTTGGATTTCAGATGAAGCAACAATAATACAGATGACGAACCTGAACAACACTCTGGAGAAGAATGTTTCAGACAGTGTGGGAAAAAAACTAATGATACAATTGGCTACATGTTTGAGGGAATTAAATGATAGAGCCCGGAAGAAAAACCTTACGGGTTAGCAACAAATCAAAATATCAAATTATTACTGAATAGTGAAACCTCCGGTCAGACATCTCTAACTGGACGTTAGCTGATGGGTGATCTGTGGTCTCCAGGGGAGGTGTATTATGCGGTGGAGTTATTAAGGGTCTCGGCAGACAGCAGCGACTGACGAGGAACCCCGTATTTTAAATGATAATAGTTTAAGAATCTTGGCAGCTTGATGCCACGAGGGGAAATTTGTAACCAACGCAGCAACCAATATAGCATTGGAGAGTATAACAGTTATTACAGACGAAATGTCCTGTACGTTGTTAGGGACTGTTATGTATGGATTCAACTGGGTTGTAACCACAAAAAGTTAACTGTATTAAATGTGCGAGTGGTGTTATTAAAAAAACAAACGAATAATGGCAAGTATGCACTTCATGCTGTAAGGAAAATGATAACGGACAAAAGGGGTTTGAAGAAAACTGAGCTATTGTCTCAAGTAAGCCAGGGCTGGCAGGCTACATGGTTCAGTACAATGTTTGACGTTAGTGTAAGGAAGTCAGGAATAGAAACAGGATTGGTTGAAGCTCCTGCAATTAATAAAGCAAGATAATCAGTGGATAATACATGATATCATAATTTACCATTCCCATGAGAAACGGAAAGCACTTCTTACATTAAGAAAAAACCCAGTGAGGGATAAAGACCTTTTGGTCGCTGATGGACTGAGTTGTGTACTGTTTTTAAGGGACATGAGGAAGCTTTTACGGTGCTGCTACCCCAAGGTAGACAGATGCCTTGGAGGTAGTGGGACACACAGGCATAGCTATTGTGTTATCTTCCTGAGCGGCGACAGCTATGGTCCACGGCGATTGGACTTGAGGAAAGCACAACACAAAGGGCCTATTGACACTGGTTTGCGAGATGGATGCATTTACCATTGATTTCCGTGCACAGTTTACAAATCATGACATATACATACGAATGACAGGGATGAGGGATAGTTGCTAGTCAGTACAACTATAAGAGGGATATAAATCCGACAGCAGGATTCAGCTCAGAGTTAGCTTTCATAGCTTGGTCATGGGGTTTTACCTGATGCATGGATTGATAATACTTGTTATTATAATTGTGTACTGTATAATCATTGGATGCCTTAATATGTGTTGTAAGCTGGCTATGGCTCGGATGATGCCGATAGGCTTGGCCCATCATTACTCACCAAGATGACATCCCGTTACTGGTGACCATCACACCAGAAAGAAGCTGGACGGAGAGCCAGAGGCTGTAAAAATGTGATGAGGTGTTTATGTACGGAACACCAGCTCAGTTAAGTTCTGTTAACAGACCCCATTTTATTGGACAGATTAACGAGGAGTTCTGCTCCTGGTTGAGCATACGCCAGCAGTTCCACTGTGCGTACTGGTCACAGACGGTCGGCTTGGTTGAGAGACACAATCAGACCCTCAAAACCAACTTGGCCAAATTACGAGTGGACAGGGGGTTAACATGGTTTAAGTTGCTCCCCGTTGCCCTCTTCCAGCTGTGGGTCACACCTGCGGGATCGGCCTGGCTCTCTCCTGCCGAGATCTTTTATGGCAGGCCTATTAGAACATCCTAGAACCTGCCTTTTCCCAGACTGGTCCAGTTTCACCATATGACTGAAGAGAGGACTAACTATGTTCTAGCCCTCACTAAAGCCCTCAAGGAACTCCATAGCCAGGTTTGAGCGGCTCGCCCGTCACCGTCCCCATTACATAGCTCGCTTGAAAAATGAAACGTCAGTGCAGTCTGGTAGTTATGTCATGGTTAAGAACTGGACTGGGAAAGGGTTGGAGTCACAGTGACAGGCGCCCTTCCAAGTTCTCCTTACCACCCCCGCTGCAGTTAAAGTGGAGGGGCGGAGTGCTGGGTCTACCTCCACCACTGCAAACTGGTCGGTCACTAACCTGCCTCCTTTCCCCAGCGCTGTTTTACAGGTGTGGAGCATGACGGATTGGATACGGGCCACCTGTGCTGTCTTCGGCTTTGCCTCACTTGGAACACCATCTATACCTGTAATCTCAACTGAACTACAAGGACATTTCACTTATGCAGAGGTGACGTTCTCCGATGCCCCCATGTACGAGGGCATAGTATCAACTTATGGAAGGTTATCAAGTTAAAGGACAATGAAGGGCTCATGAAACAATGATATCAGTCCCGACGTTGGGACGGGAACAGTGCATGGACATTGCCTTGTTTTGGAGTAAATCTACATTTGATTTTGGATGTGATAAGACTGGTGCCATAAAGGTAAAATCAGACCGTGTGGAGGGGGTAGGAAAAGGTTGTAGGGGAGAGAGGAGGAATAGCAAGAGGACGGAACGAGTAAGAAGGGAGGCACAACGAGAACGCAGGTTATCAGGAGGTATACTTACTTCACTTAGGACTCGGAACGAAGGGAACCTGGGCAGCATGAATCTCTTCTACTAAATCTACCACCGCATGTATGGCCAGGGACCCGTTGTCTGCTACCCGAACCCCGCATCGGTGTCTAGGTTATTTTCCATCTCACAGCTTTGGGGAACTCCCCAAAACGGTGGTTCACTGTCAGAGTTCCGAGCCACTGCCTGAGCAAGTTTCTCTTCCTTACGATCCGGGTTTGGCCCCATCAGCTATTTGCCTTCCCCTTCCTCGGGATGACTCCCATTCACAGTATGATAAGCTTCAACGATGGAGGGCGTATATACCTAGCCACTTTACTCCCAATAGAGAATCCCGGTCGTACGAGACTTATTTCAGCAGTGAGGGGTACGGCTGTTTGCTGGTAGAGATGGAAATGAATATAACATGTCTGTTCTCCACTTGTACTGATCGGAAGTGTCGCATAACCCTGACATCAGGTCAATGCGTCGGTTAAAACACCACTGTGTCCCGCTGAAGGCAGGCCTTCAGCTTTGTGGCTGGGCGAATGTCTCTCATATCACTGTGGGAACTAGGGCTTTCCGCATGCTAGGAAGGCCGATGGGCATGTCACAAAGCTGGGTAAACTGGGTACTGGGGGGAATTCCTGCTCAACTGACTATACTGATTGTGATGCTAGCCTGTATACGGATCAAGGATACTACTTCTTTAATTGGCACAGCGACCAAGTTTTGTCACCTCCATTTCCCGCCAAATCGCTATCGGGACTCTAGTCCCTACCACAGTCCCCTGCCCCTCTGTGTGCGGGCAGTCTCAGCAGAATTCTGCGAGAGGGGAATCCTGAGCACAGCTAAGGATTGGACCAATAGGTTATCATGAAATGATAAAAGGAGGGAATGAGGAAATGAACAGACAGCATAATGGGTAGTTAGGCAAGTTAGGAGTAAAATTTTACTGCAGTAGAATAAGGAGTTAGGTTAGTGGACTTTTAAACATCAACTGGGATTCAAGGCAGGAAGAGGGGGATGGGCAGTCACTAAGACCATTTATTTGTTGCCAAGGATACTGGAAAAAGGCGCCTCAGGCCAGGTTAAGGAATGTGGGGAAAGCCTATGGGAGCTTTGCATTTGTACCTTTGCCTTATTTGGTTGTATGTCTGTGTAACTTGATGCAACTTGAATGTATATGAAATGAGATGTTTTTTCTTTGTCCGGCACTCTGGCTGTTGAAGAGGCAGGAGACTGGTGGTGTTCTGCTCTCCCAATAGTGAGTCACCCAGCTAGCTGGTTAAAATAAACCATAATTGATACCTGCAAATCCATCTCAAATTTTATTGAGCCCAGACTGGCAGCAAAAGAATCAGGATTGTCAAGCTTACTGGTCTATAATTTCCGACATTTTTCCACCATCCCGTTTTGAATAAGGGTGTTACATTAGAATTTTTCCAATCCACCGTAGCTTTCCAGGGTTCAGAAATTTTGGAATATTATAACCAATGGATCTACTATCTGCGCTGCCATTCCCTTTAACACTCTAGGATGTAGGCCATCAGGCCCTGGGCACCGGTCAGCCTTCAATCCCAATAGAGGTTTGGGAATTGATGGGCGGCAGGCGGGACTGATGCCAGGGGGAGACAGGTGGTATCTTACCCTGGCAGATTGCAGGGGGGATCATTCGCCTTCTTCCTACATTGGACTGCTGTCCTCCTGGTCATGCTGCCCACACTCACTGCAACTACCACTGCCTCCCAGGCCCCATTCCTGACCATGCTGCTGGCTCTCCAACCCGCTCGGGGCAAGAGGGTGTTCCTCCCCCTCTCATCCATAGCATCGAGAAACCTGGCCAGGTCGGCATCCCCAAAGTGAGGAGCTGGTCCATACTCCTGCCTTCATTGGGAGTGAGTGTTGAGGGACCGTTTAAATGCAGCTCCCCCTTGCTAGCTGAAAGCAGCTGAGGTGTAAGTCGGGCGAATGAGACGACTGGGGACTCAGACATGGTGAGTTTCATTGTGGCGGGGGGCTCATATTTTTGCCCTATGTGCGGGTGATACAGATCTCGATTGTGCCACTACAGCCGGCGCCAAACATCCTACGAAGTTAGCCCAAAATTACACTTAGTCAACTTTTGGGTCAATTGCGTCCCATAGATCACCTGTCAAAGGTGCTGAATTCAAACAGTAGATGGATGAGTAGAACTCTCCACTGACGAGGGTGCTAAAGCTCGATGGGTAATTGTGGCAAGGTGAAGGGCAACAGTCATTCCTTCGCCACACACAGCAAAATCTCAGCAATTGAGGGATGATATATCTACGCTATTAAAGGAACAGAGTGTGTGCTTCATAACAGGCGAATGGATATAGATAGAACATACAGTGCAGAAGGAGGCCATTCAGCCCATCGAGTCTGCGCCAACCCACTTAAGCTCTCACTGCCACCCTATCCCCGTAACCCAATAACCCTTCCTAACCTTTTTTTGGTCACTAAGGGCAATTTATCATGGCCAATCTACCTAACCTGCACATCTTTGGACTGTGGGAGGAAACCGAAGCACCCGGAGGAAACCCACACAGACACGGGGAGAACGTGCAGACTCCGCACAGTGACCTAGCGGGGAATCAAACCTGGGACCCTGGTGCTGAGAAGCCACAGTGCTATCCACTTGTGCTTCCGTGCTGCCCTGGAAGTAGAATGGCAACTACTTACACAGATTTCTCGGCAGCTTGGCTTGGATATTCTTGATCATAGTGAAAGGTTTCATTACGAGTCAGGTGCGAAATTCTCCGACCTCCAGAAGGGTCGGAGAATCGCCCGGGGCCGCCGTAAATCCCGCCCCCACCGTGGCAGAAATTCTCCGCCACCCGGGAATTGGCGGGGGCGGGAATCACGCGCCTCCGATCGGCGTGACATCCGCACCGATCGGCGAGACCCCTGCGGCGATTCTCCGGCCCGCGGTTGGCCGAAGTCCCGCCGCTGGGAGGCCTCTCCCGCCACCGAGGTTTGAACCACCTCTGGTGGCGGTGGGATCGGCGGCGCGAGCGGGCCCCGGGGTTCTGGGGGGGGCGCGGGGCGATCGGACCCTGGGGGGTGCCCCCACGGTGGCCAGGCCCGCGATCGGGGACCACAGATTGGCGGGCGGGCCAGTGGTGTGGGCACTCTTTCTCTTCCACCGCAGCCACGGCCTCCGCCATGGCAGAGGCAGAAGAGAATTCACCACCGGCGCATGCGCGAACCGGCGAAGGCCTTTCTGCCAGCCCCGGCGCCGGGCGGCGGGCCTGAAATGCCGCTGGTTCCGGTTTTGTCACCAGTCGGCGTGGTGCCAACCGCTCCGGCGCGGGCCTAGCCTCCAAAGGTGCAGAGAATTCCACACCTTTGGGGAGGCCCGACGCCGGAGTGGTTGGCGCCACTCCCCTACGCCGGGACCCCCCGGCCCCGCCGGGTAGGGGAGAATGCCGCCCTAGCTACGCAGCTGACAAAAAATAGTGCAGGCAATGCACTAATCTGTCAATGTTAACATTGACACGTGCTGTCAATTAAAGTTGCATACGGAGAGACTGAGCAAGGTGTGGCATGACAACAAAAACAAGCAAATAACATCATCGGTCATTAACAAATAACATCTATTATTTCCAAATAACAAATAACATGTATCTAGGGCAAAATTCTCTGACCCCCAGCGCCACTCCCCCACGCCGGGACCCCCGTCCCGCCGGGTAGGGGAGAATGCCGCCCAAAATGTGAGATATTCAATAAGCGAGTGTTAAAAGCTTCATTTTGGTAACTGGGACAATTCTTTCACAAAGGAAGATGAGGGACTGTTTTCAGGAAACTCAACTTGATTGGTGTCATTTCGCTACCTGAGATATAACAAGCTAGCTTCATAGCTTCATGCCTGCAGTATGTTTCCCGCATATTAGGAACATAATATTGTCTTGTCAGCCCAAGTAATTAGAAATTGCCAACTGCTTTTAAAAATGACTTGGGCTTATCATGGCTTATGTCTCACTGAAGAGGACAGAGCAAGTTAACTTCTTTCTGTCCCAGCGATTTCTCAAAAGCAGCCTTCATAGTTCAACCTTTCGCACTATCTGTGATCAAGGAGTGAAGTTACAGTTCGCACATCATAAATCCTACAGCCAATAAATCCCACTACTGCTTCGATGTTTATCTACATTTGTACATTCTAAGAATTGATCGCATTACACCACTTTCATGTAATACAGCGAAGATTGAAATGGATCCACATTTTTATATTATTTTTCCATTTCATTCCCAGAAAATAAAAAAAACACTGCAGGAAACACTCTATTGATAAGAAAAGAAAACAGTACAAGAATCAATTTTCAAAAGTCGGATGCACTATAATTACAGAAACTTGTTTTTATACTTGAAGTCGATTCCATGCATTTATTTATGAATTATTCAGTGTCAGTCCCATCAGAAAGATGGTACTGTGTTGTTACATTATAATGCACATAGAAAATCGAATGTCTAAGCAGTAACTGGGAATATGGAAACAAAAATGCCAACAAAAAGGAGCTTGGGAACCTGCTAATTTTTTGTCTATCCCAAATGCCTTCGCGTGCGGTTCGTCTGTCGCTCGCTGGTTGGCTGTAAATGAGGCCCAGGCCTCAAAACAGTTCAGGCTTCACAGTGGTAACAGGCAGGCAGAGGGCACACTTCCACTACCATCTGGTGTAAGCCTCAAATGAAAAATCAGACTCATTTATGTCTGAGGCTCTGAAAAAGACGAGCTGAACAGGTAAACCAGCTGTTGATGATCATTACAATTACTAATTACCGATGTGGGTTTGTGTGAACAGAGGAATTTAATGAAGCATTTTCATACTACCACAGAGACTGATTTCCAAACTTATATCGCTAAAACAGCGTGTGTTAGAGGAAGCTAGACTGAAAATTGTAATTGTGGCCCAGTCAGGTGCACGTTGACATTGAATACTTTGTCGAGGTTTAGCCACTGGAAAACCCTTCAAGCCATTAAAAATGCTGCAGACAGGAGCCCTGAGCCTAATCCTGAACTTGAGAAGACTGAGTTGGGATTAATCAGTATGATAATTAATTTGGAATTTTTGTGAAAAGAGTATAAACTGGAATTTAATGAGGAAGGCAGGGGCCCAATGTCTGCCATCAAAATAGGTGGCACCCCTGCAAACTATACATCCAGATCTCCCAGCCACAACGAGCACACAGTTCTGAAGAAGTCTTGTTAGACTCGATATGTTAACTCTGTTTCTCTCTCCACAGATGCTGCCAGATCTGCTGAGTTTTTCCAGCACTTTCTCTTTTTATTTAATTCCAGGACTTCCCCCAAGTGAGTAGAAATACCACATCCCATCTCCAAGAGCTGTCGGCCACTCAGAGGGCAGCAGCTCTCCATTATCAACTGCACCTCCATGAGTGGTGGCTGCTGGTGGTAACACACTTGGCCCTTCACTAGTGAGTGTCATTGAATCTTCAGAAAAAGGTAAATTGGGGCAGATTGGTATTTGCGGGCAGGTGTTTCCAGCAAGGTTGGGAAGGAGGTGGTAAGAAATGGCAGAGGGTTTGCGTTGGAGTAATCAACACCCTCCTACTGCCGGGCTCCTCAATCAGGCACTAAGTGCTTTGAATGAGGCACCCCCCCAGCGAGGCCAAAAGTAAATGCTATAGGGTTTTGTTTGTTGGTCTACCACATGGTGAGTTCTTTGCCTGCTGCTGGTTGATTATTAGTAGCAGTGGGATAAGTCTCTTAATTGGTCCTCAATGGTATCCTCATCAGGGGAAGGCATGGAGGTGGCTGGATCCCAGAGCCTCCTGCCCATTCAAACAACATTTCCCCTGCCTCCAAACTCACCACCAGGGAGTGGGGGCACATTAAATTCAGTCCTGAGAGTGCAGTCTGCAGAACAAATAAAATTCCTAAAATTTCATGCGATAAAATGGAATTTGATTAAGAATCATCGAGAAGTTACAGCACAGAAGGAGGCCATTTGGGCCATCATATCCATGCCAGCCCTAGGAAATCCAGGTGCCCTTTCTAATCCCATCTTCCTGCATCCGGTCTATAACCCTGTGTCTTAGGGCACTTAAGCTCCAGATCCAGGTACCTTTTAAAAGAGTTTAGGGTCTCTGCCCTCACCACCAACTCGGGCAGTGAATTCCAGACTCCCACTACCCTCTGCGTAAAAAGGTTTTCCACATGCACAATGGAAACCCCCCTCCAACCAATATGGAGAACCCCCCCCCCCCCCCCCCCCCCCCGAAATGGAGCTCCCCACAGGGCCCCCCGGCACTGTCCTCTGTCAAATGTGGGGGTAAACATGCGGTGGGGTAGCCCATTAATTATATTTAAATTTATTGAAATGAGCTTTCCGTCCTACCTGGGCGGGAACCTCTTTAAGTCACCAGCAGGGGGGGTGGGGAGAGTGCCCAAACCGCATTGGTGCTCACAGCGAAAGTGCGTGCAAAATCACGGTCATGGTGTTAGCACAGAGCCTGGTCTTTACCTTGGGGGCTTCTCTGTTTTCGTAAGCACTCTAGCCCTACCCACAGGCTTAAGTATTTAAGTGCAGTCACAGAGATCCAAGAAGGTAGGCATCTCACCTGAAACCTGGCAATTCCAACAATACCATACTCCCTCAGTACTTGGGACTTTAACCCACAACTTCCTGGCTCAACGGAGGAGAAGGCTACCACTGAACCATGGCTGGATAATAGGGTAATAGGCTTAACGCAGATGTATCAAATTCCCCTCGAAAGCTTAGTACGTCCATCAAAATAAGGGAGGTTGTGTTGTTGTGTGTTGGACACTTACTCAATAACCAATAATTCTTAGATCAGTTTAGTTAGCTGAGGCTTATTGCATATAGTCAAGAATTCTGTTAACACTCTGGTTTCGCAAGGTGGTTAATTTTGTAAGCATCCCCCCTGAAGATTGATTAGTTACAGCAGTCTACGGTATCAACAAACTAACCAATCATTACTTCTAGCAGAAGTAAGCAAACACTTCATAATATATACAAAATCCTTCCTGTACAGTGCATACAAGAGTTCTATTTATGATGGTAGAGGCATGAAATTAATAACCAGATGAAGATTGGGCCACTGCTCCTTCTTTTCTGCTCGTGGAATCAGGAATTCAAGCTCACTGTCAGGAAGACAAAGAAGTTGCAATGTGTTTTGTTAGCAATAACCTTGTCACATCGCTGAAGACCGTTGGGAATTTGTGAGTAAGGTAATTGAAGCAAGAGACAGGGTGACAGAATTGAAGTTAACAATAAGAAGTGGGTTTGATATGGTAATGAGCCTTGAGGGACTTCAAACAGATGTTACAATAACAGGGTAGATTTGAATGGAGGCTGTTGTGGTTCAAAGGAGAATATATACAGTTTGTGAAAGGTGTCAGCAGGTGAAGTCAGGACAGGGCAAATTTACTTTTCTTTTTAATCTTATGAGTTGAAGTAAGGAAATTAAGTGAATCAATTCTGGGAGAATGCATTCCTAAAGAGATGGGTGAGACAATGGAGAGGTCGAAAGGAAAGAATGTATTTAAGGAGATACAGAAACCTATGAGTTTAGCCATTTTAGATCTAAACAGACAGCAGGAATCATTGGTTAACCCCTGAATGTAGTGTGAATGAAGCAAAAGATCTGAAGAACCAGCTGCTGTTAGCCACAGAAAAAAATCCCACGTGAAATACTAAAATGACTGGATACCTATAGATTTTTAAATCTATAAAGAGTTGCTGAACAGATAAGAAGGGAGGGGAAGGGTAGCTATAAAGGTAGTTAAATCAAAATTGTTTGGATCTAGGTTGAAGTATTGGGACTATGTAAATCCATTGTCTTAATAAACATTTATTTTACCATAAAGTCATCACAAGTAGTCGGGGACATCATTTCCAGTTTTGGAACCAATCCTCATACGATATGAATGACAAAAACAGACACCTTGGCAGTTGTTTCAAGTTTCCCTTCTGGGATTTGAGCAGCTCAGCATTTACCATCAGCCACTCCATCACATCGCCACAACTATGCTAATTAGATTGACCCTTAATGTATTGTTCCGTGAATTGAAATTGAATGTACCACAAACCATCTTCCAAAATGGAAAAGCTAACCTTTCTTTCATTTAAACATTCCCAATTCTAGAATACAGCATATTCCCTTTGTTAGTGCTACACAAGAAGACACGTTTCGAGGATGTAAGTCGGGAGGATCTCCTGAAGTACTGTATGTTTATTTTAAATGCCTTATCTTATAACTGATTAAAAGCAAAACTTCTGGCTTCATACCGTTGGAATCTGAGCGGGACGCGGCTGGTAAATTACAGGAGAGGCCTACCCCGGGTTTCCTGACAGCCGTTGTGCCCCGGTCGCAACAGCAATGGTTGACACCCAATTTTGCACAGCTGAGAGGGTTTAAGAACCCACTGAACCATGCTGATGCCGGATCTAACCGGCTGTCGGCATCTATTGGCCTCCCCAGGGAATAGCATCTTGGGGGAGTTCTCACAGGCTTTCGGAGGCCCAAGGGTTGTCAGGGACAGGGCAGGGTTGCACCCAGACTCTTTCCCCTGGCACCCGGGCACCTTGGCACTGCTACCTTGGCCATTCTGCGTGTGGCGGTGATCAGGCCGGGAGAGGGGTTAAATGTGTGGATATGAGGGCTTGCAGGGCGGCGTGGTGATGGTCTGGGGAACCATTATAGTGAGTTGCAGCTTGGGGGGCAAATTCAGGGTTCACAGGAGCTCGTGAGATCGGGACGCTATTTAAATATGACATCACGATCTCTCACTGCACTAAGGAGTTCCAGCGAGCGGAGCTCCTCAGTACAGAAAATGGGGCTGAGTACAGTGTTGGGCATTCCCTGCTGAGACCACGTACCTAACAGGATGGGCATTAAATAGTGGGATGTTTCTCACCACTGCGGGCACCCGAAAAAGTGACTAAGTGTGGTTAGATAGCGGTGGGGAAGATGTTGACAGAACCCTGGAGAACTCCCAGCAAAACCTGCCTGAAATATTACTTAGAAACCTGTGGTGAGTCACTGGCTGAATACCTACGTGAACTGAGAGTACTCGTTCGCAGTTGGAACTGCAGGACTGTCACAGCAGTCGAGCACGCGGAGCTGATGGTCTGGGGCATCTGCGGCAGGTGTCCGGTCCAGCTACATCCGGCAGCGGCTTCTAGAAAAGGGGGCCCTCAACCTCGAGGAGACTGTGAAGCTGGCTACCTCACTGGAAGTGGCCTTCCAGAGCCTGGCTGCCTTCCCATTCGACCACGCGGCATTCTCGGGGACGTTGGAGGCTCAGCCATCACCCGACCCAGGTGTGCCTGATTCCTGCACCGTGCGGCAGCCGTCCAGCTATGGAGGACCATGCTGTTACTTCTGTTGTCAGAGCTAGCACTCCAGGCAGCGTTGCCCGGCTCACAACTCCACGTGTAACAAGTGTGGCAAGAAGGGGCACTATGCTAAAGTATGCCTAGCTAAGCCTAAAAATCTAAATCGAAAACCACAGTTCTTGTTAACTACCGTTTTGACTGGATTGATTGGTATCAAAACCTTTCCCTCTCATCGCGCCCATCGTGTCTCTATGTTTGCTGAGTTTTTGCACAAACGTAACTGAGGCTCCAGCTCACAAACTATGTTGTAAATGTGTTGGAGATGGTGGAGGAGAGTTATAAACATAAAGAAGGTTTCTTTAACGAAAGGGTGAAAACAGATACTAAGTGGGTGTTATGCTAATAAGATGCAACTGTTTAAAAGTTTGCTTTTAGTCTCCAATTTTGGGGCTAATTCTTACGAACAATGATTTAATATGCCTTTAAGCGTGAAACCAGAGACTTGCACATTTCGCACTCAATTGTTAATTAGGAACAATTTTTTGTTCAAGTGGAAAGTTATGGAGCACGATTCTCCTTTTGGGAAACTATGGCGCAACTCTCCGTCCAGTGAAGCCGGAATTGCGAATTACGATGAGGCGGGGAGTCGTGTGTCAGATGAAAATTGAGGCCGGCACTGGGCACCCAACAGAACACCATGGTTGGGCGCCTCAATAGAAGCATGGATGCGTTTCACGCCCCGCGCCCGGGTGGGCATGAAAATTGTACAGTAACGGCTGTTAGCATATCATTAACGGGCTCAACTCGGTAGTCCCAGGCCTCGCGTGATGCTCACTTAGCGGATGTGACGTCGGCGTGGTTCACTTGTCAGGGCCGGCTCAAGGCACCGGCAACACGGGCAGTCGCCCGGGGCGCCATGTGCTGGGGGGGCGCCAGAGACTCGGGTCCCGTGCATGCGCAGTTGGGCCGGTGCCAACCAGCGCATGCGCGGTGGCCGCCCTCCCCCAAGGCGCCCCCCCCCCCCCGGTCCGCCCCCCCGCTCGGTCCGCTCCCCCCGCCCCCCCCCCCCCTCGGTCCTCCCCGCCCGCCCCCCCCTCGGGTCCGCCCCCCCCCCTCGGGCCCGCGCCCCCCCCCCCCCCCTCGGGTCCGCCCCCCCTCGGGTCCGCCCCCCCGCGGATCCGCCCCCCCCTCGGGTCCGCCCCCCTCGGGTCCGCCCCCCCCGGGGTCTGCCCTCCCTTCGGGTCCGCCGCCCCTCGGCCCCGCCCCCCCTCGGCCCCGCCCCCCGCCCCTCGGCCCCGTCCCCCCGCCTCTCGGCCCCCCCCCCCCAAGGGCGCCGAAGTTCAGCTTGCCCGGGGCGCCAGCAACCCTAGGGCCGGCGCTGTCACTTGTGGTATTCAAAAACAGGAACCGGGTACCGTGGCTGCTGAAGTTGACGGAGGAGGTGACCCAGGTTTCCAGAGGCGCAACCGTGGGCTGCCAGTTGTGCCGCTGGCTCAGGGGATGTCTACCAGGCCCGGGGGTTGTAGTAGGGGGGACGAGGAGATGAGCCGTGGTTTTGGGGTGTCCTCCTGGGACCAGGGTGGCCAGGTAGAGGCCACCATTGCCATGGTCTGCAAGGCAACCATCTGGCTGTACACTCTGCCAACTGCCCGCTGTGTCCCATAAATGTGCAGAGCGCCACCAGCTGTATGAGTAACCACACCCTGCCCCACAAGGCCGCCCCCCCCACAACCCCCCAGACCCCCAGCCGACCTACGAATGAGATGTGCACGGCGCAGCACAGCCAGTGGCCGACCAGGTGCCGACACCCCTCAGTGTGCGAATTCGAGGGGCTGCCCCACTGCAGCGGGAGCAGGTAGGATGCAGAGTGTACCCCGACTAGCAGACACGGGCATCGTGGCCCTTGCCACCCTCCCTGGCACACTGATCCGTTCCCCAGGGCAGATGCCCCACCAGTGATTACATCAACCAGTCCACCTGTCACCAAGTCCGGTCTGCCCACTGTGCCCCTGCTCCCATCCACGCTGCCCCCAGGCAGGTAGGCATTACCTGTGCATCGCACACAAGACCCATGACACACCGCAGCTACAGTCCCAGCGGGTGCCCACCCCCCTCACCCAGTCCCCTCTGTGGTCCGTGCGCTCAGGCATGTCACCCGGCATGACGCCGGTCGGTGGCATTGCTGCTGATTGGAAGATCCGGGTTCAGAGAAAACAATGAAGATGGAAAGAGGGTGACTTCGAGTTAAGTCAGACACAGAAAGAAAAGTAAACAGAGGAAAATAAAGATTGAATTAAGAGAGAGAGAAAAAAAAGAGAAAGGCAAAGAACAAATATCTTAAATTTAAAACAATCTCTAAGAACAATTCAGTACCTTCAGGGGTGAGATTTCACAGTTTTGTTCTTCGATTTCTGGGTCGCCAAGGGTGATAAATAAGGACTATAAATAAGGTGTTAGCAGGTACTTGCAACATGGAATATCAACCCTGAAAATCTGTGGTGAGATTCTTCTGTATTTATGGTACAAATACAGTAATTTCCTGACAACCATGGACTGTTGACAGTGACTTCCCACAATTGTGGCTAATGATGGACCTAATCATCCGATAATTTGTGGCAATTTGCAACTCATGGAATAGCCTTTGCTGAACACTAATTGCGGGAGATTTTGGTATCAACAACGATGGTGCTGTGATCTCGCCATTATTTTTTCAGCAACTTCTAGGCCATTCTTTTTGCATCGGTTTTAACCTGCTTATAACAAATGGGTAAATTTAATGTTTGCATTGAAAGAAAGTGCATAGGAATTAGAACTGAAATGAGGAGGAACTACTTCTCGCAGCGTGTGGCGAATGTGTGGAACCCGCTGCCTCATAGTGTGGTCATTAAATGGTCTCAAGAAGGAGATGGATGCATTTCCGATTTTTAAAAAAGCGTTAAAGGGATATGGGGAACAGGTAGGGAGTTGGATTTGAGACCAGGAAGAGATCAGTCATGATCTGATTGAATGGCAGAGCAGGCTCGACGGGTTGAATTGCCTATTTGTGCTCCTAATTCTTATGTTCGTAATTATGTACAAGTTCTTAGGACATTTATATATTAACTTCACCAATTGGAAATTCTCCCTTTTAACTTGTTGATTAGTTCAATTTAAAGACAATGAAAGACTATGAACTACATTTCATTTTCTTGGAACAAGATGTCACAGTTATGCTTTTCAATTGGATTTTATCTCTGAAACCAATTTTCATATTTTGAAGCCAAACGTTCGACTATACCATGTACAGACTAGTAATCACTAAATGACATCTCCCAAGCTCCTCTCTAAATCACACATAAAACAATCAGGAAGCCAGCACAAAATAAAAACTATTGCATGTCTGTTCCGGAGCTACTGCAACAAAAGTATGTTTTCGTGTTCTGTTTTAAAAAGATGTTATGTGAACACGTGATGAACTGGATAAAACATGGCATGATTTTTTTTTTGGTCTCTTTAAATCAAACAAAATCAATATTTCCTGTTACTTTCTCCAGTTCCTCATAAACCCCAGGGCAACTTTTATTTGTAGACAGTCAGGAAAGGATAAGAACTGCAGATCAGGAACTCTGTTTTTATCAGTGCATTAATTGTAAAACGTCTGAGAATAATGGAACACTTAACTCAACCTGGTGCAGGAGTACAAGAATATTGCTGCCTTAGCTATATAACCTTTAATAATAAACTGGAGGCAATTTGCAGTATTCCTGCCCAATAAAGCTGCTGATTGAGTGACTTACTGCTCTGTCCCTCTCCCTACTGTTGTCACTGTCTTGTTCTCCTGGGGTTATTGTCAGGTGGCTGGCTAATTCAAGTCGAACACCCCCTTAATATGTAAATTTGGGATCCTGTGATATACATGTTAGCGTATGAAGTCTGTTTGCCATTTTAGGACAATACTGGATGGTATGTGCGGTGTGTGCAGTTTCAGCTGACAATCTAGTTAAGAGGAACTAGTAGCAAGGTTTTATGGTGTGTTTGTGAGACCAGCAGGAGTGCTGCTAAAAACTCTATAAAACCAACCTGGGATGCTATTGCCCAAGGTTCCTCCTCCATCTCTCCATCCTGTTATTTGATCCTCGCACCAGCGAGGTAGCCTTTCGTCTGTAGGCTAAGCCTCATCATCCAATATAGCGACAGGAAACAGAGGTAGTTTTAAGTATTCTATGTTTGTATTGTTGGATATTAGAAATAACGGACAGGTTTATGTAGTTTGATTTAGTGTATTTATGTATGAAAAGGCTAAACTCCAGTTAGATTCATATTAAAGAAAGATGTTTGCCTGTATTTGTGTTTTGGTTTCATTTCAAACTGTGTCTATATTGTGCTTAGAGAAATTAGGACGTGACAAGCAAACAGAGCTTAAATGAGGACTGGCTGTTGCTCAGTAACCAGGGGCCACATTTAAGTTAGAAATGACTTTAGAGGTTAATTTTAACACAAGACAGTAGGAGCTTAGCAGATAGCGAAGAAACAGCTCTCACAGCCCTGCCAGAATAAGAAGCAGAAGCAAGACAATGGAATAATGGGAAGAAAGCAGGTACCAGAAACTAAACAGCATGGGTGGGATTCCCCGTCTTTCCAGTCCCATTTTCTGACGTGTGCGCCCCGGCCAACAGCGGGAATTTCCGTTCCCATAGCCGGCCGATGGGATTTCCCATTGTGGGCCTCCGCCATCAGCGGGAAATACACGGACCAATGGAACGGAGGATCCCGCTGACGGGGAATCCTGCAGCAGATAGTTCTAGAAACCAGAGGAGAGAAAGAGGTCCCAGGAAGATTTAAATCAAGGGACAAATGGAATTGGAATTTGAACAAGGTACTATTCATTGCAATTTAAGCAAAAGGCAGAGAAAGTAGTGTGAGTTAAAGAGACAGCTGCAGTAACCAGATTTAAAGTGGGGAACAGCTCATCAGAAGAAAATCAAACATTTGGCAACATCTTAATACAGCCTATGAAGCAGTAGTGTTTGATTGGCATGGCTGAGTACTTGAGAAATTGTGTGGGAGCTTGAATACATGTGGCAACTCAAGGCAGAAGAATACTGACAGGAGAGCTGGAAATCCTGGAAGTGGATCCTTGCTGAAAATGTCAGAGGAATGCATTGTTTGGAAAAAAAATTGTGCATTTTTGAGTGTGAAAATACTCATGTGGAGGCTGGAGTCCAATGAGAACTAGTTAGTTCTCAGTGTAATAATCATCTGAGAGGGTCTGAGGAGAAATCCACAGAAGTTAGATTAGGTGCCATCTGGCACTTGGTTTCAGAGTGGAATATGTCTGACCTATTGGTTTACAGGGACTGTGTATTCACTCAGGACATTATAGTATGATATATTTTGCAACCTGTGTCAGCCTTAAAATCGGCGTATATTTGTGAAGTTGTAGGCAGGGTGAAGGAGTATGTATTACAGTTTCATGTTAATTTGTTTTTAAATCCTGTTGTTATAAGCTAATTGGTAGTCCGGTGACTGTTCATCCATGTTTTTCTAAAAAAAAGTAAAAGTTACGGTCTTTTGAGCCAAGGTTCCATTCTGGGACCGTCCCGTCAAGTAGTAACACCAACTGAAATCGTAAAAATAGTAGCAGAAAGAGCCAGCAAGCTGCACCAAGGTGTTCATTTTCTGCCAAATGCTGATACAATTGTATGCTCAACAGTTGTGCTCTGCCTGCTGGCTGCCCACCAAGGGAGATCTACCCCACTGTGTTTACAGCATTGATTTATAAGCATTATTATTACCATCTCCTCTCAGTATGGACCAATATGGACCAATATGAACTCTTTTGGTTTCTCTTCTGGAGACTGGTAGCTTAAACCAGGCAGACTAACAATTAGAAATACTTTGTAAATGGAGCACATTTTAATGTCATTGCTTATCAGTTGTTATCAGGAAGAACTCCACAGGTAAGCAGTGTTATAGACTGGATATTTATAAAATGTATCCATTCAAAGCAGCTTCCACTCACAAGCGATGATATTTCCATATCGGTTCTTTGAACGGTTTTCCTCCTTCTTGGCAGTGTCCCAAGCTGCTGACTGTCCTTCTGGCAAACCCTGAAAAGCAAGGAACGGCGGTTGTTTGGAAGGCTGCTTTTGATAAATAAACTGTAGTTTGCATTAAATACAGAGGGTGCCAAATCTTTCGTAAAAGGCCCTGGCACAAAATAGTTTCACAGGAAAATTTTTGGTTTCTGTAGCTTATCAACAATAGACTATTGACAACATCTCTGTGGAGTCCGCAACGAACAGTCCCAATAGGAAAGTGAATGTGGACTTATGTGTGAAGCACCAATTAAATTCTGAATGTAACAAAGCTGGAAAATGTACAACTGGAATGAATACAAATTAACATTCGAAAGAGAAAATGCTGGAAAATCTCACCAGGTCTGGCAGCATATGTAGGGAGAGAAAAGAGCTAACGTTTCGAGTCCGATGACTCTTTGTCAGAGCTTTGACAAAGATTCATCAGACTTGAAACATTATCTCTTTTCTCTCCCTATCAGATGCTGCCACACCTGTTGAGATTTTCCAGCATTTTCTCTTTCATTTCAGATTCCAGCATCCACAGTAATTTTGCTCTTATTCACAAATTAACATTCAACAGGAACCAAAGTTGAGTGTCATCAGAGACCTTAGATACACATCGAACAATTTTTCAGAATTATATTTGACATGGTAGCATTTTATAATTTTTTAATTTGTGAGAAACTAGCACAAGTCAAATATTATTCTATTATCCTGAAATTAAACTGCGGATATCAGTACACGAACGTAGGAAAGGCCAGGATGGACCCTGGAATCCACCAGACCACTTGTAAATCCTAATATCCTTCAATAGCTCACTTAAATACTCATCCAATTCTACTTTAATCTTATACAAGATCCAATTCGCTGGAAGCCACAACCCTGCAACTCTCAACCTGTAAAGTATGTGCAGCAAATTCCTTTGGGATTCTGCTGAGCTCCCATCATAAGGAGGCGGGAGGTAGGATTTACAAACCTTCTGCTGCATGAACGGGAACTATTATCAGGGGTAGAGCCAATGGGAGTGCACTTGGATGCCCCAAGAGTCATTACTTCACCCGCTTTTGGAATGCAATATAGGTCAGTAACTTTCTCCCACTGGCAATCGCTGGCAGATTGCCACTCCGTAGGGACTTACCTTCGCTGGAATTTCAAAACTGCTGTCTCGGCTGGCCTTCCTCACTCAGTGTGGTGAATTATAAACACTAATAATCCACACTGTATCGTACAACATGCGTTGAACCTGTACCTTGTATCAGATCATGTGTAGTTGCGCGGCTCTACCCATAGGGGGAGATGAGGAGCTTGTACTGGGCTCCACCCTTGGCTCCGCCCATGGCTCAGCCCATGGCTCCTCCCCCTAACCAGAAGTATAAAGGTTGCTGTTGTGAGCCTGCCTGCCAGTTCATCAAGAGGCACTGTTGTAAGACGGTTAAAACCACTGTTCGCTTCTAACCACGTGTCGCGTGAATTGATGGTCTCATCACTCAGGCTGGGTGAGACAGGAACAGGGAGAAGCTCCAGGGATCCCTCAGCGTGGTGTCAATGGAGCACAACGAAGGACCCCTCCCCCCACTTTTTATGGCACTAGCTGCCATAAAGCAGATGAGTTTAAAGGACTATTGAAAGGGGGAAGGTGAGTTTCAAAGGCAAGTGATTGGACTGTGGGGGTAAGGGTTTAGACATTGGCGGAGGGGGGCGGTGGTGTCAGCTCAAATCAGATGTGGGGAGTCAGAATTAGGGGGTGGTGCTTGGTCGGGGGTGTGTGTGTGTGGAGGGGGGAGTGTGTGTGTGTGTGTGTATATGGGGGGGAGGGGTTGTGGGCAGTGTCCCTTCTAGGGCTCGGAGTGGGTTTTTAAAATAGCTGTTTGAAGTTGGAAGTTCTTTTTTCCTTCTAATTCTTTCCGAGTATCTCTGAGGGTAAAACGGTGTGAAACATCTGAAGTCAGTGATTTAACTCACTTTGGCAAATGGTTTCCAGCCCAGCGCAATAGTCCAGGGGAATTAGCACGCATGTGGAAACTTCCAAGAGGTATTCCCCAGCATATTATTGGGGTACCCTCCAAATACCTCACAGGGTAGTTATGGTCCATTTATTGTAGGTTAGAGTATCCAGTGAGATGAGGTGCATCAGCAACTTGATGGATATAATTTATCTAGAGAATGGGATAGAGGGTGGGTTGAGATTAATTTCCTAAACCCAAAATATTCTTATTGACCTCTTACATTAGGGTCAAGGGGTACATTGGTGCAAATAACCATTGGGCACTACCACAATGGCAGGTTAACACTGGGGAAGGGCATGTGGATGCTTATTTGCTCAATTATAATCAGATGTCCTTTTCTGACTTAGACATGGTCATTTCTAGGCGTCGTCAGTGGGTTCAGTTCTGAGGTGACAGATCTAAATTTCCTCTTCTAAGGTTATGTGATGCTGGCTTTATTTGTTTGTACCAGGGTTTTTATTCCTGTGATACGAGGCTTTATTGATAATAAATAACATTAGTCTCAAATTAATATAGGGTGGGATTCTCCGGCCTCCCAGCCTCGTGTTTCTCGACGGCGGGAGGCATGGCGTTTGCAGATGGCGGGATTCTCTGCTCCCACTGCTGTCAATGGGAATTACCATTAAAGCCACCCCACACCCCCTGGAAGCCCATTGGCAGGGCGTGTGCCGCCGGCCGGACCTGAGAACCCCATCACCAGCCATATTTCTTTTTTTCAGCTTTTGCAGAATAAGAGACCCATTTGTCATTTTTATCATGACTAAGGATTAATTACCTTCAACAAACAAAGGACAATGTTATTTTGGACATGGTCTGTTTGCAGTGCCTACTGACAATAACTTTCACTTTTGTTATTCTAGTCATAAAAATACACAATATTTAAGGTGCTGATAGTCACAGATGCTTTTGAGGTTGAAATGGGTACGCCATGAGATACTGTACCGATTTGGATGACAATAATAAAGAAGACAAACATGCTGTAATGTCCAGAGACAGAGATACACAGAGATAACATAGAGCATAGAACATAGAACAGTACAGCACAGAACAGGTCCTTCGGCCCTCGATGTTGTGCCGAGCAATGATCACCCTACTCAAACCCACGTATCCACCCTATACCCGTAACCCAACAACCCCCTCCCTTAAGCTTACATTTTAGGACACTACGGGCAATTTAGCATGGCCAATCCACCTAACCCGCACATCTTTGGACTGTGGGAGGAAACCGGAGCACCCGGAGGAAACCCACGCACACACGGGGAGGACGTGCAGACTCCGCACAGACAGTGACCCAGCCGGGAATCGAACCTGGGACCCTGGAGCTGTGAAGCATTTATGCTAACCACCATGCTACCGTGCTGCCATAAGACATGGATAAATGGAATATTTTAAAAAGGCAATATTTCTGAAGTGTTATTTATCGGATGATTGCTTTCTGAGGGGAACAGATTTAATGGTTTGTAAAATTGTGAGGAATATTGAGGAGTTTTATATTTCTCAGTTCTCCAATGTCTGAAAGCTGGCTGATTTATTTCTAAAAATTCTATGATTTCCCACTGTCTCCCATTTCTTAAAATTCCCCTCAAAATTGGCTATAGCGAAACTGCCATCTCTCTCCATCTCTCTCCATCTCTCTCTCCCTTTTGCCCTCAGCCCTTAGCCTTTACGATAGAAAGATCACATTTAGAATAAGGGTAAAGGAATACTGGTAAATTGGAACTCATTTGGTGTTTCACTGTATTTCAGCAGTCAGCTACAAGGAACACGACAATGTCATTTCATCAGAAAGTCAAAGGGATTTGAACCAATTCTAATACAAGGAATGAAAGATCAGGGTCTGGATTCTCTCCGACCCGGCGGGGCGGGGGGGGTTCCGGCGGGATGGAGTGGAGTGAACCACTCCAGCATCGGGCCGCCCCAGTTTCTCCGCACTTTTAGGGTCCAAGCCCTAACCTTGAGAGGCTAGGCCTGCGTCGGAGTGGTTGGCGCCCAGCCGGCCGGCAGGAATGGCCTTTGGCGCCACGCCAGCCGGGGCCGAAGGGACTTCGCCGGCCGGCGGAAGTCCGTGCATGCGCTGGAGCATCAGCGGCTGCTGACGTCATCCCCGCGCATGTGCAGGGGAGGGGGTCACTTCCGCGTCGGCCATCGTGAAGGCTATGGCCAACGCGGAAGGAAAAGAGTGCCCCCACGGCACAGGCCCGCCGGCCGATCGGTGGGCCCCGATCGCGGGCCAGGCCACCGTGGGGGCACCCCCCGGGGCCAGATCACCCCCCCCCCAGGGCCCCAGAGCCCGCCTGCGCCGCCAGTCCCACAAGTAAGGGAGGAGGTGTTGTGATTCACGCCGGCGGGACCGGCATTACAGCAGCGGGACTTCGGCCTATCGCGGGCTGGAGAATCGCCGGGGGGCAGGGGAGGGGGTGTGATTCCTGCTCCTGCCGAATCTCTGGTGCCGGAGACTTCAAGAGACGGCGAGGCGGGATTCACGCCGCCCCCCTGCGATTCTCCGATCCAGCCCCAGAAGCGTACTCAGGAGTGTTTCGTTCTCAGTTCACTCTGTGGAATACAAACGCTTAGAACAGATAAATTTGTCTATCGGGTGATAGGTGACACAGAATTGCAAACTCCAAAGATAATTCTCTCTGATGGATTGGTGCTTCAATCTGTTGCGGAGCAGGTATTGATGCCATGAACTCTGTCTGTTTATCAAAGACTGTGATAATGTGTTTATGCTGGGTTAACCAGTGCCTTAACTTGGATTCAATTAAGCTGAAAAATTCCAACCCCTGAGAACATGGTTGTAGAGCTTTGGCGGAGTATCAAGTTGGGAAAGATCTCTCAGCTGCCAGGTATCCGCATAATATATGCGCGATTGTAAAGTTTGACTGCAGAGATAGTGAGGTTGAAGCATGATTGCTTCCTGTCCCATATATCCTGCCAACAGTCTGGATGTATTTGGGATGGATGTAGTTCTGGAACGCGAAGGAAATTCTATTTTTGTTTAAATGTATTTTAATTAGAGTTTTTGCATTTTTACAATTAACACAACAAACCCTCAAAACTGGTACAGTGTAGCATGAATATTTCACCATATATAAATACAGGAAAAGACAGGATAGGAATATAGATGGTTCAGCCTAATTATTATGCCCGTTGCTTCTAATTATACAGAAAAAGGACAAGCGAGAGAATGGGGGAAATAAACATGACAAAAAAAAACATGGCAAAATGGTGCACGCCCTCACACACAGCATGTTAAGGGCAGTGTTACACAGCTTATGGCGAATCTTGCAGAAGCAAGTCAGACATTGCAGGATGTATCTATTTGAGCTGGGGGTCCCATACTTTTAGAAATGCATCTGATTTGGATTGGAGAATACATTCCATACCAATTCTGCACTGTTTCGCTAATCCAGGCGCAGAGTGCTGAAAATTTTCGGATATTATGCAACCTTTTTTTCATTAGCGTCAATTATCTTTCTATCTGGGAGCCCCAGAATTAAGAACAAAGGATAGATAGATAGAATTTACAGTGCAGAAGGAGGCCATTTGGCCCATCGAGTCTGCACCGGCTCTTGGAAAGAGCACCCTACCCAAGGTCCACACCTCCACCCTATCCCCATAACCCAGTAACCCCACCCAATACTAAGGGCAATTTTGGACACTAAGGGCAATTTAGCATGGCCAATCCACCTAACCTGCACATCTTTGGACTGTGGGAGGAAACCGGTGCACCCGGAGGAAACCCACGCACATACGGGGAGGATGTGCAGACACCGCACAGACAGTGACCCAAGCCGGAATCGAACCTGGGACCCTGGAGCTGTGAAGCAATTGTGCTATCCACAATGCTACCGTGCTGCCCCCATTATTAAATTTGAATGCTGTACCGGACATTTTCTCAAGCACTTTTAAGTAGGAGTAAATTTTGACACAGGGCCAAACACATTGGGCAGGATTCTCCTGACCACGAAGATTGGGAATCCCGATTGGGCGGAAAATCTTGCATCGACCTGGACGGCAAACCCATCCGGTCCCGCTCAGCTGGCCATAGCGGGCTTCCCGCTGACGGGAACATGCAAACGGTTCATATGCATTCATTTGAAGGCAATCAATGGCCTGGAAGCCCGAATCACCCCCACCCCCTGTCCCCCACCCCGTAATGCTCCACCCCTCCTTATCCTTTTATTTTTAATTTATATTTTCTTTCTCTTTCCACATCCCTTTCCCCTCTGTGTGGTTTGCCTCTGTGTGTGTGTGTGTGTGTGTGTGTGTGAAGAAAGTGGGGCGAGTTAGGAAGGAGGGGTTTAGAAAGGAGTAATAGATGGTGAGTTATATTTTCTGTCCGTTTGCTTATAATCCTGTTCATAATATAAATTGTGTTGTAAAGTTACAAACCTGGGGAGGGATTCTCCCGTACCCGGTGGGGCGGGGGGTCACGGCTGGACTGAGGGGCGTGAAACATTCCAGCGTCGGCCCGCCCCAAAGGTGCGGAATCCTCCGCACCTTCAGGAGCTAAGCTGGCGCCGGAATGGTTTGCGCCCCGTCGGCTGGCGTGGAAGGCCTTTGGCGCCACGCCAGCCGGGGCCTAAGGGACTCCGCCGGCTGGCGCGAGTCCGTGCATGCGCGGGAGCGTCAGCAGCTGCTGACATCATCCCCGCGCACGCGCGGGGGGGGGGGTGTTTCACCTATGCGTTGGCCATGGTGGAGGCTGACACGGCCAACGCGCAGGAAAAGAGTGCCCCCACGGCACAGGCCTGCCCACGGATCGGTGGGCCCCAATCGCGGGCCAGGCCACCGTGAAGGCACCCGCCGGGGCCAGATCGCCTCGCGACCCCCCCCCCCCCCCCCCAAGGACCCAGGAGCCCGCCCACGCCGCCAGATCCCGCCGGTAAGGGACCTAGTCTGATCTCCGCCGGCAGGACTGGCAAAGAAGCAGAGGGACTTCGGCCTATCGCGGGTCCATGCCAAAGAATTCGGCACACGGCAGGGGCGGGATTCACGCCGCCCTCCGGTAATTCTCCGACCTGGCCCCGGGGGGGGGGGGGGGGGGGGGGGGGGGTCGGAGAATCCCGCCCATGGTGACTGTCATGTATTGGGCTCAACCAAGGGTCTCAGGTATTTTAAATAAAATTTAATTTCACATGTGCTAAGACTCCAGGTCAAACGGGGTGGAATTGACTGCATATTAGCCCAGGGTGTCGTGACACTGTTTAAACTGTTGACTGCTGCTATTATCATGGAAATGCTCTGAGGTCTGATCATGTCGATATCCATCTACCCTGCCCACATGGAAACCCTGACGTATCAGTAGTATAATCAAGGGGGTGGGCATGGTCATCATCAATCACGGGACCGCCAGGTGTTGGGACTCCTTATTGCACTTTGAAGGGGGAAGCTGCAATTTGGCTAATTTTAGGCGAAATTTCTTTTTGTTCCACATTAAAGAATTAATTAATGTTGAAATGTTTGTTCCCTATCCACAGGGTTTCATTGGTTTAAAGTCACAAACACAAAGGTCCACTTTTCTCCAGGAGTTTCACACCAATCAGCTTTGCGAAAGATACAGAGATGCAGCCAATTAATTTCCTTTAGGACTCAGGCAGAAAGCAAGAATGGCAGCATCTGCAAAGTATATAATCATCAAGGCAGCGTATTCACCTTAATCAATGCTGTCCTACCTAGCCACGATGTCGGTAAGGAGGACCAACAATGTCGGTCCCACTTGATAGGTGTAAATCAGGGGGGGATGTTTCCACCGTCCAAATTATTCTATAACCCGGGAAAAGGCTAAATCTACTCACCACATCAACAATAGAAGGGACAGAAACGTCCGGCTTAAATACAAACAGCAACACACTATCCGCATAAGAGTAATTTATGTTGTTTTCCTCCACTAAATAACCCAATTACCAGAGGATCATGTCTAATTGCCTCCACAATGGGCTCAATAGGTATTACTAACAACAGCAGGGATAATGGGTAAACCTGCCTCGTCCCTGGCTGGAAACTAATATTGTCAGATCTGTAACCTCTGTAAGAACTGCCCCCAGTGGACTTGTATAAGGCACTTGTTTCCACTTAACAAACTACCCTCCCAGCCCGAACCACTGCAGCATATAAAATAAATAATTCTATTCCACCCAGTCAAAAGCATTTTCTTCAGGATTCTTACGTGCCTTCACGAAGTGACTGAGGCAGCAGATCTGCATCAAATGAATGGTTATACATACCAATCAATGGATTTGTCAGCAGATCTTTAAATTCCTTATAAAATTCCTTATGAAATTCACATCCAAAACCATCAGGCCCTGGGACGTTAACAGATTGAAGCTCCCTCAGGGCAAGAGCCATCTTCCCACTAGAGATGGAAGCATCCAGGATCAACTTTGGTCCTTAGAAATGGTTGGGAGTTTAAAGGAGGAGAAAAAAACCTCAATGTATCACTGCAACCCCAGACTAGTCGGTTTCATATAAATTGGCATTAAAGTTTTAGAATTCCTCGTTGATATCCTCTGCCTTAATGAACCCTTGGGAGACCAGCACAGAGGGAATAGCCCTAGAGTCTGTCCTCTTCTTAGTAAGAAAAGCCAGGTGTCCACTGGGTTTGTTTCCAAACTCATATGGCTTTTGTTTGGCATTCATTTCTTTCAGCAAGAACGGCTACGATCCCTCTCAGACTCCTTCTCTGTTTCAGCCAATTTCACCTCCAACTGATACTAGCATTTTACACTTTTTGTTGGCCAAACCCCTACCTTGCAAGTTTCCCACAGGATTGAGGGGCTTACATCAGAGAGGGAATTGATGAGTACAAGATATAAAATTCAGCCTTAAAGCATAAGATAAAGTATCTCTGAACAATAACGTATCAAATCCCCAGGATCTAGCCGTGATCAGAAATCACAGTACTACCTATGCAGCAGGAATTCACTGAGTGTAGGTTTTGGCATGAAAAAATAGTCAATCTTAGTATTCCATTGTTGGCGAGGAGAGAAAGAAGCTGTGGTTTCCACATATCTAAGTGCCCTACCTCCTCGCAAACTGATGCTGAAGCCTTTGCCTGCTGGGTGGGGAGATTCCTAGTTACTGGGAGTGTGTCCACCAAGGGTTACGATAACAGTTGAAATCCCAACCTATAAATGAGCTAGTCGATGTTAATTCAGCAAAGTCCATGAAGACTTTAGGAACAAAATCAGGTGAAATAATTTTGGGGACCATAGACATTCATTCATGAGATATTTTCCCCTTGCAGTAGCCCGTGAAAATCACATATCTACTCCCCTTATCCTTTACACAGTTCTCCATTCTGAAAGGTACATTTTTATTGACTAACATTGCAACCTCTCGGCTTGAGAATGAGGCAACAAATACCTTCTCCACCCAGTCCCTCTTCAATTTTAGGTGGTTCTCATCGTCTAAATGAGTTCCTTGCAATAACTTTTTCCTTTTCAACTTTTTTCTTTGAGTAGAATAATGTACCTCTGTACATTCCAGAAGCTAAGTTCCAAAGTACCAATTGCCAATGCTTATTCAACCAAAGAGAAAATAGGTTATTGGTCCAAAAAGGCCGACAAGCCAGAGATTTCCGCACCTTGATCGGGCATGCACCAAAACATACTTCCCCATCTCCAATTATACCAGAAATGCCATTGACATATTTTCAAAGGATATGAGACATGCCTGTACCTTTGCAGGCACCAGTTAATGATTCTTTAACACCCAAATTAAAAAAATACAATAAATACGCAAAGTTGTGAGTTCTAAGGGGCTATTCCTTACCAAATGTAAGGACCTGTAGGACTATACCTACAGACTTTCCCTCATTACACCAACGAAGGGGCAGCACGGTCATGCAGTGGTTAGCACAGCTGCCTCACGGCGCTGAGGTCCCAGGTTCGATCCCGGCTCTGGGTCACTGTCCGTGTGGAGTTTGCACATTCTCCCCATGTCTGCGTGGGTTTCGCCCCCACAACCCAAAAAGATGTGCAGGTTAGGTGGATTGGCCACGCTAAATATCCCCTTAATTGGAAAAAAATTAATTGGGTCCTCTAAATTTAAAAAAAAATTACACCAACGAATCTTTCCCTTCAAAAAAAGAGGAGGTAAGATATAACACAATAAGGATGAGTACTGAATGCCCTTTCTGCATTTTAACCCCTCCCATTAAGACTTAAGCCACTCGCCCACTGGCCAGCAGTGGCACTACTCATTGCCATCATGATTAAAGCAAAGGAGACCACAATGAATATACTACCATTATAAAGATATGGATAAGAAGAGAAAATGGATATCTATTACACAGCCTTAGTATCATACAACCTGCTCAGTGCACTCCTTAACCAGGAGGAACAGGCTGAAGGGCGTTTTCCATTCAAGATAAATGGAAGTTCCTGACATTCGTAAGGATAAAACACTTGTTGTAATGTTCAATTACTAAATCATCCCTATCAGCATGATAAATAACAAAACCGAATCAGGAAGTAATTATAAAGACGAGAGATAGAGCCCAAAATTTACAATGAATTGCAGATTGTTCCTCAAATCATTGTATCCCACGGAGCTCACAAAGGCCATGACCTTAGCCGGATTCTCGAACGTCTTTACAGAGTTGTCGGATATCACCCTCAGTGTAGCAGGATATAGCAGGGCATATTGCACTCCGATAGCCTTCAGCTGTTTTCTAGCTTCATCAAAGGCCTTCTGCCTCTGTTGTATCGCCGCTAAGAAATCTTGGACAAATGAGAGCTTTGCTCCATCATAGAGCAAGGCTCCAATACGCCGAGTTGCTTCCAATACTCTTGGGTGATTTCCGAAGTTATGAAAATGCATAATTACAGGCCAGGAATGTTGATTGTCCTGAGGGCTAAAGACAGGATACAATATGCTCTTTCCAATTTAACATGCCCAGCCTTCGTATCCAGATTAAGAAAACGTGATACCCAGCTCTCAAAGGATTTAACTGGGAGCTTACCCTCAGATCCTTGTGGTAAACTGACAACCTGGACAATTTTCCTCCGACCTTGATTTTCTAGATCGTCCAGGAATTCTGACATACCATGTAGCTGCTTTTCCAAGGATTGTAAGCGGGCCTCAACTGAGGAAGTTGCATTTTCAACAGGAAGGATTCGCTCCTCCTCTTCATCAAGCTTTTTGCCAGTATTCTGCATTCTACAGCAGCAAGTTCTATTTTTGAACTGATCCTGCTTTGTGCTAAAGCTCGGTGATCAGTTTATGCAAAGATGTGTGACACAATTCATTACAAATATAGTGGCTTTGGACTATCCAAGTCTGTCCAGTTAAGCTCTGATGTTGTATCAGACTGTTTGAAACAGAAAGTTACATTCCTCTGGTGAAATACTGAACCTATGCTCCACAGTGGCAAAATTCTGTCATAGCTGACAACTTCAATGTATTAAATGGGAGTGAATTCATCAACCCAAGTGTAAGACAAACTAGAAACCCAGTAAATCCATTGAGCAGGATTTTCCGGCATTTCCTGCTGGCGGGATCTTGTGGTCTTGCTGACCCCCCTGTGATGGGACGGGCGAGCCACACAAAACGGCATTGACACAGTGCTACCGGAAGAACCTGCCAGTGGCGACCAGCAGCTCCTTCACACCCCCACTCAACTGCCAGAAAATACATGCGTGGGTGGGGTGGAAATCCTGCCATATACTATATTACAAATTAGCTCCTGGCATAGAGCTGTGTGTGATGGGAATACATACTCAGTGCGCATATGTCACATGATTTTCAGGTCATTGAAATTACCTCACAGAGCTGTACTTTAGGCTTTGAGAAAGATGAACATCCTGCTCCATTTTGAACCAAATTGAACAAACTCAAGTGAGAGATTAAGTGAGATGGGGCTATCCTTTGAGTGCAGGGCCTTTCACCAGGCCATTTGAATTTCTTTCAAGCTTGAACTTGAGGCAGTAGGTATTGTCCGCAACAAAGTACACCACCACCTGAGCATCGGAGATAAGGGTATTTCAACATCATCAGCTGAAAAGGCGTGAGACAATAGAGAGATGAATAGGTTCATTCTGTGATCCTGTTTCAAGACAGTGTAGTTTGGAATTTTAGTGTAACACTGTTGTGGCCCAATTTCTGACTTGCATTCCCTTTGAACATGGCTGGGAATACAGATTGCTGCATTTATGCTTGAAAGAAAATTAACAATGCTGGAACTTTGAAACAAAAACAGAAAATCCTGTGAATATGAAGCAAGGAAGGTTAGCATTTCATAAATAAAAATAACTTGATGCGAATACCATTCAAGTTCAAAGGCCAGAGTTGGGTACTGGGGGGGGTGGGGGGGGGGGGGGGGGGGGGGGATCCAGCCTTCTCTGCCATCCAACAGATTCAAATGCATTTCATCGCCAGAGTGAAAAATATGGGGCAAGATCATCTGGCTGTTCATACGCACGGTGCACCCCCGCCGCGTGTTTCCCAGAGGCATGGGGGGGGTGGATTCAATGGGAAATCCCATTGTCAGCGGCTGGACCAGAAGATCCTGTTGCCAGCCAAAGGCGGGTCACCTCCTGCCAACGAGAAACACGCCGCGGGGAGCCCAGGGAATCTCGCCCGTGGAGTCTTACCTTTAACCTTCAGATTAATTCAACAAAGCTTTTCCAATGTACTGGACAGCATTTGTTGAATAAGTGACCTTAATGAGAATTGAATTGGTTGAGCCCGTCATAATAATGCATGTTAAAAGAAAGAATACTCAAAAGCTCAGTATTATCACTATGACAACAAAGACTTGCATTGAAAGCATCCCTTCAAGTGCAAAGTAATGTGTTCTATTCTGCTGAAGTATGACAGATATAAACTCATAAAAAGGAAAACTATCTAAAAGATTGCTACATCTGTCAATGGTAATTTAAAATTCCATTTTAATTGTTTCGTTCAAATCTGTACATTTATTGATGTAATGGATCTATTTTTGCTATATACTCTGGTGGCATCTCACGCTCTTCTAATTTGTTCATGACACATAAATCTCATTGTAACATAGTCAAGTCTTTTGTTATCAAAAGATACTCTGAGTAATCCCTTTTTAGGGTCCCTGATTGGCATAATGATGAACTTCCATCCAAGTTGGCAGATAACAGATAATGGCAGACACTTGCAAATCCCTGTTTCATGGGCTGCACTGCACCCCACTCAACACAGGTAACAATAAACGTGGGTAGCGCGGTGATTAGCACTGCTGACTCACAGCATCAGGGACCCTGGTTCAATTCCGGCCTCGCGTGACTGTCTGTGCGGAGTTTGCACGTTCTCCCCATGCCTGCGTGGGTTTCCGCCGGGTGCCCCAACTTCCTCCCACAGTCCAAAGATGTGCAGGTTAGGTGGGGATATGGGGATAGAGCGGGGGAGTGGGCCTAGATTAGGGTGCTCTTTCGGACGATCGGTACAGACCCATTGGACCAAATGGCCTCCTGCACAGTAGGGATTCTATGAAGTTCAGTCCATTTGGCCTGACTGTTCTGGCGATTTGAAGCTGGAAATTAAATCAAGTCAATCCTAGATTTTCTGGCACTGACTTTCCATGCGGCAGCAATAATTTGGCAGTCAGGATGAACAAAGGCATGGAATTCTGAAACTGCTGGCAATTTGATAAGTTTATATCCCACAGTAGCAACAACAGGTGGACACTTCATATTACTTTACAGAGCTTTCAATTATGAATGCAGTTTCTGCCATTCTGGTATGCAAGGGCTTTAAGTAGAGGATGGCCATATTAAATTAGTGTAGTGTTCGATGATAACCCATATCCTGTAAGTACAGAAAGGGAACATAAATATAAAAGTAAATATATTTTGTCTATTTCTCAACTGTTTTTCCTTTTTTACTCCTATTTATAATTATGTTCAGATGACACTTCTATCCATTGAGATAAAGGGCTCGATTTAGCGGACTCAAGTTAAAGTCTGCTGAGTGGCGCTTTTAGAGGGGTGTTTCTCAGTGGCTGCAGTGCTGTAAAACTTCCCATAATCTGTGATGATGTGGAGATGCCGGCATTGGACTGGGGTGAGCACAGTAAGAAGTCTTACAACACCAGGTTAAAGTCCAACAGGTTTGTTTCAAACACAAGCTTTCGGAGCACTGCTCCTTCCTCAGATGATTCACCTCTGACCAGCAGGTGACAGTATGGCAGTGTAAGTCCATCATGTGGCTCTGTGCCTCGAGGAAGTTAGGAGTAAGTCGGGTTGGTGGATAGACATATTTTGCAGTAGCTCTATAATAGTTAGTTAGTGTTAGTAGTTTGTTATTTATTTATTTCAGTTATCTTTGCCACACAGTTGTTTCATAGTAAATTATTTAAACTAGATGTTCTGTCGTTCATCATTCATATCGGCCAGTCGACAGAACATGACACAATCCAATGGAACTTTGCCATTATTTTTGGCCCTGTGGAGATTCTCTCCACCGGGGCCACATTTAAGAGCACATGCCACTGAAGCTCGCAAGCAGAAAAGGCTCCTTGGCCGTGATTGGAGCACCATTTTGTCTGGCAGCTCCAATCTTCCCCACCACCCTTTCAGGCCCCCCACTGCTTTTTTGACTAACTCCTTGTCACAATATTCACTCATGTATATAATGAGATGCAGACAGGCAGTGATTGACACACAGGATGACCAGTAAGCACACAACACAGTGCAGCCAATCACCAGACAGGACACTACCACTATAAAGCCAGAAGGCACTAGGTTTCCCGCTCTCTCTGGACCCAGCCACTGAGACAGTCAGAGTCCACGAGCTAGCCAGTGCAAACACCATGCGGTAGCTAGTAAGTCTGGTCAGGCTACTACTAGGTTTCCAGTCAGTTCAGTATAGTGTCGACCCACAGCTGAAGATGTTTATCAGTTCTATCGTTGAATAAAACAGTGTTGGATCAAACCAAACACATGGTGTTGGTAATTAGAGGGGGCCTCGCTTGGTAAAAATGATCTTTTTTATAGGCAGGATGGCAGAACTCTATGCAGGAAGAGGACCACACATGGAGCTTTCATTTGAGGGACTCATTAGTGCTATGTAAATTGGTAAAAGTAGTTTTTTAATGGAGATTTTTCTGTAAGGAAAATAATTTTGTGATGTTAAATTATATTGTTTTGCCAAATGGATTTTTGCTTTTCTGTTAGCAGAATATCGCAGTGGAATATTGCTGCTAATTCTGTACCTCTGGCCATTACTTGACTTTTATAGTGATGTTTATAGCTGCCAGAGCAAATCAGTGCACAGAAATGGAATCAGAGCTGCATTTTTTTTATTAAACCTGTGCATAGGCTCCCCCTTGTACAAACAAAATAAATTGCATTTTTTCGTGAAAAAAAAGTGTTGGATCTTCTCCAGTGTTAGACGTCTGTTTCTAGCTTCCCTGCATCGAGTGCAGTCCACATCGAACCAACCTGCATAACACATCATGGTACCAAGGTTCTACTGATCGTGACGGACCTACCTTGAGTGAATCAGCATTGACCAGCAAGCAGCCATCCGGTGAAATGGAAAACATCCAGCCTCCTCCGCAGCTCCGCATCTCCGGCAACCTCGGCGCCAATTGGAAGATCTTCAAGCAAAAGTTCCTCTTGTACATCGAGGCCACCGACTCGAAGCAGCATCGGATGACAGGAAGATAGTGCTATTTCTCTCCACCGCGGGGGACCACGCCATCCACATCTACAACTCTCTTATGTTCGCTGAAGGCGAAGACAAAATGAAATTCAAAACAGTCCTGCTGAAGTTCGGCAGCCACTGCGACATTGAGGTGAATGAGAGCTTTGAATGGTACGTTTTCCAGCAGAGGCTTCAGGGTAAGGATGAACCTTTTCAGTCCTTCTTGACCCATCTCCGCCCCCTAGGGTAGTCATGTAACTATGACTCGGCGGCTGATTCCATGATCCGGGATCAGACCGTTTTCAGGGTCCACTCCGACTCCCTTCGGCAGCAGCTCCTGAAAGTCAACAGTTGACCCTCCCTGTCGCTATCGAGACGTGCATTGTCCATGAGCATGCAAAGAATTGTTACTCCCACATCAGGGAGGCAAAGACTGCAAAGCTGGCCTCCCATGAGGCGGAATGGGTGCAGGCCATCGCACAGATGCAGGGCCTGAGCATCGAGGAGAGTGGCCATTTTGCGTGCTTTTCCAGGGTCCCTGCGCATGCGCGCCATGACCGCGTGGACGACGAGACTGACAATCTGACTGCGCAGGTGCGTACGTCGATCGACCGCACTGCGCATGCGCGATGGCGCACGGAATGCGCTGACGTCGGCGTCATGACGTGTCCGAATTGTGGCTCCGCCCACTTAAAGCGGCAATGTCCGGCAAAAGGACGGCAGTGTCTACAGTGTGGCAAGCTTGGCCACTACGCAGATCTGCTCCACCGCTCAACAACCAGCGATCCCAGCTGCGGCGCAGAAGTGGCCGCTCAATACAACAAGGCATGCCAGATTCCAATCTCGACAGCCCAATAGACCCTGATGCTGAGTGCCTCAAGTCCCCATACCGGGTGGGCATCATAATTACACATGCGCTGCCTTCCACCACAACGGCGAAATGCCTCTTGATCCTCAGTGTGGATCCCGACGATGGGTGGTGTGCTGTCCTCACAGTTAACAAGGCTCGCATCCGATTTAAACTGGACACCGGCACATCGGCGAATCTCATCTCAAAATCCGACCTCGACACCATCCGCGCCAGACCAAACATTCTTCCACCGATATACCAGCAATCCTGCCGGCCCCCGTGACCACCGTGCTGGCAGCGATCCCGCCTATCCACGTGCAGGTTGCTCCTGATCCACCTCTGTGGCGATCGACAAGAATTTGGCGCCCACCACAAAGACTGGATCTGTAGACTGAACTTTTGTACATTTTGTGACTTCATCGATTTAACCTCTGTAAATATTGTTTCGTTTGACATGTATCTGCACTATTGACACCTTCCTATGTATATACGTTCATTTAGACACCTTTTGTATATAGTCAGGCATATATATATATATATACGCATGCACACCTTAGTATTTATTTATCTAAAAAAAAAGGGGGGAGATATCATAATATCCACTCATGTATATAATGAGGTGCAGACAAGCAGCGATTGACACACAGGATGACCTGTAAGCACACAACACAGTGCAGCCAATCACCAGACAGGACACTACCACTACAAAGCCAGAAGGCACTATGTTACCCGCCCTCTCTGGACCCAGCCACTGAGACAGTCAGAGTCCACGAGCTAGCAAGTGCAAACACCATGCGGTAGCTAGTAAGTCTGGTCAGGCTACTACTAGGTCTCCAGTCAGTTCAGTATAGTGTCGACCCACAGCTGAATATGTTTATCAGTTCATTAGCTGAATAAAACAGTGTTGGATCTTCTCCAGTGTCAGACGTCTGTTTCTAGCTTCCCTGCATCGAGTGCAGTCCACATTGAACCAAACTGCCTAACATCACTCTTCACCCTGCTAACCTTGGGGAGACCCTGGAGAACTCCCTCACCGCCCCACTTACTTGGCAAGCCTCCCATCCCCATAAGTCTGACCCCTGGCAGCGCTGACTTGGCACCTTGACAGTGCCATCCGGGCACCCTGGCAGTGCCAGTGTAGCACTGTAGGGGTGTCCTGGTGGCACTGCCAGTGTGTTGAGCGACCAGGAGTGCAAGGGACTACCCTGCCCTGCCCCTGACCACTTGGGGGGTCTCCAGGTGCCATCATGACTGGTCCACGTTTCTGCGGACTAGTACTAAACAGCACCCTGGCGAGGTCTAGTCACGGTCGGTGTGTCCCGGGATGGCAGATGAATCCAGTGTCCTGTATTTAAATGAGCTGTTAGGCAAGGTCCAGATCGCACTGTGCGGTGCAACTCTGGTGACTCGCAATCGGCCTGGCAGGGAGTGTGAGCTGGGGCTCGCGCACCTTTGACCCATTGTGCCCGGATCGGTGTCGGGTGCAGCAGGGTTCCTGAATTGTGTCCAAATTATTTGTTCCCCCAGCATCAATACTACCACCAATGGGATTTCCAGTGATAACCCTCTACTGAGCATGTTTTGAAGGATGTACGATAGGCTGAGGTATGTGAAAGATGCTGTCTGTCCACCCACAAATACACCATTGCATACAAAAAGTGGCACTGCATGAGAGAAGCTATGCCAGGATGGTCAAAATACAGTGATGACTGATTGCATCTTGCAAGCTGTCACAAATCTAATGTGAGGTGCATAGCATACTTACGTGACATAAAGTAAGGGAAGATATATTTTCTGTGATGTACATCAACAAAGAGATGCAAAAACATAACTGTGCCATCTGTTGCAAGGAGACCTGGAGCTACCATGCAACATTCGTGATATTAATGGTGGATTGGGCCGAAAATGTGTTTGCATCTACCTGCAGGCACACTGCAATACTGACCAATGGGGATGGTACTGTTCTGGGCTGCAGAGGACAATCCTCTTTATGAGCATTTTATGCAGCACTACTTCCATCTTAATTCACTTGCTCCATCACATGTCTCCAGGCACATTCCTGCACAATGGATTTCCTTTCCCTTTACCTTTTCCCATGTCTTAGTCCCCTGCTCCTTCAGCTTTGGAGAAAGCTGAAAATAGGTTTTGGTGTTTGCTGAAGCGTTGAGTTTTGAACCACCTCATGACACTCTCCTTTAACTTCCCTTTAATTTCAATACCACACAATTTTATGTTCCCACCATTAGAGTTCTCCTTAGTATGATGAGAGATTGTGTTACTTTAAAATATTTTTGGGGTCTATTGTGTTATTCTGTGAAACAGGCTTGTGTGTCCCTTCTCCTCACCCATTGGGCCAAATTCCTCTAAGTTTCCCCCCTGAATTAGCCATGAACTTGCATCTTTCTCTAGTTTCTCTCCTAACTCTCCTTATGCCCACTCTGAGCTGATCTTGTCCATGAAACTCACCTCCTGCTCCTTCGAACCTATTCCCTCCAAACTCCTTTTCTTGACTCCCTGTTGGCCATATTGTTATTGGTTTCTCTCTTCTCTTCAAATCTACCATCATCATCTAACCCCTCAATAAAGCAGTCAAGAAACAGGACAAATCCAACCCAGCCAATTACTGCCTCATCAGTCTACTCTCAATCATCAGCAAAGTGATGGAAGGAGTCATCAACAGTGCTTTCAAGTGGCATTTACTCACCAATAACCTGCTCATAGATGCTCAATTTGGGTTCCACCAGGGTCACTCAGCTCCTGACCTCACTACAGCCTTGGTTCAAACATGGACAAAAGAGCTGAATGCCAGCGATGCGGTTAGAGTGACTGCCCTTGACATCCAGGCAGCATTTGACCGAGTATGGCATCAAGGAGCCCTAACTAAATTGGAGTCAATGGGAATCAGGGGGGAAACTCTCCATTGGTTGGCACAAAGGAAGATGGTTGTGGTGGTTGGAGGTGAATCACCTGAGCTCCAGGGTTAGAGTGTGTTTGACTGCTGCAGTAATGTTTTAAAGAATCTTGGTTTGAAAGGCTGGGAACCAAGGGTGCAATTAAAGCATCATGAAAAGCTTGGGCTAATGCGGTTTTGTTTGGATTAAGGGGGGGGGGGGCGGCTTCCCTGTGGAATTAATTAGATTTCAGCTTGTAAAATGATGCTATTACAGGGAGGAGCCAAGGTATCAGGCATTTTGCACAAAAGCAGTGTTTAGTTGTGTGTTCGTTGGAGATGTGAACAGAAGTCACGTACCTCACCTAAGTTAAAAGATATGTCTGTAGCTAGGTTAGCAGTTTATTTCCAAGCAGCTCAGAAGAATGTAATTAGAAGGTGAGCTGAAACAAGCTGAAGCAGCTTTTGAAGAAATATAGTCAGGGTTTCTGCATGGTCCTGACAGGATTCAGGTATTTTCTTTACGGCAGTGTCAGAAGATATTTCTTTCTCAAAGAACATCTAGGTAAAGCAGGTATTCCTGAGGGCTAACTACTTTATCAGTGGATTGAGAGCTGAGATGTTTTTTCTTGTTGTTTGAGTGAGAATAAAGACAGCAGTTAAGGGTTACTGTACTCACTGTATTGATTAGCATATTGATATAGCTATTTAAAAGCTATAGCGGTAGCACAATGGTTAGCACTGTTGCTTCGCAGCGCCAGGGTCCCAGGTTCGATTCTCGGCCTGGCCCGCTGTCTGTGCAGAGTCCGCACATTCTCCCTGTGTCTGCGTGGGTTTCCTCCGGGTGCTCCAGTTTCTCCCCATAAGTCCCGAAAGAAGAGCTTGTTAGGTGAATTGGACATTCTGAATTCTCCCTCAGTGTACCCGAGCAGGTACCTGAGTGCGGCGACTAGGGGATTTTCATAGTAACTTTATTCCAGTGTTAATGTAAGCCTACTTGTGACACTAATAAAGATTATGATTATTATTTTTTGGTGTGATGTTAAATATATTTTTATACTTTGTTAATAACAAAGTTTGTTTTAATATACCATATCCCTATTTTTCTTAAAATCATTCTGGAGTAAGGTATCCTTTCCTCACAATCTTACAAAATAAAAATAGAATATTGGGATTTCTGTCCAGCATCCTAGCCATTGTTGGCGTCCGGTCTGAGATCATAATAATTGTGTTATTTGCCATACATACGCTGATGACAACTACCCCTGATACAACCCACCTTTCTCAACACTTCCATTGTCTCTAAATGATGACTGCTTGTCTGCCACCCAGTACTGGATGGGTGGCAATTTAATTTAATTACATATTGAGAAGATAAAAGCCATTGTCTTTTTTTCCTGTCACAATCTCTTGTTCCCTACTCACAAGCGGATGTTTGAAGCTAGACAAGACTCTTTTTTTTGCAAATTTGATGTCCCAACTCGGAGAGCTGCTGGTCAATCAGAGACCAGCAGCTCTCCAGTACCAGCAGCACCACAGGGATCCATGGCCACTGCTGGTACTGCAGCAGTGGCCCCCCGGAATAAGACTGTTGCTGCAGCCCCAGAATACAGGTAAGTAGGACCAGCCTGCTAGGACCAATCAGGGAGACCCAGGTGAGGGGGTAGGAGGGGAAAGAGAGGGGGCGACTCTCCGAGCCCCTCGCGGGCCGGAGAATTGGAGCAACCGCGCCACGACGTCCCGACGCGCGATTCTCCGAGGTGCGGAGAATCGGCACCATTTGCGCCGGTGCGTTTGATGCGGCGCTGGCTGTGGGTAATTGGAATCAGCAGGGCCGCTGAGTCTCTGGCCCGGATGGACCGAGCGGCCACTTCGACACGACGGAGTCCAGTCGGCGCCGTTCACCCCTGGTCGCTGCGGGAACACTCGGGGGGGGGGGGGGGGCGGCCTGTGGGGGGGGGGGGAGGTGGGGGAACGGGGGCTCCCTCATTGGGGGGAGGCTCCGATGGTGTCTGGCCCGCGATCGGGGGCCCACTAATCGGCGGGCCTCCTTTCCTTCGCCGGCAATGTTATATCCCTGCACCATTTTTGTGCAGGGTGGCCAAGGGGAACACGGCCATTGCGCATGCGCTAGTTGCCGCCTGCCCAACTGCGCATGCACGGGACCCCGGGTCTCTGACGCCGCGCCGAGGCCCCACCCCCGCAAATCATGCCATGCCCCTGCCAGCCCCACGGAGGCCCCAGAATGGGGTCTGGGAACAGGCTCCGACGCCGGAGTAAAACACTCCGGTTTTTACTCCGGCGTTGGCACTTAGACTCCCGTTGGGAGAATCCAGCCCGAGGTGTTAGTGTAAGGGGCAGGGGAATGTCTCCCTGTGGGACCCCCCCCTTGCTGTTGGTGGGTAGTTGGGTACAGGGT
This sequence comes from Scyliorhinus canicula, assembly GCF_902713615.1. Lineage (NCBI taxonomy): Eukaryota > Metazoa > Chordata > Chondrichthyes > Carcharhiniformes > Scyliorhinidae > Scyliorhinus > Scyliorhinus canicula. The sequence goes on from NC_052152.1 coordinate 181,368,144, forward strand.
GTTTGGGAAAGAGGGACCCCTCCCTGTCAAGGCCTGTCTGGGATTAATTGGCAGCTATCCCACATGGAGCAATCGTCACCAGTTGCGGATAGAATACCAGCGGTGTCAGGATAAGACGCTTAAGTGGTCTTAAGGGCATCAATTGGTCTCCGGGCAGGAAGGCAGTCCTTGACTCTTCTGACCTTGGACCTAATTGAGGGGTATCAGGGTTCTCCACCCGGAACCTTCTGACTCCAATATACACCCCTCTCGGCCTTCCAACACTTTCACATAGTGGGGTGGAAGTTTGTCTTCAATTACAACTGTGCCCAATTCTGTGCACTTTAGGGAGCATGAGAAGGCATTGCAGAAGGTGCAGAAAAGATTCCAAGAATGGCTGCAGGAATGAGAGACCTCAGTCACATTTATAGATTAGAAAAGCAGGGGTTGTGCTCCTTGGCGAAGAGAAGGTTGAGAAGAGATTTGTTCTATGGGCGTTAAAAATTATACAGGGACTGGACAGATTAGGTAAGCACCTTTAGCATTGGTGGAAAGCTTGAGAACAAGAAGACACCGATTTAAGATGATTGGCAGAAGAACTAGGGGTGACATGAGGGAAAACGTTTTTACCCAGCGAGTGGTTAGAATTTGGGAGGCATTGTCTTTTTTTCCTTCATTCATGGGATGTGTATGTTGACAAGTAAGGTCGGCATTCTTTGGCTATCCTTGATTGTCCCTGAGAATATTTTGGTGAGCCATTTTCTAGAACTGCTGCAGTTCACTAAGTTTGATGTTTCTGTAACGTGAGAGCGTGGTCAGGGTTGATTCAATCGTGGCTTTCAACCTCAAAGTGGACGATGACCTGAAACGAAAAGAATTGCGGGGCTGCTTGGAAAAAGCAGGAGATGGGACTAATAATTTGCACTTGCAGGGAGTCAGCACAAATACAATGGGCCGAGTGGCCTTCTTGGTTGTAAGCATGCTACAATTGTATGGTCCTAAGTCCACCTTTGTCACTGTCACATATATGGGGCAAAACTCTCCGACTCCCAGCAGGGTCGGAGAATCGCCTGGGGGCGCCTAAAATCCCGCCCCCGCTGTGGCAGAGATTCTCCGCCACCCGGGAAGTGGCGGGGGCAGGAATCTCGCCACTCCGATCGGAGAGGCCCCTGCGGTGATTCTCCGGCCCGGATGGGCCAAAGTCCCGCCGCTGGGAGGCCTCTCCCGCCGCCGAGATTTAAACCACCTCTGGAACGGCGGGCTCAGCGGCGCGAGCAGGCCCCCGGGGTCCTGGGGGGGCGGGGGGGGCGATCGAACCCCGGGGGGTGCCCTCACAGTGGCCTGGCCCGCGATCGGGGCCCTCCCCTCAGACTCCGGGCCAGTGCCCTGGCTGCACTATTTTCTTCCGCTTCCGCCACGGCCTCCACCATGGCGGAAGCGGAAGGGAACCCCACATCGCGCATGCGCCGGCAGTGACGTCAGCGGCCAGCTGCCGCTGACGTCACTGCCGGCGCATGCGCCGACCGGCGAAAGCCTTTCAGCCAGCCCCGCTGCTGGGGGCGCCGGTTTTTTGCGCCGGTCTTCTGGTCGCAACCGCTCCGGCGCGGGGCTGGCCCCCATGGGGAGAATTCCCCACCTTTGGGGAGGCGCGACCCCTGAGTGCTTGGCGCCACTCCCCTACTCCGGGACCCTCCGTCATGCCGGGTAGGGGAGAATGCCGCCTATGGTCCCAACTGTGGACGGGAAATCCTATTAGATGGATTCAAGTATGGATTCCTGGGAAAGCTGGGCACCGATTTGGGAGACAATAACACGCTCAAGGACTTTGGCGAGGAAAGGGTGGTTGGAGATGAGATGATGGCTTGCAAGGGGGCTATTAAAAACAAAGTTATTAAAATAGCGTACAGAAGCATGTCATTAAACATTCAGCCATTAGTACCGCCAATAGTAATTTCCAAGCTAATGCCTGGACTCCACTGCACATGACCTGCATCATATATTTCCATGCATATGAAAAACAAATTAAAAACTGTTCTATTGCAGAGCAGTAGCCTCAAAGGAATGAACAATATCACCAATTTAACTGCTGGGGGTCCCGTAACAGCAACTGGTCTCAGAGCATATTAGTGCGTAAGCTTCCTCTGGTGATAGACCTGAATATCCAATCCAACAAAATCCTTTGCTGATACAAATTGTATAATGTAATATAAATGTCTACCCTGAACTGACCCTTTCACCACACAGGTGTCAGGATATATGCTACACTGCAATGTCAACAGGCCATTAGATATTGCAGTATGCTTTGCACAGAGATTCATATCATTACCTTGCAAGTTACAAGACTACAAAGGAATAGAAATACAGGAATATCATTAAAGTGTATCGGACAGAAACTGCTTGTCTAGCTTTGACTTTAATATCACGCGTTTTAGGTTATTTGTGTCACCTCAGAGTATTTTAGACTACAGGAGGGTAAACTTGTAACAATTTCGAAGTACTAATGGGCTTGATTTAATTTTAAGGCCTCTTCGTTAGCTGACAAGATCTGAAGAAGGCAATTACAGAAATGTGCTTGCTTGTCAGAATAAATGAGAGCATAATTAGTGCACATTAATCATAGAAGTACCTCATCATATTAAAGAATTCTATTAGTTAGACGTTCCTGCATTTTATCGAAACACAGAAATTATGTCCTCTCAACACTTGGGGGAATATTACATTGCTATCTACGTTAATGTTAATTAGCACATTTTGACCACACAACATGGGGTTTATTATCCCAAACTAACCTCACAGCTCCTGCTAAGAAACTCACTGAATCTTTGGATATCTAACAAAAATATAACACAAGAAATATATACTTATCACAAACAACAGTCCAAAATTAAGACTTAAATTGGGGAAAAAAGTGAAATAGACTTTTCATCTGAATCTTTATTTGGTTAAATTGTTCACTGTTAACCAATTTAAAACATATATTTTTCAACTTGAACAACCTTATTGCTGTATTGGTGAAATAAATAATACATTAATGTAATCTATTAATTTAACTAGCACTACAAACATTGATTCATAGGTCATTTGCCTTTTGTGGGATTTGGTTGAATACAAATTTGCTGCTGCATTTGACAACATTAATGTGTGTGTTGCACTGAGTAACACTGACTCAACTGCAGTCAGCCTTTAAAACTAACTTTATTTTATACCTCCCCAACAGAGAGGGTGACATAGCAAAATGTTCAAATCTTTCAAAGTATTACACTTTTTCACCGCATAAAAATTAAACGGGCAGGATTCTCTGTTTGCGAGATGAGGGGCGTGATTCACCCAAATGGGAACAAAATTCTCCAGCGAGCATGTTTAGCCGCGTGTTTCCCGCAGCTCGTAGTGCCGAGAAACACATCGCTCTTCAACACGATTCGCATTGTATAAGGGGCCTCATTGGGGCACATGCAGACGAGGCCGCATACAGCCCCATTTTGTACAGTGGATGGCGCCCCGATCCCGGAGGACCCCGAAGTGATTCTTGACCTCCTCCCCCTAGCCAAAATGCACTATGGGAGGGTCTCCGGGCCTGGCCCACTCCTGCACCGTGGCCAAAAAGCGCCCCCGGCCTGATCACGCGGGCACAGAAAATACCAGCTTGGCATCTTGGCACTGACAACCTGGCAGTGCCCATGCCAGCTAGCAATGCCACCCAGGCACCTCGTTAGTGCTAGTCTGGCACCCAGATGGCACTTCCAGGGTGCCCACGTGGCATTAGCACCCCTGGGAAACCCCCACAAGTACCATTTCATCTGGTCTCCATTTGTGGGGACCAGTGCTGCACAACACACGCTGGAGGTCTCCAAGGCAAAGAATCTCAAAGCCTCGGGTACCTCAGGAATCTGCACATTAGAGTGAGATGTACTGTCTTGTTCTAATATGCAGATTTCCCAAAAAGTGATCCCGCCCACAATGGGTGGGCTTATATTGCAACACCATGTTGGATCTCGCGAGGCATTGCAAGCCGGGTAGATCCCGGGTGGGGGGGGTCTCCCGGCTTTTATCGGCAATGCTGCACTGCGGCGAGCTGCTTTTCCAGCACAGTGTGGACATTGGATCGTGCCCTAAGTGTTCCCGTCATGACTGAATAGCGTACGATTCGTGTTTCTGTTGGGGGCGCTATTCGGTAAGTGAGTCAGGATATGCAAATGAGCCAGCACTCTCCCTGTGAGAATTGAGAGTAATTCCCGACCAAGCGGGTGTTGTAACCACTGGGGCCAGAATTAGCACCAAAATGCCTGACAGCTGGAGAGGTTGATAAGCGCTTCACTTACCACACACACTGCAACCACGATGATGGCACAGAGAAGATCTGCCCCCTGAGTTCGGAAGTCCAAGGTGGACCAACAGCTCCATGTCAGTGAGAAGAGAGGCACCTCTTCCCCAGGGTGGATCACTCTCCTGTTCAGAGCCTGGGTGGCAGTGGCAAAGGCAGTCAGCACTGCCAGACTCACCAGGAGGAGACAGCTTGTGATCTAGAGGGGCGAGGGTCACTGGTGAGGCCTCTGCCCTGAGAGGGGCAGAGAACCAGGGAAGACTCCAAATGCCACAGAGTAGGTGTCCTTTGGTTGGGTTGAGCTCTGCTGATCCCATATTTCCTCAGCAGTGGAGGAGCTGTTCTGAGGAGTGCCAACACATGGTGGGCCACTGATTGAGCTTGGCCACGCCCATCCCCTTGATGATACAGCTAGGGTATGAAGGTGTCCAGAGGGCTGGCCTAGGAGGGCTCCCAGATGAAAAGAGGTTCTCTGAGCATTCAAAGGACACAAAGAGCACTCCATAGTGTGAGCAGCCAAAAACCTGTAAGCAGCACCAGAGGGGTGCGTTTAAACCACGTTATGCAGCAATGGCAGTCTGAACCAGGTCACCCCATTCCCGAGGGGTACACCTCAAGTTCACGGGCCTGACACCGGGTTGTTCCCTATTCCTGTCCCAGTCCCCGGCAGTCATCACCCCAGCATGCCCAACAACTTTTCAGAGTTTTCTTAGCATCCCGCTGCCCCATCACAACCATGGTGCCCAGGCCTGCTTGTAAATACTTGCACTAATTCGGGCCTGCGGGAATTCCACCTCAGATGGGCGGAGCATCGCTGGAGGGTGGATCATGAAGTGTCCAAGCCGTTAATGATATTAAAATCCATGCAAATAATGGTTTTGCATGGATCCACTGGCGCGGGGTGCAAACATCATTATCTGTGGCAGCGAGGGACAGGAACATGGCGTCGGAACCGGCACTATATGTAAAAAGGAGTTTTTCCATTTTACGGGATTCTCCGCCCAATTGCGATTCCCGCTTCCGGCATTGTGAACTGGAGAATCCAGCCCAACATTTATATTAAAATGAAAGAAAAAATGCTGGAAAATCTCAGCAGGTCTGGCAGCATCTGTAGGGAGAGAAAAAAGCTAACGTTTCGAGTCCGATGACTCTTTGTCAAAGCTCATCCCTGGAGTCTTCCCTGGTTCTCTGCCCCTCTCAGGGCAAAGGCATAATCACTGACCCCCGTCCCTCGAGATCACAAGCTGTCTCCTCCTGGTGAGTCTGGTAGCTTTGACAAAGAGTCATTGGACTCGAAACGTTAGCTCTTTTCTCTCCCTACTTTTATTTGCTTTTATTTACATTAAAATGGTGCATGTACAGAATTTTCCGGAATACAATATCACTAAATCAACATCAACAGTATCTGAATTTTAACAGGTTGGGTTTCATCTTTGTTTTTACCATAATCACGACCAAAACATATGACTGAGACTGCCAAAATATTTCACATGTAGAAAACGGATTTTCCTGAAAACCAGTTTTGTGTTTAACAAAAAATATAATTTGACAAAAAGAAAATGTAAAGAACAACTTTTTTCTTCTTCTTTCCTACATACTTTCAATTAACCATCATTTAATTAATTAACTAACCTATCTGACGTGGTATTTCCTTCCATTTCTATTAGCTTGACTTCTGCTCTCTTAACATTTCTTCTTTTATTTTTTATAAATTCAGTATACCCAATTTTGTTTGACCAATTATTGGGCAATTCAGCTTGGCCAACCCATCTAACCTGCACATCTTTGGGTTGTGGGAGTGAAACCCACGCAGACATGGGGAGAATGTGCAAACTCCACACGGACAGTGACCCAGGGCCGGGATTCGAACCCGGGTCCTCAGCGCCGCAGACCCAGTGCTATCCATTGTGCCATATGCCGCCCTCCTCTTCACATATTTCTATAAGTACCGCGCGCTAACCGATTGAGCCACTGGAGCCACAGCGCTCTCCTCTTAACATTTCTGACTGCGCAATCTGACCTTTGACTTCCAACTCCACTTCATGGTTGGACTGTGACATTGACGGATTTGTTTTAATCAAAGAACGTGACTCACTTTGCTCTGCCAGTAGATTCCGTAATATTGGCAAACTTTCAGTTTCATCTTGACTTTCACGTTGGGTTGTAGGAGGAATTTGAACTGGAGGAGGTTTTTCATGCTGTCCCTTTGTCAGGTTTCCTCTTTCAAGCAAATGATCTTGATGACATGATGATGCTTTTCTCCAATCTTTGTTAGATATATGAAACCAGTTAAAGCTGGATTCTCTGGTTCTCCAGCTGCATTCTTCTCAGCGGCACACCATTCGCCGCCAGCAGGATTATGTCTTCCTGTCGCTTTTCAATGCGATTTCCCATTGGAGCCACCCCATATCACCAGGAAACCCATGGGCGGGTGTGGGCTGCCGGCGGGAAAAGTGAATCGCAATGCCTGGAGAATTACGGCCTTAGTCTCTTTACAACTCCAATCACATACAACTCCTTGTTACCTCAGTGAGTTTTCACCGTGACCTTCTGACTGGACTCTCTAAGTTTCATGCCTCATGACCATCCTCACTTTGTCTTTTTTTCCCCTTACTTTGCCATTAATGTCAGGTTTAAGCAAACAACACCCTTGTCCATAAAGTATTTTCCAATACCAACTCAAAAAGTGAGCAACCCGTCTTAGGCCATGCAGTTACTCTGTTAAAGAACAGTGTGGTGATTGTACCTTTACAGGCAGCACAGCAGAGTAAGGGTCACATGGTCTGTGCGCCCAATCAGGACTCAGAATGTGGAATCATTCAGAGTGAGAAAGGCTTGTTCGGCAAAGAGACATTTTGGGAGCTAGTTACAGCCATGCGGCTGCTGTACAATTATTATGAATAAATACCTTTTGTTTTCACTAATGAAGTCTGTGAAAGTGCATCTTAACAAATAGGAAATTGTCCAGCCTGTTTGAAGATAAATATGTAAATTACTGTCTGGCTGATCACTGAGTAAACACTTCAGCAAAAGCTTCTCCGTAATATGTATACATCTTTCAGTAGCATCATTTGATGCTGTGTGATATAGTGGTGTTAGCGTGTTTGACTCAGTCCTTACTCTGAAATATTTCACACTCATCTGAAGTAAACAGTAACCATTATTTGACACCAACACCTCTGGAAGTCCATAAATTGCTCGCATTGGTATTGGGCACAGGTTTGTCCAAAACAAGATATTCTTCCCCTTGCACTTTAAAGAAATCAACATACTCATTCCTACAGTTTTCTTGTGTGGAATCATGCAATGAGATGAAACTTCCCATTCTGAGGCGGACTTCACAAATCTTTACCAATTCTTCAATATTTCTAAGCATCTTTGGATACCAAAAGTCGTTTCTTGTCACTGCTTCCCTGCAGACTATCCCTATGTGCTCTTGATAAAGATCTTCTAATAATCTCTCTTTAAACCTTGGCAGAATAATGGTTCGTAAACTCTACAGGAGGCAGCCTTAAACTATAGTCAGTTAACTTCTACACATGAAATACTCCTACAATTCCTCACCATCACACACACTTCATGCCAACCATGCGTGACATAATTGAGCAGTTACCGAGCCCCACATCCTTGCAAATTGCTTCACTAATTTCTCTTGCAGACTGTGGCATGTCATTTGCATTTGTAAAAGTAATTCACAGGTAACTCAATGGTGGCAATGAATCTGTCTTCACAGAATATCTCGAAAGAGCGCCTGTATTTCCATAATCTGCTGATTTACAATATGTAATATCACACTGATGCACCATCAAAATCAATGGCCATCTCTGTGCTGCTGCGAGGGATGGTCCTCCCTTCTTTGAACCAGATATGAGCACAAGGGCTTGCTGGTCAGTAAACAATGAACTTTCTACCATGAGGCATCGTGCACTGAAACCAATTGCTGCCTGGGACAAAAATGGGTTATATCAGCAGCTTTAGCCAGTACCTTCTTCACTTCTTCAAATGCTTTCTGACACTCTGCAGACTGCTCCCAATCTTTTCCACCTTTGAATATTTGATGCAAATATATTAGGGAAGTCGAAGATGAACATAGAATAATATGCAACAATCCCCATGAACATTGTAAGTTCTTCTTGTTCTTTGGCCACTTTGCTTTTAAAATCCTCTCAACATTCTCCTGCCTTCGGCATCTATTTGATAACCCAGGTACGTTACACTTGACATCATGAAGCAACAATTGTGCTTTTTAGCTTTGATGCCATACTTTTGATGTCGATCCAGGACTTTGTTCAAGCTTACAATGTGCTGCAAATTAGAATGTCATCTCAGATAGCACACAATATCTAATGCATGACATTCTGGAACATTGCAGGAGCAGTAGACATTTAAATGGTAACCTTTCGTACTGGTACAAACCTGTGTGTATGAATGATCAGCTCTTCCTTGTTCTTGTCAGTTAATTTTAATGTCAAGTATGTATTTGGCAAATCTGTTTTCCTGCACACCTTATCATTGGCTAAATTAAAAATCAAGTCTTCACCGGTAGGCAGTGGGTAAGTCATTCTCGATCATCTTGTGATACTAATAAAGTATCTTATTAGTATACTTATAATCTCCACAAATCCAAATGAACCCTTCTGCTTTTTGAACTACCACAATGTTGTGGCCCATTCTCTACTCGTCATCTTCTTAATTGATCCTGTTCCTTCTTATCAATCCAGGTCATTGCTTACTACTTCTAGCTATAAATAAGACGCTGGCCTAGCCTGACAAAATGTCAGCTGTACATTGCCCTTTATTTTGACTTTAGCTTGATGATTTTATTATTTGGTCCTCCATGCTCAAAGATTGTTTTGTGCTCCCTTAGCATTTTCTCAATGACAGATATAATAATAATAATCTTTATTAGTATCACAAGTAGGCTCACATTAACACCGCAATGAAATTACTGTGAAAATCCCCTGGGGTCGCCACATTCTGGCGCCGGTTTGGGTACACTGAGGGAGAATTCAGAATGTCCAATTCATCTAACAAGCATGTCTTTTGGGATTTTTGTGGGAGGAAACCGGAGCACCTGGAGGAAACCCACACGGACACAGGGAGAAAGTGCAGGCTCCGCACAGACAGTGACCCAAGTCGGGAATCAAACCAGAGTCCCTGGCGCTGTGAAGCAACAGTGCTAACCACTATGCTACCGTCCGCCCATATGCTCTTACTCGTCCATATTGTAAATAAATTGACCCAGTTTAACCATATTTTCTTAAGCCATATCCTTCCCATCAGGGAGAGATTTTGTTCCCTCCAATGACTACCGGTGGCAAGTAACGGGTTGTTACATTGTATTCCACAGTTACAATAACTTGACCAAGCGCTGGAATATTATTCTTGCAATAACTAGTTAGTTCCACACCAGTTTTATGTAAGGGAATGTGACTGAGCGAGTTTTTGTGGTCTCCTTCCAAATAACATACCTTCCTGCAGCTGTATCAATGGTGAAAATAAATTGTCAATCTCAGACTTTCAATTTTACTGTGGGTGCTGTAATTATCTTTTCAACCCTATTACTCTCATCTTCCACTTATTGCTGTCTTTGGCTCTTAGACTCTTGGGCCAGGGTTTTCCAGCCCTGCCCGCCACCTGCATCTTCTGGACTCATGAAAAGTCAATGGGCTACTGATTGGAGGGGGGGGGGGGGGGGTTCTGCTGCATCCCCCATGATGGGACCCACCAAGGAGGGCCTGGAAAATACCAGTCTTGATTTTCCTGCTCCATAACATTAGTTTCCACATCTATCATATGTGCATTCAAGCATTTCCAGAATCCTGTATTAGCTTCAGACTAAGGGCGGAATTCTCCGCAGGGGGCCGAATTCGTGAAGGACGTCGTGAACTCGGCCGAAGTTCACGACGGCCTCCCGTCCCGCTCCCCGCACCTAATTCACCCCCACCCGGGGGGTCTAGGAGCGGGCCTCCGTCTTTCTCGGCAGCGACCTCGTCACGCCGAGAATGTGAAGTCATCCGCGCATGCGCGGGTTGCCGGTTCCAACCCGCGCATGCGCGGATTACTTCATTGTGCAGACGGCACAAACCCACGCATGCGCGGTGCCGTCTTTCTCCAGCACCGCCCAGCAAGACGTGGCGGCTTGATCTTGCCGAGGGGAAAGAGTGCGTCCGTTTTGGATGCTGGCCCGACGATCAGTGGGCACCGATCGCGGGCCTGTCCCCTCCCGAGCACAGTTGCGGTGCTCCCGTCCAAATCGGGCCCCTAGATCCCCCAAGCGGGCATCTAGCGCTCATTTCACGAATGCAGCAAAAAGCGTAACCTTAGTTTATATTTGCACCTGTCCTGTTTTCCCAGGTTGAATTTCCTCATAGTTCCCAAATATGTCTTCAGTGCCAATTTTCCAATTATGTTCCGTATTGAGTCCCTGTGTACCTGAACACAATATGCACACAGACCAATGTTTCAAATCGCTCAAACCTCCTCAAAATCAACTTAAAGAGCTCCAAAATGTGTGACAATGCTTTCCAGTCCTTGATTCCTCAAATGAAATGTAAAAAAAAAATTCATCCCCACCTCATTGTCATCTGTTGTGTATTGCACTCAGGCTAACATGTGCAGGCAGCCATTATTGAGCTAACTTCACTTTCACCATCCCAACAGAGAGGGCGGCAGAGAGGACAATATACCAAAGCACCCAGACCTTGAATGTACAACAGTGATTGCATTCCAAAAACAAAATTAATTGTTTACAATATTGTTTGGGGTATGAAAAGCCCTAGTATTTAATTTACTATCATTGCGTCTTTCCAGGGCACAAGGGGCCATCCTCTGTCTCGACTGGTGGGCGGTTTTGGCTGATACTGTGATATATTTTGATGACTTCTTTTAATCGTTTATCTTTTAATCACAAAGAATCTGACTGCTTAAAAACAATGAAATCATAATCTAACACAATATACCGAGTTGCATTACGGTCAGTAAATTATTTTGATAGAGGAATTTAAATAAATTAACTGGGAGTTCTCCAAATTTGACTTTAGCCGCGGACAGTTCCCTTCCATCATCTTTTCTGGCACTTGATCATTATAATTTACAGTTTAATTTCTTTGAAATTAGAAGAAAAGATTACATTTCTGCCTCATTCTTTGCCCGAATCTGACCATTGTCCAAGTAGCGAATTTCTGAATCCAGTTTCTTTTCTGTGGCACAGAAATTTCTGTCAGCAGATATAATTGTCGGATGCTTGACGATAAAAGCACTATTCTCATTAACACTTTAATATCCCCCATATATTTAAACCTCTGTTTTTGAAGCTATTTTGAAATTTTCTTGCATCGCATCCTAAAAAAATCATGGAAACTCTGAAAATGCACTGAGAAATTATGGAAGTTTTAAAGGTAATTTAGGTAATTATGAATCATACTGTACAATGTTAGTAACTAAAAATGTGTTGCAAACCATGAGAGAATAAATGAGGCAATTTATTCATGAATTTGGGGACATTCTTTCCCACTTTCAACGTGGCCAGAAACAGTTTTTCTAATCTTTATTAGTGTCACAAGTAGGCTTACATTAACACCGCAATGAAGTTACTCTGAAAATCCCTCGTCGCCACACTCCAGCGCTTGTTCGGGTACACTGAGGAAGAATTCAGATTGTCCAATTCACCTCACAGCACATCTTTTGGGACTTGTGAGAGGAGGAAACCGGAACACCCGGAGGAAACCCATGTAGACACGGAGAGAACGTGCAGACTCCGCACAGACAGTGACCCAAGCCGCGAATTGAATATGGGATCCTGGTGCTGTGAAGCAACAGTGCCACCCATTGTGCCAAATCGGGTTATTTTTTGATCTATACAATGCTAACGTGTGATGCTAATGTTGGAACATAGAACATAGAACGATACAGCGCAGTGCAGGCCCTTCGGCCCTCGATGTTGCACCGACATGGAAAAAATCTAAAGGCCATCTAACCTACACTATGCCCTTATCATCCATATGCTTATCCAATAAATTTTTAAATGCCCTCAATGTTGGCGTGTTCACTACTGTTGCAGGTAAGGCATTCCACGGCCTCACCACTCTTTGCGTAAAAGAGGAACGGGGCAGGTGAGTAGCAAAGCTGACTATTCCTACTTACTGCAGTCATTTCACCAACAAAGACTAGGTGGAAGTGAGCATCATCTATATTCCAGTACACTTTCATCTTTCCAGGGCACTTTAAGTCCTTCAGTCGAGTGAAATTTCTGCCATGGCTTGAATGGTAATAATTGCAGTTGAAACAAAAATGTCAAACGCAGAGCACATAGTTCACAATGAAATGGTTGCACAAGGCTCGGTGTTTAAAGTTGCCGGTAAGAAACAGGAAAGGAAAAATACAACAATCAAGCTGGATAGACTTTTCCATCATGACTGTCAATGTAGAAATCTCTTCTCTGTCTTTCTTAGAGACACCTTCTCAAGGGCAATTAGGGAGGGGCAATACATTTTGACTTAGCTGGGGACACAAATATCCCCATGAATTCTTTTTTAAAAACATGAGGAAACCTCTTGTGTTTTGCACCTGTAATGCTGATCTGAGATGTTTCTATAATGCTGCAGTTTGGTTGAATGTTGGGAAATGACAGGAGTGGAGGGGATATCTGGCTAGATGTGATGGGGCAGCCACTCTGCTGCCACTGGACAGGAGTATCCCACTGGAAGTCAATAGGATTGTTAAGAACTCCCAACACTGGTCGCTCACTCTTGTCCGATGGCTAGAATTCCAGTTTAAAATATAGTAAGTTTTGTCAGGACTAGAATATCAAAATACTGTTTTGAGGGATTGTATTTTCAAAAGGAGTGTAGCTAATCCATAACAAAAATGGCAATAACTTGTATTTGTAGAGAACCTTTAACATACTTAACATCTCAAGGTGCTTCAGAGGAGCATTAAAAGGCAAAATTGATCCTGATCCACATCAGGAGATATTGGGGCAAATTACCAAGTTTGATCAAAGAGATCATTTTAAGCGACATCTTAAAGGAGGAAAGAGAGGGAGAGAGTGGAGAGATTTGGGTAGGGAATTCCAGAATTTAGGGCCTTTGAAGCTGAAGGCACAGACATTCAAAATGGAGGGATCAAAATAAAGGATGTTCTATAGGCCAGCAGATGAGAAGGATGAGTGCAGATATCTTGGAGGGGTGCAGGGCTGGAGGAAACTACAGAGATAGGGAAGAGAGACACCAGGGTAGGGTATCGACATGAGGAGGAGAATTTTAAAATTGAGCCATTGCTTAACGGAGAGTTTATGCTGGCTAAGAAGTGTGGGGTTAGATGGTTTCAAATAAGGACATGTGCGGCAAAGCTTTGGATGACCTCAAATTTATGGAGCATTGGATGGAGGGGTTGGCCGGGAGTGCGTAGGAATAGGCAAATCTAGAGTTAACTACTGCGCAATTGAGAGTTTCAGCAGCAATTGATCTGAGGCAGGGGTTAAGTGGAGAGATTTTATGAAGATTGAAATAGGCGGACTAAGTGGTGGTGTGCTTATGAGGTTGGAAGCTCATCTCAGAGTCAAAAATGACTCTAGGGTAGAGTTTTTAAAAGAGTGGAGTTTCCTGTCCCGCCACTGAGAATATTAGAAGGAAACATTTCCCTGCCAATAGTGGGAACCCTGCGGCGGCTCCATGGAGTGTTATCTGGCTGGAGATGGGATTTCTGATGCTTACTCAGGAGCAATTCCTGTCTCAAAGAGCATCAGCCGAGCCTGCTGTTCCGGTCAGACCCATGTGTGACCTCGGTATCTGTCCCTTCTGGCTCCCCTGTCCTACTTGCCTTGTGTTTTGCTGATGTCCTCCCCTCTCTCCCCTTTCTGCATCCCCCTTCCTTTTCTTATTCCATTGTTTCAGTCCACCCTCCACTTCTTGACCCCTCCCCCTCCCCTCCTATTGGTTGCCAAACAGGCCTTGAACAGGCTGGTGAATAGCTTCCACGAACTGTGGAAACCTTCCCCTGATCCCCGAGGGGAGAATTTTATTTTTTCTAATTTAAGGAATTCTGCCATGTCGGGCAGCCAGTCTGCCGCCTTGGGTGGCGCTGCTGACCTCCAGCCGAGCAAGAATCTCTGGCGGGTGATCAGGTAGGCAAAGGCTAGGGCATCTGCCCCTCTCCCCGTAAACAGCTCTTGCTGCTCCGACACCCCGAAGACCTCCAGTTGCGGGCATGTCTCCACCCTCACTTCCACCAACTTGGCAAGGCCTCGAAAAAGGCAGCTCAGGACCCAAATCTGGGGCAAGACCAGGATACGTGGGTGTGGTTGGCCGGTCCTCCCTGGCATTGTTTACATTTGTCTTCCACCTCTGGGAAGAACCCGCTCATACGTGTTCTGATCCAGTGTGCCCTGTGCACCATCTTTAGCTGCGAAAGGCTCAGCCCTGCAGATGAGGAGGTGGAGTTCACCCTATGCAGTGCTTCAATCCAGAGTCCTTCCCCTATCTCTATGCCACGCTCTTCCTACCACTTCTCCCATGTCTCGTCCAGCCGTGACCTACAGTAGTCGTTTGCACATGTCCGCGCAATTGCCGTCCCCTAATTCGCTCACTGTCACAAGTCTGTCCAGTAAGGAGTGTCCTCGTAGCTGGGGGAACGTTGCTGTATCCTTGTGGATGAAGTTCCTTATCTGTATGTACCGGGGTTTGTTCCCTTTTGGGAGTTGTAGCTTGTCCGTCACTTCCCCCAGGGCCACCACTCTGCCATCTCCATATAGGTTCCCTACCGTCAGTACCCCTTTGTCCTGTCTCCATCTTTTAAAGTGGTGTCCATTGTCATGGGGGTGAATTTATGGTTCTTGCAGATGGGTGCCATGATGGACATTGTGATCAGAGCAAAGTGGTATCTAGATTGGTTCCACGTTCTCAGTGTGGCCACTACCACTGAGCTTCTTGAGTACCCGGCTTGGGGAATGGGAGTGGGGCTGTGATCAGTGCTTGAGAGGGATGTCTCCATTCAAGAGCTCTCTTCAATTTTTAACCACTCCGCCCTTGGCTCGGTTTCAGAAAGTTGCTGGAAAATTTGTCCTCCCATCAGTGGCCACCATTCCCAGCACCCGAGCCCACATGACCAGTTAAATCTAGCATCTTGCAGTGGGGATGGGAGGGGAGGTCCATGGTGAGGGTTGTGATGAGAAGGTCAAGTGGGATGGAATACCTGGAGACGGGGGCACCTTGCAAGAGCACGGGGTTGGGGGCTGCATGTTCACGAAAGGAGGCCAGTGATGGAAGCACACCCATTCCATCCGCCACACTTAAGCTTGAGCACATAGGCCCAAGCTGGACTACCTGCCACGTTTCTCCCCCAATCCTTATCTCGAGCCCTGAGCCCCTCTTTCTGGACTCAAAATTGAGGTTGGACGGGAATTGGCCTTACCTCAATTGGTGCGAGGGCTGGTGGGCCAACATAGACCTCACCTGACACCTGTAAAATTGCGGACAGAGCGGGAGCAGACGGGTAGGCAGTGACACATTAAAGTTTGTTGTGAGGTTGTGAATTGCCTGGTGCAGTCTCAGACGATTGCCAGGGAAACAGATGGTAGTAGGATTTTAAGCAGGGGTGAAAACAATGGCTCTGTCTTCCCAACATGCAGCGATTGGAGAAAACGTCTGTTCATCCGGTACTGGATACCAGACAAGTAGTTGGAAAAGTTGTCAATGAGCTGGGTGTTGCAGCATGAATGTGAAGATTTATTTTGCGTTTTCAGATAATGTCATCAAGGATCAGCACGTAGATGAGAAATAGGAGGGGTCTGTGGGTAGATTTTTGCAGAACACCAGAGGTAAAATTGCAGGAAAGGGAAGAGAAGCCTTTGCAGGTGATCTTTGGTTATGAATATATGATCTATATAAGCAGGTGGAAGCTGTCAGACCCAGCTAGACAAAGTCTTTTGTTAGTGGCACGCAGTTAACCAAACTCAAAATTAGAAAATATCATCCCCCTTCACTTAATTAATTCCCCTCCTTTGATAAAATTGCAATTCTACATAGGCTTAATGTGGAAATTGTTCAGCGGTTTTGGAACTGCAAATTGACTTCGACATTCCTTCCCTGCCTTGCAAATTTATAGAATACCTTCATGTAAGGAATGAAGAGCTTGAATATTTTGAGGGTGAGTGGTCACAAAAATGGACAATTATAAAATCATTGGGAAAAGAAAATCACGTGCTTTGTAAAAGGGCTGCCAGTGTGTTGTCATTCATTTTCCCAAAGTTGAATTTGATCTCTTTTATTTCTACTGGTTAAATATATGTGGTAGTGAGCGTACATTAAGAAATGGGCTGGAGCGGCACGGTGGCTCAGTGGTCAGCACTGCTGACTCACGGCGCCGAAGACCTGGTTTCGATCCTGGCCCCAGTTCACTATCCGTGTGGAGTTTGCACATTCTCCCCTTGTCTGCGTGGGTCTCACCCCTACAAACCAAAGATGTGCAGGGTAGGTGGATTGGCCACACTAAATTGTCCCTTAATTGGAAAAAAAATGAATTGGGTACTTCAAATTGTATTAAAAAAAAGAAATGGGTTGACACAGATAAATCAAATGGACAATTAGGGATGGGCAATATTGCTGACCTTGCGTGTGACACACATCCCAAGAACATTAAAGTTCCTGACTTTAATTGCAAGTATGAGTTCCAGAGTTGACCAATTTAAGTTTATTTTCATTTATATTATGAACACAATAATAAGGGATTCCTCAAGTTCATTGTCACAAACAAAACATTTCAATAGAAGCAGATCTTTCAAATAAAATCCAAATGATAGTGTTGAGGACTTGTTCTCTTCCATTTTGAAGGGAATGGGTATTAAAGGATGAATTGACTAATCCTGCTCTTTCAGCAGGGAGTGGAGCTCAAAGGGAAAATGAGTTAAAGAATCAGTGTTGCAATACTGCAGCCCAATCTCTGACCTGACTCCGGAGCCGAGGAAGACTGGAATGGGGAATTTATGCTCATGTTTAGTGCATATAAATCAGACAATATGGATTTGAGTGATATCATGAATATTTTAGTCAGCTGCCTGTAAACTTCAATACAAATACGAGTGGAAAAGGAAAGATAAGAAAGCTGGTACTTCATGTCACTGCTGAATGATTGACCTCTTTCAAAGAGACTGAAGTTATTTGTTTTGGTATTGGATGAGATGTATGAGATCAAATGTGATGAAAAGACATACTTCGTCTTTTAAAGGGAACGTCTGGTGTATCCGTCATTTTCTATTTCTGTCTTTCTCTGGATTTTTAAAGGAAAAAGTACAATGGTTGACATACATTTGTAAATTTTCTGAATATGATTTGCAGGAGGATTTTTTGACATAATGAATCCGCTGTCATAATTCTGCATCGGGGTAAAGGTTCATGATCAGACTGGTTCTGGCAGGAGGATGAAAAGGGTGGAGTGGTTGAGCACATACATACACAAGCTATCCTTCCATCTCCGGGGTATGTATTCGTCAGGTCACTTCTGGCCCCTACAGGGGGCCAGCACTGCACTGGAGAGGCCTACGCTGCTTCAGCTGCTGATCCCGGTGTCAACTGGGTGCCGCGGGATCCGTGCATGCGCAGTGGCACCGGTGCCAACGCGCGCATGCGCAGTAGCTCCCTTCTCCACGCCGGCCCCGACACAACATGGCATAGGGCTAAAGGGGCCGGTGTGGAAGAAAGGAGGCCCCCAGCCTAGAGGCCGGCCCGCCGATTGGTGGGTCCTGATCGTGGGTCAGGCCACAATGGAGCCCCCCCCCCCCCCCCCCCCCCCCGGGGTCAATCCATCCCTCCCCCAAACACAGGCCACCACCGGACCCTTTCATGGCGATGTCCTGGAAGCTAAGAGCAGAGTAGAATGGGGCCAGAGGGACTCAGGCGTTTTGCTACGGCCGCTCGGCCCATCCCGGCGTTGGGGTGGCGTGGCACGATTCACGCCGGCTCGAGGTGATTCTCTGGCCGGCCCCGGGCTGAGAGAATCCCACCCTTTGTCTGGCCCAGCACGCCTTTGTTATGTGATCTTTCTTGCCACAATTACAACATTTCTTTTCTCATCACCAACATTACCGTGGATAATGCCCCACCTCTGCACACCGGTGGTGAAGGTTTTCTGTCCTATTACATTCATGGGGCGGCACAGTGGTTAGCACTGCTTCCTCACAGCACCAGGGACCCGGCTTCAATTTCAGCCTTGGACGACTGTCCGTGTGCACGTTCCCCCCGTTTCTATGTGAGTTTCTTCTCGTTCTCCGGTTTCCTCCCACCGTCCAAAGATGTTCTGGTTAGGTGGATTGACCATACTAAATGCAGAATGTGGGAGGAAAGGGTCACCTCGAGTGTCGCTGCTGACTACATCTGCGGGAAGTGCACCCAACTCCAGCTCCTCGAGAACTGCGTTAGGGACCTGGAGCTGGAGCTGGATGAACTTCAGATCATTCGGGAGGCGGAGGGGGTTATTGAGAGGAGTTATAGGGAGGTAGTCACACATCAGGTAAAAGAAGAAGGTAGATGGGTTACCGTCAGGGGAGGGAGAGGGAACCGGCAGGCAGTGCAGGAATTCCCTGTGGTCGTTCCCCTTAATAACAAGTATACCGTTTTGGATCCTGTTGCGGGGGACGACTTACCAGGGGTATGCAATGGGGCACAGGTCTCTGGCACAGAGTCTGTCCCTGTTGCTCAGAAGGGAAGGGAGAAGAGGAACAGAGCACTTGTCATTGGGGACTCCATAGTTAGAGGAACAGACAGGAGGTTCTGTGGGAACGAAAAAGATTCACGGTTGGTGTGTTGCCTCCCAGGTGCCAGGGTTCGTGATGTCTCTGATCGTGTTTTTGGGATCCTTAAGGGGGAGGGGGAGCAGCCCCAAGTCGTGGTCCACATAGGTACCAACGACATAGGTAGGAAGAGAGATGGGGATTTGAGACAGAAATTCAGGGAGCTAGGGTGGAAGCTGAGAGCTAGAACAAACAGAGTTGTTATCTCTGGGTTGTTACCCGTGCCACGTGCTAGCGAAGTGAGAAATAAGGAGAGATAGGAGTTGAACACGTGGCTACAGGGATGGTGCAGGAGGGAGGGTTTTGGTTTCCTGGATAATTGGGGCTCATTCTGGGGTAGGTGGGACCTCTACAAACAGGATGGTCTTCACCTGAACCAGAGGGGTACCAATATCTTGGGGGGGAGATTTGCTAGTGCTCTTCGGGGGGGGTTAAACTAATTCAGCAGGGGGATGGGAACCTAAGTTGTAGTCCCAGTGTACAGGATGTTGAGAGTAGTGAGGTCAGGGATAGGGTTAAAAGTTCGAAAGAGGGCACCGGCAAGCAAGATGCTGGTTTGAAGTGTGTCTACTTCAACGCCAGGAGCATCCGGAATAAGGTGGGTGAGCTTGCAGCATGGGTTGATACCTGGGATCTCGATGTTGTGGCGATTTCGGAGACATGGGTAGAGCAGGGACAGGAATGGTTGTTGCAGGTTCCAGGATTTAGATATTTCGGTAAGAACAGAGAAGATGGTAAAAGAGGGGGGGGGGGGGGGGGGGGTGTGTGTGGCATTGTTAATCAACGAAAGTATTACGGCGGTAGAAAGGACGTTTGAGGACTCGTCTACTGAGGTAGTATGGGCCGAGGTTAGGAACAGGAGAGGAGAGGTCACCCTGTTGGGAGTTGTCTATAGACCTCCGAATAGTTCCAGAGATGTAGAGGAAAGGATTGCAAAGATGATTCTCGACAGGAGCGAGAGTAACAGGGTAGTTGTTATGGGGGACTTTCCAAATATTGACTGGAAATACTATAGTTCGAGTACTATAGATGGGTCAGTTTTTGTGCAGTGTGCAGGAGGGTTTTCCTACACAGTATGTAGATAGGCCAACAAGGGGCGATGCCACATTGGATTTGGTACTGGGTAATGAACCCGGCCAGGTGTTAGATTTAGATGTAGGTGAGCACTTTGGTGATAGTGATCACAATTCGGTTATGTTTACTTTAGCAATGGGTAGGGATAGGTATATACCGCAAGGCAAGAATTATAGCTGGGGGAAAGGCAATTATGATGCTATTCGGCAAGATTTAGGATGTATAGGATGGGGAAGGAAAGTGCAGGGGATGGGTACAATCGAAATGTGGAGCTTTTTCAAGGAACAGCTACTGCGTGTCCTTGATAAGTATGTACCTGTCAGGCAGGGAGGAAGTTGTCGAGCAAGGGAACCGTGGTTTACTAAGGAAGTTGAAGCACTTGTCAAGAGGAAGAAGAAGGCTTATTTTAGGATGAGACATGAAGGCTCAGTTAGGGCACTTGAGAGTTACAAGTTAGCCAGGAAGGATCTAAAGGGAGAGTTAAGAAGAGCGAGGAGAGGACACAAAAAGTCGTTGGCGGATAGGATCAAGGAAAACCCTAAGGCTTTCTATAGGTATATCAGGAACAAAAGAATGACTAGAGTAAGATTAGGGCCAATCAAGGATAGTAGTGGAAAGTTGTGTGTGGAATCAGAGGAGATAGGGGAAGCGTTAAATGGATATTTTTCATCAGTGTTTACACTGGAGAAAGACAATGTTGTCGAGGAGAATACTCAGGTTCAGTCGACCAGGCAAGATGGAATTGAGGTTCACAAGGAGGAGGTGTTAGCAATTTTGGAAAGTGTAAAAATAGATAAGTCCCCTGGGCCAGATGGGATTTACCCTAGGATTCTCTGGGAAGCCAGGGAGGAGATTGCAGAGCCTTTGTCCTTGATCTTTATGTTGTCTTTGTCAACAGGAATAGTGCCGGAAGACTGGAGGATAGCAAATGTTGTCCCCTTGTTCAAGAAGGGGAGTAGAGACAACCTTGGTAATTATTGACCTGTGAGCCTTACTTTGGTTGTGGGTAAAATGTTGGAAAAGGTTATAAGAGATAGGGTTTATAATCATCTTGAAAAGAACAAGTTGATTAGCGATAGTCAACTCGGTTTTGTGAAGGGTAGGTCATGCCTCACAAACCTTATTGAGTTTTTTGAGAAGGTGACCAAACAGGTGGATGAGGGTATAGCGGTTGATGTGGTGTATATGGATTTCAGTAAGGCATTTGATAAGGTTCCCCACGGTAGGCTATTGCAGAAAATAAGGAAGTATGGGATTGAAGGTTATTTAGCGGTTTGGATCAGTAATTGGCTAGCTGAAAGAAGACAGAGGGTGGTGGTTGATGGTAAATGTTCATCCTGGAGTTCAGTTACTAGTGGTGTACCGCAAGGATCTGTTTTGGGGCCACTGCTGTTTGTCATTTTTATAAATGACCTGGAAGAGGATGTAGAAGGATGGGTTAGTAAATTTGCAGATGACACGAAGGTCGGTGGAGTTGTGGATAGTGCTGAAGGATGTTATAGGATACAGAGGGACATAGATAAGCTGCAGAGCTGGGCTGAGAGGTGGCAGATGGAGTTTAATGCGGAAAAGTGTGAGGTGGTTCACTTTGGAAGGAGTAACAGGAATGCAGAGTACTGGGCTAATGGCAAGATTCTTGGTAGTGTAGATGAACAGAGAGATCTCGGCATCCAGGTACATAAATCCCTGAAAGTTGCCACCCAGGTTAATAGAGCTGTTAAGAAGGCATATGGTGTGCTAGCCTTTATCAGTAGGGGGATTGAGTTTCGGAACCACAAGGTCATGCTGTAGCTGTACATAACTCTGGTGCGGCCGCTCCTGGAGTACTGCGTGCAGTCTGGTCACCACATTATAGGAAGGATGTGGAAGCTTTGGAAAGGGTTCAGAGGAGATTTACTAGGATGCCTGGTATGGAGGGAAGGCCTTACGAGGAAAGGCTCAGGGACTTGAGATTGTTTTCATTAGAGAGGAGAAGGCTGAGAGGTGACTTAATAGAGACATATAAGATAGTCAGAGCGTTAGATAGGGTGGACAGTGAGAGTCTTTTTCCTCGGATGGTGATGACCAACTCGAGGGGACATAGCTTTAAATTGAGGGGTGGTAGATATAGGACAGATGTCAGAGGCAGTTTCTTTACTCAGAGAGTAGTAGGGGTGTGGAACGCCCTGCCTGCAACAGTAGAAGACTCGCCAACTTTAAGGGTATTTAAGTGGTCACTGGATAGACATATGGATGAAAATGGAATAATGTAGGTCAGATCGGCTTCAGATGGTTTCACAGGTCGGCGCAACATCGAGGGCCGAAGGGCCCGTACTGCGCTGTAATGTTCTATGTTCTAAATTATCCCTTCGTGTGCCCGAAGATGTGCAGGTTAAGTGGAGTTATGGGGTTACGAGGATAGGGTGGGGGAGTGGGCCAAGGTTGGGTGCTCCTTTAGAGGGTTAGTGCAGACTTGATGGGCCAAATGGCCTCCTTCTGCACTGTAGGAATTCTATGAAGAAAGTTACTACTTTAATTTAATCCGGTATCCTGTTTGCATCAATGTAATATTGGAACCTCTCTTCATTGGAACTCCATTATTCTGCATTTTCATTGAATGTTTCTGTAGCGCCACCTTTTCCCACCATCACAGTTACCAGTATTTAAGTTGTTGTACTTTCTTTAACTTTTTCTCCCCTCTAATTTTCTCCTTTTCCCAATGTATGTTGTATTATTTATTTTGCATTCTTCAAAAAATATCAGTTTCTTGGTTAGACTATGACTTTCAGAAAAAAAATTTATTTTCTCTTTTGTGAATACCAAGCTGTTTTAAAATGCAGATTTCGCCTTTAATCCAGCTAAATGTTGGTTCCTATGGCTGTATTTTTTCTTTTTTGGGCAGTTACTTCACAAATGCAGGCCTTTCTCTATCTCCCAGAGTTTGAGGATCCAATGCTGAAGCCCGACACGTGGGAAGGTGCGCAGCTGAAAAAACTATCCAGCTCTATAAGTAACTCGTCGTTTTACAGCCTATCCCCTTATTTCCTGGCATTACCTTTTCTAGGAGGTTTTTTTTTCTTTGCCCATTGATGCACTATTAATTACGACGAGACGAGAGTAGAGTGTAATCGAGGCTTTATTAAGCAGCGATGTGTAGCCTCCTGCAGCTGTTGCCAAAATGGCTGCAGCTCGGTGAGCACACACATTTATACTCCACCTACTGGGCGGAGCCAGCAGGTAGGGATCTACCCCCGTACCTGTAGTACAGGAGCCTTACCGTATTACATCTCATATGTGATATATACAACAGTGGTGACTACCACACCCACTGATTGTGCAAATTGACCGGCACAACAGTCACATTTCTGGCTGAAAACTATCTTTCCCAATCTCTGACTCCCGAGTCGTAGCCGTGAAGAAAATTTTTCATGAACGATCCTGAGTGCTTTCTATGACTTCTAAACTGAAATGCACTTTTAGCAATGCTAAAATCCCTGTTCCTGATGACCATTTTACCGCACAGTGTTGACTGGGCTGGGTGTCTCTTTGTCACCTCAAGTTCCAAGGTCAATACCAGTGGTCCAGCTTTTTTCTCATTCAACTTTTCTGTCACATTTGGCTGGGCGACGGGGTGGAACAGTGGTTAGCACTGCTTGCTCAGAGCACCAGAGACCCAGGTTCAATTCCGGCCTTGGGTGTGACTGTCTGTGTATCGTTTACGCATTCTCCCCGTGTCTGCATTGGTTTCCTCCGGGTGCTCCAGTTTCCTCCCACAGTCAAAAGATGTGCAGGTTAGGTGGATTGGCCATGCTAAAATTACCCGTTAATACCCAAAAATATGCAGATTAAGTGGGATTGCAGGGATGGGGCGGGGGAGTGGGCCTAGGTGGGGTGCTCTTTCAGGGGGTCAGTGCAAATCCGGTGGGTCAAACGGCCACCTTCTGCACTGTAGGGATTCTAAATGATACAACCAAGTGGCTTGCTGGATCATTGCAAAGGACAATTAAAAGTCAACCATATTGCTGTATACAGGGTCAGGTCAACAGATTATTTAAGTGAACCAGATTGTTTTTTTACAACAATCCAATGGGTTCAGTCATGATGACCAGCTCGTTAATTTCAGAGTTATTTAATTAGTCAAAATTAGATTCCACCAGCCGTCATGGGAGGATTTGAACTCATATGTCGCGAGCATTGTCCACTTTAACACTGTTACTGTTCACTCTACTGCTGGCAGTGGTACAATTAGTTAAGGAGCCCATGACGAGAATAGAATGGAATATAGAATAGCATATAATAGAGTAGAGCTTTATTGGCTGTGCAAGTGCAAATTCGTCTTTGGGTTAACATCCAATATACTATATAATCATCCAGTCATTAGTTAAAAACAGGAGATGTTTACCCACCTACGTTCATACATTTGTGCATACAAAAAAACAGAGAACAAAGAAATGTACAGCACAGGAACAGGCTCTTCGGCCCTCCAAGCCCGTGCTGATCATGATTCCCTGACTAAAACAATACCTTCTGCCCTTACCGGTATCTCTCGATTTCCTCCCTGTTCATGTACCCATCCAGATGCCTCTTAAATGTTGTTAATGTGCCTGCTTCCACCACATCTTCTGGCAGTGTGTTCCAGGCACCCAGCACTCTCTGCATGAAACACTTTCCCCCTCTCACCTTGAACCTGTGCCGTCTTGTTATTGACACTTCCACGCTTGGAAAAAGCCTCTGACTATCCATCCTGTCTATGCCTCTCATAATTTTGTAGACCTCTATCAGGTCACCCCTCAGCCTCCATCTTCCCAATGAAAACAATCCTAGTTTATTCAACCACTCCTCATAGCCAACACCCTAGAGACCAGTCATCATCCTGTGAACCTTGTTTACACTCTCTCCAAAGCTTCCATGTCCTTCTGATAATGTGGTGACCAGAACTGCAAGCAATACTCCAAATGCGGCCAAACCAAGGTTTTATCCAGCTGCAACATGATTTCCCAACTCCTGCCGTATGCCTTCTTAATCACCTTGGCCACCTGTGATGCCACTTTTAGGGAACTGTGGACCTGCACGCTCAGATCCCTCTGTATGTTAATGTTCCTAAGTGCTCTACCATTTACAGTATAATTCATACCTAGATTTGATCCTCCAAAATGCATCACCTCGCATTTGCCTGAATTATACTCTGCCATTTCTGTGCCTAAGTTTCCAATCTATCTATATCCTGTTTTATCCTCTGACGATCCTCAGCACTATCAATAACTCCGCCAATCTTTGCGTCATCCGAAAACTTACAAATTGGACTGCCCATCTTTTCCTCCAGATCATTTATTTTATCATTATTTTAAAAATAAATTTAGAGTACCCAATTCATTTTTCCACTTCTTTTGTTGTTGTGGGGGTGAAACGGATAGTGACCCAGAGCCGGGATCGAACCTGGGACCTCGGCGCCGTGAGGCTACAGTGCTAACCACTGCGCCACCATGCTGCCCTCTCCAGATCATTTATATATACTACAAGCAACAGATTCCTTGCGAAACACCACTAGCTATAGAACTCCACTCTGAAAATTACTCTTCCACCGCTACTATCTGCCTTCTATAACAAATCCATTCTGTATCCATCTAGCTAGCCCATCCCGAATCACCTGCCTATAATTTGCTGGATTATCCCTGCTTCCTTTCTTAAATAAGGGAGAAACATTGACTATTTTCCAGTTGTCTGGAACCTTGCCTCTGGTCAAAGAGGTTGTGAAGATATCTGTTAAGGCCCCAGCTATTTCTCCCCTTGCCTCCCACAGTATCCTGTGCATAGATCCCATCCAGCCCCGGGGACTTGTCAACCTCAATGCAATTTAGCATACTCAACACTTCTCTTTTGATATATTGACATTCTCAAGAGTGTTCACACACCTATTCCTGACCTCAACATCCGTCATGTCCTTCTCCCTGGTGAATGCCGATACAAAGTACTCATTAAGGATTTCACCCACTTCCTGTGGTTTCACGCATAACTTCCCTTCATTGTCCTTGAGTGGACCTTCTCTTTCTCTTGCAACCCTCTTGCTTCTAATATATGGATAAAAAGCATTGGGATTCTCCTTGACCATGTTTGTGAAAGACATTTCATGGCCACTTTTAGCCCTTCTCATTCCACTTTTAAGTTCCTTAAATATATATAAGTATTTTCATAGAATTTACAGTGCAGAAGGAGGCCATTCAGCCCATCGATTCTGCACCAGCTCTTGGAAAGATCACCCTACCCAAGATCAACACCTCCACCCTATCCCCATAACCCAGTAACCCCACCCAACACTAAGGGCAATTTTGGACACTAAGGGCAATTTATCATGGCCAATCCACCTAACCTGCACATCTTTGGACTGTGGGAGGAACCGTGCTGCCGTATTATTATATAATAATAATCTTTATTATTGTCACAAATAGGCTTACATTAAAACTGCAATGAAGTGACTGTGAAAGGCCCCTAGTTGCCACACTCTGGCACCTGTTCGGGTACATAGAACATAGAACAGTACAGCACAGAACAGGCCCTTCGGCCCTCGATGTTGTGCCGAGCAATGATCACCCTACTCAAACCCACGTATCCACCCTACACCCGTAACCCAACAACCCCCCCCTTAACCTTACTTTTTTACAGTGAGGGAGAATTCAGAATGTCCAATTCACCAAACAGCGCATCTTTCGGGACTTGTGGGAGGAAACCGGAGCACCCGGAGGAAACCCATGCAGACTCGGGGAGAATGTGCAGACTTCACACAGACAGTTTAGCTCACTGAGCTAAATCGCTGGCTTTTAAAGCAGACCAAGCAGGCCAGCAGCACGGTTTGATTCCCGTACCAGCCTCCCTGTGACAGGCGCCGGAATGTGGCGACTAGGGGCTTTTCACAGTAACTTAATTGAAGCCTACTTGTGACAATAAAGCAATTTTCATTTTTTCATTTTCAAGCAGGGAATCGAACCTGGGACCCTGGCGCTGTGAAGCAACAGTGCTAACCACTGTGCTACCATTGACATACATACATACATACAAATATTGCGTCCTCAATATGCATCTTTAATACAATGAATGTTCAGAGGATTTTTGTGCCCCAAAGGAGTCATTAGAAATGAGAATGATAGATACGTTTTGGTACTTTCATCAATTGTAACCTAAGACAGAGAGCTACCTTACAATGACAAGCCTATCATGCAAATGCAGGATACAATCACAATAATTTAGAATCACTTTTGGATTGTGTGAAGTGTACATATAAAGTCATTATCTGTGTCACCCTGCTTTATTTTCAAGAGGTAATATTGAAGAGAATAAAGAAATGATCACTATGACTGAGCCGAATCTAAGTTGCTGCGTAGCAACAGTTTCTGTTGCTATGCAGGGTCATGCATAGGAACCAATACTCAAAATGTTTGACAGCGTTTTCTCTGGTGTGCAATTTTAGTTTGAAGCCACAGAGAAAAGTTGCTCACAGCTATCAGACAATACTGATTCTAAAACAGGAGACGTTATTCAGTTAGGTAAAGGAAAATGCAGGGTATGGCTGTTGTTTCATTAAAATCTTGTGGGTGGGAGGGATATTTTGTATTGTTCTTAAAGCGAACTTAATTCCTTATTGTCAAAGATTGGGACTTATAATATTTAAACAGAGTGAAAAGATAGACTCATTCATCAACGAATTGAACCGCCTAGCCGAAAATTGAGAGCGTGGGACACTAAAAGACAATCTGATCAGACGTAGAACTGTTATCGGTGTTTTAGAGGAGAATCTCTTTGACTTCTTGCAATCTTGGGAAGATTTAAATTTAAACAAGATTGTACAACTAACCAGAGAGGCCGAAGACTGGAGGCAAGACAAGGCTTTTGCCGGAGATGTGAGGGGAATTTCCCGAGAACAGCCCGGTGAAGTTGTTCAATTTGTGGGTTGCAATACTTCAACTATAGCAACTTCAACTATAACCAGGGAAATTCCTGAAAAGGCCCCACCCAAAGTGCACGGTCCCACGAGTATTGCAAGTTAAGTCATTTTGATGTGGTCCGCCATTCCAGGAAAGCTGTGTTTACAGGACATAAGGAAACATTTGTTAGCGGAACCTCCATCCAAGACATTCAAGACCTCAACAGCAAGGAAAGCACCATCCAAGGCTGTCAATGATGAAAACTCCACACTGACAGTGTCCCGGGGCCGGGATTCGAACCTGGGACCTTTATGGGGGTTCATCTTCAGTCCTTGGAAATCACGTTACATGGTATGTGGCTTATCCTGGTCGATTTGGAGAGATGGGGCCGGACAGGGAGTGTTTGTGCACCTGGTCAACTGGGGGGAGCAGGGGAATGAATTCTCGGCTGAATTTAAGAATTGGCTGCCATGCTTTCGCAATCTTGATTTGAAAGCTGGGCATTGTATCCGGTCTCCGAGGCCGGGCATCAGTCAGAAATCCCAGCCACTGGTCTTGCGTTGTCTTGTCCTCGATGATCGTTGCGAGGGGTTGGAAGCGGCTGGACAGGTCGGGTCGCCGCCTCCCATGGGGACCGCGGTTTCTTGTTGCCTGGTCTTCGGGACCGAGGCGTGCAGAGGTGCAGGCACTTGGCTGGAACTCTGGAAGGATACTGAATGTTGCTCAATGATCCTGTCGTGGCTTTGGCCTTTCCAAGCTCCATGGACGATGATATTATCCTGCAGTTCATCAGCAATCCTGAAATTTATCCCCTTCTGACTTTGCCACTGATTTTATGTTATTGTCTTTTTTCCTGACAAAGGTGTAAGATACATGAGCACAGAGGCGGCTATCGCCTGTTACCCTCTTGTGGCTAAAATCATATTGAATTGCAAGTGTGACATGAGGTCTGTGCAGTATCTACTCAATTTTGCTTTTTGTTATGTGCTGCCATGGTTGCATTTACAAACAGGGAGATATTCCTCACTTCATTTATAGAGAAGATGAATAGTGCCAGTGCAGGATGGGTTGAATGGCCATCTAAGCCCTCACTGTGAGTCAGGAAAGTCCCAGTTAGATCTATCAGTATCGCGTTTTTCTTTTTGTTATTTTGGGATAATGGAACCCATTCTCATCTCCTATGAAGCTGCGGAAAGATCATGTATCCAAGAGAGGACTGAGTTTCTTATGATTCTTCTTTGTGGTTGGCATCTCTGGAGCAGTTGGAGTGGGGGAAATATTTAAAAGTGTTTGCCTGGTTGTTGTGGGTTGGTTGTTGTTTGACTTCTGTTCTTCAATATTCTCTTGCTTGCGTGGGTAGTGGCAGTGGTCACTCAATTGGGGAGGTTAGGGCAGGAGTAACTGTGTTTACCTGGGTTGGGTAGAGGGTCTGTTGGGTGGTGGAGTAGATTACCCTTCCCTGAGATGTTCCCTTCTGGGGGTTTCCACTCCGAAGTCGGTAGCCCGTGGGCAGCAGGGTTTGAGTGAGAGTCTGGGTTTTGTGGATCGGCACTGTTGGAGTCCTTCCTCGGTTTGAGGGTAGGCTGAGTAGAGGAGATAGGCACCCACCTCCAAGTGGTCTTATATAGAGACTTCCAGATTGTCCTCCTTTTGAAGCCTGGGCTTCCCTGCGGAGACAGTGTTCGGTCTCTGGAAGGGCTATGCTGTTCTGCTCCTGGTCCTTTTTGGGATGTTGTGCGATGCTGGACCTCGTCTGGTGTTCCTTGGCTAATCCTGGTGTTCCTATCTTTCTGGGATCTCCTTTCTTTACTTTAGTAGATAGTATGCCTGAAATTGCATCCTGTGTCTCAGAGGGTTTCGCTTACTGTGTCGAGGGGCGGGGGGAGGATCTTCCTCCCTTGACACCCCTCCTGTGACACCCAGTTGGTGGGTGTCTTGACGATTCTTCTTCTTCTTGTTGGTGGGGTCTCCTTGGTGGAGGATGATGGGAATCCTCCAGTGTCAACGGGCTGATGCTCTGATGCTAGAGATGTGTGAGGTTGGTTGTGTGGTGAGTCTTGGAATGGTGTGGGTATCTTTGGTTTACTGGCTCCTCCATACGAGAGTGTATAATGCCAAACCATGTCTTGTATTAGAATCATAGAATCTCTATAGTGCCATTCGGACAATTGAGTCTGAGCCAACACTTTGAAGGAGCACTGAACCCATGTCCAGACCCCCATCCACCCTGCTCTATCCCTGTAATCCCATAACCTAACCTGCACATCTCTGTATACTAATGGGGTAATTTACCATGGCCAATCCACCTAATCTGTACATCTTTGGACTGTGGGAAGCAACCGGAGCACCCGGAGGAAACCCAGACAGACACTGGGAGAACGGACAAACTCCACACAGACAGTGACCCAAGGCCGGAATTGAACCCGGGTCCCTGGTGCTGTGAGGCAGCAGTGTCGTTATATTGAGGATGGTACCCTGTTGCTCCCCTTTGTTTGGGATGTTTTGGGAGACTTAGTGAGGTTTTGAATAAGCAGTTTTTCCTTTTTTTATCTTATGGTAGGGAACATGTGCCATATTGCCATGTGCTCATGGCTATATCGCGATATCCTGAGATCCTTTGCTCTTGGTAGTATTTCTTTATCCTCTCATTTTCAGTGTGTTGGGAGATGCTGATGGTATTGATTTCAAACTGAGACAACTGTATGAATATTTCCTGATCTTCTCTGTATAAATGTGTGGAGTGATGATCGCTCTGTATTGTGCCGGAGTTTGAGGATTTGTTGCGTTTGGTAGTTGTGTGTCATATATCCTCTTGGAATATCCTGGGGCAGCACGGTAGCATTGTGGATTGCACAATTGCTTCACAGCTCCAGGGTCCCAGGTTCGATTCCCGGCTTGGGTCACTGTCTGTGCGGAGTCTGCACATTCTCCCCGTGTGTGCGGGGTTTCCTCCGGGTGCTCCGGTTTCCTCCCACAGTCCAAAGATGTGCGGGTTAGGTGGATTGGCCATGATAAATTGCCTTTTTGTGTCCAAAATTGCCCTTAGTGTTGGATGGGGTTACTGGGTTATGGGGATAGGGTGGAGGTGTGGGTAGGGTGCTCTTTCCAAGAGCCGGTGCAGACTCGATGGGCCAAATGGCCTCCTTCTGCACTGTAAATTCTATGAATTGGTGTCCTCATGAATTTTTCAGTATTTTGGGGTTAAGGATCACTGACTGGTTCCTGCTAAGTTCCAAACAAGCCTTTTTTATGAGAAAAGAATGACATAATGTATCATTGATGCCTTTGGTATGACTCGAGCTGGGGAAATGTGTTCTGGTGCACGATCGAACATGGCGCGAAGATCTTATCCGAGATTCTCGTGGGTGGTGCGAGCATTCACTACGTGGGAAGGTTTGTGCCATTTTACCATGTTTTCATGGCCTTATCCTCCTCTCCCTCATTTTCTAGTGTATCCGTTGGTACATGGAGAGGCATCAATTTTCATGATTAAGCTAAACCAATTGGGCTGCTGTTCTCTCTTTTTCTGTATTCATGTATACTTATGCTGTGCTGTACCAACCCTGAAGTGTTATTGCGTTATTTGCTCACATGCAAAAATGGCAATAAAAATATACATTAAAAAAGTCTGATTTCAACTTCAGGCTCAAACTTGATATTGAGATGAGATTCTGACCACACACTCATGCCATCACCAAGACCACCTATTTCTACCCCTG
Organism: Scyliorhinus canicula; assembly: GCF_902713615.1. Lineage (NCBI taxonomy): Eukaryota > Metazoa > Chordata > Chondrichthyes > Carcharhiniformes > Scyliorhinidae > Scyliorhinus > Scyliorhinus canicula. The sequence goes on from NC_052152.1 coordinate 181,399,917, forward strand.
TTACATCACCTACCTTTGCTCCTGTCTCAGCTGTTCTGCTGCCAAAACCCTCTTTCATTCTTTCATTACCTCTAGACTTGACTCTCCCACCGCACTCCTGGCTGGTCTCACACATTTTAACCCCCATAAACGAGGTCATTCAAAACACAGCTGCCCCTGTCCTAACTTGCACCAAATTCCTTTTGCCTATCACTGCATGAGCTCACTGACCTACATCAGCTCCCAATCAAGACAAAATCTTGATTTTAAAATGTTAATCTTTGAATTCAAATTTCTCCATGGCCTCACCCCTCCCTATTTCTGTAATCTCCTCCCGACTTGCAACCCTCTGACGACTCTGCACTCCATTAGATCTGGCCTCTCCAATTTTAATTGTTCCCTCACTGGTGGTCACACCTTCAGATGTCAAGGCCCCGAGCCCTGGAGTTAGCTTCCGACTCTCTGCCTGTTCACCTCACTTACCTCGTTAAAACCTACGTCTTTGATCAAGCTTTTGTTCATCTGATGTAGCATCTTATTCTGTGGCTCTGAGGCATATTTTGTTTCACAAAGCTTCTGTGAAGCCCCTTGGATATTTTATTACATTAACGGTGCTGTATTAATATAAGCATTGTTGTTGACTATAATCTTTCATTGCTGCTAACAGAACTGCAGTCATTATTTACAGCACAAATAAGGATTTAAAAAAAAATACCTATACTTCACCCTCAAAGAGTCTTTTCTAGATATTAATGGATAGCCTTATAGTTCCATAGTGCAGGCAGGGAGCCTTGTTTTGCAGAATCACATATCATAAATCGAGCTGCATGCTATGCATGATTGGAAAAATATTTGCAGTGTGTCACAAACTTTGCAGTATTTTCTCCTTGCAGGTGAGGTTCCTCACCAGCAGCGTGAGGTTAGAAAATCTCTCCATAAATTTCTGCTTCGAAAAGTATTAAGGCTGTGTGTGTTGGCAATCATTAATGGGCCACCCTGCTGATTCCCAATCTTGCTCGTGTCCTGTATTCCTTCCAAATATTCAGGATGTGCAACAATCATTTAAAAGGAAACGCCAGTGTAATTATTGTGTAAATTGATTTGTTCTGTACTTCCATCAGGGAACTTGTGTTTGAAGGGAGTGTGAATTGAAGGCAGGGATGCAACGCTGTGGTGCCAATTCTCACAATCCACACAAACAGAATTTCCTGTTGGGAGCATGGTGCGAGTCAATTTATCCTAACGTGACAGGTAGCTCTGAGTGAGTTTTCATTTTTCCACATTCATTTATAAATTATGAATGTATGTTGAGTCATTTGTGATTTTGACAGATTCTCGAAATGCATGGGCCTTGAATTTTCCGCCCGTTGGGTGCACACACTCAATGAGCACAGAAATGGGCGTGGAACGCACTTCTGGTCGCGATATGCCCCTGAGCTCAATTTCACGCTGGCTGGCCAATTAACGGGCAGCAAGCGTGAAAAGCATACTGGGAAAGGCTCAGTGCTACTGGGGAGGGAGAGAAGGGGATGCAACTGGAGGAATGGGAGGGCAAGGGTTGGCGCTTCTAATGGGCTCCCTCAGGGGCCAGACAATGTGGAGCTGTCTCAGGCAGCTGCAGATCTGTAAAAAATAAATTTGCAATGGAGAAATGCTGCAAAGAATGTCTAGGCAGCACAATCAAATGCAAACCTCAGTCCCCGGACAACATTTAAAGTTTTAGTTCAGCCCTGACATTTATCCCACCCTAGATTAGATTAAAGTTGAAGCTCATAAAGGCCGTCTTGCCTATTGGCCCTCCCGCCCGCCAACTATAAGAGTAGAGGGGCCGTGTAAAATTACGTTCAATTGGCCCCTTAATGGGCTAAATTGCTTGCTTGGTTGTCAGCAGGTGCGTTTCAGACTCAGGCCCATGGACACCGACCAAAATGTTGCAAAAGTGCGCGATCACATTGGGAGCACGCCCGACATTTTCCTCTATAATTTCACGCGCTTCTGGGTTAGGCGCCTGCCCGCCCAAGCAGTGTAAAGTTCTGGCCTAGGAATATATTTTACTACCGATAAAATGCAATGACTTTTTGAAAGTATATGAAAAAGAAAGGCTCACTCTTTATCTACCACTGATTTCAGATAATGCACATTATTGATTTGGTATTATCACCGAGTTAACAATCCGGTAGAAAATCTTGCTTTTCAGATTAATTACAGTGCTACTGTACAATATATTGTGGTCATGCACAGACTCAAAATTCTTGCATTGTTAGTTTTGATTATAATATCCAACTCAACAGTAGTATCTGGAACCCACAAATTCAGAATGTCCAATTCAGAATGTCCAATTCACCTAACACGACGTCTTTCGGGACTTGTGGAAGTAAACTGAAGCATCCGGAGGAAACCCACGCAGACACGGGGAGAACGTGCAGACTCCACACAGACAGTGACCCAAGCCGGGAATCGAACACGGGCACGTGTCACTGTGTAGCAACATTGCTAACCACTGTGCTATCATGCCGCCCAACAGCTGCTGATGACATGTCTCTTTCAAACAGTGTCACACAAACATGTCTGGTAATGTCGGCAACAATAATTTTTCGGGTCCTGTCTGTTTGTAGTTAATGACATTCAAGGCTGTAAATCTGACTGTGGATCAACAACAGAATTCTAAAACAGAACTGACACAAATTGAACCAACCATTGAGAAGTTCTCGTCTTTGTTTTCCAGCTGTGCAGTGTGATTTCATGCATGTCTTGACACAATCCCAACACTGCAAAGCCAATTCTGAGCATCAACACAGAGTGCCACTGTGACAAAAATGGGACAAAAGCTCTATTTACTCTGGTTAGCTCATTTTACCTTCATTACCATAATTTTCCCTGCAAGCAAAATGGAATCAACATCCTTTAATGTGTTCACCTTAAATTGATCTTTCTCCTCTCTTGGAAGCACGGCTCGAGTACGCTCTGTCATTTTAGGACCTTTTATTCTAAAGGAGAATCCTGCATTCCAAACAGAATCCGAAAGGAATATTTTGAGAATACAACTTTGGAGTTAAGTTACCTCATACTCTTCTTTAAAGCCATAGCCCTTGCCACATTTCATCTGTGTGATGTGCTGTAGTAAATCTGCTACTCTTATAGCAGGCTGAAGGTGTCCAGTTTGATATGACATCTCAACAGGTTCACAGTTTCTGTAGGAATGTGTCTGAACGACTCTAGTTGGCTGACTGATGTCCTCATGGTTGCTGTCTGCATTGAGAAAACAGAAGGTAATCAGAAACCAGTGACCTTTTCACAATCTTGAATCTGTCACAGGCCTGCCGAATGTGGTAATACAAGCACCCACTTACCTGTTGCAAAAAAAGGATAAGTCTGGATCTCCGTAAATGGAATGTTTTTTGTGCTGCCCTTTCTATATATTTTCTGGCAAAACATCAGGAGTGTAAATTATGAGGGAAGATGAAAATGGGGGGATAAAAATTATGGAGACAGGAAATAAATAAACCAAGATTCCAGAAAGAGAGGTGATAATATTGAGATGCTATTTGTCAATCAGTTTTCAATTGTTAAAGGGATGCTTGCCCGCAAGATTATAAAAAAAAAGACCAGAATTTTCCGTAAAAAAACAAGATGCTGGAAAGCCGGCGGCAACCACTCCGGCATCAACGGCCCCCGAAAGTGAGGAATTCTCCCCTTTCTAGGGGCCTAGGTTGCTGCCGGAGTGGACCCTGCAGCTTCAGCAGGCGCAGAATAGCCCGCGCTTGCGCGGAACGGCCGCCGTATTTCCGCACATATGCAGAACGGCCAGCATATTTCCGCACATGCGCAGGGGTTCCCTTCTCCGTGCCAGCCCCCGAACAATATGGCGGAGGTCTACAGGGGCCCAACGCGAATAAAGTAGGCTGCTACGGAACCAGCCTGCCTGCCGATCAGTCGGCCCCGATCGTGGGCCAGACCACCGTGGCCCCCACCCCCCCGGGGTTGGATACCCCCGCTCCCCGTCCAGGACGGCCCCCGCACACTCACCTTCCAGGTCCCGCCTTGTGGGAACTGAGTAATCCACGCCAACGGGACTCGGCCAAACTTGTCGGCCACTCGGCCCATCGGGGCCTGGAGAATGGCCCGGGGGGGGGGGGGGGGGAGGGGGGGGCTGATGTGTTGGGTACTCTGGATCTGTGGAGACTGTGTTTACCTCAGCAGTAACACATACAGGCTACCAACACTTGAAATAGTACAACACTATTTTATTAAGCTAGGAACTGTTGAACATACTTTCACTGTGGGTCGGAACTATGTTAGATTAAACTAAAGACCTACGCCTATTTATACTATCAGCACATGGTAAAGATCTGAGCTACAAGCTGTGAGCTCTGATCTTCTTAGAGGCTGCATCCCGAATGAGCAGGAAAACTAGTGCCCTCTGGCTTTATAGTGAGTGTGCTCTAAATGGTGATTGGCTGCTGTGTTGTGTGTATTGATTGGTCTTGCAGTGTGTCAATCAGTGTGTGCCTGCACCATGATATACTGACGTGTATATTATGACAGGGGCCGCTGTCAATGGCCCGCGACCCGGTGCGGCGGCTGTCCCGCGGGCGCCCGGAAAACGGTGCCGGAGAATGGGGATGCCTCCGTCGCGGCGTGATTCTCAGGCCCTGCCAGGGATTCTCAGAACCGGCGCCGGGCCGGCCTGTTTATGACCGAATCGGGGCCGACACCTGTTTTCAGACGCTCCGCCCTTTCGAAAATGGCGTCATCGAGGAGTATGAGCACGTCGTTGGGATGGCCGCAGGACATTACCTGAAGGCCCCCCTGATGCTCCACCCCGATGGGCCGAGTTCCAGACTGCACGGGCACGTGTGCTCTCAGTTTTTGTGAATGAAAATGAAATGAAAATTGCGCATTGTCACAAGTAGGCTTCAATGAAGTTACTGTGAAAAGCCCCTAGTCGCCACATTCCGGCGCCTGTTCGGGGAGGCTGGTAGGAGAATTGAACCGTGCTGCTGGCCTGCCTTGGTCTACTTTAAAAGCCAGCGATTTAGCCCAGTGCGCGCCACAGTTGGGCAGGAGTCGTGCTGCAGGCCAGTGGTCTTCGGTGAGGGCTGGGCGGATTGGTGGGGAGTAACCCGGGGGTGGCAAGGGGGTGTCCAGGGGGTACTATCTGGCAGGTCGCGGCCGCGCCATGTTGTATTCTGCAACTGCTGCATGTCATTGCCGTGCGCATGCGCGGCCACGGACACAGCAATTCTCCAGGCGTGTATATCGGTAAGCCGTGCGTTTTACGTGGCGTGGCTGCTAGCCCCTCACTGGTTGGAGGATCGGTGCAGGGGCGGCGCCAACTTTTTCGTCTTTAAACCAGATACATCCTCTGGACATAGTCTCAGCCCCTTGTCTCCTTATGAGGAGAGTTTAGGAGAGAGTTCCAGAGTTTAGGCTCCAGGCAATTTGAGGTGCAATCACTAAGGGTAGAAAATCGGGCACGTGCAAGAGGCCAGAATTTCCAGCATTTTCTGTTTTCATTCCAGGTTTCCAACATTGGCAGCTTTTCCTCTTTTATGTTTCCTGAATTTCAAACAGCGCAAAGCAATTGGAAATGCGAGGTGCAGTACTTACTTGAAGGCACTAGAAGTCACTGTCACTTAACAAACAGAGTGCCTTTCTAAAAATGTCCTAAAATATCAGTACTACACCAATTTTCAATCCACAATCACCCTTTGAATAAGGGTACACTTAGACTGCAGGATAGGAGTTCTGCCTCTGCGCCTCACGAACAATGTTGAAGTGAATGAATTGAAAATCACAAGCTGCCAAGTTGAGAAATTTATTTCTGCCCTTACAATGCAGCTCAGGCAGCATCTGCGGAGAGAAACTCTGGGCGGGATTCTCCCCTACCCGGCGTGACGGAGGGTGCCGGCGTAGGGGAGTGGCGCCAACCACTCAGGGGTCGCGCCTCCTCCAAAGTTGGGGAATTCTCCCCACCTTTGGGGGCCAGCCCCGCGCCGGAGCAGTTTGCACCGGTAGACTGGCGCAAACACCCGGCGCAGTCGGTAGCGGGGCTGGCCGAAAGGCTTTCGGCGGTCGGCGCATGCGCCGGCAGTGACGTCAGCGGCAGCTGGCCGCTGACCTCACTGCCGGCGCATGCGCGATGCGGGGTTCTCCTCCGCGTCCGCCATGGCGGAGGCCGTGGCGGCGCGGAAGGAGAAAGAGTGCCCCCACGGCACTGCCCCGCGGAGTGAGCGGGGGGCCCCGATCGCGGGCCAGGCTTCCGTGGGGGCACCCCCCCGGGTCCGATCGCCCCCCGCCCCCCCCAGGACCCCGGGGGCCCGCTCGCGCCGCTGAGTCCGCCGTTTCTGAGGTGGTGTACACCTCGGCGGCGGGAGAAGGCCTCCCAGCGGCGGGACTTCGGCCCATCCGGGCCGGAGATTTAAAGGTGAGTTTTAAAAAAATGAAATCCCGCCGGCGCCAGCTGTTTTCACAGGCTGCCGGCGGGATTTGCACAACGCCGGTTTTTTACCGGCGGGAGAATTAGGAGACCTGCGGGAGCGGAAATCACGCCGCTTCCCGCCAATTCTCCGACCCTGCGTGGGGTCGGAGAATCCCGCCCCTTGTTTCTCACTTCACACATGATGCTGACCTGCTGAGTATTTCTGGCATTTTCTCTTTTTATTTCATATTTCCATCATCTGCAGGCGGGGGCACGTAATTTAGCGTGAGGACAAAAATCAATTTCCTAACCGCCGCATAGAGGTTAGCACTGCTGACTCATAGCATCTGGGACCCCAGGTTCGAATTCCAGTCTTAGGTTACAGTCTGTGTGGAGTTTCACGTTCTCCCCGTGTCTGCGTGAGCTTCCTCTGGTTTCTTCCCACAGTCCAAAGATGTGCACTGGTTAGGTCAATTGGCCATGCTAAATTGCCCCTTTGTGTCCAAAGATGTCCAGGTTCGGGAGTGGTGCGGGGATGGGGCGAGGAATGGGCCTCGGTCGGGTGCTCTTTTGGAGGGTTGGTGCAGACTCGATGGGCTGAATGACCTCCTTCTCCATTGTAGAAATTTATGGATTCTATGCTGAGTGGAAGGACGAACTATAGGAATTCTGCACTCAGGACTTTAAGGGTTGATTGACCTTCCTGATGAACAATGCAGAGTAGCCCACTGCATGTTATGTACACTAATTAAAATGCCACCTCACTGGAATTAAGTTCCCCACCAGCAAGAAATCAGGACATTCAACTTTACGGCTGTATATAAGTGATGCGCACTTGACGAGCATCATTTCCCCTGTGACCTTGAGGTTAGTAGACACTGCTTTGGCCACATGTGATGGGTCACAACTTGGCACATATCGGAGGCCGGTCGAACAAGCTGTGCGAAAGCTGGTCATGGGAGGCAGGCTAAGGGTGGAAGTGTGGCGGGGTGGGGGGGCTGCAGTATCCAGGGAAGGAAGAGACTTTGTGGGGAAACGGGCCAGAAAGCGTGGGAATGTGAAGGTGCAGTCATGTGGGATGGAAAGAAAGACACTTGTCTGGGTGTCCTGTGTCTGGGTGAGAGAGGGGGCTTATGGGCAAGGATGGTTGGGGAGAGATGGTCCTAGAGGGCAGGTTCGGTGCTGGCGATGGTGGGGTCCTGGGTGTTGAACTGAGGTCCTGGACAGAGGAGGGAACAGTCGCGCGCAGAAGGGGTAGTAGTATGCGGTAGGGTAGAAGATCCAGAGTGAGAGTCAGGTCGGTGTAGGTTTCACAGGGGAGGTCAGGGAACTGGATTACATAGGCGCCATGGCTAATGGGAGGAGTCAGAGTCAGGGTGGTCAAGGGGGCGGTAATGGGTGTAGGCTCTAAGGGGTGGGAAGGCATTTGGAGGTGGATGGTAATAGGGTCCAGGGGAACGCGAGAAGTTCAGAGGAGAGATGAATGGTAATACTTGGTGGAGCAAGGGTAACGGGCTGTGGGAGGGGCAGGAGTGTGAGTGTGTGGGGGGGGGGGAGGGGGTGGGACTGGGTAGAAGCTGGTGGGTGAGGGGGGAGGATGGAATGTAGTGCAGTAAGTCTGAAAATGAACAAGCACCTTTCTCCCAGTAACAACGCAATCAATTTAAAGCTACGATACCTAGAAGTGGAAGGAGGGTCTTTTCAGGTGGCTGGAGTTCAAGGTCAGCACAAGTGGCTGACTAAAAAGGCACCCTAATAAACATGAGGCAACTCAATGACAAATGTGCTCAGTTGTGTTCTCCTCTCGATGGTGAAGTCCACAAGGCAGCAGGTTTGCTCCCAACACACAGGTCTCATAACACCGAGATCCCAGCAAAGTGCGGAGCTGCCATTATTCTGTGTCATTTGCCATCTACAGGCATCAGAGGCAGGGATGGAGGGAGGGAGGTGGATGACTCCAATTGGCACAACTTGTGGAAGGTAGCAAACTCCTGACTCCAAAGCTCCATTCTCCTGGGTGAATGGTACATGACCTGGAGAAGTAACAGCCTGAACACTAAGATATAGGGGTGTCTCAAGAATGTCAGGGTGCTGGCAAACAGGGTCCATTGCAACTGCCAGCCCAAACATGGGTGCATTGCAGATGGTATAACTATCTCAAAATGAGCAAAAGGCAATGCTGGAGGTGCCTCCAGATATCTCAGAATGTGGTTACACATTTGTCAGCTTCTTCATGATGATCTGTGGTCACAAGTACCTGGAGGGAATCCCATGTTGAGAACGTAAGAACATAAGAACATAACTAGGAGCAGGAGTAGGCCATCTGGCCCCTCGAGCCTGCTCTGCCATTCAATGAGATCATGGCTGATCTTTTGTGGACTCAGCTCCACTTTCCGGCCTGAACTGCTTCACTGGGCAAGGAATTCCATAGATTCACAACCCTTTGGGTGAAGAAGTTCCTCCTAAATTCAGTCCTAAATCTACTTCCCCTTATTTTGAGGCTATGCCCCCTAGTTCTGCTTTCACCCGCCAGTGGAAACAACCTCCCCGCATCTATCCTATCTATTCCCTTCATAAGTTTATATGCTTCTATAATATCCTCCCCGCATCCTTCCAAATTACAACGCGTACAGTCCCAGTCTACTCAACCTCTCCTCGTAATTCAACCCCTTCAGCTCTGGGATTAACCGAGTGAATCTCCTCTGCATACCCTCTAGCGCCAGTACGCCCTTTCTCAGGTCAGGAGACCAAAACTGAACACAATACTCCAGGTGTGACCTCACTAACACCTTATACAATTGCAGCATAACCTCCCTAGTCTTAAACTCCATCCCTCTAGCAATGAAGGACAAAACTCCATTTGCCTTCTTAATCACCTGTAAACTCATGCACTAGCACACCCAGGTCTCTCTTCACAGCAGCATGTTTTTAATATTTTATCATTTAAATAATAATCCCTTTTGCTATTATTCCTATCAAAATGGATAACCTTGCATTTGTCAACATTGTATTCCATCTGCCAGACCCTAGCTCATTCACTTTAACTATCCAAATCCCTCGGCAGACTTCCGGTATCCTCTGCACTTTTTGTTTTACCACTCATCTTAGTGTTGTCTGCAAACTTGGACACATTGCACTTGGTCCCCAACTCAAAATCATCTATGTAAATTGTGAACAATTGTGGGCCCAACATGGATCCCTGAGGGACACCACTAGCTACTGATTGCCAACCAGAGAAACACCCATTAATCTCTACTCTTTGCTTTCTATTAATTAACCAATCCTCTATCTATGCTACTACTTTACCCTGAATGCCATGCATCTTTATTTTATGCAGCAACCTTTTGTGTGGCACCTTGTCAAAAGCTTTCTGGAAATCCAGATATACCACACCCATTGGCTCCCCGTTATGTACCACACTGGTAATGTCCTCAAAGAATTCCACTAAATTAGTTCGGCACGACCTGCCTTTTATGAACCCATGCTGCGTTTGCCCAATGGGACAATTTCCATCCAGATGCCTCGCTATTTCTTCCTTGATGATAGATTCCAGCATCTTCCCGACTTACAAAGTTAAGCTAACTGGCCTATAATCACCCGCTTTCTGCCTACCTCTTTTTTAAACAGTGGTGTCACATTTGCTAATTTCCAATCCGCTGGGACCACCCGAGTCTCGTGAATTTTGGTAAATTATTACTAGTGCATTTGCAATTTCCCTAGCCATCGCTTTTAGCACTCTGGGATGCATTCCATCAGGGCCAGGAGACTTGTCTACCTTTAGCCCCATTAGCTTGCCCATCACGCCCCATCACTATGTTGGTGGCATTGTAGTTCAACACCACTTTAAACTTTTTTGCCAGTGGCTTCTTCCAGGAATAAACTGGGAACATGTGTGGCCTCTCCCAATCAGCAGGTGCACATAGGAGGTGACAGATATCCAGTACAGGAGAGTGCATTAATTTGTCCACTCCCACTTGGACCCCGAAAGCCAGGCTGAAAGAGCATAGGGATTTGTAGCATCATTGGGTTTCCTGCAAGTGGAGGGTGTTCACTGTACACGTGGCCCTGAGAGCTCCCTGCAACAGCCAGTCACTTACATCAACAAAAAGGGATTCCACTCTGTGAAAGTGCAGCTCATATGTGATCACAGAAGGAAAATCCTGCGTGTTTGTACTCGCTTCCCATGGAGATCTCAAGGCATTCCCGATGGTCATTAACCGAGATCACGTGAGACGTTGCAATCTGCATCTCGCCCACAATGAGCGGGACCCAGACTTGCAGAATTAAATGAGTTTAAACGCTCACTTAATTCTGCTGATGTGAGACTGAGCTGGCTCCCGGGATCTACCGGGCTCAGGAGACTCCAGCTGGACACCGTTTAGCAATGGTCCCCACATAAAGGGACCAGGCGGAATGGCACTGGGGGTGGGGGCGGGGCATCTCCCAGGCGATCGGAGGCCCCCAGGTGGTTGGTATCTGGGCAGGGTGGCACCTTGGAACTTCTGAAGTGCACAGGTGGCAATGCCAGGCTGACAGGGGCACTGCCAAGGTGCCAGGCAGGCGGTGCCCAGGTTGCATTTTGCCCGCACCAGGGATCGGGCCTGGATGTGCCCTGCCCATGTGAGTGGGGTGCGGGGAGGCTCGAGGACCCCCTTGGAGGTGCGTTCGTGCATTTCTGGGGTCCGGGGGTCGCATCAGGGAGTCGAGAGTTCAGGGCACCATTTAAAAATGGTACGGTGATCTCTTCCTGCATTGACGAGCTCCGTTCATCAGGAGCTCCTCTGTACAAGAAATTCCGTGAAGTGCTGCCTCGGGGACGTTTCCTCGGGGCACGAAAAGATAGCCATTAGATAGCGGGTGAGCGCTGGGAACGCTGGGAGCCTCTAATCCCGCCTAGAATGGACTCTGTTCTATTTTGGTTAGAACTGACCCATAGAATTCTACAGCACAGGAAAAGGCCCATCATGGGTGGGATTTTCCGTCCAGCCAGACCCGTTTTCCAGTGCGGTGTGCCCCCACCGTCAGACGGCCAATGGAGTTTCCTACGGGCATGAGTTCTCTGCCGGCGAAGTGGGGGATTACGCTGCAGGAGAATCCCGCTCCATGTCTGTGCCAGCCATCAAACACCTATCTATTCTAATCCTAGTTTCCAGCGCTTGAAACAAGTGCTCCTCTAAATGCTTGTTAAATGTTGCGAGGGTTCCTGCCTCTAGCACCTTTCAGACAGTGAACTCCAGATTCCAACCACCCCCTTTGGGCAGCACGGTCGCACAAGTGGATAGCACTGTGGCTTCACAGCGTCAGGGTCCCAGGTTCGATTCCCTGCTGGGTCACTGCCTGTGCGGAGTCTGCATGTTCTACCCGTGTCTGCGTGGGTTTCCTCCGCGGCGGTGCTTCAGTTTCCTTCCACAGTCCAAAGACGTGCCGGTTAGGTGGATTGGCCATAATAAATTGCCCTTAGTGACCAAAAAGGGTAGGAGGGGTTGCTGGGTTACGGGGACAGGGTGGAAGTGAGGGTTTAAGTAGGTTGATGCAGACTCGATGGGCCGATTGGCTTCCTTCTGCACTGCATGCTCTATGTTCTATGTTCTCTGGTGAAAAGTCTTTCCTCAAATCCCCTCTAAATCTCCAGCTCCTTATCTTAAATGTATACCCCCTGATTACTGACCCCTCTACAAAGGGGAAAAACTTCTTCCTATCTACGCTATCTAAATCCATCATAATGTTGTACACCTCAATCAGGCCACCCATCAGCCTTCTCTGCTCTCAGGAAAACAACCTCAACCTATCCAACCTCTCTTCCGAGCTGAAACGTTTCAGCTCGGCAACATCTGGATGAATCTTCTCTGCCCCCTTTCTAGTGCATTCACATACTTCCTATAGTGCGGAGACCGCAGAACTGTACACAGTTCTCTAGCTGTGGCTTAATGAGCATTTATACAGCTCCATCATAACCTTCCTGCTCTTATATTCTATGCCTCAGCTAATAAAAGAAAGTTTCCAAAAGCCTTCTTGATCACTACCTGTGCTGCTGCATTAGGGATCTTTGGACATTCACCCGAAGGTGCCTCTGGTCCTCTTACTTCCTCGTGTCTTGCCGTTCATTGTGTATTTTCTTGCCTTGTTAGTCCTCCAAAAATGCATCATCTCACACATGTAGACAGACTACAGAAACTTCGTTGCCCTCATCGGCACACCTTGTCACCTCCTCAAAAAATTCAACCAATTTGTTAGACATGGGGGCGGGATTATCCGTTGCCGTCCGCTGAAATTGCGGAATGCGATTGAGCATTCCGCCGCTAAAATTGAGGCGTGCGCTGATTTGATGCCAAATCGCAATTCTCTGTCACTTCAACAGTGGCTTCAGTGCCGTCCGGAACGCATGTACAATAAACACCATTTGCATATCGTTAGCGGGTCCGACCCAGCATTCTCTGTGGCCTTTGCAATGCTCCGCTCCGATGGGCCGAGTTACCGATGGTGCGGTTCACTTATGCTTTTAAAAATACTGAAATGGACGTTGTGGCTTCTGAGGGAGAGAGAGGCAGTGCGGAAAATGTCTAACATCGCCATAGTTTGCTGACAGTCTTGCTGCAAACTGGGGGGCTTCTGCCAGGGCCAGGGGAATGGAGAGGAGTGGCCAGGAGGTAGGCTGTGGGGTCGGGGTGGACAGGCTCTGAACACCATTGCCACAGCTGGCAAGGCAGACATGCAGCTGTACACGCCGCAAACAGCCCGCTGTGAATTTAGGAGCGCGGGTTGTATAGGTGCCCTTCCAGGGCACACGCCTAGTTGCCTTCTGGCCCCAGCTGACCCTTCACCTGTATGGGCGCATTCCAGCACAACCAGTAACATATTGTTGGCTGGGATGATTGTGTGTGGGAATTGAAATATGTATATGTGGCTGCAGCTTGTCAGCCTCCCGAATGTCAATCACGGACCCGACGAATCCCGCACTGTTTCCATTGGAATCGTTTGTGTTCCACGTGGCACCAGTGCTAGCCCCTTCACAGTTGCTGAATCAATCCACTTTCAACGCCAGTTTTTCTGACGTGAAAGTCCACGAATTCTGCATCGGCATCAACATTTAGTCTCAGAAATGGGGAATCCTACCCATGATCTCTCCATGACAAAACCATGTTGACTATCACTGATTAATCCTTGCTTCTCAAAGCGGAGATTAATTCTGTCCCTCTGGATTGTTTCCAATAATTCCCCTACCACTGATGTGAGGCTCACTGGCTTGTAATTGCCTGGCATTTCCTTACTTCCCTCTTTCAGTAATGGTACCACATTAGCTGTCCTTCAGTCCTCTGGCACCTCTGCTGTGGCCATAGAGAAAAATGCTGTCCTTACCAGCGACCGTGAAAGAATAAGGAGAAAAATTGTCACCTAATTTAAGATTATTTTGCCACCCTCTTCCATGGATTCTTCCTGAACACAAATGCTCAGAAAGTCTTGTCCAAGTAATACCCAAATCAGCCTAAAATTCAGCAAATTTTCAGTCAACAATATTTCTGTTATGCTAATGTTAACTAATTCAAAGTTTTATAGTGTGATTTGCAACTATGAAAATCTTATTCATGCCGTGATTAGATGACAGTAAGAAGTCTTACAACACCAGGTTAAAGTCCAACAGGTTTGTTTCAAACACGAGCTTTCGGAGCACGGCTCCTTCTTCAGGTGAATGGAAAGGCTTGTTCCAGAAATGTTTATATAGACACAGTCAGAGATGCCCCGGAATGCGAGCACCTGCAGGCAATCAAATCATCAAAGATGCAGAGAGAGAGGTAACTCCAGGTTAAAGAGGTGTGAATTGTCCCAAGCCAGTTCAGTCGGTAGGCCTCTGCAAGTCCAGGCTTGTTGGTGGGGGCCGAATGTAATGCGACATGAATCCCAGATCCCGGTTGAGTCCGCATTCATGCGTGCGGAACTTAGCTATATTCCATCTAATCACAAGGGACTTCACGGGAGTGTTGTAAAACAAAGGCTGACACTGGGCCACATAAGGACACATAGGCCATCAAGATACACTTGGACTAAGGAGAGAGGTTGATTGGTGTCTTAAAGGAGGAGCCAGGTCACGAGGCAGGGAAATATAGGTGATTAGATGAAGTATTAGTGGTGCGGGAAGAATGCCAGCGAATTGATCTTAAGTAACACTGGATGAAAATATGATTTTAATATTTAATCAACTTTTGATACTGTAGAAAAACACGTAATTATGGGATCAGGAAAAAAAAATTATGATCTAAATTTACAAGGTAACCTTTCTATGTCTGTAAACCATTCTAATTACCATCTGTTTTAATTTCTTGTTCATCAACCATGAGCCCTATTTATGCTGTCAATGGTAGATTGTAAACGACCATACACCTGCCTGTACCTGACCAGCCCATTGTCAAGGTAAACTTTATTAATTCTGTTCTTCAAACTGTTCCTAGTGTCACAAGTTCAGATAAAAGCCAGTAAAATATAACATGAATTTGCATTTATGTTTCACCTTGATGCAGTAAAATATCGCAAGGGACTTCACGGGAGTGTTGTAAAACAAAGGCTGACACTGGGCCACATAAGGACACATAGGCCATCAAGATACACTTGGACTAAGGAGAGAGGTTGATTGGTGTCTTAAAGGAGGAGCCAGGTCACGAGGCAGGGAAATTTATAAAGTTTACATCTGGCCTCTATTATCTGCCGTGTCACATGTTCACCAGGTAAAAGTGATGCATAAATATGTGATGGCTTCTGCTTCTGGACACATTTGGTATTGGAATTGGTTAAGCAGAGCCTATAATGTAGATACACGCATGCACTAATAAAGACCATGGCTCCACTTCAGCTGAGCATATAGTTTCATCCATATTGCACCAAGAGTCCTCTAACTTAGAAATTGGAAATGTAATTGGTTTGCGTGCATGAAACATATTGGAGAATTAGTCAGCTACCAAGTCATAGAAAAGGGCAGATTTTATGAAATGCTAAAGTGATTTGTTAACTGGCTCACTGAATTAGTGAAGAGGACAAAGGAAAAGAGTCATCAATCTATCTGTGGAAGCTAAGTGCCTAAACTAAATCTACTCTTATGGGAATAAATATATTTAGAGTAAAGACAGGTTCTGAGTGCCACCCCTCAGCCGATCATATAGAACAAAGAACAAAGAAAAGTACAGCACAGGAACAGGCCCTTCAGCCCTCCAAATCTGTGCTGACCATGCTGCCCATCTAAACTAAAATCTCCTACACTTCCAGGGTCCATATCCCTCTATTCTCATCCTATTTGTGTATTTGTCAAGATGCCCCTTAAATGTCACTATCGTCCCTGCTTCCACCACCTTCTCCGGCAGCGAGTTCCAGGCACCCACTACCCTCTGTGTAAAAAACGTGCCTCGTACATCTCCTCTAAACCTTGTCCCTCGCACCTTAAACCTATGCTCCCTAGTAATTGACCCCTCTATGCTGGGACAAAGTCTCTGACTATCCGCTCTGTCAATGCCCCTCATCATTTTGTGGACCTATATCAGGTCGCCCCTCAACCTCCGTCATTTCAGTGAGAACAAACCGAGTTTATTCAGCCTCTCCTCATAGCTAATGCTCTCCATACCAGGCAACATCCTGGTAAATCTCTTCTGCACCCTCTCTAAAGCCTCCACATCCATCTGGTAGTGTGGCGACCAGAATTGAACACTACATTCCAAGTGTGGCCTAACTAAGGTTATATACAGCTGCAACATAACTTGCCAATTTTTATACTCAACACCCCGGCAAATGAAGGCAAGCATGCCGTATGCCTTCTTGACTACCTTCTCCACCTGCGTTGCCCCTTTCAGTGACCTGTGGACCTGTACACCTAGATCTCTCTGACTTTCTATACCCTTGAGGGTTCTACCATTCACTGTATATTCCCTACCTGCATTAGACCTTCCAAAATGCATTACCTCACATTTGTCCAGATTAAACTCCATCTGCCATCTCTCCACCCAAGTCTCCAAACGATCTAAATCCTGTTGTACCCTCTGACAGTCCTCATTGCTATCCACAATTCCACCAACCTTTGTGTTGTCTGCAAATTTACTAATCCTAATCAGACCAGTTACATTTTCCTCCAAATCATTTATATATACTAGGAACAGCAAAGGTCCCAGCACTGATGCCTGTGGAACCCCACTAGTCACAGCCCTCCAATCAGAAAAACGCCCTTCCATTGCTACTCTCTGCCTTCTATGACTTAGCCAGTTCTGTATCCATCTTGTCAGCTCATCCCTAATCCTGTGCGACTTCACCTTTTGTACCAGTTTGCCATGAGGGACCTTGTCAAAGGCCTTACTGAAGTCCATATAGACAACATTCACTGCCCTACCTGCATCAATCATTTTTGTGACCTCCTCAAAAAACTTGATCAAGTTAGTGAGACATAACCTTCCCCTTCACAAAACCGTGCTGCCTCTCGCTAATACGTCCATTTGCTTCCAATTTGGAGTATATCCTGTCTCAAAGAATTCTCTCCAGTAAGTTCCCTACCACTGACGTAAGGCTCACTGGCCTGTAGTTCCCTGGATTGTCCTTGCTACTCTTCTTAAACAAAGGAACAACATTGGCTATTCTCCAGTCCTCCGGGACATCACCTGAAGACAGTGAGGATCCAAAGATTCTGTCACATGTGGGCAACTTTACCATGGCGATCATTTTTAACTTACTAAAACATTGCAACCTTCCCTACTGAGGAGGAAAACAAGTGATGAAATGCATGATCGAAAAGGTGGCTTTTGAAAAGGTGTTCAAAAGACTGGGAAATAGGAAGCAAGATGGCTTTCTGTCTGGAAGGGGAGCTCTAGAGGTTAGGGCTAAGACAGCTCAAAGCTTTTCCACCAATGATGGAATCCAGGTAGGGAAGACTATTTAGTCAGAAAGCTGGATTTGAAGAGAGGGCACAAGAGGAGGTAGGGTGGGGCGTGGACTTAGAAAGATTTATGGAATTTTGAAAATGGTGGGAGGGAATTTCAACTCGCAAAAAGATGTTGATTTGGTTCAGGTGAGAAGTAAGAATTTAATTAGTCTGAAAACATTCCCATCCGATCTACTTCCTTCTTGAATGGAGAAAATCAATTAACACAGTCGTACACGGCAAGGTTGATCATTTAATTATCATCATGAGGCTGCAGGCCTCGGAATTAACCATTTAAAATTTAACCCTGGCCAGTCATGTTTACCAGACCCTGGGGAGCCTGTCAACTGAAGGGATGCAAGGTCTAATAGATCCAAGGGCTAAGTGCGTTTTTGCTTACCCAGGTACCTACGCCACTCAGCTCCTGCAATTAGACAACTCTTTGGCTATTCCGAGCTCTCTCGAACTACTCTTCTGATCTACCATCCGGATATTTACGTTCTCCTCCCCAACCTTTCTGATTCCCCCCACCCCCTACCCGTCCAATCACTCTCTGACCTATCTAAACTCCAAAGAGTATCAGTCCAACATGCTCTGCCTTTCCTCACAAGACAACTCTTTCATTCCAGGAATCAGACTGGTGAATCTTTTCTGAATTGTTTGCAATAAAAGAATTTGTTACGCAAGGACGCCAAAACTGCACACGGTTCTCCAGATTTAGTCTCACCAATTGCCCTGTACGGTTGTAGCAAGACTTTCCTACTTTGGAACAGCATTCCCTTTGCAATAAAAGGCACCGTTCCTTTGCCTTTCTAATTACTTGCTGTTTCTGCATGCTGACTATTTTGTGCTTCATGTACAAGGACACCCATATCATTCTGCTCACCATCCACCAAATTTTGCCCACGTACTTAACTTTAGATTTAGAACAGTACAGCACAGAACAGGCCCTTCGGCCCTCGATGTTGTGCCGAGCAATGATCACCCTACTCAAACCCATGTATCCACCCTATACCCGTAACCCAACAACCTCCCCCCCCCCCCCCCCCCCCTTAACCTTACTTTTTAGGACACTACGGGCAATTTAGCATGGCCAATCCACCTAACCCGCACATCTTTGGACTGTGGGAGGAAACCGGAGAACCCGGAGAAAACCCACACACACACGGGGAGGACGTGCAGACTCCGCACAGTTTATATTGTATCGTCCTCCACAATTGGCTTTCCTATCGACCTTTATTTATTTTTATTCATTCATACCATGTTGACATCACTGGTTAGTCCATTATTTATTGTCCATGATTAATTGCTCTAGAAGGTTGGGTGTGATGCTTTCTTGAACCGCTGCTGTCTCTGTGATGTAGGTTCACCCACAATGCTGTTAGGAGGGGAGTTCTAATATGTTGTCATGTGAGAGTCCCTCAAAGAAATGGATGTTTAAGCAATGTACCTTTAAGAAATGGAGCAGCTCATATTAATGAAGTGATGTCAGAGTGAGGGTGGAGCTGGGTTTTTTAGCTCAGCCATTTTGCAGTGTTTAGGTTTCAGTTTTGAGTGAGAGCAGCTGAAAAGTGCCTGGCTGGTTTGCTGTGAGCTGCTTGAAAAGAAGAAAGCCAGTTTTGAGGAAAAGAGCTTGGGTGTGTCTGTGTTTGCAGTGAGCTGGATCTGCGGTGATCTCTGCCATGAAAGACTATCTCTGAATCATTTGGGTGATTTAAACTCATAATAGTAATGTCTTTAACCTGATGTGTTTCTGTTTAAAGGTGTTAAGTCTTTTGGAGGTTTGAAGGAACATTTTGAGGGATTATTTAGTGTTGTATTATTTTCAGGGTTATCTTTGAAGTAAGGGGTATTAAAAGGTTAAGTTGAATTCATGGAATAAACATTGTTTTGTGTTTAAAAACCCACGTGTCCATAATTGTAATACCACACCTGGAGACCAAGCCGTGTGCTTCAAAAGCAACAATACTTTAAAGGGGGAGGTTGGTTGAATTCCATGATACATTTTGGGGTTCTGAAAACGCCGCTCCCATAACAATGTTGACCCATTGACAGTGAAGGAACAGGGATATATTTCCAAGTCAGGATGGTGTGAGGCTCAGAGAGAAATTTGCAGGTGGTGGTATTCCCACATCTCTGCTGCCCTTGTCCTTCTAGGTTGTAGAGGTTGCTAATTTGGAAGGTACTGTCAAAGAAGCCTTTGTTAGTTGCTGCAGTGTATCGTTTGGATGGTACACACTGCTGCCACTGTGGATTGTGGTGGAGGGAGTGAATGTTTAAGGTGGTGGATGTGGTGCCAATGAAGTGGGCTGTTCTGTCTTGGATGCCATCATGCTTCTTGTGTGTTGTTGGAGCTGCACTCACACAGACAAGTGGAGAATAATTCCATTACGCTCCTGACTTGTGCCTTGTAGATGGTGGATGGACTTTGAGGAGTCAGGAGGTGAGTTACTTGCAACAGAATTCCCAACCTCTGGCCTCTAGATTTATCTGGATGTCCAGTTCTGTTTCTGACCAAATTAACCCCCTGGATAATGATTCAGTGATGCCAATATCAGTTAATGTCAAGGAAAGATGGCAAGATTGTCTCTTATTGGACATGTTCATTGCCTGAAATTTGTTTGTGTGACTCTTTGTCACTTGTCAGCCCAAGCCTGAATTTAATGCAGGCCTTGCTGGATATAGGAACTGGCTGCTTTAGTAGCTGGGGAGTTGCAAATGGTGCTGAACATTTTGCAATCCTCAGCAAACATTTCTGACCTTATGATGGAGGGAAGGCTGTTTATTTATTTATTTTATTTAATGTTTTTAATTTAGAGTACCCAATTCATTTTTTTTTCCAATTAAGGGGCAATTTAGCGTGGCTAATCCACCTATCCTGCACATCTTTGGGTTGTGGGGGCGAAACCCGCGCAAACACAGGGGGACTGTGCAAACTCCACACGGACAGTGACCCAGAGCCGGGATCGAACCTGGGACCTCGGCACCATGAGGCATCAGGGCTAACCTACTACGCCACCGTACTGCCCGGAAGGCCATTTATTAACCAACTGAAGATGCTTAGGCCTGAGACACTACCATGAGGAACACCTGCAAAGATGTCCCAAGGCTAAAATGATTAACGTCCATAATTTTCCTTTGTGCCAGGTGTAACTCCAGTCATTGGGGAGTTTTCCACCTGATTTCCATGGACATTAGTTTTGCTACTGCTCCTTGGTGCCACACTCAGTCAAATGCTGTGTTAATGTCAAGGACAGTCACTCTCACTTCATTAGTTCAGCTTTTTAGGTTTAAGGTGCGAGGGCCAAAATTTAGAGGAGATGTGCGTGGGAGGTGTTTTTACATAGAGTGCAGTGGGTGCCTGGAACTCGCTGCCAGAGGAAGTGGTGCAAGCAGGTACGACAGTGACGTTTAAGGGGCATCTTGACAAACATATGAATAAGATGGGAATAGAGAGATACGGACCCTGGAAGTGTAGAAGGTTTTAGATTAGACGGCCAGCATGGTCGATGCAGGTTTGGAGGGAAATGGGCCTGTTCCTGTGCTGTACTTTTCTTTGTGCTTTGTTATTTTTGTCCATGTTGGGACCAAGGCTGTAATGAGGTGAGGAGCAGCGTAGCCCTGGCAACACCCAAACCAAGCATCAGTGAGCAGGTTATTGCTGTGCAAGTGTCACTTGATAGGATTGTTGATGAACCTTCACTTTGCTGATGACTGAGAATAGTCTGATGGGGTGGTAATTGGTTGGGTCAGATTTGTCTTTCTTTTTGGGTACCATTTTCACATGCCGAGTAGATGGTGGTGTTTTCGCTGCACTGGAACAGCTTGGCTAGTGGCACGGCAAGTTCTGGAACACAAGCTTCAGTATTATTGCCGGAATATTGTCAGGGCCCAGAGCCCATGTAGTATCCAGAGCCTTCAACCGTATTACATGGAGTGAAATCAAATCAAATCGAAAAGCAATGATTTGTCTCTGTTTCTGCCTGGAGTGCTCTTTAGCTTCTAGGTGGGCGTGACTAATAGGGGGCGGTCTCTGTTATTGGGGGTCTTTGATATGTGGTGGGTGTCACTAATATGGGGATCTCTGATAGGAGGTCTCTAAGATAGGGTTGTCTCAGATATGGGGTTTCTCTGAGATGGATTAGGGAAGCTCGTATTCGACAAGATCCAAGGGCTAGTTAATCCTCCCTACTCCATAAGACCTGTGCGGGTTATAGCACGGGGTCTCTGATATGGAAGGCTACCTCATATGGCGGGAGGGTCTGATTGGGGTCTCTAATGGGGAAAGTCTGATGGGGGGTCTGATGGGGATGTCTGATGGGGCCCTGATGGGGTGGGTCTGATGGGGATGTCTGATGGGACCCTGATGGGGTGGGTCTGATGGGAGGGTCTGTTGGCGGAGGGGGGGGGGTGTTCTGATGGGTGGCTGTTTGGGGGGGGGGGGGCTGGGGATGAGGAGGGCAGGATTTGAAGTGTGGATGGAAGGGAGCCCACTGATGGACCTTAGAGGCACCAACGCTACATACCACGTTCAGATCACGCTTGAAAATACTTGCCTAATCCATGCCCCCGTCACTCCCAGCTGAGAACGGCAGAGCATCATGGAGGCGTGGAGAATCGGGTCTCCAGCCCGTTAATCAGATGCAAATGGGTTCATAATATGGCCTATTTGCACCCTCCTGCTGATGCGCCGAGCACCAATCACGTTTTTTGCCCGTGATTCTCCACCACATCGGGAACTCCGTTACTACTGGTGAGCAGTGGAGAAACAACCCCTCTAGCTTTTTCACAAAGCCAATACAGATGGGATAGCTGCCTTCTGTGTTACCAAATTCTAGTCGTGATCGAATGGAAAAGTTTCAAAGTGTGGTAGTGAATGGGAATTGTCGGGTGTTTCCCAATGGCTGACCCAACGAGACTGCTATCGGTATCTAATGCGAATTAGGGCCGGTGATAAAGCCATGGGCTTCACGTGGGAACTGACTGTCCAGCCAGCTGATTAGCCTGGACCGCGCTTGGCAGCGCCCCATTAATGAGGGGGAGCAGCACTTAAAGCGATCCCGTAGAGCAAACCCGAGAGAGGCACAGCCATGCCATCGTACAGACCTGCTCCACGATTTGGAGATGCCGACCTGGCCAGATGGGATACCCTGTTTTCCTGAGGGGGGTCGGAGGGTCAACCACAGGGCAGCAAGTGCCGCCTGGGCCAGCAGTATGAGTGGTGGTATCCAAGGTGTTGCTCAGTCACTAACGGCCATGGCTGAGCACCTCAACAGCATGTCCCAGTCGCTGGGGGACGTGTCCCAGATGCAAGTGGAACTTGCCGAGATACTGCAGGGCATGTCTCAGTCTCAGGTGGGCATTGCCGAGGTGCCCCAGACACTGGGGACAGTGTCAGATAAAAAGTGAAATAACCTGAAATGTATTGAAATGCTGTTGGTTCTTGTAATGTCTAATCCTGAATTGAAATGTAGCTGAATTTCCAATACACACCTTTGCTGTGCAAGGTTACTCATTTTCAATACAATACCAGAATATCTCCACCCAAAATGTCAAGGTTTCGCAAACCTTCAGGGACGTCCGCAATCACAGCTTGAGGTTTCATACAAGACAGAATAAAAAAGGATATTCGCTGACATGAGTTGGGAAAACTATTTCCTGCAAACAGATTGCTGGAAATTGGTGTTCACCTGATTCTCACGGGATATGTACTCAACATACATAACTGCAGTTCCAACAGCATATTGCTAAGCACTCCACAACATGTAGAGAATGCCAAACAGCATTCTCCCAGACTGTAGGTTAGTTTATTGACACTTGAATGTCATATTACTGGAGACTAAGAAATGGTTTCTGGCACCTTTTACAGACAAAACTTTAGCTCCATTCCTCTATCCACCATTTCACTACAAGGCATTCACTCATTTAGAATTAGATGGATTAGTGCCTACATTTAAAAAAGGAAAGGACGTATCAAGAATTTGTCTGCAGATGTTGGCAGTTTTGGTTTAAAACAAAACTTGTTTCAACAGCATATAAATTCGGATTTGTGGTCATACAACAAGGCAGCATTAAGATTAATTCCAAGTTATGATGCATTTATAGGACATAAATGGGTCATACCTTATTCATATTAACAAGAGATTCACCTTTTCACGAACAGTTAGCAACACTGGTTCATATATATATTCTTTTATACTCTACGTGAAAGGTAGTACATAGCAATGTGCTGTCAATTTAATTGAATGAAAAATTCTCTCTACATATATATAAACTTTTTGCTACTAATGGGATACCTTTATTTCACAGCTCATTGGATCTGTGAAAGGAACTTTAGTAACAATTATGACATGAATATGTGTAAACCATTTCTAAGATCAAATCTTTTTAAGCATTCCTGTTATGATGACAATCATGCCCGAAGACAATATGGTTTGCAAATTATCACTGCAAGTAGTGATCCTCCATTAATTTTTACATTAATTATCACAAGTATTAAGAATGAGCCTCAAAAGACACTAATCTTATTATTTTGGTAACTGGAAAAGTCAGGCTTAATTTGCAAGAGCAATTTCAATAGCGAGCTGAATGGGATTTACAGTATCTTTGCAAAACTGTTTTCAGACAGCACCAAGAACTAATTTAAACTTGTTAATAAACACTGTTGTGTATCAGGTTCGGTTTAAAATGTTTTCTTCTCGGATTTACTGTTTGCTATTTTGATGCATACAAACAATGTATCAGACACACCAGCCGAAATGTGAATATGTTCTTGTTGATATTGTATTATGGTTCATTGCTCATGTATGAGATTATTGAAGCTATGGAGTTCTGCAACATTCTGATAATACTGTCAATCAGACACTATTCTTATGGAAGTCTAAACACTCAGCACAGCATTAACAGCAGAGTAAACAGTAAGACATTCAAAATTGTGGCATTAAAATGAGAGCTCAGAGGGTAAATACATTTTATGATGTAGTGTTCAGCCATATTTCCCTGTATTGTTACAGTTCCAAAGAGTTCCAAAGAAAAGTCAAAACTTTGGGTGGGATTCTCCGACGCAGGAATCGGGAAAGGGGATTCGGTGGAGAGTCTGTCATGAAGCCAAAATTGTGGTCGGCTCTGGGCGCCCGCCAGAAGGGCATGCTCTGGTGCCCGACAGCAGCATCTGGAATGGCATGCTCCGGAATGGCATGCTCTGGTGCCCGACAGCAGCATCCGGAATAGCTTGCTCCGGAATGGCATGCTCTGGTGCCCGACAGTAGCATCAATGCGTTCTACTCTGCAGGAAGCGTAAACGTTGTTTACCTATCATTAGCGGGCCTGACCCGGTATTCACCGTGGCCTCCGCGATGCTCCTCCTCCGCCGGGAGGCATTACCGCAAGCATGTTTCACTTGTGGTTTAAAAAAATCTGGAAAAAGGCACTGTGGCTGGCGAGGGGGAGAGAAGATGTAGGGAATGCAGAGGCGCCACTCTGGGAAGCTGGACATGCCACCAGCAGGGCTGGCTGTGGTGGAGAGGGGCCTCTGCCTGGTCTGGGAGCTGCAATGTTGCGGGGGGTGACAGTTGGTGTGCAGGGGATGGGCTGTGGGGTTGGGATGACCCACCATGGGACCGGGGTGTCCAGGCACAGACTGCCAATGTCGGGACCTGCAAGGCAGCCATATATCTGCACACTCCACTTACCGTCCTACGTGGCCCGTTGTGGTGCAGAGTGACACCGATAGTATGGATGCCCACCCCACCACCCCCACACCCCAGCCCCCACCACACCACCCTCTGCATTGCTTCCCCCACCCTCCACCCCTACCCCCACCGTACACCTCACAAACTCGTCTCCCCCCCACCCCCACCAGAACTGGTCACCACCTGCTGGCAGGGCAGCACGCGGCCCACACAAGGGCAACGGCCACAGTAGCCCCTTCAGGAGGGCGTCAGCCGGGGGCCGTGGAGCATACCGTTGGCATGGATGGCACAGGTGCAGACCGGGGCCACTGTGAAGCCAGTTGGACCTGGTTGGGCTTGGGTGTATGCGTCATGCTACCATGTCTGCCTTTCACCCCCCACAGAGCCGGCCACCAACAGGCCAAGGAGAAGGGGTGATGTAGGCACCACATCAGGACTTGTGTGTGCCGGCTGTCTGTCATTTGAGGACCAGCCGGATGGGCAAGCCATCAAAGACTCCAGCGGAGCAGCAGCACAGTGCGAAATATCTGCCAGATCATGGCCCACCTAGAAGCGTGGAGGCATGGGGGGGGACATCAGCTCCCCATGGCCGTTGAGATGATGGTCGCCCTGAAAATTTATACTATGGAGTCCGTTCAGGCACCGAGCGGGAACCTGTCAGGAATCTCACAGACCTCGGCGCACCGGTGGATCCACGCCGTCACTGAGGCCCTATATGCCCGGTCGGCACAATATATAAAACTGAATCAGGACAGAGCCCATCAGGATGTCCGGACACCAGGGTTCGCCGCCATCGCCGAGATGCCCCAGGTCCAGGGGGTGATCAATGGGATGCTGGTCACCCTACGAGCACCGGCCCATGATAGGCTGGTCTTCACAAACCAAAAGGGGTTCCACTCAACACCTGGGCAGTGTGCAAGATGCCTTCATCCCAGAACACCTGATGGTTCCTGACCTCTCTGAGGCATCCCCGGGTGAGGGGTTGGCTCCAGGGCGACAAGGGTTATCCGGTATGTTCATGGCTGATGATGCTATCCGGAGGCCGCAGACCCACACAGAGACCCACTACAACGACTCCATGTCGTGACCAGGGGCTTGATCAAGCAGTGCTTCGGAATCCTGAAGCTGCAATTCAGGTGCCTGGACCATTCTGGTCCTCCAGTACAGCTCTAGGAGAGTCTCCGACATCGTGCTGGCCTGCTGTGTCCTCCACAACATCGCGCAGCAGATGGGCAATATGCTGGAGGAGGAGGATGATCGGCAGGCCTTGTCCTATGAGGAAGACGAGGGAGAGGGAAAGGATGGGCAGGACATGGGGCCCAGGCAGGCACAGGAGACGGCACGACATGTGCGCCAGGGTGCATTAGACATTCATATCGCCTACATGTTCACCATGTTGGGGGCTGGCCAGGGGCACAGGTAGCCCATCCCACCCCTTACCCACCCCATGGCTGATCACCCCATCCCATGAACACCCTCCGTGCGCCGTCCCATGCCCCTGCCCTTTAAATTCCATCCATGGTTCATACCTGCCTCACTACGAGGTGAGGGCCCTGGGTTGGCAGTAACAGCAAGTTGGGTCCATGGGATGGGAGGGTGATGACAACCTGCTCTGTGATGAGCTCTGGTGCTCCATACTGTTTGACAATGTTTGATTCCTGCCCATGATAGCACATTTCACCGTCCACCTGGGTGGTCCCTGGGCCCCCTTTGCTGGTCAGCTTCTGGGGCGACCAAGCTTGGATGGCTCAGCTGCTGCTCGGGTGTCCCAGGTGGCGTGGTGTAGTCCTGTTCTGCGTGTTACCCATCAGATGTGCCAGGGACAGAGGTGTGAGGGCTGGGGGGTGTGGGTGGTGCCCGAGGTGCTGTGGTCCTTCAGTACCTTCGCTGTGGGAGTCACCAGCACGGGCCACATCACCTCTCCCTCCCTCGGGGTGCGCGATAGCCCCTAGGCTACCCCTTGGAATGGAGGTGCAAGCGGAGCTAACCCCTGAGGTTCCCCTGCCACCTGGCACTGCCAGTCCTGGAGGTCTGCTCTGTGCTACCACCTTCTGTGTCTCTGCCACATCAGCCAGAGCTCGCTGTGAGTGGGCCATGCCGATGACATAACGAGTCCCAATATGTCATCAGCGGGAAGGGGGGGGGGGGGGCGGTGACAATCGTGTCACGCTTTTATGTTAGTGTGAAACATGATTTGGGTCTCGCGCGAGAGTTTCCGCTCCCATCGTCAAACCCGACCAGAGCAGAAAACCCGGCCGCAATCTGAGATAATGCTGACCTTCACTGAACACAGGTTCGCTTTCATACCTTGTGTTTCAATGCCAATTCTTCTTTCTAGACCTTGTGCAAAAATCACTCGTACTCTATTTTAAGTCACAAAGTAAGTTCAATAGCAAAATCAAGAACTCAACATTTTTTTAAATGACAATTAAGGTAGATTAGAAAAATAACTTTTTAAAAGCTTCTTATTTTCACGCTTAATTTTGATTTAAATCAAAGGATTAAGGTTTGGTGAGTATTGCACGACAGTTCTGGTGCAAGATTGTCGAAAGTGAGTTGTGTTGAGCGAAGGTCACATATACTTTGCGAATACAATAGTCATGGCAGTGGGGGTGAGGGGGTGCTGGGGTGGGTGGGGGAGCAGCTTGATGGGTCAGCTGGCTAGAATACCGTGTGTGTGGATCAAAATAACATACAGAATCATTGCATCATATAATAGTTACAGTACAGAAGGAGGCCATTTTTTGTTTGTGTTAACCCTCTGAAGAAGCAATTCACTTAGTGTCACTCCCCTGCCTTTTCCTCTTAGCTGCAGAAATGTTTCTGTTACATTCTTCATTATAGGCACTGTCACAGGAGTGTCCCTTTAAGAAATGTTTGTCTTATCACATGGCTTCCATGATGTCGTTGTGTGGGTGGAGCTGGGCTGTGGCTCTGAGTTTTACCATTGCTTTGGTTTGGGATTGTTTTGTGGCTCTGAGTTTTTTTGCTTCCGTTTTCACATTTTGGCTACTGGATTCAGACAGAGAAGTCTAGTCCTGTCTCTCTCTCTCTCTCGCTGCATTTCAAAAAGCTGTTTCCAGATGACTTGATAACTTGAAAATAAATAATTGTTTTCTGGAAGAAATTCAAACCTGGTGTTTTGGAAAGGATAAGAGAATCTAAACCAGGTCTTGAGTGCTGTGTGTTGGGCCACACCTTTGAAAAGGGTTTCTGGTTTATGGGATCTTGTTACTAAATTGGAACAGCTTAAAGGGGGAGTTTATTAAGGGTTATATATAGAGTACTGTAGCTGTGTGGGGTATTTATGTTTGTAATTGATAAAAATGTTTACTGTGTGTGTTTATAAAATTTTTAACTAAATTCGTAGATTAAACTTTGTTTTGATTAAAAGTGCTTAAGGCCGCTGTTGAATAACACCTGAAAGGTAGGCTCCTCATAACCAAAACTAATAACATGTTGTAGGTCAGGTGAACTCCATGATATAATTTGGAGTTTTCGAAACCCTGGCCCATAACACCACAAAGAGAAATAATTAGAGGTGGCACAGGTTGGAGTTCGTATAACGTAGTGCAAGCGGTTACTCAAGCAGGGTACAAATACAAACTCGAGAAAACTCTGATGGTGTAATTGCGTAACACGTGACATTATAGAACATAGAACATTACAGCGCAGTACGGGCCCTTTGGCCTCAAGTCCCTGAGCCTTTCTTCGTAAGACCTTCCCTCCATACCAGGCAACATCCTAGTAAATATCCTCTGAACCCTTTCAAAAGCTTCCACATCCTTCCTATAATGTGGTGACCAGAACTGCACGCAGTACTCCAGGTGCGGCCGCACCAGAGTTTTGTACAGCTACAGCATGACCTTGTGGCTCCGAAACTCAATCCCCCTACTGATAAAGGCTAGCACACCATATGCCTTCTTAACAGCCCTATTAACCTGGGTGGCAACTTTCAGGGATTTATGTACCTGGATGCCGAGATCTCTCTGTTCATCGACACTACCAAGTATCTTGCCATTAGCCCAGTACTCTGCATTCCTGTTACTCCTTCCAAAGTGAACCATCTCACACTTTTCCGCATTAAACTCCATCTGCCACCTCTCAGCCCAGCTCTGCAGCTTATCTATGTCCCTCTGTATCCTATAACATCCTTCAGCACTATCCACAACTCCACCGACCTTCGTGTCATCTGCAAATTTACTAACCCATCCTTCTACACCCTCTTCCAGGTCATTTATAAAAATGACAAACAGCAGTGGCCCCAAAACAGATCCTTGCGGTACACCACTAGTAACTGAACTCCAGGATGAACATTTGCCATCAGCCACCACCCTCTGTCTTCTTTCAACTAGCCAATTACTGATCCAAACCACTAAATCACCTTCAATCCCATACTTCCGTATTTTCTGCAATAGCCTACCGTGGGGAACCTTAACAAACGCCTTACTGAAATCCATATACACCGCATCAACTGCTTTACCCTCATCCACCTGTTTGGTCACCTTCTCAAAAAACTCAATAAGGTTTGTGAGGCATGACCTACCCTTCACAAAACCGTGTTGAGTATCGCTAATCAACTTGTTCTTTTCAAGATGATTATAAACCCTATCTCTTATAACCTTTTCCAACATTTTACAGGTCTATAATTACCAGGGTTGTCTCTACTCCCCTTCTTGAACAAGGGGGCAACATTTGCTATCCTCCAGTCTTCCGGCACTATTCCTGTCGACAAAGACGACATAAAGATCAAGGACAAAGGCTCTGCAATCTCCTCCCTGGCTTTCCAGAGAATCCTAGGATAAATCCCATCTGGCCCAGGGGACGTATCTATTTTTACACTTTCCAAAATTGCTAACACGTCCTCCTTGTGAACCTCAATCCCATCTAGCCTGGTCGACTGTACCTGAGTATTCTCCTCGACAACATTGTCTTTCTCCAGTGTAAACACTGATGAAAAATATCCATTTAACGCTTCCCCTATCTCCTCTGATTCCACACACAACTTTCCACTACTATCCTTGATTGGCCCTAATCTTACTCTAATCATTCTTTTGTTCCTGATATACCTATAGAAAGCCTTAGGGTTTTCCTTGATCCTATCCGCCAACGACTTTTCGTGTCCTCTCCTCGCTCTTCTTAACTCTGCCTTTAGGTCCTTCCTGGCTAACTTGTAACTCTCAAGTGCCCTAACTGAGCCTTCATGTCTCATCCTAACATAAGTCTTCTTCTTCCTCTTGACAAGTGCTTCAACCTCCTTAGTAAACCACGGTTCCCTTGCTCGACAACTTCCTCCCTACCTGACAGGTACATACTTATCAAGGACAAGCATTAGCTGTTCCTTGAAAAAGCTCCACATTTCGATTGTACCCATCCCCTGCAGTTTCCTTCCCCATCCTATACATCCTATATCTTGCCGAATAGCATCATAATTGCCTTTCCCCCAGCTATAATTCTTGCCTTGCGGTATATACCTATCCCTGCCCATCGCTAAAGTAAACATAACCGAATTGTGATCACTATCACCAAAGTGCTCACCTACATCTAAATCTAACACCTGGCCGGGTTCATTACCCAGTACCAAATCCAATGTGGCATCGCCCCTTGTTGGCCTGTCTACATACTGTGTCAGAAACCCCTCCTGCACACACTGCACAAAAACTGACCCATCTATAGTACTCGAACTATAGTATTTCCAGTCAATATTTAGAAAGTTAAAGTCCCCCATAACAACTACCCTGTTACTCTCGCTCCTGTAGAGAATCATCTTTGCAATCCTTTCCTCTACATCTCTGGAACTATTCGGAGGTCTATAGACAACTCCCAACAGGGTGACCTCTCCTCTCCTGTTCCTAACCTCGGCCCATACTACCTCAGTAGACGAGTCCTCAAACGTCCTTTCTGCCGCCGTAATACTTTCCTTGATTAACAATGCCACACCCCCCCTCTTTTACCATCTTCTCTGTTCTTACAGAAACATCTAAATCCTGGAACCTGCAACAACCATTCCTGTCCCTGCTCTACCCATGCCTCCGAAATCGCCACAACATCGAGATCCCAGGTACCAACCCATGCTGCAAGCTCAGCCACCTTATTCCGGATGCTCCTGGCGTTGAAGTAGACACACTTCAAACCAGCATCTTGCTTGCCGGTGCCCTCTTTCGAACTTTTAACCCTATCACTGACCTCACTACTCTCAACATCCTGTACACTTGGACTACAACTTAGGTTCCCATCCCCCTGCTGAATTAGTTTAAACCCCCCCCCCCAAAGAGCACTAGCAAATCTCCCCCCCCAGGATATTGGTACCCCTCTGGTTCAGGTGAAGACCATCCTGTTTGTAGAGGTCCCATCTACCCCAGAATGAGCCCCAATTATCCAGGAAACCAAAACCCTCCCTCCTGCACCATCCCTGTAGCCACATGTTCAACTCTTCTCTCTC
This sequence comes from Scyliorhinus canicula, assembly GCF_902713615.1. Classification (NCBI taxonomy): domain Eukaryota; kingdom Metazoa; phylum Chordata; class Chondrichthyes; order Carcharhiniformes; family Scyliorhinidae; genus Scyliorhinus; species Scyliorhinus canicula. The sequence continues at coordinate 181,431,335 of NC_052152.1, forward strand.
CTTATTTCTCACTTCCCTGGCACGTGGCACGGGTAACAACCCAGAGATAACAACTCTGTTTGTTCTAGCTCTCAGCTTCCACCCTAGCTCCCTGAATTTCTGTCTCAAATCCCCATCTCTCTTCCTACCTATGTCGTTGGTACCTATGTGGACCATGACTTGGGGCTGCTCCCCCTCCCCCTTAAGGATCCCAAAAACATTACACCAGCCAACGGTGTTGCTGTGATACAGAAGACTCCTCCCTCTTTACTCCTTCAGTATCTCCGGCATTTTTACTCAATCAAACACTTTAACATGGATCCAACACATTGCGCCATAACTAACATTGTTATGTTACGAATACATATGTACATTATAAGATAGTCTCTTGGGTGGACGTCTGTCTCATTTTAGCAGAACACGACATTCAGGAACTTGGCTCTCAGGGGTGTTAGGAGTGTCTTCTTGTACACTGGTCCATATTATATCTGGCAAAATTAACTCAAGAATGGTCGGCATGTGGTGCAGTGGTTAGCAGTGGGACTGCGGCGCTGAGGACCCGGGTTAGAATCTCAGCCCGTTCCGTGTGGAGTTTGCACATTCTCCTCATGTCTGTGAGGGTTTCACCCCCACAACCCAAAGATGTGCAGGTTACGTGGATTGGCCACGTTAAATTGCCCCTTAATTGGAAAATAAAAAATAATTGGGTACTCTAAATTTATAAATAAAAAGGAATGGTCTCTGGCTGTGTGGATAATCCTATCGTATCAGATTCCATAATCTCAGCAGTTGTAGTTCTCAGGTCTGGCATGTCACTGTCCATATTCTCTGTGATGTAACCATCTGGTGAAGATTCTGTTCTCTCACTACCTGCAGCCAATGCCAAATTCATTCATCGTCAGATTGCACCATCTATGAAATTGGACCTGTGTTGGCTAATATTGTTGCTGGAGACCATTTTTCGCTGAGGTACAATTTCTTGCAAGAACATGCTCCTCGTGGCTAAAGACTCTGCATTTGGAATGTTGTTCCCTTCTCGACACTTGTGTCTGATGTTGTTGCCTGACTATCTCTGAACTGGAAGGGGATGCAAAAAAGATCGAACTGTGCGTGTAATTTCATTTTGAACATCAGTATAGCCAGTGAGTTTTGTGTTGTTAAATGCGCAGTATTTCTGTATGTCATTATAAAGCTATTGAAACGTTTAGGTAGAGAGCCTTTGTCCCTTGAAACCTTCACTGCATGCTTGAGTGATTGCACAAAACATTCAGCTCTGCCATTGGTAGGGGGCAGATTTGATATGGCAGATAGCATACATAGAACATAGAACAGTACAGCACACAACAGGCCCTTCGGCCCTCGATATTGTGCCGAGCAATGATCACCCTACTCAAACCCACGTATCCACCCTATACCCGTAACCCAACAACACCCCCCCCCCCCCCTAACCTTACAGGACACTACGGGCAATTTAGCATGGCCAATCCACCTAACGCGCACATCTTTGGACTGTGGGAGGAAACCGGAGCACCCGGAGGAAACCCATGCACACACGGGGAGGACGTGCAGACTCCGCACAGACAGTGACCCAAGCCGGAATCGAACCTGGGACCCTGGAGCTGTGAAGCATTTATGCTAACCACCATGCTACCTCTTCAGGTAATCCTCAAATGCGGCTGATGTAAACTAAGTACAATTATTGCTCATGAGTTGTTCAGATTGCCTCATCAAGACCTTATATCATCTGTTCAGTAGTTGTCGAGAGATGGGGATTTGAGACAGAAATTCAGGGAGCTAGGGTGGAAGCTGAGAGCTAGAACAAACAGAGTTGTTATCTCTGGGTTGTTACCCGTGCCACGTGCCAGCGAAGTGAGAAATAAGGAGAGAGAGGAGTTGAACATGTGGCTACAGGGATGGTGCAGGAGGGAGGGTTTTGGTTTCCTGGATAATTGGGGCTCATTCTGGGGTAGGTGGCTACCTCTGGCCACTTCGACTGCGCATCAACCATGGCCAAAAATATGTGTCCTTTGACTGGTCCCGCATAACCGACATGGCCGTGGCCTGGTAGGCCATTCCCGTGGATGCAAAGGTTGGAGTGGAGGTTCATTTCTAAACACAACGCAGGATTGCATAACCCCACCTTCTCCTCTGTTTAGGCATCTAACCCAGGTCACAAGAAGTAGCTTCTTGCCAACTCCTTCATTCTAACTACACCGCGATGGCCCTTGTGCAGCTGTCCCAGGTTCTACTTCATGGGCATGGTGGAATAATTACTTTAACAATCCAATTGTGCAGTGATCTCAAGATGCCTGGTAAGATGGGGTTTAAGATCTTGATTCTTTCTGTGTTCTCATGCTAGAGTACCTTTTTAAATCGTGTCCAACATTTTCCCCATCACCAGATCTGTTTGGGTAAACTTTCAGACCTGAGAAGTCATGACCGATACACTTTCTATATGAGACAGGTGGTATATGTTGTTAAGTATTTTGCAGATTTATACTTATCTTTTTGGTCTTGTTGATCTTGCAGTGCCAGTTTAGACAAAGTGTGCCAATAAGATTAACGGCCAGCGTTGTAATTGACTAGTAGCATGCAACTGGATGCCTTCTTGCGACCCAAAAATTGTTAAGGTATGGTCAGTCAATAGAGTAAATTGGCCAAATAAAAAGTGGTGGAAACTTTGAAGACCAAAAATAATGCTGACAGCATAGTGGTACGGAGGGTTAGTCAACGTCCTGGAAGCAAATGCTATTGATTGTTCTTTGCCGAAAGGGTATGCGAGACAACTGCTCCAACCCCATTGCATGATGTGTTGCAAACAAGCTGGAGCTTCAGTTTTGAGTTATAATGGACCAATAACTCTGATTCCTGGGGCAGCACGGTGGCGCAGTAGTTAGCACTGTGGCCTCACGGTGCCGAAGTCCCAGATTCGATCCCGGCTCTGGGTCACTGTCCGTGTGGAGTTTGCACATTCTCCCTGTGTTTGCGTGGGTTTCGCCCCCACAACCCAAAGATGTGCAACCTAGGTGGACTGGCCACGCTAAATTGCCCCTTAATTTGAAAAAGTGAATTGGGGGTACTCTAAATTTGTAAAAAAAAACTCTGATTCCTGTAATTAATTAAGTCATTCTGGTCTGCATTCTCACAATTTTTCATTCAGTGTCAAGATTGTTTGTTTTAAAGCGATGTGTGCAAAGGTTTCCATAGTAATTTGGTAATCCGAGAAACAATCTTAACTGAGTTATGTTCTGTGGTTATGGAGCATCCAGGATCTCCAACACCTTCTTCTGGTTTTTTGTGAAGACTATCTTGCGTCGTTGACACGTCCAAGATAGTGAATAGAAGATTTAAAAAGTTGTACTTATCTTTCTTGACCCATATATTATGTAATGCAAGAGTAGCTACTAGGTTCTTTAAATGCTCTACGTCATTTGAACCTGCAATCAAAATGTCATTCAGGTAACATTGCACACCTGATAGCCCACTCAAGATCTGAAACATAGACCACTGGAATAGCTAGTGCTGACATAATCCTGAACGGAAGGCTCTGATACCAAAACAGACTTTTATCATAGAATTTATAGTGCAGAAGGAGGCCATTCAGCCCATCAAGTCTGCACCGGCTCTTGGAAAGAGCACCCTACCCAAGGTCAACAACTCCACCCTATCCCCATAAACCAGTAACCCCACCCAACACTAAGGGCAATTTTGGACACTAAGGGCAATTTATCATGGCCAATCCACCTAACCTGCACATCTTTGGACTGTGGGAGGAAACCGGAGCACCCGGAGGAAACCCATGCACACACGGGGAGGATGTGCAGACTCCGCACAGACAGTGGCCCAAGCCGGAATCGAACCTGGGACCCTGGAGCTGTGAAGCGATTGTGCTATCCACAATGCTACCGTGCTGCCCGTTACCATGTGTTACTATGGTCAGTAATGGTGGAGACTCAATGGCTATGTTCATTTGCAGATAGGCTTGGCAGAAATCAATTTAGCTAAATATTTAGCTGCCATAGAGGACAACAAAAATATTTTTAATAGGTGGTAGAGGGTACTGATCAACACATAATACAGAGTTGACAGTCATTTTGAAACCTCCGCTATTTGTACCGAACCATCCTTTTTGAAGACGGAGATGATTGGGGTGCCTAATTGCTGGTGGTAACAGGCTCAATGACTCCTATTTTCAGCAACCTCTCCAGTTCTTCTCCCACTTTACATTGGCTAGCATATGTTATGGTTCGTGCTTTCAAACACTTAGGCACGTTGTCTGCCTTTATCATGAGTTTCAGTTCGACCCCATCACCTCCAAGTGACTCCTCGAATACCTTGGCATCTTTCTCGGAAGTGGTTGAAGATCATTTGTAGAATCTATCAGTTGGTTCATGATGGCCCAGCTTAGCTTAATTTTCCTTAGATCTCCCAAACAATGCTGGAAAATGTTCTTGAATAATGTGAAGAGGTAACTCCATTTTATGCTCATTAACTTCAACAGTCACCTTGATGAAGCCCAACAGCAGCACGACCTCCTCGGTATATGTCCTCAAAGCCACATCAGATGGTTGCAATGGCAGGTGCTTCAATTTCTGATAGTATATTGATTCAGGCATAATTGATACTGCAGCACTCCTATCCTCTTACATCTTAATTTTGGATAGACCTAATATCATTGTTGGACTCCTTGTATTGCTAGAATGCTTAAATTCCTTGAGCTGAATTGACACTTTGGTACTCGGTGAATCTTCAGTTGGATCACTTAACTGGTAAACTCGCCCTGTAGACTTTGCAGTATTCGTCTTGGTGTACTTCTTTTGTGCTGAAGAAGATTGCCATGACCACCATGCCTTGGCAATGTGACCAAATTTACCACAATTTTTGCATTTTGCATTTCTCCTTTCTCCAAAAAATCTCCAGCCATAATGTGCCACATGGTTGCAGCAATGTTATGGTAGGTTCTTGGTGGACCTGCTTCTCACAGGCTCCATCTTATGAACTTTAGCTCGAACTCCAATCAGTGAAGCATCTCTCACAGCAAGTTCCATCGGTGCTGCAATTTCTATTGCAGATTTTAGGGTTAATGTACCTTCAGTCAACAATTTCCTTTGGATGGCTTCATTCCTGATGCCTCGATTGAAGCTGCCTCCACCGCACTCTCAGGCAGATCGTTTCAGAACTGTGAGAAGGTTTCTTCTCACGTTGCTTTTTCTTTCTTTGCTTATTATTTTACATCTGTGCCCTCTCATTCTCGATCATTTCATGAGTGGGAACAGTGTAGTGTCAGATGGGGGATTTTCCGGCTGTTCTCACCAGCAGGATCTTCCAGTCCCATCGATGGCGAACCCTCATCACGGGTTTCCCAGTGGCAGGGGGTTGATTCAATGAGAAATCCCAGTGACAGCAGTGGAACCAGAAGATCCCACCATCGAGCAACACATCATGGGGGCACAGGAAATCCCCCCTATAGAGTTTTATAGAACAAAAAAAGAGGCCCTTCGGCCCATCGTGTTTATGCCAGCCATCAAGCACCTCTTTATTCTAATCCCATTTTCTCACTATCTATTCTGTCTAGACCCCTCATGATTTTGAACATCTCTATATCAAATCTCGTCTTAACCTTCACCTTCCCAAGGACAACAGTCCCAACCTCTCCAATCTTACTCCATAACCAAAGTTAATCATCTCTGGAATCATTCTTATAAACCTCTCCTGCGCTTTCTCCAATGCGTTTACATCCTTTCCAAAGAGCAGTTCCTTGAACTGTACACAATACTCTAGCTGAGGGCTAACTAGTGTCTTACACAATTTCAACCTGGCCTACTTACTTTTCTACTCCATGCCCCTACTTATAAAGCTTAGAATAATGGGAGTGATTCTCCGCCGCCCGCCATCGGTAGCGTGTCGGGGGGGGGGAAATGGGATCGGTGCCAGACATTCTGATTCTCCAGCCCTCTGCTTGCGGCAGAATTGAGGTTCGCTGCAGATGCCAGCAGGAGGATGCAAATGAATCAAAATGGCTCCTTTGCATCCTATTAATAGCTGGACATCGGATTCTCCACACCTCCATGATGCCCTCTGGGCCGGGATTTATGCGGACGTGGATTGGTGTAAGTATCTGCCAGTATGAACCTGATGGGGGTGGTCCTCGAGATGGGCCAAGTTTTGATTTAATTTAATTTAATTTATTATTGTCACATGTATTAGTATACAGTGAAAAGTATTGTTTCTTGCATGCTATACAGCCAACACATACCGTACATAGGGAAAGAAGGAGAGACTGCAGAATACAACTGGGATGTAGAGAAAAGATCAACTTAACGAAAAGATCAACGAGGTAGGTCCATTCAAATGTCTGATGGCAGCAGGCACGAAGCTGTTTTTCAGTCGGTTGGTACGTGACCTCAAACCTTTGTATCTTTTTCCTGACGGAAGAAGGTGGAAGAGAGTATGTCCGGGGTGCGTGGGGTCCTTAATTATGCTGATTGCCTTTCTGAGGCAGTGGTAATTATAGATAGAGTCAATGGATGGGAGGCTGATTTGCGTGATGGACTGGGCTACATTCATGACCTTTTGTAGTTTCCTTGGGCAGAGCAGGAACCATACCAAGCTGTGATACAACCAGAAAGAATGCTTTCTATGGTGCATCTGTAAATGTTGATGAGAGTCGTAGCTGACATGCCAAATTTCCTTAGTCATCTGAGAAAGGAGAGTCGTTGGTGGGCTTTCTTAACTATAGTGTTGGCATGGGGGGACTAGGGCAGGTTGCTGGTAATCTGGACACCGAAAAACTTGAAGCTCTCAATCCTTTCTACTTCATTCCCATTCATGTGGACAGGGGCATGTTCTCCACTATGCTTCCTGAAGTCGATGACACTCTCCTTCGTTTTGTTAACATTGAGGGAGAGATTATTGTCGTTGCACCAGTTCACCAGATTCTCTATCTCATTCCTGTACTCTGTCTCGTCATTATTTGAGATCCGACCCACCACGGTGGTGTCATCAGCAAATTTGAAAATCGAGTTGGAGGGGAATTTAGCCACACAGTCATAGGTGTATAAGGAGTATAGTAGGGGGCTGAGGACACAGCCTTGTGGAGCACCAGTGTTGAGGATGACCATGGAGGAGGTGTTGTTGCCTATCCATACTGATTGTGGCCTGTGGGTTAGAAAGTTCAGGATCTAGTCACAGAGGGTGGAGCCGAGGCCCAGGCCACAGAATTTGGAGATGAGTTTCGTAGGAATAATGGTGTTGAAGGCTGAGCTGTAGTCAATAAATAGGAGTCTGACATAGGTGTCTTTGTTATCTAGGTGTTCCAGGGTTGAGTGCAGGGCCAGGGAGATGGCGTCTGCTGAGGACCTGTTGTAGTGGTAGACTGTATTCAATTCAGTGCAGTGGGTATTCAATTCAGGTGGGTGCCTCCCAAGTCCATTGGTGGGCCCCCTCCCTCCACAACACAAATCCTGCCCACCCCATCCTGAACCCCCCCCCATATCAGAGAGCCCCCCCCCCATTCCAGTGACCCCCCTATATCAGAGACTTCCCTATATCAGACAACATCCCAGATCAGAGAACCCCCCATACAAGTGACCCCCCCATATCAGAGTCTCCCCAAATGAACAAACACCCCATATGAGTGACCCCCTATGTCAGAGCCTCCCCCCCCCCAACTAAAAGCTTTCTCTTTGAAAATGAATAGAAGCCTTGAAGAGGGGGTTTAAAGCCTTGTAATGTGTTTTGACTTTCTAACAGCTGCTGCTTTCTAGACATCTGTCTGAGGCAGCAGGTGTATGGGGCAGGTAAGTGAAAAAGCAACCATTTTTCATTGTTTTTGCCTGGATTGCTCTTTAGCTTCCAGGCAGGGGTGATTGATGGTTGTGGGGGAGGGGTATCTTTGTTATCGGGGAAGAAGATCTCTGATATGTGGGGTCCTCTGGTGGGGGGGGGGTCTGTAATGAGGGGGTCCATGATATGGGGGGTCGATGGGGGGAGGTCTCTGATAGCCATGTCTCTGGTGGGAAGGCCTGTTGGGGGGGGTTTGGTGTGGGGATCTGATGGGGCTTCGGGAGGGATCATGTCACCCTCATGCATGCGTGCTGCTGGGGGTGAGGTGACCCAGCAAATCCCGTAGTGCGAGGGGGGGGGGGGGGGGGGGGGGAGAGGATGCCCCTACTTGTCAATGCAGGGGAATTGCATTGTAGGGTGGGGGGGGGGGGGGGGGCGGCAACTGCTACACCTCATTATTGGGTTGCATACTCAAAATGCCAGCCCAATAATGGGATTCAGATTGGAATCCCTTGTGCTCCCCGTCATGCATAAATGTGCATGGCTGGAGAGAGTGAATCTGGGCTTCTGGGCACCACTTCTTGCAAACCAGAAATGATTCAGCTCTGGTGAGAGAAAATATTCATCCAAATGGTGAATCCAGCCCATTGTGTGCTTTACTAACTTTCCTCTCAATCTGTCCTGCCACCTTTAATGACTGATGCACACAGAAATAGATTCCTTTGCTCTTGCACCCCCTTTCACCAGCTGTCTAGTTCCCTGTAATCTTGCATAAATAACGGCCAATGGAAGATCATATTTTCCTGCTCCATAAAAATATTTTAAAATATTCACATGTAATTTGCAGTCTGAGAAGGATTTTAAAAAATCTGCGGATGCCTTATACAGCAAGTTCTGCATTACAGGCACATTTAAAATGTAGCCTTACATAAAAGTACACCAGGTCACCTGTGCCTTAGAGATAACAAAAATGAAAAAATGTGATTGCTGGATATCTGAAATAAAACAGAAAAGTCTGTCTATATTTCAGTGCCTTAAAGCAGTTTGCATAATATAGCTGCTACATTGTGTTGCTTTAGGAGTTTTGTGAATAAGTAGTCAAAGAACATTAGTACTAATGTTGAATCCTGTATTGTTCAGTCGTTGCAATTTAGATGCAGTAAAAGCTTTAGCAGGAACTGTTGCTATGCCACAGAGGTTAGTAATGTGTCAAGTGTTGGCCCACAAACTCCGCCACCAGTTTCAGTGTTAGCTGTCTACAGATCTGGAGCTCGAGGCAATAGCATCGTGGCGAGATTGCAATTCTATTATTTGTGGCGCTGGCTGCTGTCAACCTCCTAAGTCCTTCTGACACATCGCTGAAATGGGAGTCACACAATGATCTCTTCTTAAGGAAGATGCATTTTCTCTCTGGGGCAAGAACTGTGCTTAATGGCTGCCAGCACAGCAGACATTGCTTTGTTAAGGCGGCAGATGTGCTCTTATTAGAAATGTAGACACTCAAGAGGGCGGAACAATACATATATGTCAACTAATTGTTGCCATTTTAACCTTTCCAATGGTTCGTTGAGTGATTTGGAATAATTAAAAGTATTCTTGTTGTATCACATCAGCAATGAAAAGCATCATTGCAGTTGACTGCAAACTGAATTAAATTATTGTTGATGTATTATTGAAAGGTCTATTTCCCAACATAAAATTTTCCGAATGCTTCTCCTTTGTAATTCAGAAATAAGCTTTTGGTTACCTGTTTTCAATGCGACAGCGTATCACTACTGTGACCAACAGTGCAAAGAGCATTTGATTACTGCTAATGATAGGAGACATAATAACATGGTATGGCAAAAGTCACATTATAAAGAGTTCCAACACATGTTTCTTCAGGCAGCACCATCTAACACCTGACAGGAAGGTTCACAAGGTACAGTCATACTCTCCCCCTAGTCTGAGCAGAACAATTGAGCGAGGCTCAAAGAGAAGACATATCAAAAGTATTTTATATACATTGACAGGGCTCTAGCTGATTATACTTAAAAGCTTTGTGCACAACTATAGAATAATTATTTTTGTTGAAATATAATGGGGGTTAAGTCGGTTGCTGGCTGGCAAAAACAGGCACGGGGATCGTGATTTGCAATGCTTGTTCAACATAATACAAAGCAGTACACTGACTTCATGCTGCCAGCTCATATGAATGATTGCTGCATGCAGCCTGTGCTAACTTACTGGCACTAATTAATGCTAGCCTGCACCTCTTGTATGGGGAGGTTATTGTGGCTGGAAGCAGTTCCTGGCAGTGTGCAGGAAGTGAAGCTGGGCTGGGAGAAAATGAAGAATGGCAGAACATGGGACAGAGCGAGCTCCAATGCTTTCTGACACTAGTTGCAATGCAGGCTTGATGGATTAGGTGCAAAATGGATGAGATCCAATATCCACAAGGAGCCAGGAGGCCATCCAAACACACGTTCAAAAGGCAATGGAAACAAATATAGCTACAAATATTAATGCCAGGAGTCAAGCCCCAACAACCTGGATGCAGTGTTGCAAGAAATTTATGAAATTTGCACGAGTGGTCAGTCGAGCCTTTTAGAAAACTTATTGAATGTCAGTCTACATTTTTGGTTACATTTCTCAAATGCCTCTACTGCACCACCAATCTCCCAATTCATCATGGGCTGGAACTATGTGTTCATTGTTGTCGTGACAGCCATCTATTTTTTGGATGCTTCCTCAGCCTTTTTTCTCTCTTTGGCACTAATTTTGGTTGAGCTTTCTCAGTCTAATTCAGCACCTATTTTCTTTATAATGTTTGGGTTTCACTCACAAACATTTGTTGCCACAATGTCATATTTTGTGGTTCCCAGAAGTTCAAATAAATGAGTATGAATCCGCCCAATGTATTGCTCAATTGTTGCTAAAAAATATTCCACATACTTTGTTACAAGAAACAAAAGAAGCATTTATTCTTCTGTCACTAATTCAGAAGTATGGGCGGTACGGTAGCACAGTGGTTAGAACTGCTGCCTCACCAGCACGGTGGTGCAGTGGTTAGCATTGCTGCCTCACGGCACCGAGGACCCAGGTTCGATCCCGGCTCTGGGTCAGTGTGTGTAGAGTTTGCACAACCCAAAGATGTGCAGGGTAGGTAGATTGGCCACGCTAAATTGCCCCTTAATTGGAAAAAATGAATTTGATACTCTAAATTAATAAAAAACGAGAACTGCTGCCTCACAGTGACAGGCACACAGGTTGAATTTTGGCCTCGGGTAACTGTCCATGTGGAGTTTGCACTTTCTCCCCATGTCTGCGTGGGTTTCCTCCGGGTGCTCCGGTTTCCTCCCACAATCCAAAGATGCGCAGGTTAGATGGATTGGCTGTGCTATATTGCCCCTTAAGCGTCCAAAAATTTTAGGTGGGGTACTGGGTTATGGCATAGGGTCAGGGTGTGGGCTTATGTAAGGTATTGTTTCCAAGGGTGGTGTAGACATTATGGGCGAATGGCCTTCTTCTGCACTGTAGAGATTCGATGATTCTATTCATAGAATCATAAAACGATTCTAAGAATGACTGCCATTTCTTTATGATGCTGATCTTCTGTTGTTCATGGGAAATGAATGAGAAAGATACACTGATTATGATTAAATTAGTTCCTGGTTTATTTTGTGACTGTGTAAAAGAAAAATGGTAAACATGCAATGAACAGGGATTTTGAATAGAAAATGTGAAAGGTTTCTGTTTGCCGCATGAAGGAAAGCAATTTTATATGAGGCATTGGGGATTATTTTGGCCAAAGTGTGAAACATGTGCTATTATTATTATGAATTACAGTGCCAAAGTGACTAGCCTTTTTGAAACCCCAGATTTGGCATATAAATTTGCTCCTAATTGCTGATTACAATGATTTGAATGTGGCCCTCATCTTGTCCAGACCAAGGGGAACCCCCAGAAAGATGCTCATAATCTGCCCCCTCTTACCTCTGGTGATTCCTATAAGATGTCCAATGAGGGAGAATAGGACATTACCTAATTGTTTTAGGCTAAGTGCTTTGGAATAAATATTGACTGAACATTGATGAGGCCTTGACAAAATGTCCTAGAAAATCTCCCAATGGCGTTTCCAGCCCCATCACCAACAAGCATGAAATGATAAGCAGCTCTTTCAGTAACATTTGAATTGACATCAACGTTGTGATTACTCCTGAATAGCTCTTACGGGAGGGGGTTAGTCAAAGCATTAGCCTCTTTAATAAGCATCAGTCGGCACTTGACGTGGCAGTCAGCTGTTTAACAACATTTGTGTGGCTTCGCTTAGTGTTAGCTTCAACTCCTTTATCCAGATAATCTCTTGTATTAAACACGGGCTAAACCAGCATTTCAATTGAAGACCCCATCTTGTCCACCTCTTTATACCACTGAATTATTTGGCAATAATTACACTAGGAGTACACCGCGTGCTGTCGGGACGCCTGAGGCCCACCCCCCCCGATGCTGTGTCCCTGATGTGCCTAGTTCCCGACCTCGTCGGTTGCGTTTGGTATTTTCTTTCGGAAACCCGGCGTGGCGGCTGTGGACTACATCCAGCAGCCACAGTCGGGGTGGGGGGGGGGGGGGGTGGAAGAGAAAGCAGATCCGTGGGCAGGGCGGGGCTTTGGTAGCACTGGGGGAACTGGTGTGGGGGTCGTCGGGGGGTGGCAGGCCTGACCAAGGGTGGTCTCTATTTGGCAGGCTGGGTCCGCGCGCGGCCGGGACCATATTACATGGCCAACGACCCGGCAATTCTCCGGTCGGGGACTGTAGGCTGTGTGCCTGCTAGCCCCCCCCCCACCAAACGGAGGATTGGTGGCCGTTTTGCCTCATTTCTTTCTTTCGTAAATCGCCACCGTTCCCACGCCGGCGTCAGCACTTAGTCTTCAAATTGGAGAATCTAGCCTTTTGTCTTTGAAATATGCTGCATAGATTTGGGTGCAAATAGAACCAATTGGTAATTATGATTCACCGGCATTAAATAATTAGACAGTGTCTCACCTATTATTGTATTGGATGCTCCTTGGTCTGTCGATGCTGTATTCACCAGTCCATCGAAATGTGAGATCAAATTAGTTATGGAAAACGGCCAACAGGCAGAAAGAGAGAGAAAGACTTTTTAATGTACAATTAGACATTACATTATAATCCTGCAATAGTAATTTCAGTAAAACAACAAGAAATATGCTTCCTTCCGTTAACATAAATTTAAAATGAGAAATAAATTATTTATATATTTCCTATTTGAGAGAATATTTAAACTGCATTTCATTTGAAGTGAAGACTGATAACATGAAGCAAACATGTCGACACACTGGGGCTGATTCTATTGTGACCAAATTGGCATCAACTAACCATGGAACATCCAAAATGGTCAGATTGTCGCCCTGTTAATGTCATGCACCAGTTGCCACCATTTTAAGCTGCCTACTGCTGATCACCTGAAGGTCTGACCTGTTTAGCAGTAAACATTTTTAAGGTGCAAACTGGCGTCTTATAATGTTCACCAGACTCCATTTTTCTTTTAATGACAGAATTGATTGCAGTATGTGTTGTACACCCTTCAGCCCAGTTCAGCTAACTATAAAGGAGAAAATTTCCATAACTGTTGACTCTTATATAAATTTTGTCTTTATAAAACTAAAATGAACTTGAGCACTTTGGTGGCCCTCACAGAAATAATCCCTGCCCTTGCCACTCTCAGCTCCTCCCACCGTCACTATTATGAACATCCACCTCCCCATGCCCACCTTCCAATTCCTCTGCCCCTTACCCAGACATACCTGTTGGTGGAGGCTTCAGCTATTTGACACCTTGAATTTAATGGTTCTATTTAAATGAAGGTCAGACCTCGAAATAGACCAGCTTTCTGGTTCACTGCAAGCCTGCTGCAAGTTATCACTGATTTAGTGGATATTCCTTTTTCTGCTCGTTTTACTAATTCTCCACTAAAATAGTGGAAGTATATGTGTCATGTGACACAGTAAATGTCCATCCATGAATGTCATCTGTTCTTTTAAGGCTTCCATTTCTTCAGTATCCAATTTCATCTTTGGCATCCATGAATCAGAGACAGCCTTGTGTAAATACATAAACCTGCTTTATGTGATCGATATTTAAAACCAAGTCAAATTTCGGTTAACAGCAAAGACTTCGCACAAAATTAAATGCAACACATTGGTCTGAGGCCTTTTGGAATGGTGTCACAAGAGTAGGCAGTCTGATGTACCTATTGTGGCAGTGCCCTCGAGTGGCGCATATTTAGTCAGAAGTATTTACACTTCAGAGCCACATGTTCGCAGCCCCAAGTTGTTTTGCGGGCCAAATTCTAAAAGCGCATTCTGAAATCACCATGTTTTTATCCTGCTTACTTCTTGAAGCTGTCATAGAAAAATCCTGCAATAATACCATTAAGTAAGTTTGTAGGTGTTTAGTTCTTCATTAAAGCTCATGGCCGAGTTCTGATGACTAAAAATGAAATCATATTCTTCCTTGCCTCTTTAAATATTTGATATTTATTTTAATTCAGGACTTATTTGTCATGAAAAATCTTATTTTGGCATATCAATATGATGAAAATTGAAATACTAAACCTTGTGCTATTGCTCCTTAGTTCATTTACTGATTCAGTGTTTAAACACGAAAATAACACAAACAATTAACAAAGCATATTGGCGTAGGAATTTCAGATGTTGGTTTTAGTGGATGAATACATTCAGCGGGCATTCTTCCCCGTTATTTCAATAGAATTCTAAACTTGCTTAAAAGCAAGCAGATTAACATAGCAATAGTGATGTTGTGGAAATGTATCAAACATCATCATTTAAATATCAGCATTAACAATTTGCAGGCTTTATTTCAGAAAAGAGATGTTAACTGTGTTCTGTCTGCATGTGAAATCTGTAAACAAAATGATGGGACTTCTGAACAAAGCATGTGTAAGGTGATTGACAAACATAAATATATTCGGATCAGGGATCTATCCAATTAGAGCCATTGAAAAAATCGGCATGGGGCATGATTAAAAAAAAAATTTAGAGTACCCAATTCATTTTTTCCAATTAAGGGGCAATTTAGCATGGCCAATCCACCTAACCCTGCACATCTTTGGGTTGTGGGGGCAAAACCCACGCAAACACAGGGAGAATGTGCAAACTCCACACGGACAGTGACCCAGAGCTGGAATCGAACCTGGGACCTCGGCGCCGTGAGGCAGCAATTCTAACCACTGTGCCACCGTGCTGCCCGGGTATGGGGCATCATTGTGTACCGGTATGTAAAAAAATATCGATCTCTTCAACGGAATCTGATTTTATGATTCGCATTGTGCCTGGATTTGATATCTATTGACACGAAAACATTTGCAATATAATAATTTCCCTGTGATAATATTTTAAAAAAATTCTAGGACCTGTCGATATATGCTGGGGATTATGATTCCATGGTTGACAGTAACTATTTCCCTCTTCCTCCTGCTGCCATACCTAACTGGGCATTTATCACATTGTAGAACTAGAATGAAAGGGAGCACTCCTCTGGACCTCACAGAAATAATGCCTGTGTTATGTATCTGGGAATAGATTCTTGCTGGTTCTGTGTCATGTGATGTGTAGTGACCTCAGCAGAGTGCGTGGGCTTTGATCAGATCTCCATCTTGGTTGTATGAGCAACACCCTTAATAAACCTCTCATCATGTTTTACAAGAATCCAGAGTGTAGCACCTCCATACCTTTTCTCTTTGCCGCAACAAAGAAATATAACAAGAGGGAAAACTGCCGACGAGGATTGAGGCAGAAACTGGAAAGAAGAATTTCATCGACTAATTGTGGGTGGCATCGGAAATGCCAATGGAAGATTTGTGCGACTGGACTCTCGCACCCACGCAGACATCAGGCAAAGCACTGCCGCCAATGTGAATGTTTAACAAAGGTTATTGACAGCAACTGTGAGTAAGGAAACCGACAGTTGGGACCACTTGCTTGCTTTGGAGTGAGTAGGGTCTGGGCTACAGGGAACGCGCACATTGTAAAGCTTCATGGGCTGTGGGGAATGGGGATTTCGAAGTTTGCCGACTCTGCACAGGGCACTACTCAGGAGAAAAGTTAAAATGCTGAGGCATAAAAGGGAAACATTTCCAAGTTGCTTTTTCAAACGGATTGTTTGTGCCAGACTTTCCAACACAGTGGGAAGGGATAATGGGGGGCGGGGGGGGGGGGGGGGGGGGGGGGGGAGTGTAGACCCTACGAGCTGTGATCCATAACTGGTGGGAAAACAGGTGCTAAGGACACATTTGATGAGGATTATGAAACATGGAATTTATGTGAAAAAAAATTCCAATTGTTTATACTATCTCATCAGACAGTGGAGGATCTAATGCTCACAACATTTCTCAGCTCAGGTGGACACCAAACATTTATACTGCTATAGAATTATGATCACCCAGCGAAACCAGGAGATACGTCTGACAGTGAATTAATGACAATCTTATTGGGACATTTCTATTATCGATTGCAGAAAGGTTCCAATTCCACCACTGTAATCAGGAAGAAAGTGAAACCATTTTACATTTTGTAGAGTCCTTAAGGAGACTAGCTAGATATTGTGACTTTTGTACAACACTTGATGATACTCTTTGAGACAGGCTGGTTTGTGGGTTGCACAGTGAAGCTATTCAGAGGAAGCTTACTGGAAATGATTTAACTTTAAAAGTCACTGTGGAAGTTGCCACATCTACGGAGCTTGCAAGAAGAGAAGATTCCCAGATAGGGGCTGAAGTGAAGATCCACAAAATGTACACATCACAGAACAGGGGTGCAAAGATGCAATCATGTCACCATTATACACAGCTTAAGTACTCAGCGGGGTAATTCTGGAGTAAGTAGCATACATGCAAGAACTGTGGCAAGAAGAACCATATTGCCGAGGCATGTTGGGCTCAGAACATGTCTACAGCGAGGAAGTGTAAGAAGAGCAATACAAGTAAACAATCTACTCACGTCTACAAATTAGTGGATGAAACTCATGGGGCGGGATTCTCCGACATCCCGCTGGGTCGGAGAGTCACCGGGGGGACGGCGGCGTGAATCCCGCCCCACCGCTCCGACGCCGGCTGCCGAATACTCCAGCGGCAGTTTTTTGGTGGAGGAGGGGATCACGTCGGCTGGTTGGGGCCATTGTCAATGCCCCCCCCCCCCCCCCCAACAATTCTCCGGGCCCCGATGGGCTGAGCGGCCGCCTGTTTTGGGCCAGTCCCGCAGGCGTGGGTAAGACATGGTCCATGCCAGCGGGACCTGTCTCTGAGGGCAGCCTGTGGAGTCCTCAGGGGGGCGTGGGGGGATTCGGTTATGGGGAGGGCCCACAAAGTGGCCTGGCCTGCGATCGAGGCCCACCGATCTGCGGCGGGCCTATGCTGTGGTGGGCATTCTTTCCCTCCGTGCCAGCCTCTGTAAAGCTCTGTCATGGCCGGCGCGGAGAAGAAACCCCCTGTCTATGCGCAGGGATCACACCAGCGGTTCTGCGCATAAGCCAGAACACGCTGGCACTCCCGCCCATGCGCCAACTCGCGCCGGCTGGCGGAGGCCCTTTGGCGCCGGTTGGCATGGCGCCAACCACTCCAGCGCCGGCCTAGCCCCCGGAAGTGCGGAGGATTCCGCAACGTCCAGGTGGCCTGATGCCGGAGTGCTTCATGCCACTCTTTGGCGCCGGTACGGCCTGCCCGCCGGTTGGGGGAGAATCCCGGCCATGATCACTCAAAAGACAGTGAAACCGAGCTTCTGCAAGTGCTTAAGCTTGGTGTTTTGTCAATTCTGGGTTATCAACACCTTTTTGGGCATATCCAAAACTTGATGATCATGAAATTAAAATGGAAGCGGATATGGGCACAGCAGTATCACACATTCCTGAGACAATTTAGCATCAATAGCTGAAGCCCCTGCCTTTAAACCCATTAAATGGGATCCTTACAGTGTACACTGAATAGGTCGTACTATTAAAAGGGTGCATTATGGTGAAAGTAGAAGCAAATGGACAGACAGGGAAGTTACTTCTACCCCGTTGTTCGTGGAAATTTTCCTCCTCTATTTGGCAGAGCATGGTTGGCTAAGATTTGGCTTAACTGGGAAACAGTTAATCAATCATTGGATTCAAAGAGCAAATTGTAACAATTTACAGATTAGTAAGAACAGGAGTCACTGGATTTGCGACAAGTGGTTGGGAGACGCCATCGTTCCTGTATTAAAATAGGATGGTTCAGTGAGAATTTGCAGATTTTTAAAACTGCAATTAGCCCACTTTTGTGCATAGATCATTATCACTGTTGCTGATTGAAGACCTGTTTTCCGGATTTTCTGGAGGACAGAACTTCAGTAAAATTGATCTTTCACAGGCATATCCGCGGATGAATGTGGCTGCCAAATCTCAGCCATTACTCCGTGTCGTAACACACAAAGGCTGTTTATTACAGAAGACCTCCTTTTGGAATAACATTATTTTGATGCTCTTTTTCAAAGATCCATGGATCAAATTCGAAGTGGGTTGAATGGGGTACAATGTTGTTGAAATGATATACTCATCACCAGTTCGAGTGAAAAGGAACACTTGGAGAATTTGGAAACTCCCCTGAAGTGGGTACGGAGCCACAACCTGAGTGTGAAGGAAAAGTGTGACTTTTTCAAGTCATTCATTAGTTACCTTGGGCATATTATTGACAAAGACGGATTACACATTGAACCAAAGAAAATGGCAGCAATCTTAGAAGCACCGCATCCTCAAAATGTGACACCGTCAATGTCGTTTATAAGATTGACCAATTATTATGGTAAATCTGTGCTGAATTTAGCAACTTGGTTGACGCCTTTACGTACTTTGCTATGTGTGAAACAGGCATGGTACTTGTCAGAAGAATGTGAAATGGATGGAACAAAGTGAAAGAAGCTTGACTGAAGTCAGCTGTTGGTTCATTATAATCCAAAAATAAAGTTGCACTTAGCTTGTGCTGCCTCACCCTATGAAGTTGGTCCAGTGGTCTCACACATATGTCTTTAGGATAGGAACGACCAATAGTATTTGCTTCACGCACTCTTCCTGGCGTAAAAATGAATTACGCTTAGCTAGAAAAGGAAGCTTTGAGCATTATTTTCCGTGTAAGAAAGTTCCAGCATTACCTTTATTGGCATAACTTTACCCTTTTGATGGATACTCAAGCCTCGACTACAATCTTTGGGCCGTATAAATATCTTCTTTGGCAGCTGGTAGATTGCAAAGATGATCATTGATATTGTCGACACACACTTACAATATCCAATATCGCAAGTCAGAGCAACATGCAAATGCTGATGCGTTGCCACGGTTGCCGTTACAAGACAGGCATGATCCAGAAGAAAACTTTGTCAATATTTTGTATTTTGCGCTCATGTATAGTGCACCTGTGACTTCATTTTAAGTTCAAAGATACGCAAGAACCGATCCAGTGATGGGGAAGGTGATGGACTTGGTCCAGAAAGGAACGCTGTAGATGTTCATAAGAAAAATCCAGACCTCAAGCCGTGCATCACACAAAGACTTGGGTTGACAGTACAGAATGGATTTCTATTATAGGGAATCTGTGTATTTATTCTTCCTTTAGTAGAGTCCTTGACCAACTGCCTGAGGGACACCTTTATGTGGCAAGGATGAGAAATTGGCACGCAGTTATTTTTGGTGGCCAGGATTAGATCCTCAAATTGAAGAGAAAGCAGGTAATGCCAATCTTGTGCAAAACTAAGGAATACTCCACCATCACTACCATTCCATTTGTGCGAATGGCCGACTCAACAGGGAATGCGCATTGATTATGCTGGTCCACTGGAGGGAGACATGTTCTTAGTGATTGTAGACATGCTCTTGAAATAGCCACAAGTCTCAATTATGAAGTCAACGACGACTGACTAGACAATTGAGAAACTAAGTTAAATGTTCACAAGATTTGGAACACGGGAGCAGTTCTCAGTGATAGTGGCGTGAAGTTTACTTCAAAGGAGTTTGAGGACCATTCGAAAGGGAAACAGTTTATGCCATATCAAGTCAGCTACATATCATCCAGCAATGAATGAAGTGGCTGAACATTTTGTTCAATCATTAAAGCATTCTATCAAAGCACCAGGGCACATTATCATGAAGAGTAAACAAATTTCTAATATCTTACAGGAACACTGTACACGCTACCTTGCAAAGTTCACCAGCAGTGTTGCTGTTTGAGAGGAAACTACAAACACAGTTTGATTTGTTAACTCTACTAGATTGTCAAATGACAACAAGAAGCACAAATTTCTAGGAGGGAGAAAATCCTCTAAAAAGAGAGTATTCAACCAGGGAGTGTGTTAGCTAGAAGTTATACCACGAAAGGGAAATAGGTACCAGCTATGATCCCAAGTCAAATATCATACACTGTGCAGACGGATGATGAAAGAGGTTGGCGATGTCATGCTGATCGGTTACTTGCTGCGTGAAACTTCTCAAGAGGATCAACCTTGAGGAGATCTAGAGAGCTTTCCTTTGGAATGGAGACCAGAGACATTGATGAGATCAGATTCTGTTTCTGAGGACTTTTAAACACCTTTAGTGACAGATGCTGAAATAACTACCGAAGAAGTCCCATCTACAGAAAGGATTGAGGCAACCTTTGAGCTCACAAATAGCCGAGTTCAAGAATGCCAAATTCTACCAAAAAGGAATAGACATCCATCACAGACACTGTCTGAAAATGTTTGTGTCATTTTGGGTGACTTCGACAGGGTGTTTCTTGATGGGCCACGTTTGTGAGATTGTGGCCCGTACTCAATGGCACTTTGTGCCAAAACTAAGTCCCCATGAGGTTCTCGACATTACTCACTCCTTCGCCATCTGATTCACCAGACTTGTGTCTCAGTTTCTTGTTGCTAACAAGAGGGAGCTACTTTTAAATACTCCCTCACTACTCATTCTCACAACACACAAGCATGGCAGCGCACAGACTCTTCGCTTTGGAGATGAACCTGGCCAATGTCGTCGATGAGAGGTGGGAGACCCTGCTCCCAGCTGCCCTTTCACCAAGATGACCTGCTAAATATAGGGCAGCACGGTAGCATAGTGGTTAGCACAAATGCTTCACAGCTCCAGGGTCCCAGGTTCGAATCCCGGCTTGGGACACTGTCTGTGTGGAGTCTGTACGTTCTCCCCGTGTCTGCGTGGGTTTCCTCTGGGTGCCCCGGTTTCCTCCCACAGTCCAAAGATGTGCAGGTTAGGTGAATTGGCCAGGCTAAATTGCCCTCAGGGTCCAAATTCCCCTTAGTTTTAGGTGGGGTTACTGGGTTATGGGGATAAGGTGGAGGTATAGGCTTGGGTAGGCTGCTCTTTCCAAGAGCCGGTGCAGACTTGATGGGCCGAATGGCCTCCTTCTGCACTGTAAATTCTATTCTCTAAAGTGAGTTGTTAATGTCGGACAAAATTACTCTTTCCTCTCACTGACCACATGTCCATTGTTTTGCAGGATCTCAATCTGATATGGCCGGGTCATCCAGAGTTGTTCTCCCCCTTGCGACCCAAGAGATTACCTCGGAGGAGAGCTCCGAAGAGACCACCATCGAGGCATCACAGCTATCACCCCACCTTCCACCAGCGTAGAGACACACACCTCAGTGAGTGACATTAGTTGACAGGTTTCTGGAGCACAACCTGGTGAGCAACACACAGTTGCAGATGCACATCAGGTAAAGGCAGGAACATACAAGGGAGTCAGCAGTCAGAGGTCTGCTGGATCTCAGGACTCAACTGGGTCCCAGTCAGATGCTGAGCCTCTCGACAAGGTGCAAATGACAGGTTACAGCCATGAGAATCAGGAGGGGATGTGAGCTACATTCCGGCGACTGAGTAGCCGATCGGAGGAGTCCCAAAGGCTGCAGATGCAGGAGATGGTGTCGACAATGCATGGAACAGAGGCCAACACTGCTCGGGTGGCGATCGCAGTGGAAAGCCTGCTCCACGATGTCCGTGTCTTCAGTGGTGGTGCCAAAGGCATGGCTCAGTCTGTGACGGCCACAGCTGAGGGCCTTGACATCATGTCCCAGTCACTGAGGCACATGTTCCAGATGCAGGTGGACTTTGCCGAGGCCCTGCAGAGCATGGCCAAGTCACTGAGAACCATTGCTGAAGGCAACAATACCATGGTGTTTGTTCCTACCAGCCAGGCTGAGATAGGCGCCCTCCAGAAAACGACTAAACCCAAGCAACTTTAAATAATAGTATCAATTTCAAAAAAGCTACAAATCAAACTCACATTTGAACAAATCCCAAAAGATGTTTGTATTTGAGTAGAATACCTTGACCCTCCTGCAGAGACTCCATTGATATAAAATAAATAACATCTGTAACAACTGTATCAAATTGTAATGAATTAAGCTGTTTAGAATCCCTTTAGTCCCATGTCAGAATTGAAGAAGCTAATATTGTGTTATAGCCGGGGCGGCACGGCAGCACAGTGGTTAGCACAGCTGCCTCACGCCGCCAATGATCTAGGTTCAATCCCAGCCCCAGGTCACTGTCCGTGTGGAGTTTACACATTCTCCCTGTTTCTGCGCGGAACTCATCCCCACAACCCAAAGATATGCAGGGTGGGTGGATTGGCCGCGCAAAATTGCCCCTTAATTGGAAAAAGTAAAAAATAAATATTGAGCTATAGCCGAGATAAAACTTCTCGAACAATTTATTTTTGCTGATTAGTTTAGGGAATTAAGTATCATTTGGGAGTATTGGATTGTTACTTTTTTAAAAAGGTGAATTTATTTAGATCATTTCACTTCGTCGACAAAGCGAAAAACTGAGACAAATTCATGTAGTGTTAATAGTCTAGCGTCACAATCTTCCTAGATATTATCACTCACAGACGTAAATCCAATAGCTCTCAACTGGTGCTCATGGTGAATCCATGTTCGGACTTACATGTATCATCTCTTTCAGCTGATCTCTGTTTGTTACAACTCTTGTCTGTTGCTGTTACCACAGGTTCCATTTCACGCTGAGTACTGTTCTGTGTTTCCTTCTGCTTCTTTGCTAGTTTCCTTTATGTTTGCAGGAAGATAAAGACAATTTGGTACTTTGAAATAAATTTTATCAAACAGCCATCTTATCAAACAATATTTGTTGATTGCAAAAAAAAAGGCCGGCCCTCTAAGAAATAAATCTCAGTGCAATGATGAGCATTCTTTAAATCTGAAACCGCAGCTGCTTTTATTGTGTTTAAAGAGTCCAGAAATTAATTATGCATAACTGACATGCCTATGTTGACTGTGGTGTTCTATTATAAACCTTCCAAGTGCTGTCTCTGAAGTCATGTTCAAAAGTATGAATAGTTACATTTCTATGAATTTATCCCACATGGAATTTCATTTTTGACAGAAATGTGCTGTTAAAAATTCCTCTGCTTCCAAAAGGAACATCAAATCTCCCTGTTCTGATTTATAGTTGCAAGTTTTCCACCTGTGCAAAGGCTCTGCATTACTTATTGTGGTGCAGTTTTAATAAATGGATAACATTCAATATTTCTTTCTAGCCCTTCAGAAATTTGTGGATTTTATACAGGCGTGGTTGGAATCTTTTGTTCTTTACACAGGACAATGCTTGTACTGCTTGAAAACCATTGTATAGAACCATTTTAACATAGAAATGCTATCATTTGACAATTGCAGCATAGCTACTTCCATTCCTTCTTGCTCCCTCACATGTGCACTATAAATGGTTATCAACAAAAGCACAGTGAGACAGCAGCCATTACCTTGGGAAAGAATTTTTAAATTGCTCGACAGTTTTCATTCTGATGTATACCGTGGTAACTTTATTTCAGAGCTAACATGGGGTAGATTTTCAGCTTCACGGACGGGGCAGTAATCTGGCGTAATGAATTGACCTCCCATTGAACTGCTTGATTTTCTGTCCATTGAAACAAAAGGGTTCTATAAATGACCGCCAATTCCCTCTGCCAGATTACTGCTCAGGCTGCGAAAACGAATATCCTTTGCCTTTTAATTTCAAACACTTTCTCTTTCGTTTGCTGTCCAATTTCTTTCTCCCTTTTATCTCTCTTGAAGGTGCCCACGCAGCCCTGGATCAAACTAAAATGGTTCTTCAATGCACTTAACATTGATCCATTTAGGGAGACCGGCTTTTCTGCTCTGAAATGTGTTGGGAGGGCAATGCATGCGGCCATCCTATTAAAAATGTGCCAGTGTCATAAAAGAAAATGCCACCTGGAGCATTCAAAAATGTATGCTGCAGATAATATTGAGCAATGAATGATTTTGATTTGTTTGCCAAGCATCTGTAACTATTTGTTAACATTGGTCATTTAATATGATGCACATATTACTGCAAAATTTATGAGTTTACAACTGTGTCAATATAAACTGGCACTGGATTTATGATCTGGAACTTCACACACTGACCAACATACTCCTCCCTTTGCTCCTATACTGACAATTGTAAATCACTTGAACAAAAGCCTTTCTTTTATTTAACTACACGGAGGATAGAGTAGAGCTTCAAAAGGGCATAGACAAGTTGGTGGAATTGGCGGACATGTGGCAGATGAAGTTCAATGCAGAGAAACGTGGAGTGATTCATTTTGGTAGTAAGAAGTAAAGGGCACAATTCGAAATGGGATGCAAGAGCAGAGGGGTTGCATAAATACACAAGTAATTGAAGGTGGCAGGTCAGGTTAAGAAGGCAATTAATAAAGTACATAATAATAATAATCTTTATTATTGTCACAAGTTAGCTTGC
This sequence comes from Scyliorhinus canicula, assembly GCF_902713615.1. Classification (NCBI taxonomy): domain Eukaryota; kingdom Metazoa; phylum Chordata; class Chondrichthyes; order Carcharhiniformes; family Scyliorhinidae; genus Scyliorhinus; species Scyliorhinus canicula. The sequence goes on from NC_052152.1 coordinate 181,455,911, forward strand.
ACTAACAGTGCAATGAAGTTACTATGAAAATCCCCTAGTCACCACACTCCAGCGCCTGTTCGGGTACACTGAGGGAGAATTCAGAACGTCCAATTCACCTAACAAGCACATCTTTTGAGACTTTTGGGAGGAAAACGGAGCACCTGGAGGAAACCCACGCAGACACGGGGAGAATGAGAGTGGCGGCACGGTGGCACAGTGGTTAGCACTGCTGCCTTACAGCGCCAGGGTCCCAGGTTTGATTCCCACCTTGGGTCATTGTCTGTGTGGATTTTGCATGTTCTCCCCGTGTTTGTGTGGGTTTCCTCCGGGTGCTCCGGTTTCCTCCCACAGTCCAAAGATGTGCAAGTTAGGTGGATTGGACATGCCAAATTTCCCTTTGGGGTGAGGTTCTTGGGCCTAGTTTGGTTGGTCTTTCAAAGGGACAGTGCAGACTCGATGGGATGAATGGCATCTTTCTGTACTGTAGAGATTCTATGATTCTATGAAATTGCAGAATCCGCACAGACCCAAGCTGGGAATCGAAACTGGGAGCCTGGTGCTGTGAAGCAACAGTGCTAACCACTGTGCTACCATGCGCCCGTATCCTAGGCTTTATTAATTGGGGCTTAGAATACAAGAGCATGGAAGCTATGTTTAAACTGTATAAAACTTGGAATCTTGCATCCTGTTTTGGGTGCCACACTTGGAAGGATGTGAAGACACTAAAGAGAGTGGGGAAATGATTCACAAGGATGGTTCCAGTGAAGAGGAACTTAGATTCTGAAAGCTAGATTGGAGAAATTAGAACTGTTTTCCTCGGGGAAACATATGAAAGGATTAAAAATGAGAGGCCAAAGATTTAAAGGAATCATAGAATCCCTACAGTACAGAAAAAGGCCTTTCGGCCCATTGAGAATTCCCCGATCCTTTGAAAGATCCCTCCCTCGGCCCTATCCCCACCCTGCAACCTTACATTAAGGGGCAATTTAGCATGTCCAATCTACTTAACCTGCACATCTTTGGACTGTGGGGCGAAACCGGTGGACCTGGAGGAAACCCAAGCAGGCATGAGGAGAAAGTGCAAACTCCACACAGACAGCCACCCAAAGGCGAGAATCAAACCTGGGTGCCTGGCACAGTGAGGCATCAGTGCTAACCACTGTGCCACCTTGCCATCCACAGAAATAGTAGAAGAATGAAAAATGACAGGAGGAACAGTTTTTCCAAGCAGTGAGCAGTTAAGGTCTGGAAAGCACTGCCTAAGACTGTACTGGATACATATTCAATGGAAGCATTCAAAAAGGAATTAGGAAGTTACCTAAAAAGAAAGAATGTGCAGGAAGAAGTTGGGAGAATGGCATTAAGTGAATTGCTTATCCGGAGAGCTGGGCAGACACAATGGATCGAATGATGTCCCATTGCACTGTACTCATTCTGTGATTGTGTGAAAACAGATGATTTCATCATTATCACAATGCTGTTCATAGGAACTTGCTTTGTCCAAATTGTCGGGTCTGTTTTCCACATTACACTGGTGATTACACTCAAAAAGCACTTCATTGCTCGTAAAGCACTTTGGGACGTGGAAAGCTTTCTATAAATGCAAGTCTTTCTTTCTTTTCAGTTAATTTGTGAAGTGTAATCACTAGCTTCCAAAACAGCACTAATTACATTGACTAGCAGTAATTTCAATCGAGAATCACCGACTCTATTTTTCAGAAAGCTCTCAATGAGTTTTTCATCTTCTGAAGTTCATCTAACTCATTTACAATTCATGTCATGTCTCTATCCTTTCATAAAAACTAACCTCACATTCGCAATTTTTCTGATTCCCAGGTATACTCCTTGTCAGCAAAGAGTTAAAGAGTTACAGATTATATCTGTGAATCTCCTGCCTGTTCAGTCCTTTAGTTTTGTACAATTCTTAGGGCAAAGCGTGTTGTGTTATGTAATATGTGTTCATTAGCTGCATGTTTGCATATCATGACAAAGTGCAGTAGCCCATTGACCATCAATTCCTCAATTGTCTTCTCAAATCTTTGTTTTCTGATTGCTACATCCATTAGTACTTCCACTTATACCTCTTCCATCCTAATCACTGCATCTGGAATCCTCCCACATTTCTCTTGTGAAAATGAATGTAAAGAATTAGTTAAATGAATCAGCTACTGCCGGTGAGCCTAACGTCTGTGGTGGGTAAAGTCTTGGAGAGGATTATAAAAGATACGATTTATAATCATCTAGATAGGAATAATATGATTAGGGATAGTCAGCATGGTTTTGTGAAGGGTAGGTGATGCCTCACAAACCTTATCGAGTTCTTTGAGAAGGTGACTGAACAGGTAGACGAGGGTAGAGCAGTTGATGTGGTGTATATGGATTTCAGTAAAGCATTTGATAAGGTTCCCCACGGTCGGCTATTGCAGAAAATACGGAGGCTGGGGATTGAGGGTGATTTAGAGATGTGGATCAGAAATTGGCTAGTTGAAAGAAGACAGAGAGTGGTAGTTGATGGGAAATGTTCAGAATGGAGTTCAGTTACGAGTGGCGTACCACAAGGATCTGTTCTGGGGCCGTTGCTGTTTGTCATTTTTATAAATGACCTAGAGGAGGGCACAGAAGGTTGGGTGAGTAAATTTGCAGACGACACTAAAGTCGGTGGAGTTGTAGACAGTGCGGAAGGATGTTGCAGGTTACAGAGGGACATAGATAAGCTGCAGAGCTGGGCTGAGAGGTGGCAAATGGAGTTCAATGTGGAGAAGTGTGAGGTGATTCACTTTAGAAAGAATAACAGGAATGCGGAATATTTGGCTAATAGTAAAATTCTTGGTAGTGTGGATGAGCAGAGGGATCTCGGTGTCCATGTACATAGATCCCTGAAAGTTGCCACCCAGGTTGATAGGGTTGTGAAGAAGGCCTATGGTGTGTTGGCCTTTATTGGTAGAGGGATTGAGTTCCGGAGCCATGAGGTCATGTTGCAGTTGTGCAAAACTCTAGTACGGCCGCATTTGGAGTATTGCGTACAGTTCTGGTCGCCTCATTATAGGAAGGACGTGGAAGCTTTGGAACGGGTGCAGAGGAGATTTACCAGGATGTTGCCTGGTATGGAGGGAAAATCTTATGAGGAAAGGCTGATGGACTTGAGGTTGTTTTCGTTAGAGAGAAGAAGGTTAAGAGGTGACTTAATAAAGGCATACAAAATGATCAGAGGGTTAGATAGGGTGGACAGCGAGAGCCTTCTCCCGCGGATGGAGGTGGCTAGCACGAGGGGACATAGCCTTAAATTGAGGGGTAATAGATATAGTACAGAGGTCAGAGGTGGGTTTTTTACGCAGAGAGTGGTGAGGCCGTGGAATGCCCTACCTGCAACAGTAGTGAACTCGCCAACATTGAGGAAATTAAAAAATTTATTGGATAAGCATATGGATGATAAGGGCATAGTGTAGGTTAGATGGCCTTTAGTTTTTTTCCATGTCGGTGCAACATCGAGGGCCGAAGGGCCTGTACTGCGCTGTATCGTTCTATGTTCTATGTTCTAATCCTCAGTGACTATACTGCCTTTAGAATTTTTCACATATCTCTGTTCCTTTAACTTCATTAAGCTTCTCCAGTAAAACAGAATTAGTCACAAATTGTGCCAGTCCCTCTTGAAGATTCTCCACGTGTTGACAATGTGCAGAATGGCTACACTGCGTGTACTAAAGGTCAAGACAAGTGTAAGGTTTCTTCGAATTAACATATTTTTATTATGTGAGTCTTAATGAGCTTTCCTCCTGTTAAAATATTTTGAAACTCTCGGAAACATTGCATAAACTTTATTAAATGAAGGTCAATATGCAATACGTTAAGAGCAACTATTCTGTTGGATCCAATGATGAACGATTTAACCAATTGTTAACATTCATTTGTGAATAAAAATCTGAAATTGCATTATCTTCATCTGAAATTCAATATGGCCTATGTATTTTTAAACTTTTTATTTTATATCTGTTTTATGTGTAATGTTTTCTGTTTTTTGGGAAGGGCTTTGCCTGATTAATTTTCTAGGGTAAAGTTGCCAGGTTGTTTTGATACAATTGGGGAGTCTGACTTGGGAAGAGGAGTGAAGAAGCAGAGCCAATTTTTGAATGGCCGGAATGAAACGTTTTTCTGAAAATCCCTTCTTGACCAATTCAATGAAAATGGTGCAAAAGCTTAAAGAACCAAGCTGTACCCAGAAGGTTGCAGTGGCAGTGAGCAGTTTCTGTATAGTTGATGATTTATCATTTCTTTTAGATAAGGATTTTGGGTGTACTCCTGCAGGAGATTGCCTGTTTGTGGAGGAGGCATAGGGAAAAGGCACTTAGTGATGTGGTATTTACCCAGCAGAGTGTGGCAAGATTGGCAGTAAATGCCTCCTCTAACTCACCCCCACTGCCACCAATGAAATGCATAATGCCTTGAGAAGTCTAATGATATGTGGAAAACAGATAAAACATGCAGGATTCAATCACAGCTTATAAAAATGCATTGTACTACTACTACTACTAGGGCAGCAGGGTAGCATGGTGGTTAGCATAAATGCTTCACAGCTCCAGGGTCCCAGGTTCGATTCCCGGCTGGGTCACTGTCTGTGTGGAGTCTGCACGTCCTCCCCCTGTGTGCGTGGGTTTCCTCCGGGTGCTCCGGTTTCCTCCCACAGTCCAAAGATGTGCGGGTTAGGTGGATTGGCCATGCTAAATTGCCCGTAGTGTCCTAATAAAAGTAAGGTTAAGGGGGGGTTGTTGGGTTACGGGTATGGGGTGGATACGTGGGTTTGAGTAGGGTGATCATGGCTCGGCACAACATTGAGGGGCGAAGGGCCTGTTCTGTGCTGTACTGTTCTATGTTCTATGTTCTACCTTGCATATAAGCTCCTTACATAGAAACATTGAAAATAGGAGTAGGCCATTCGGCCCTTCAAGCCTGCTCCACCATTCACTATGATGATGGCGAATCATCCAACTCAGTAACCTGTTCCCGCTTTCCCACCATATCCTTTGATCCTTTTAGTCCAAGAGCTATATTTAACTCCTTCTGGAAAACACATCCGTTCACCACTCTACCTGTGAAGAAATTTCTCCTCATCTCAGTCCTAACTGGTCTCCCCCATATCCTCAGATGGTGACCCCTGATCCTGGACTCGCCTGCTTTTGAGAACATCCTTCCTGTATCTACTCTATCTGGTGCTGTTAGATCAGATCCCCTCTCATTCTTCTAAACTCCACAAATATAATCCTAACCGACTCAATCCCTCCTCAAATGTCCTGCCATCCCAGTAATCAGCCTGGGAAACGTTCGGCTGCCATTTGGAAAAAGACCCGTTTATTCCTCCTCTTCTTTTCCTGTCTGCCAATCACTTTTCTATCCATCTCAATACACCACCCCCCAATCCCATGCACTTTCATTTTACTCCGATTTTAAACGATTAAGTTCAATTGCTACAACTATTATTGTGCAACAGGATCTCTATCTTCACATCCTAAAATGCATGCTGCCCCTTGAAAGCCTCATCGCAAATGTTAACTCCATCACATTTCCTTTCATTCAGTCATGGGATGTACACACCACAGACTAGGCCAGCAACTATTGACCATCCCTAATTGTTCTTGAGAAGGTGGGATTGAGTTGCCTTCTTCGACTGCCACAATCCATTGGTGTGGCTACACCCACCCACACTGCTGTATAGAAGGAGTTCCAAGATTTTGTCTCAGTGACCGTGAAGGAACAGAGAAATATTTCCAAGTCAGGATGGCGAGTGGTTTGGAGGGGAACTTCGAGTGGTAGTGTTTCCATGTGTCTGCATCTATTCTTGTGCTTGTTTGGTTGTAATCGTGGGTTTAGAAGGTGCTGACGACGGAGTCTTGGTGAGTTCCTGTAGTCCATCTTGTAGATGGTGTACACGGCTGCCACTGCACGTCGGTGGTGGACGGAATGACGGTTTGTGCACCGAGTAGCAATCAAGCTGCTTTGTCTTGGATAGTGTCAAGCTTCCTGAGTATTGTTGGAGCTGCACTCATACAAGCAAGTGAGGAGCATTCCATCACGAGCCCGTACCAGTCTCCCCAAACAGGCGCCAGAATGTGGCGACTAGGGGCTTTTCATAGTAACTTCATTTGAAGCCTACTTGTGACAATAAGCGATTTTCATTTTCATCACACTCCTGACTATACTCCCTGTACACACACGACTGTGTGGCAAAATTTAGTTTCAACTCCATCTCCAAGTTTGCTGACGATACGACCGGAGTGGGTCGGATCTCAAATAACAACGAGTCAGAATACAGGAGGGAGATTGAGAACCTAATGGAGTGGTGCAGCGACAACAACCTATCCCTCATTGTCAGCAAAACTAAAGAGCTGGTCATTGACTTCAGGAAGCAAAGTACTGTACACACCCCTGTCAGCATCAATGGGGCCGAGGTGGAGATGGTTAGCAATTTCAAATTCCTCGGGGTACACATCACCAAAAATCTGTCCGGGTCCACCCATGTCGATGCTACAACGAAGAAAGCACAACAGCACCTAGACTTCCTCAGGAAACTAAGGAAATTCAGCATGTCCACATTACTCTTACCAACTTTTAGAGATGCACCATAGAAAGCATCCTATCGGGCTGCATCACAGCCTGGTATGGCAACTGCTCGGCCCAAGACCTCAAGAAACTTCACAGAGTCGTGAACACAGTCCAGTCCATCACACAAACCTGCCTCCCATCCACTGACTCCATCTACACCTCCCGCTGCCTGGGGAAAGCGGGCAGCATAATCAAAGACCCCTCCCACATGGCTTACTCAATCGTCCAACTTCTTCCATCAGGCAGAAGATACAAAAGTCTGAGAACACGCACAAACAGACACAAAACAGCTTATTCCCGCTGTTACCAGACTCCTAAATCAATGACCTTCTTATGGACTGACCTGATTAACACTGCACCCCTGTATGCTTCACCCGATGTCTATGTAGTTACATTGTGTACCTTTGTGTTGCTCTATTATGTATTTTCTTTTCATGTACTTAATGATCTATTGAGCTGCTTGTAGAAAAATACCTTTCATTGTACCTCGATACACATGACAATAAACAAATCCAATCCACTTGTGCCTTGCAGTTGGTGGACAGACTTTGGGGAGTCAAGAGGTGAGTTACTCACTGTAAGATTCCTAGCTCTGAGACCATAAGATGATAAGACATAGGAGCAGTATTAGGCCATTTGGCCCATCGACAATGCTCTGTCATTCAATCATGGCTGATATGTTTCTCATCCCCAATCTCCTGCCTTCTCCCCGTACCTCCTGGTCCCCTTATTAATCAAGAGCCTTTCTATATATGTCTCAAAGACAGTCAGTGACTTGGCCTTCACAGGCTTCTGCAGCAAAATGAGTTCCACAGATTCACCACCCTCTGGCTGAAGAAATTCCTCTTCATCCGTTTTAAAGGATCATCCCTTCAGTCTGAGCCTGCCCTTGGGTTCTGGTTTCTCTTACTAGTGGAAACATCCTCTCCACACTTACTCTATCTAGGCCCCTCAGTATTCTGTAAGTTTCAATAAAATCCCCCCACATCCTTCCAAACTCCATCGAGTACAGACCCAGAGTCCTCAACCACTCCTCATATGACAAGTCCTTCCTTCCGAGGATCATTCTTGTGAACCTCCTCTGGACCCTCTCCAAGGTCAGTACATCCTTCCTTAAATATGGGCCCACAACTGCTCACAACATTCTAAATAGGGTCTGGCCAGAGCATTATACAGCCTCAGCAGTACATCCCTGCTCTTATATTCTAGCCCTCTTGTCATGAATGCTAACATTGCATTTGGCTTCCTAAATGCCAACTGAACTTGCATGTTATCCTTAAGTGAATCCTGAACTAAGACTCCTTGTCCATTTGTGCTTCAGATTCCTGAAGCCTTTCCCCATTTAGAAAATAGCCTATGCCTCTATTCTTCTTACCCAAGTTTTTCACCTGTATTCCATCTGCCACTTCTTTCCCCACTCTCCTAGCCTGTCCAGGTCCCTCTGCAGCCTCCCTGTTTCCTCAACACAACCTGTCCGTCTATATATCTTTGTATCATCTGTAAACCTGGCAACAATGCCCACAGTTCCTTCTTCCAGGTCATTAATGTATATCCTGAATAATGGTGGACCCCTGCAAAACACCACTAGTCACCAGCTGCCATCCTGAAAGTCAAGGGAAGTCAATGATAGCATAAAATCAAAGGAAAAAGCCTTGTCTTAATTTCTTCTGAGACTGCTAAAAGAACTCAGCTCACCTGCCACCCCCTTCGCTGGGTCAAACATAGCAAGAAGGAGGCATAGGAGGAGGAAAATGACGTGCTGAGCGTCTCTGCTTAAGGCGTCTCTGCCTGTACAACTTAATCCGTGCCGGTACTCATGTGATTTCCATGGCAATTACCCACCAGAGTCATGGACCCAAGCTAGTGGAATATAATAAATGGGGAAATGACAACGGGTGAAGTACTGAGGGCCTGAATCTCCGGCCGCGTTGGGCTCTTGCTTGAGCGCAACACGGAGTCGGAATCCTGTCCCAAATGGGTGGGACCGAATAGTGTTCACGGATGTAGGTTGTAAACCTACTTACGACCTACCTGCGCGGGATCCAGCGGCCTCGCATGATTCCTCAACCTCCCCAGTGAAGCTACAGCCGGGCGTCAATCAATGCTGATCCACACAAACGTGGACCAGGAGGAATGCAATTGGGGGGTCTCCTGGGCCACTGGAGCCCCCTGGGTGGCCAGGGTAAGTGTAGGGTGGCTCCCTGGCCTTCCCCCTGGAATGTGGGCACCTTGGCACTGCCACACTGGCACCTTAGCACTGCCACCGTGGTACTGCCAAGGTGCCTGGATGGCACTTCCAAGCCAGCAGGAGCACTGCTTATGTTCTAGGGTGGCAATGCAACAGTGTCTGAGTGCCACTGTCATGGGTCTAGGGGCAAGGGGGGGCCATGCTCATGAAATGAGGGTGGAGTGGGGGTTTGAAGGGTGAGGGAGTGCAGGGCCTCTGGGAGGTTGGTGCGTGATGGGTGCAGGTCCTAGAAGGGGGTGCTGTAAGGGGTTTGGGAGGGTCTGAAGAGGGGGGACCCCCAGGGACCCCGTAGCAGGCTGTCATCACTTGGGGGGTGTGGGGGAGTGTCCATGTATGTGGGGGATGACATTGCCCATAGGTGGAGGTGGGGACCAACAAGCTCACTTAGAGATTGAGACACCCTTTCAAATGGCGGCCTGATTTCTGTGTTCAGCTCACCAGTGCAAAAAAAAAATTCTAAGTGTGGCCTAAGCCAGTGAGAAACGCCACAAGGCCTGAAAAAGTGACTAAGTGTCATTAAATAGCGATGGAGAACTCGCCGGCAGAGTCGGCGGGAAACCCCCTGCAAAACCCGCCACAAATGAACTTTGACATTTTTTGGAAGAATCGAGCCCTGGAGGTAAATGTGAAGCAGAATTATGAAGGACACTCTGGGAGGGGAGTCTTTTTGTGGGGTAACTAGGGGCATTTTCATCTTGATGGTTAGGCCAGTCAAGGCTTAGTATCAAAGGGCTGACCATTGGGGCTAGGTGATTTTGCAGAAAGTATGTTTTCACTGCCGGTTACCTCATTTCCCAAGATTGGCAGCCCGGGCAGTCGCCGATTGAAAATCACCCCCAGTGATTCTCTTGAAAAAATATAGACTGCATGAAGGCACTGACAGTGTTTCTATAAAGGGTGCTTGCAATTCAATAGAATGGAGGCAAAATACAGAACTGAGTCATAATAATTCTGCTTGTGTCTTTTTTAAAAAATGCCTCCAATTGCAAGTGTGGTAGTGGGAGGATTCTTCCTATCGATGGTGGTGGAACAATCTGAGAAAAGCCAACTGCTGAAGAGGGATCTTAGCATGAAGAGTACTGGGTAGCAAATGCTGCAGCCTGAACGTCAGCACTCTAACCTAGGCTTGAATCACAATGGTCATGGTGAAATGGTCATGGTCAAAGTGATTTGTTTTTGGATTAGTCTGTAAGATGTTGATTTTTAATGTATGCAATTATAACCTTCAATGCATTTTGCAACAGCAAAGCAAAAATGAATTAAAACGATAGACTTTAACAAAAATGATATCATACAATTCACAGCACAACTGGTCATTGAAAATTGGCTCCTTCCAGTTGTATTCTTTTGTCTGCTGTATTCGCAGACAAGACACAAGGTTGTCAAGACAATCTTGACAAAATTGCAGGCTTAGGAATTTCATGTGATTATCTTAATGCTTATGATATTAATTCTGCAGTTTGAGTTCACTTTGTATTGCATTCCTCGTAATTTATTTAATACAGTGACTACTGACATACTCCAGCTGGTATCAGAAGCTTGATAATTCATACTTCTTAAAAAATATATTTTTATTCCTATTTTCAACACTTTACAAGAAAGAGCACCCCAACATTTAAAACCTCCCCATCCAATGAGGATCCCTCCCCCCCCCCCCCACACCCTGCCCCCCCCGCCATTAACAGTCGACCGTGACCAACTTTCCAAAGTGCAGAATGAACAAACCCCAACTGTTGTGGAACTCATCCCCCCCGGCGCTGACCCCCCCCCCCCCCCGCGCTGACAGTACCACCTCCAGCAACGAAGAGGCAGCCACTATCGAGAAGGGCGGAAAGACCTTCTTTGCAAAGTCCTGCACGTACCGGAAACTCTCCTCCCGGGCCAGTCCAAACTTCTCATTCAACTCCGCCAAGCTCACAAACCACCCTCCCAGAAAATGATCTATAATTTCCCTAATCCCCCTCTCCTCCCATCCCCGGAACCGCGCATATATCCTCTGATCATAGAATTTACAGTGCAGAAGGAGGCCATTTGGCCCATTGAGTCTGCATCAGCCCCTGCAAAGAGCACCTTCACGCGATCCCCGCACCTCCACCCTATCCCCGCAACCCCAACTGACCTTTTTAGAACACTAGGGCAATTTAGCATAGCCAATCCACTTAAACTGCAGGGGCGCAATTCTCCGCCCCCCACGCCGGGTGGGAAAATAGCGGGAGGGCCTCCCAACATTTTTCACGCCCTCCCGTTATTCTCACCCCCCCCCCCACGCCCGACCCACGCCACGAATCGCCGCTCGCCGTTTTTTACGGCGAGCGCCGATTCTCTGAGGCCGATGAGCTGAGCGGCCGGGCCTTCACACCCGTTTCAACATGGCAGCAAACACACCTGCTCGCTGCCGTCGTGAAACGGGCGCCAGATGCCCGTTTGGGGCATCTGGGGACCCGATTGGCATGGCAGTACCATGGCCGTGCCAAGGGGGGCATAGGCCCGCGATCGGTGCCCACCGATCACGGGCCGTGCGTCCGTAATGGACGCACTCTTTTCCCTCCGCCGCCCCGCAAGATCAAGTCGCCACGTCTTGCGGGGCAGCTGAGGGAAAAGACGCCAACTGCGCATGCGCGGTTGGCGTTGTCCAAACTGCGCATGCGTGGCTGATGTCATCGGCTGCGTCAAATGGCATGACGCTTGACATGTGGCCTTGATGACCGCCGTCAAGGCCACACCGCCGTAACGCACGGGGCCGCGGTCCTAGCCCCCCCCGGGGGGAGAATCGGGTCCCGGAAGTGGGCGTGAAGCCTGCCGTGGGTCACGGCCTGTCCCACGGCAGCCTTTACGATTCTCCGCATTTGCGGAGAATCTCGCCCCACATCTTTGGACTGTGGGAGGAAACCGGAGCACACGGAGGAAACCCACTCACACATGGGGAGAACGTGCAGACTCCACACAGTCAGTGACCCAGCGGGGAATCGAACCTGGGACCCTGGACCTGTGAAGCAACTGTGCTAACGACTATGCGCCCATGCTGCCCATAAATCATACCTAATTATATGGAAGCATATTCTGTAACTAATAAACTGTATTTCATTAAGTCCCATTGGAAATTTGCCCAATTCAGCAGTTGCCCAATTTTCAACATAAAAAATAAGAATTGTTAAATGATGCAACTGGACTGCAGGACAACATGAAACGATCGTTCAAAATATATGGCCCAGAATTTCTATGAAATTTTGGAAAAACTATAATGTTTTGTGCTCTTTTCTCTCCAGGGTAATTTGAGCATAACTAATTTATATCATTTTATGTCATAACATGCAAATCTTCCCGAATGTTTCAATGGTTCTCAAGATGCACCCACCAAAACCCCTCTCACTTATTTACACTTTTGAAAATGTGTTACGAATGGAAGCGTTTTTCGCATTTATGTCTGTCATTACTGTCATGCTATCACCCCCAAAATTCAATGTAAACAAAGCCTGAAGTTTTGTGTAACTGGGTCGGCATACCTAAATTTTAAAAGTGATTTTGGTCCCTTTTTTCCTTACTGAGAGCTGAATTGTACTAACTGTACATTGTTTGTCTCAGTACCCCTGAAAGATTTCAGACTCCGGTTTCCCACAGCTTTCCCCACAGCCTGCAGTCTTGAGGACTAAGCAGCTGCAATGAACTTCCCAACAGGCCTCTATCTCTGTTCTACAGAATGTTGGAATAGGAATAACAGAGGGAAAGGGGCTCTGAATGTGACATGCCGTGGCAAGACACAACAGACCAATTGTCGTTAACCCTATTGAGAGCATTGTACCTACACATGTTTCACGCAGGTTTTTTTTCCAATCAAGGGGCAAGTTAACATGGCCAATACACCTACCCTGCACATATTTTTGAGTTGTGGGGGTGAGACCCACGCATACATGGGCAGAATGTGCAAACTCGAGACGGACAGTGACCCGGGACCGGGATCGAACCCGGGTCCTCGGCGCCGTGAGGCAGCAGTGCTAACCACTGCGCCACCATGCCGCCCCTTGCATGGGTCTTTTCGTTTCTAAACATAGGCAACTGAGTTCTGTGGAAAAAGTTGGTGTTCAGCAAGGCCAGAGCACAATCCCAAATATTTTGACAATTTCAGGAAATCTTGGGCCATGAGATCTTCTGGACACGACCATGTTATGCTGTCTTACCATAAAAAAAAGTGTTTTAAGGTTTTTATCAATGAATATTGGAAACATTAAGGCTGTTCATTCACATCGCTGACATTTTTGCCAACTCTGTTATCAGCTCGAGTTAGGAAAGGCACTGAGCTGGGCAAGGGATTGGAAATCATATTGGAGTGCAAACAAATTGTGTTTTGTATTTGGTGACAGACCATTTGCTTTCATAATGCAGAATCCATTCCATTAACTTTACTAGATTTCAAGCCATGTTTTGTGACAGATGCAGTCAGGCAACTCACTGTGACAGAAAGGCACAGGGAGTATAGAGTGAGGCACGAACACACTGAGCACATATCAGCACACGGCTGAGGAAGATGGTCTGATGAATAGCAATGGCAATGAATAATACTTTTTTTATAGGGTTGTGTCTCTATTGACCAGAGTTCAGGAAGCAACTCTGTTCTGTAAAATACATTATCCAGTAAAGTAGGTGCGAGAAAGAGAAGTTGGGAGCTGCAAAGTCCAATCTTAATAAGGGGAAAGGTTGGGAGCTGAAAGTTGCTGTAGGAATGGTGAAAGGCAAAGGTCCAGTTTGTGAGCAACACAAAACGCTGAAAGAGAGGTGTAGATGAACGTTAAACTGATGGAAATAAGGGAATGTTATGGGCCGAATTATGCTAGCCTGATATAATAACGTAAGTGACAATACTGGATTACTCTGTGTGGGAAAGAACAAAAGGAACTTACCTGAGTCTTAATTTTGAGGACATTTCAGTCATGATATTTAACTTACTCAGGCTATTAAATAAACTGCAGAGAGCTCATAATGGGGCAACATGTATTGACAGTAATTGGGCGACATGGATTGCACAACCAGTTGTCATTCCATTTTTTAACCTATTACTAAGGTCCATAAGTTTCATCGCAGAAAGGCCACTGGTTGTAATTATGGCCAAGTGCTAGAAACCCTGTCTGAGGAAGAAACTGTTTCCCGGGGTTCGCCAGACCTATTCTATTCAAGTGGACAATAAGAAGCAGTATGGCTGTGTACAACAGGAGATTAAAGGCACGTATACCATTTATCCTCTATTTTTACAAACAATCATTTAATTGAAGAAGATTTGAATGATAAAACAGCGGCTGAAGATCATCTGAAACCCTATAGTAGAACCATAGAGTCATAGAATTTACAGTGCAGAAGGAGGTCATTCAGCCCATTGAGTCTGCCCTGGTCCTTGGAAAGAGCACCCTACTTAAACCCATGCCTCCACCCTATCCCCATAACCCAGTAACCCCACCTAACCTTTTGGATACTAAGGGGCAATTTAGCATGGCCAATCCACCTAACCTGCACATCTTTGGACTGTGGGAGGAAACTGAAGCACCCGGAGGAAACCCACACAGACACGGGGAAAAAGTGCAAACACCACACAGACAGTCACCCGAGACCGGAAAGGAACCCGGGACCCTTGAGCTGTGAAGCAGCAGTGCTAACCACTGTCCCATCGTGCCGCCCTAATGCTGGTTACCAACTTATAATTTTCTGTCAACTTATACATTAGTTCTCCAATTTTCTTATAATAATAATAATCTTTATTGTCACAAGTAGGCTTACATTAACACTGCAATGAAGTTACTGTGAAAAGCCCCTAGTGGCCACTTTCAGGCCTCTGTTAGGGTACACAGAGGGTGAATTCAGAATGTCCAAATTATCTAACAGCACATTCTTTGGGACTTGTGGGAGGAAACCGGAGCACCCGGAGGAAACCCACGCAGACAGGGAGAGAATGTGCAGACTCCGCACAGACAGTGACCCAAGCCGGGAATCGAACCTGGGACTCTGGAGCTGTGAGGCAATAATGCTAACCATTTTGCTACTGTGCCGCCCATACATTTCGCGACAATTAAACTAATATCAGCTTTGTCGAATAAATGATTTGAAACAATTAAGTTATAGGAATATAATATTTTCCATTTTAATCAATAAGGTAAAATTTTCATACTTGGTGCAATCTGTTTCATTAGTACTTTACTGGGGAATATCTATCATTTGTATCTATTAACAGACTGAATTGGACAGCACGGTGGTGCAGTGGTTAGCACTGCTGACTCACAGCGCCGAGGTCCCTGGTTCGACCCTGGCTCTGGGTCACTGTCCATGTGGAGTTTGCGCATTCTCCCCGTGTTTGCGTGGGTTTCGCCCCCACAATCCAAAGATATGCAAGGTAGGTGGATTGGCCATGCTAAATTGCCCCTTAATTGAAAAAAATGAATTGGGTACTCTAAATTTATTTTTTTTAAAAGGCAGACTGAATTATTGTTTAATCCCGACATCTCTGCTCCTGACTCTAAATTGAATAAAATGGGGGACAAGCAGAAATTTCCTGCAGTGTCCATTTAATACTGCAACCAATTAAGGCTTCCTACCTGCAGGGGTGTCCAAAAACACTTGAATGAATGCTGCCACTGAATAGCCATGTAATAGTTACAAATCACCGTGATGGATATAAACTGGCGTTTACAGCAGCAGCATTATTATGAATCAATCAATCAATCACTACCCAGCTGTGTACCATCAAAATTAATCAAAAGCATCATTTACATCAGCAGCTCCCAGAGTTTATTATATTCTATTATAGGCAAGAAACTGAAAAAAGAAATACCAGCCCACACTGTGCAGTGGAAAACATATTGCTTCATAAACCTGTTTGGCACTATAGTTTAGAACTGACCATTGGCAACAATAACAGCCAAATAATCACTGCATTTATATTCCCGTTAACAGTTTTAAAAGATGTGTTAAAACGCCTCTAAATTTAAAAAAAGTGCTTCCATTAATGTAACAGGGAAATTAATGCAAAAGCTTTTTCTCTGTTAATATTCGATTTCCAGCTTTAAATGTTTAAATGTGTTGGTGCGCAGAGGTGCCGGTTCGAAAGCTAGCTGGTCAATGAATGTCTTTTAGTTTATCGTTCAATAATAGAGTTTGCCTTTGCCTTCAAACTTTGAATCAATTAAAAACTCTCTCATTAGGCTTCAGCTTCCTGTTCCAATTGCAGTGGAGTCTGTGTCACTATAATAATGAGACTCTGGAGGCTGCTGATGGGAAGCACCAGCTGCAGCCTCCCGCTGCAATCCTTGACAGTATTTTCAAAGACGAGGAGAAAACTGCAGTGGATGGGCTGATGATAAAGGGAAGTGAGAGCAGTCTGACCCATTTTTAAAACACAGCCAGAGCTTCAGGGAATAAGGTAAAGCACCCCTTTGAACAGTTTCAACCTGGGAGTTTTTAAAACACTTGAAGGTTTGTGCAATACTTTATAGTTTAGAACAATGATACGAAATGTTTAGTTGATGACCCCTGGCATTGTGAGCAGGGTTAGCGGTCACAGAATGATTGGACCAGGACCGTGCATATATCATTCAGCCCCCATTTTATCATCGTACACTGCCTCCTTATTTTAATATTATTGAAGTTGCACTGTGTGTCATTTATTATTCAACAGCAAAACTTATGGCAGTGAAGTTGAGTTAGTGAAGCATCTGAGTGTCTTCGCTGTATAGGCTAAGGAAGGAGTCAGAAGTCGCACCATGTTGGGATAGGGAAAGCAATCCCTGCTGACAAATCTACATTATAAACTGATATTGTAAATATTGATCCTTTAATTTTTAATGCCAGATAATCAGGATTTTCCCTCACGAATGGGCTAATCAGGTCTGTCTCCATCTGATTTCAAAACAACCTTGAGGGCAATTAAGGACAATACATGTTGACTTTGCCAGTGATGCTCACATCTATTGGTGGGGAACAATTGCTTACCTCATGTTCCTTGAGGAATATGAGTTCCCGAATGAGGGGGAGTGCGAGGTAATCATTAGCTTTGTGGCTGTATAAATAGAGCTGGCCAGTGTGGTACTGGCTAGAGAAGGAACCAGTAGTGAACGGCTGGTGCTATGCACATAGTGTTGCCAATAAATTTACTTTCTGTTTGACTCTACAAACTCATGCTGGATTCTTTGTGGCCCTCACAAAACTGACTCAAAGTAAAGTAAAACAAAGCGAGGAGTCCTCTTGAGAATCCCTGTTACCATACAATCCAATGTCAGGTTGGGCTCTGGATTCAGGCTGCACTACATTGCAACTGCACATTGCGTCAAAATGAAGGAAAAGCATTTTGCAATAATGCTATAGTGTGTTTGCCCAAGGCAACACTTGGTGCCACTAAAGCAGTAACTATATATGTTTTCAATGAATCCATTGATGCTAAATATTTGCCATTAAAAGAGCACAGTGAGCCACTTTGACAATGTTCTCTGTCTCTTTAGAATGAAAAGGTTGGAGTTTTCAAGGTGAAGTAATATGACTTCCATGCAGATTTCAGACAGAATGCTCCTGCCATCTTGGGAGTACAAATCCCAGCAGTACCTGTCAGGAAAACCTCTGTACATCTCTGTTAGCAGTCAAATTGGGCCTTCTGTTTTTCCCATTGGGATGCAATGTTGTCAAGTCACAGGCCGGTCAATGTTTTCCACATAAAACGAAATGCTGCAACAGAGTTGTGGCTGTTATATGAAAGGACCAAGGAACTGTAAGGTCAAATTCTCCTACTGTTTGACATCCTGCCACAAGAGAGACAGGCTAGAAACATGCCAAATAAAGTGATATTTCAGCTGCTTTCAGTGTGAATCAGCAATTTTTCCTTCTGTATAGTTATTTGATATTGTAGAGAATAGTTCATTGAAGATTAAAGATCAATTCTGCCCAATACAATGAAGGCCATTGGACAATTTCATATAATTGTATTACATTTATTACATTTTTGCCAATGATATGACAATGGCAGCACACAATGGGTGTGATCCAACGACCACACTGTACCGAAAAGCAGCTCACCGCAGCACAGCGTGGCCGTTGAAAGCTGGGAGACCCCGGGCGAAATTCTCCCAAAACGGGAAAAATCGTCAAACCGCCGTAAAACCCGGGCGGGTTTTACGGCATCGCGCCCCTTCCCGACGGGGGACCGATTCTGGTCCCCCGTCGGGGCTAGCAGCCCGACGTCGGAGGCTCCGACAAGTCGGGCTTAACGAAAATCGTTAAACCCGCTTGTCGGACTTAGCGCCGGCTGACGCGTCATATGACGTCAGCCGCGCATGCGCAGGTGGGAAGACGCCACCCGCGCATGCGCGGGTGACGTCATCGCGTTTTTGCGCGAAACCCGCGCATGCGCGGTCCGGGTTGCCCCTCAGCCGCCCCGCGTATTGATACTGCGGGGCGGCGGAAGGACAAATAGTGCGCGGGCATCGGGCCCGCTGCCCGCGATCGGTGGGCACCGATCGCGGGCCCATGGCACCCTTGGCACGGCCGTGGTACTGCCGTGCCAATCGGTGCCATGGTTATTTTTTTCCAGGTGGTCACGACGTTTTTACGAACGGCAGGACCAGGTGTGTTTGCCGTTCGTAAAAAGGTCGTAAAGGGCTGGGACTTCGGCCCTTCTAACAGCTGTGAATCGCTGCCGGCCGTAAAAAAACGGCGGCAGCGATTCGTGTCGGGATTTCGGCGGGGGGGTGGGAGAATAGCGGGAGGGCGTCAAAAAAGTCGGGAAGGCCCTCCCGCTATTCTCCCACCCGTCGTGGGGGGCGGAGAATTTCGCCCCCCATTCCTGAGATCTATATGGTTTGCAACACCTCACGACATTCAACACAATCTGGCGAGACGTTGTAAGGCGAATCCCGGCCACAATGGGCAGGATCACTTTTTGGCAAATCTGCATTTTTGAGCAAGGCAGTAGGCCTCATTCTAATATCATAGAATTTACAGTGCAGAAGGAGGCCATTCGGCCCATCGAGTCTGCACCGGCTCTTGGAAAGAGCACCCTACCCAAGGTCAACACCTCCACCCTATCCCCATAACCCAGTAACCCCACCCAACACTAAGGGCAATTTTGGACTAAGAGCAATTTTTCATGGCCAATCCACTTAACCTGCACATCTTTGGACTGTGGGAGGAAACCGGAGCACCCGGAGGAAACCCACGCACACACGGGGAGAATGTGCAGACTCCGCACAGACAGTGACCCAAGCCGGAATCGAACCTGGGACCCTGGAGCTGTGAAGCAATTGTGCTATCCACAATGCTACCGTGCTGCCCTTATGAAGAATTCCTCAGCGACCTGAGCCTTGGAGAATCGCGGCTCATGTCTCTTTCTCTCAACAATAAACTGTGCATGGAATTCTCCCATTTTTAGACTAAGTGCTGTAGCAGGTGCAGGAGCATGGGGCGGGATTCTCTGATAATGGGGCTAAGTGTTTTACGATGGCATCATCTGGCCGCTAGGAGCAGCAATCCTGTGCCGCACAGGGGGCCAGCACGGCACTGAGTGCTTCACACAGATCCAGCTGCCGATAGGGGCGCCAGCACGGGCTGCGTGGGTCCGTGCATGCGTGTGAGTTGCCGTCTCCGTGCCGGCTCCCGGGCAACATGGCAAAGCCCTGCAGGGGCCCGGCACGGAGGAACATAGGCCCCCACCGGAATTAGCCCGCCCGCCGCTCGGTAGCCCCCGATCACGAGCCTGGCCATGGTGGAGGCCCCCCCCCCTCAGAGTCGGATCCCCCTCCCCCTCACCAGGACGGCACCCGCAGCCAGAACGACGAGGTTCCGCTTGGTAGGACCACACGCAATCGACGCCGGCGGGACTCGGCCGAGCATGCAGAATCGCTGGGGGAGGGGGCAGCGCTGAGCAGCCCCTGACCAGTGCAGCAGCGACTGCGCGCGCCGATTAACCTGTCGCAGGAGAATCGGCGGCCCGGCATCGGAGCAGTTCCGCGGGATTTGCGCCCCCCCAACCGGCGATTCTCCGACCCGCCACGGGATTGGAGAACCCCGCCCATGGAACGTTTCTGGCTGCAACAACCGCCCAGGAATACACACCAAATTGTCTGGTCCTAATCTCATTAATCATGCACCAGGGTGTTTTACGCCATATTCAGTGGCAGCGCAGGTCTCGATTGTGTGCAGTGCATCATCGTGTACGGGTGCTGTATTGAAAAGGAATCCAACATCGCTGACCGATGACTGAGAAAAGACTCCCTGAGAATGAAGATGGATCTTCAGGAACATTCGAAGGCTGGAAGATGGACTCCCTCCAGGATACCTAATCTGGAAGGTTCACCTGCAGCTGTTCCCCCAAACCACTGCTGTGGTGTTCTAGGGTTGTAGATGATCTCAATCCTGAAATCCGGAGTCAGCCTCAGGCATTGTTCAGATGAGTCCCGATATCTGCACGCCGTATTATTCCGAATGTGTTTCTCACCGGGGTGTTTTCCCACTCACATCATGGAGAATCTGTCATAGGCCTTCGTCTGCATCCCATTAACAGGATGCAAATGAGGTTCACACTGTCCCCTGGTGGGTTTTCCGGCCCGTCATGTAGGGCACCAGCAGAAGACACCACTGTAAATTCATTATGGTTTCCCGCCATATTCTATCGCCATGCCCTCCATTGACTCCGCCGGCGGGACTTGGGAAAATTCTGACCAATTATTCTCTATGTAGTGCATAAGGTGCATTGGAGTTCATTCAGGAATTTGGTCAAATTTAACTTTTCCAGGAAAGTTAGCTGGTATATTCAAATTTGAGGTTCAAGGTTACTAACCATATGAAATACTTTTTGCACAAAACATTTATTAAATAAAAAAAGCTGCGTCTAACTTTTCTGGTTGCAGCCTCTGGGTAAAGGCCTGTGCCACAAGCTGACATCTGACCTTTGCTGTTTGAGCAACAAATCTTGCAGGCGCACTATGTCCCTTGGCTCTGGATTCCAGGTCCAGGATATTTCACATAATTGGTCCTCCCCAATATGTCAAGGTACAAATCTTCAACTATGGTATGGATACGACACACATCTACAATCTTTGCTGCACTCTTTGGGCTGTACTGAAGGACAACCCCAAACCTGTCCAAGCAGAGGGAGTTGCTCTTCATGACCCAGATGATCCTCTCAACTATATTCCCTCAGGGTCAATCAATTCCAGGCTGCCTTACATTCTTGATTCAGTTATGGACAAAAAAACCAGAATTCCAGATTGAGAAAAGAGTGACTGCCCTTGGCATCAAGGCAGAATTTGACCAAAGTGTCCTAGCTGAATTGAAGTCATTAGCAATCAGGGTGAAATCCCCAATCTAGTTGGAATCATACCTAGCACAATGGAGGATGCTTGTGTTTGTTGGAGACCAATCATCTCAGTACCGGGAAATTGCTGCACAAGTTCCTCAGGCTCTTTTTGAAGGCTCAACTACCTTTAACTGCTTCATCAATGATACTCCTTCCATCCTAAAGTCAGAAATGGGGTGTCAACTGATGATTGCGTCGTGTTCAGTGCCATTTGAGACTCCTCAGATACCGGAGCAGTCTGTGTCCACAAACATCAAAACTAGGACAACATTCAAGTTTTGGCAGATAAATGACAAGTAATATTTGTAGTGCAAAAGAACCAGGCATTGTCCACCTTTAAGAAGAGAGATTATAAACATGTTCCCTTGACATTATATGTCATTACCATCACTGAATTCCCCATCATCATTAAGGGGTTACGCTTAATCAGAAATTACAGAAATACAGTGGAAACAAGAGGGGATCAGAGCTGTAAATTCTGAGGTGGCTAACTCACCCTGTGTCTCCCCAAAGCCTGTCCACTACCTACAAGGCGCAAGTCAGGAGTGTGATGGAAAACTATCCACTTACATGGATGAGTCCAGCTCCAACAATACTCAAGAAGCTTGATACCATTCAGGACAAAGCAGCCCACTTGATTGGTACCTGGACCACCACCTGAAATATTTGTTCTCTTCACCACCCACGCATAGTTGCAACTGTGTGTATTACTTGCAGGATGCATTGCACCAATTTTCCACGGCTCCTTTGAAAGCACCTTCCAAACCCATGTCTTCTGCCACCCAGAAGAATAAGGGCAGCATTTGCAATTTTGTGTCAAAGCCACACACCATCCTGACTTGGAAATACTTTGTTGTTCCTTCACAGTCGCTGGGACAAAATTCTGGAACTCCCTCCCTAACAGCATGGTGTGTGTACCTACACTGTATGGACTGCAGCGGTTCAAGAAAGCAGCTCACCACCACCTTCTCAAGGGAAATTTGGGTTTTCCAGTGATGCTTACATACTATGAATGGCAAAAGTGTGACAGCAACAAGGAATAAGATTTATCATCAAGGATCCATCTTTTCATCCAATCAAGGTTTCCATGCTTGAGTGCAGTGACAAAGTTGCATGGAGCAAAGGCGTCAAGACAGGCCTTTGCGCGCTGCATCTCGAAAGATGTGCAGTTAGACATGTCAGTCAAATGGAACGTTGAGGCTGCAGTAGCTCTTTCTATTCATGTGGCTTTGTGGGATTTGATGAGAAACCTTCATTGTGTCTTGTGCTTCATCAGACGGCCCCTTCACTCAGGGGGAGCTATCTATCATCTAGAAATGTAATACCCTCCTCTGCCTTTGTTCCACAAACATGCCAAATCCAATGATTCCCTCAGCCAATGGAGAAGGGCAGCAGGTACCTGCTGAAGGCACGCCTTCACTTCCCTTGACTAATCATAGAATCATAGAATGGGTACTGCACAGAAGGAAGCCATTCAGCCAGTTGTGTCCATGCCAGCTTTTTGTAAGGGCAATTGACCTATCCCTTTGCCGTATAATTCTACAAATGTTTCACTTCGGATAATTCTCCAATTTTTCTTTAGAAAGCCCCAATTGACTCTGCCTCTACGACACTCATCAGGCAATGTATCCCAGATCCTAACCCATTCGCTGCATAAAAAAGCTTTTCCTCACATCGCCATTAGTTCTTTTACCAATCGCCTTAAGTTGGTACCCTCTGGTTTTCAACCATTCTGCCCATAAAAACAGTTTTTCTCCAGAACTATGGTGTCATGTTATTTAAGAAAAACCCTCTATCAAATCTCCTCTCAACCCTTTCTTCTCGAAGAAGAACAGTCCCAGCTTTTCCAACACTGAAGTCCCTCACCTCTGCACAGGTGCCCTCTGGATGTCGAGATGGACTCAACCCCATAAACCTCACTCCCTGGGGCAGTGGTGGCATTCATTTTGACCAGTTGAGGCTCTGCTACATTGGCACTGGGGCTCAAGTCATCATGGAGCTAGTCACAGGATTGGTAATCACCTCCTTTTCAAAGCCATCAAACAGATAGCTCCTCCGTGGGGTGAGAAATTGCCTGTGGGCATCCTCGCTACTGGTGATGCTTCACTCTCAGGGCCTCCATTCTCTCATTCTCTTTATTCGGTTCCTTCTCCTCCTTGACAAGTGCAAGCAGGTCTATCGCCAGCAAATAAACAAATAAAATCAGGATTCACAAGCTGAGGGTGGATTTAACTAGCCTGGATCTGCTGATGTGCACTTGGTTCAGGTGACTATGCTGAAAATCTGTCCTAATGTTAAAAGAGCTTCCAATTTGTTTGGGCACAGTGATCGATAGACAAAGTGAAAATCGTGGAAATTTGAATATAGTGTAATTATGTACTTTGCTCGCTTTTTCCCTATCATTTACACTGTGTTCCACGTCTCCGGATGCAAATACGCAGAAAATTCTTCCCTCTATCTTTGCTCTGATTTTTCCACCCACACTGTTCTGGAATGGGCTCTTGCAATCTGTTGTCACCATCTTAGCATCTATCAGCACACTTTCCAGTCAGACATTTAATTATTTATCATAAATCATGCAGACGGACACATTTTTGGAGGAAAGGCTGACAGTAGGGAATATTTAATTATGGGCCGAGGAGGCATCAGCATTGAATTTTAGGGAATAAAGTTGAGTTTCTATAGATCAGGCGAGGTGGCAATAGAAGGAAATTTTAGCAAACAGCAGGGATTTTTTTTATTTATATCTCAGGGAGCAGGGAGCACCATTAAATTTTAGCAAACAGAAGGGTAATACATTTATTTATACTTCAGTGAGCAGGCTGCAGTGAGTTGTAGGAGGAAAAATGAGCAGTGGAAAACATTTAATATTTATATCTAGTAGAACAGGCAGCACCATTAATTTCTAGGAGCCAACAGGGCAATATATATTTATCTAAAAGGAGCAGGAAGCTCTGGAACAATAAGTGTCAGTTTATTTGTTTATCAGGGGAGAAACTACCAGAGCAAAAACAAACTTACGGAGCTTTCAAATTTAAAATGAATGAATTTAATGATGGAGACATATTTATAAAATGGATAAAATTAAAGAAAGGTCACATGCAATCAAAAGAAAAACAAAATGGAGGACGGTGTTAGGCGACTTATCACTTGTTGCCTCTGCAGTGGTCAGGACCTGCAACTACGTTGTGACAGGCAAGAGTTTACATCAGAAAATTCTAAATTATTCAAGGTTGTGTACCTTCTTTGCACTGTAATTAGTTGTCATAAAAGTGTTATACAAATCATGAGAACAGGATGTTAAACAGGATGCATACATGCATTTTAGTAATATAAATAAATAGGTTATGATCCCTGTTTAAATAACTACCAAAGTAATAGCAGGCAAACCCATAAGCAATTACACATTAGTATAATATATATATTTATAGTGGGTTAAAATGCAAGTGTTTGCAAAACACTGCTCACCATCTGTATGCAATGGGTCTACAATGTTGTCTGTAAATTACAGATGATTAAACACCATAATTGTCCCCAAAATGCACAATCACATTATTATAGTCTACCATTACCTCTGATCGACAACCATCATTATAAGTGTGATATAACTTTGCACAAGAACATACTAAAGCCATTTTAAAAAGGCACAGATTTAGCAGTTTAAGAATAAAATAATCTGATTATTTTCCCTTTTAATTCTTTTCCCCTACTGTAACATGTGCCATCATGCCTCACGGCATTTTCCGCTTGAATGTTCAGGAAAATGGTCTACTGCCACGCATTTTCCAATGCCGGAATGTTACCGGTCAAAATAATGTATGCAAGAGTGGCCTGGGCTAATTTGCCCACTGATCTCCTGTTTCCGATGAAGAAAAGCTGCATTTTATTTCAGCATTTCTTCACATGGCGATCGAGTCTCAAAGCTCAAAGACATGATGAGCTGGCACTCTGCAATGTGTACATACAACAATGTCCTGCGACACTCCATCATTCTTACTCCAGTGACTCTGCAGTAATAATTCATCAGTTCGATTTCATTCATATCATTCCCAAAGATTTGCTTTGAAAATTCAATATTTATTGGTACACAGCTTTATCAGACATTATGTTGTGTTAGGAGAGATCCTACAATGTCCAGAGTGAATTTTGCTTTATGTAACTGCTAAATCCAATTTATGGGCACAGTGGATGACTGATTGCTTTTAATATTATTCCAAATAACCAAATGCTGTAGTGATAAATATTTCTGCTGGTGAAGGTTTTCTGTAACCTTTCAACATTATGCTATTTAGCTAGAAAGTTATAAAACATTCTACAATTGTAAATGATGTCAAATCAAACATTAGAATATATTAAAACACACTTTTAAGAATGCCTTATGCGTTTACAAATGCTTCTAAGTTCTGTAAATAGTCGAGCTGTCTACTCTAAGAAGCTTTGTTTGGGTATAAGAAGAGCATGGAGACTAGTGAAGGGAAATTTCTACTTGAGCTGATACTTACAGGTAATATGAGTAGGAATAAGCACTCCTCCTGCCATGCGTGAACAGTTGAAGGGATAAATGGATGGGAAAGCAATGAAAGGGAAAAATAAGAAAATAAGTTATTAAGGAATTTGCATAGTAAAAATCAGGGGATTAGGATTATACAGATAATGTCAAAGTCACCTTGAAGTTTGTTGTGACAAAAGTGCAAATAACATGTCAAATACTAAAGTAATATATCTGCGTTGTTTATCTGTCTGATGGAACCATTGTTTAGTTCTTTTATTTTACTGAGAATAATTTGAAGGGAATGGCACAAAGGTTAAAATGGACTGCAGTCACTCTTGTATTAATGACTTCTGAGAAGCTTGATGTATTATAGTTATATTATCCTAAGGATTGTTAAAAAAAATCTGACAGAGAAGTAACCATAGAGGATAGCATGATTACTGTAACGGAAGGTGGGAGTCAAACCAATCTCATACCACTCCTGCCGACTCCCCCAAGTGAAATAAAAGTGGATGACTCTTCATATAATTGTACTAAATGCACTGTGAAGGTGTTGTAAGCAAATTGCATTGCTCCAAAGAAGCCTCAAAATTAAACTATGCATCCAAGTAAGCAGGCATATCTCCCATGAGTAAAATAAATTAATAATTTGTATTTAATGTGAAAATAAAGACTAAATAAAGGTTAATTGAGTTTTGGAATGAAAGAGATGACACACAGCTACTTAGTAAAACAAACATACTAACTTGCTGAAATGTCAACTCTGTGCACTAACTTGTTAAGCAATGCACTAGGGGGTCGGTTAGCTGGGTTGGCAGGATGGCTGGTCCATGATGCGGAGCAAAACCAACAGCCTGGATTCATTTCCTTTTACAACTGAGGTTATTCATGAAGGCCCCGCCTTCTCAACCTTGCCCATCGCCTGAGGTGTGGTGACCCTCAGGTTAAATCACCACTAGTCAGCTCTTCCCTCGGAGAAATTGGAATCATGGCGACATTTACATTTATACTTTAACAGTTCTGAACTAGTCGTCGGGAAAAATGATGCATCATTTCATCAAAATTCTACTCCTCGTCAATACGAGAATAATACCTAATGAAGGACACAGTAATCTACTTGCTGGTTTACACAACAATGAACAATGGTTTGGAGCTGAATAGGTATGGGGTAGTGGGATGTAAAAGAAATATCACAATGCTCTGCACATCTGAAAAGCTTCTCAATTAGATTAGATCTAAAGTTTCAGTCCTGTTTATTTTATTTCCTGCGCAGCACCAAAATAGTTTTGAGTCATTTTTCCCAGTAACCTCTGTAAACCGTACTAGTGGCAAACTCTGGAGACTTCCTGCAAAAACTGATTAAATCAATTCTTCCACTGCATGATTACCAGCCTAGTCAATTGATCTTTCCATGAGCTACATCATTTGTGATTGAATTTTCACACTCTTCATTCGTTATTTGGAGCTAAAGCTGGTTATTTTCCTGTTTCTGCTATCTCACATAAAGGCAAAGGAAAAACAGGGACGTATTTTTGTGTAAAGTACTCCCTCTTTATATAGAATGTTTGATGTTGTAATAAAATGCCTGTTTTATGGACTGCTTCAGGAGCCTTAGGGCGCGATCCAATCGCCAAGCTGCGTCTGAAAGTCAGCTCGCCGCATGTCTAGCAAAAGCCAGGAGACCCTGGTTCGGGATCTACCTGGCTCACAATGCTTTGCGAGATCTAACACGATCTCGTGAGGCGTGGTGATGTGAATCCCGCCCATTGTGGCAAATCTGCATATTAAAGCGAGACAGCTAGTCTCACTTTAATGTGTAGATATCTGAGGTACCTGAGGAGTTCGGATCTATCCTCTTTCACCTTGGAGACATTGGCCAAGCGGCATTTGGTACTGGTCTCCACAAATGGGGACCATATGAAATGGCACTCATGGGGGTCTCCCAGGGGATCGGAGGCCCTCAGCTGTATGCCCTTTGGGCAGGGTGGTGCCCAGGCACTGCTGGTGCCATCTGGGCACCCTGGCAGTGCCAGCCTGGCATTGTGCCAACTGGGTGCCAGACTGACGGTGCCCAGGTGACATTGCACGCTGGCATGGACACTGCTAATTTGGCATTTTTGTATGATTGGGCTGGGGGTGTCCTGTGTGGGTGTTGGGGGGTGGGCTGGGACCCTCTCACAGTGCCTTCAGACTGGGGGAAGGGGGAATCGTGTTGTATAGCTGTGTGTTTCTCGGTGGCTAAACGTGCTTGCTGTGGAACTTTGTTCCTAATTAGTTGAATTGCGCCCTTAATTTGGTATCTTTATGCTAGGCCATTCCAGTGACAACAATTGTGGGGGACAGACTGACCTTGATTCAAAGAACGGGGCATTGGTAGGTCTGTATATATTGCTTTGAAATCATTTGGTACAGCACATTACAGGCCGAAAAGCTAATTTCTTCTGTTTGCTACAGATCCTCTTTGGGATGCTCCTCATCAACGATGTTACCAAGTGAATCCCGCCCATTACTTACCCAGGCAATTACTTTCTCTTTATTTATTTATTTATTTACTTAAGATTAAATGAATTACAAAAATTTAGCGACCTTCTTTGCGTTGTTTTGTTTTGATCCCCATTCCTTTGCCTCCTTGCGCCATGTACCATTCTTTTGGTTGAATTGATAGCAGGTATCCCTCATCCAGGTCTCTACAATTTCCACTGTTGAATGTGGTCAAAGTGGCTTGTAACCCCCTCTGAGTGGTTTGTGTACCCATCTTCTCTTTTATCTGTGAACAAATACCTGCCCCCCCCAGTTGGTATTTTGTTTTGGTGACGGTTACCATCAACAAGCCAGACCCTAAAGTCCTATTGGCACCCCACCCCTCAGGGGCAGTTTCAAATTTTCAATGGACCGGTGGAGGGGATGCTAATTATTGGTTTCTTAATTTCCTTATGGAGCTTGTTAAGGAGCCTGTCCAGAATGGAAAGAAATTTTCAAAAATGTTCCTGAGGAACCAGAATAAGGTGGCACAGTGGTTAACACTGCTGTCTCACAGCGCCAGGGACTCGGGTTCAATTCCAGCCTTGGGTACTGTCTGTGTGGAGTTTGCACGTTCACCCTGTGTCTGGTTGAGTTTCCTCCTAGTTTTCTTCCACAGTCCAAAAATGTGTAGGTTAGTTGGATTGTCCCTTTGTGTCCAAAGGTTAGGTGGGGTCACTGGGTTACGGGGATAGGGCGGGAAAGTGGGCTTGGAGAGAGTGCTCTTTCAGTGGGTCAGTGCAGTCTTGATGGGCCGAATGGCCTTCTTTGCACTGTAACGATTCTATGGATTTGGTGTCAGTGCACAGCTGTCGTAGCAGGGCACAAATACATTTCTTTGGAGAGAGTTTTGAGGGGGACCAACTAGCGTCAGCCTGATTGCTGACCCTTGTATTGTTGCGGTAGCCTTCTGTCTGTTTTTGTTGACCTTAACACCTTCACAGGAGTTACCTGCAAAAATCAACAAGGCAAGAGCAACAATAGCTGCAACGTTACTTTGTCACTGGCACTAGGTGAGCCTGAGGGCAGGCTGCTGCCATCTCCTCGAAGTGCTTGGCAGCTATAACTGGGTGTGAACCTGGGCCATTTGAATTTGTAGGTGGCTCCACAGGTGCAATGCAGCTCAGTCTGGGTTTGGGGCCTGGAATTCCTGACCTGCATTGAAAATCCAGCCCCTTCATTTGGAAGAGCAAAACTAGAGGTGAACACGTGGAACTCACTACTACACTGAAGGGTGAGGCCAGTAGTGCAGATAAATGTAAGAGGAAGGGAGTAAAGCAGATGTAGGAGAAGACAACAGAGGGTGATGGCAACAGAGTCAGATGAGGAAAGATGGGAGAAGGTTTGGGTAGAGATTAAATGGACTCGTTCACCTGCGTGGCCTCTTTCTGTGCCATGTGCTTCATGTAATTCTATGTAATTCTACATCGTGTCACTATGTGACTCAGAACATCATTGTGCTGTGACGCGCTACTGAGCCTCTAAAGATACATTTTCCATTTAGTGAAATCATAAACGTTACAAGTAATACTACAAGGAGATATGCAAATACTGAACAGACAACTAATGAGTGACCATATGGTTCTTATTCAAGGATTGGGACTAACTCCATTGTAGATATATCACAACAATCTGTATAGTAAGAAGTCTTACAACACCAGGTTAAAGTCCAACAGGTTTGTTTCAAACACGAGCTTTCGGAGCACGGCTCCTTCTTCAGCATTCACCTGAAGAAGGAGCCGTGCTCCGAAAGCTCGTGTTTGAAACAAACCTGTTGGACTTTAACCTGGTGTTGTAAGACTTCTTACTGTGCTCACCCCAGTCCAACGCCGGCATCTCCACATCATGACAACAATCTGTATGACATTTGTGATGTAAACAAATGCAGACTTAGGACATAGTCTTTCTGTGCTGAGAACCATTGTAAATTTCACTATTTTGGAAAATAGGAAAAGGGTTGCAAACCACCAGCTATATTGAAGCTTTTGTAGGGATATCTGCTCTGAGCTTTATTGGGCAGTAAATAAGCTTTCTATTCTATACTAAATAAAAAAAATAAGTGAGTGAAGGAGGTAAAGAGATAGAGGGAGCGGAGCAACCAAAAGGTAATTTGGTTTCCTGAAAGTCTGCCTGTGGCTTTTCTTTTTTTTGCTCCAGTTTCCATGCCTTTTGGTATTTTACCACATGTTTTCACCCAAAAAGTACCATGATAACATTCCAACCGTAAACATCATGCATTGCATCAATGGTGCAATCTGCTCACAAGTTAACCAAAACAAATACCAATCTAGGTCACCTATATTTTAGGATTCAGTTCTTTTGATCCTCGGAAAATCACCACCTAAGCAGCAAGTCTGGGTTCCCTCAGGAATTCTCCTCGGGGTTGGTCCAGAGATAAGTTGGATATGACAATGGGGGGAGAAACCTTCAGAATTTGTGGCACTGAAAGGGGGTGAGGTTGGGACGGGAGGAGGGTGGGCCACTAGATCTTGGCAGATGTGACTTGTATTTCCATTCTTGTCCCGTGTTCAGGGATTCTGAAGAGCTCAGGAAGCAGGTACATGTCTGCAGAAAGAATTTTTAACCTGCCGCTGGAGACTCTCTTCTCTGCCAGAATCTATTCATTTTGCTTAGGGGCCATTAATATCCCAAGGAAGCCTTTAGCTAAGTACTTAGTGAGTACAATTGAACGCCAAACACTTTCAAAGTGACATCTTCATCAAGGACAGTGCAAATGTTAAATGGTCATTAGTAGCACTGGCAGCAGAGCCGATCAATGATTAAATACCCAGCAAAGCGTGATAGCCAAGGGAGAGAACCAGCTGGTTTAACAGAGAACCAGCTGGTTTAACAGAGAACCATTTATCTGTCACATTAAATTGACTTAAAATGTATTTGGTAGATTACACATTAGTGCAACTCAGTTCCCAGTTTTGCTTCACACACAGCTTTTTTCATCAATTTAAATATCAAGCTATGACATTGAAGTACTGGCTACTCATCTTTGTATGTGCATGCTAAGCGTGTACACCGTACAGCAGAGAGAATGAAGGGCTCCCTACATTGAGTAAATGTGTTATTTCGAGTAATCTGCTGAACAACTGCATTACAATATGCTTTCAGTTGCCAAGTGCTATTCGCAGGTCAGTCATTAGCTGTCGTGAACTCTGCTCCCAAAGTTGTTGCATTAAGCGGACCAATTATAAACACTCAAATTTTGAATGTAAGTGCCTCTAGATCTTTTCAATGACACATTCTAGTAAATGCTGGAGTGGAGGTGTTGAAATTATGATCTTTGCTTTCTTCATGGCTGAACAGCAGGTCCTTGCTTCCTTGCAAGTAACGTCACTGAATAGCATCTCTCTCTCCCTCAACCTTTCCAGACTCTGACAGTGCATAGGTCAGGCTTTTGTCTGTTCTGTAGCTAATTATTCCTGGAACAGGTTGCTAGTCTGTCCCCAGGGACTTATAGCTTCAGGGGCATTACACCGCATCAAGCACAGCCACACTCACACTCACACAAAAGCAACTGAATGACATAGAAGGGTAAATACAAATTACACCTTCTCAGTGCTACAGTCCCATCTGTGACCTCTACTCCCACTGAGCACTCCTGGGTCCAGCATTTTGACACACCAGAGAGAGGCTCCATCATGCAAAACATAGCAGAAATGCCTGAAAATCCCAATGCCAAACACGCCACTTCCCATTTTTGTGGGGTTGGGGACAGGGTAAGTTTTGTGCATGTCTCGTTTACAGAGACAGCTGGCCACTTAAATTATCAGCTGCTTCCACTGAAGTGAGAACTTGGTAGGCCAGGTGTGCAAAACCCAGAGTGTGCAAAATAGGCTTGGTAAGAACAGGTTGAACTTTGTGGATTCATTTGGATCACCAGGAGAGGTACGATACCCCTTTGGAGCTAGTCCCGAGACATCTTTGGAGGGGAGGATCTGGTGTCCTTTGAAATTGTTTGAAGTAGGTAAAATGCCCATAAACTAATTTCTGTCCAATTTAATTGGAAGTGTCAGCAGGCTTGTCAAAATTGACTGTCAAATCTATCAGAAGCAACTGTCCATAAGACCATAAGCAATAGGAACCTGTCAATGGGACCTATCAAAGGGAGTTGTAAAGGGATTCTATCAAGGCATTTAAAAGCTTTGCCCTGTAAATCATTGAAAAGAATGGCGTGTTAATAAAGGAATGATAGCGTGAAACATCTTGTTGTGAAAAGGAATTACGTACTTGAATGAAATGTTTGCTGGTATAAGGCTTTATTTAGTTGAAGGAATCTAAATGTAATAATGAAGGTGGCTGTTTCATTCTAATATAGTTACACAACAGCAAAGTCTGCAATAGACAATTAGAACTTTAATTTATAGAACTTTATTTTATCTCATCTGTGCATGGGAACTGCCCATGGTGGGTACTGGGTGAGATGGCACAGCAGTTGTAAGGGTAAAAGGTGGTGGGTGTGGGACAAGGATTGGCATGAGTTGACACAGGGGCTGATATTAGACATGAGGGTGGAGGGTAGGGGGTGTGAGCGCAAAGATCCATGGAGGGTTTGAAAAGTTATGGGGGTGGGTAGGGAGAATGAGGTGGTGTGGCTTGGCCAAGATGAGGCATGGTGAACATGTGGTGAGGTGGTGGTGGGCATGAGGACTGGAGGGATGTTTCCTGCTCTAATGTTTATTTTTAAGCTTTGGACAGAATGCCGGAGCCTCAAGCTGGGCCTCCCTCCCAGCGCACCGCTTTACCCAGCATCCTCTTCAGTTGTTCCGGGGGCGCCCACCCCAGTGTCTGATCCAGACCACATCCCTGGACTGGAAATCGGACATGCAGATAGCCAGTTCAGATTTGTGGAGTGGGAATTGTTCTGTGCACCTGACCCAGGAGCAGAAATCTGTGCCCCTGTGTCCAAAGAAAGTGTAGGTTGGAGATAGGTTGATAACATTTTAGCTCCAGGTATTTGCCCAATCATTCTGTTCAGTGCCATCCACCATCAGGGCGGAATCTTGTTGAGGCATCATTGTCTCGCCTGCATCTTTTTGGGAAGGACAACCCACCACAAGCCATTCAGACAATGATGAGGCCTTCCCCTGAAATCAGAACCCCACAAGTGGAAGTCTCGTCTACTGTGAGCTGCCAGGCAATCAAAGGCGAACAGCTCTTATAATCAGGACCAGCACTAGGGGTGCTGTGGCTGCTGCTGGAAGTACATGTATTGGAGTTCCATTGCAGAGACCCAGACCACAGGTAGTGGGGAGGGTTTTGCAGGGTGCAGGTGTGAGAGATGGGAATAGGGCGGGTCAGAAGCAAGGGCAGTGGGGTGGCACCCAGTAGAGCCCTCCCTTTCCAATGTTCAGACCCTTGATCTGGCACTGAATGCCTTTGGTAAAGGGATTTCCCCGTTTCTTCTCCAGGTGGTGACAAGCTGGTCACATGGTTTTAGTTGCCGTGCACCCTGCTTGGCAACAGGCCCGCCGGTAAATGAGTTTATTCCAGCGCTGGTGGGGTGAGCCCTTCAAGTGACCATTACTTGGCCACATTAGGGCTTAAATTGGCAGCGCGGCCGGAAGGTCGAACATGGACTTTCCCTTCCATGACCTAATTCTAGCAGAAGGGGGAAAGAGGCAGTGTTCCAGTTTTCCACCATCTCGCCCTTCCCAGCTCCAAGCTCGCCATCTGTGAGGGGAGAAGACTCCGCCTATCATCTACCTATGATCTGTCATTCTACTTACATCTTGTAATTGCAGTTTGCACCATTGCAAAAGCTTCCAATTTGTGCCAGAGTGCAAACATTATGCTTTATAAAATGCACCCAGTTATTTTAATATAAGCAGACAAATACTTAATGTTGTCGTACAGCACTATTTTTTCTGCTATGCTATCACACTTAAAGTGACTAAATCGTTGCATTAAAATATAAAAGTAATATCGTATGCATTCCTTCACTGGCCTAGCGCACAATAATTTTAGCTCACTTCTTTGCAAGTTTTTAATAGTTAATTTATGTGACTATATTCCACGTCATATTGAGTGGCGATCTGTCCACTGGAGATTGTAAATAGAATGACCATGGCTGTATTCAGGCAGTCTTACTTCACAAGAATGTGGGCAGGATTCTCCCGTACCCGGCGGGGCGGGAGGTCCAGGCGGGACGGAGTGGCGTGAACCACTCCGTCGTCGGCCTGCCCCAAAGTTGCGGAATACTCCGCGCCTTCAGGGGCTAGGCCATCGCCGGAGTGGTTTGCGCCCCACCGGCTGCCGTGGAAGGCCTTCGGCGCCACGCCAGCCGGGGCCGAAGGGACTCCGCCGGCCGGGGTGAGTCCGCGCATGCGCGGGAGCGTCAGGAAAAGAGTGCCCCCACGGCACAGGCCCGCCCGCGGATCGGTGGGCCCCGATCGCGGGCCAGGCCACCGTGAGGGCATCCCCCGGGGCCAGATCGCCCCCGCACCCCCCAGACCCCAGAGCCCGCCCGCGCCGCCAGGTCCCATTGGTAAGGGACCTAGTCTAATCTACGCCGGCGGGACTGGCAAAAACCAGCAGGACTTTGGCCCATTGTGGGCCGGAGAATCACCGGGGGGGGGGGGGGGGGCTGTGAGCAGCCGCCGACCGGCACAGCGCGATTCCTGCCACTGCTGAATCTCCGGTACTGGAGAATTCGGCGGACAGCGGGGGCGGGATTCACGCTTCCCCCCCCAGTGATTCTCCGACCTGGCGGGAGGTCGGAGAATCTCGCTCTGTGGGAGCGATTCTCCGCAAATGCGGAGAGTCGTAAAGGCTGCCGTGAAACTGGCCTCTGCGCCCCCTCCCAGGACCCGATTCTCCCCCCGGGCGGGGCTAGCAGCGCGGTCCCGTGAAGCACGGCATCGCGGGCTTAGCAACCGTCGCTAAGTCCGCGCGCCAAGCGTCACGGCGGCCAACACGCACGATGACATCAGCCGCGCATGCGCGGGTTGGACGGCTCCAACCCGCGCATGCGCGGATGACATCATCACGCAGAAGCGTCAAACCCGCGCATGCACGGGCCGTCATGCCCCTCAGCTGCCCCGCGGACTGATCCTGCGGGGCCGCGGAGGAACAAATAGTGCGCGGGTATCGGACCTGCTGCCCGCGATCGGTGCCCACCGATCGCAGGCCCATGCCACCCTTGGGCCATGCCAATCGGTGCCATGGTTGTCCGGGACGGCACTTTGCGGCCATGGGGGGGGGGGGGGGGGGGGGGGGGGAGAATAGCGGGAGGGCAGGAAAAATGTCGGGAAGGCCTTCCCGCTATTCTCCGACCCGTCGTGGGTAGCAGAGAATCGCGCCCTGTATGTCTGAGTTTTTAAGCTAAAGTGAACAATGACCCCTGGCTTGCTTATTATTTTATGAAAAGCAAAATTAGTTTGCTAATGGCCTCATCAGTTATCATCTGGAAATACGGTCAGAAACTGATAGAAACATTCAGAGGCCCATCAATGTTTGTACAAATAAAGGCAGCTTAGCTTTTTCATACATAAAATGTGAACCTGTCCTCTCTCTTTTCAGATACTGATGAGCCTGCTGTGCATTTACAGCATTTTTATTTCTAGAAGTTACAGAGTCCCCCCCCCCACTCCAGTTTATAGGGAAATTAAGGGTAAAATGTGAAATCTTTGAAGTAACATTAACACCTTTAAGAAGGGAAAGAAGCAACATGCAGTTGCAAAGTGCCTTGTCAGGTCTACAAAACATACCAAAGTGCTTCATGTTTAATGACTTCCTTATAAAATCGCTGTCACAAATGTGGCAGGTAATTTGCATGTAACAACCTTTTAAAATAAATGACCAGCACATCTGATTGGAATACTACTAGTTGAGGGGAAAGTGTTGGCCAGGAAAATTTCCTTTCCTTTAAGTAATGTATTAGGACCCAGTTTACAATCCAAAAGATTCACTGAAGATAAAGCAGCACTCTCTCAAAGATGCACAAATGTATCAGCCCAGATAATGTTCCCAAGCATTGGACAGATTTTAAATCTACAGTTTTCAAATTCAGAGGCAAGAGTGCTGCACTCTAACATTTATCGGGACAATGCGCTCCAGCACAAACTGGCAGCATGATTGCTGATCCCATTAAAAAAAATTGTTTTGCTCCAATCCAAAATTACATTTTCACCACGATGTGGAACACATGTTTTGTCTGTAAACCAGTTGGGGCTATTAAATTGAGTTTGGCTCAGTGTTCAATTTAATCCTACTCTGAACCAAACAACAGAGCCATAAATCTAAATGACAATGTCAAATTCTTCAAAAACAACACTTACAGCAGTGTGGCAATCTGTGCATATATAAGTATATTCTTTGGGATGAGGACAAGTCCAATATTTACATGTATGCTTATCTCCATTAGTAGCGAAGCAAAAAGTTTAATCATTGTTCTGACATCAATTCCAAGACCATTTAGGTGATTTCTGTATTTAGTTCAGCATGAGCTAATTTTGTGTGGCCACTTTGTTCGGGGGGTGGGGGTGGGGGTGGGTGGAGCAGGGGTGGGATGGGTGGATGGGGGATAGAGGTTTAACCCTAACAATTGGACGAGCTTGTGTTGGGTCTGAGGTTTAAATGATAGAAAATGGAATCCTGGCCCCATTTCTGGTTTTAGGGACAAAGGACAGGAGGTGGATGACAAATTCGCTTAATGGAGTTGTCATTTTAAATATTATGATGAGTTTGCATGACTTCTCCTGGAATGCACTTAAATCTGGCCAGCCATGTATTATGGTCCCTGGAAAATTTGATGACAATATCAAGGTGAGAACTCATTGATCCAGGAGGTAAGTGCCTTTCCAGTTTGCTGCATGATTCCACATTCTTGAGTAATCAAAAATTGCTTCCTCCCCAATTCTTCCAATTTCCCCTCAAAAGCCATTGACCTCCCCACAAAGCTTCTAAGCAATGCAATCTTCCCAAATGGCCTCTGACCTACCCTTGAGTTTTTCAATTTGCTCCCCAAGACCTCCAACCTCCCAAACAAGGCCCCTCCTGAGGCCTCTGTTCCCAGTCTCCGCACCTCCGCCCTGGCTTCTGTTGTCCAACATGCCTCTTCCCCAACCCCCAGTAAAATTAGATACCCATCCATGGAATTGGACTCCCCACTCTTGCCCACCCTAGGATCTGACACCGTTGAGATTGAACACACCTTTCCAGGATCAACACGCACATATTTCTGGGCCAGTGATCAGAGACAGCCACTCCCCAAAATCTCCAACACACCTACACTAGCATTCTAACAATGCTATCATAGAAAATGTAATCCAAAATTCAGTATGAATGTAGAAAATTACAGGAATATGCAAATGGTGAAGGGACATTGCACTGTGAATCTGATGTTGAGTAACTGCACAAACATGTGACTAAACATCTTTGAATGGAACTTTCTCCTCAAAAATAGTTACAAACATGTAAAGCTCCGACTAACAGGTGTAAATTCACACATGTGGATAGCTAGTATTTCAGTTTCTATCCCAATTAGGAGCAATCATTGTGCTGGAACATGTAGGTGCGAGATACATCTGGGGCTGGATTCTCCAAAAATGGGGCTATGCCCCCACGCCAACCTAAAAACGCTGGAGATTTACTCTGGAGATTCCTTAAAAATATTAGCAGCTATTCACCTACCTGCAGGGGGCTGGCAGGGCCCTGGAGCACTTCTCGCAGCTTCAGCTGCGGATATGGGCCCTCGCAATTCCAGTTCCGAGTCCGCGCATGCGCACAGTGGTGGCTTCAAGCGGCCTCGCCGAACGCGATGGCAGACTCAGCTGGCGGACCTGGACAAGGAAATAAGGTCCCAGTGATCGGACCCGCGCCGCTACATATACCACGCCCAATCAACGACCCGGCCCCCATAAGGAGCCGCCCCCCCCCCCCCCCCCCCCCCGGTACTTGATGCCCCCACCCCCCACAAGGGCGGCCGCGGACTGAGTCTGCCCGCCACCCGAGGTTCCCGACCGGCCAAACATGGTTAGAACCACGCCGTCGGGAATTCAGCCAGTTTTGCCCGGAGAATCGCTGGGGGGAACTCTGTGAATTGCCCCCCAGCACCGCCGCATAATCTGTGCGCGACTGATTCTCTAGGGACCGGAGAATCGCGGGAGTGGCACCGGGCACGATTCCCGCGTGAACATCGATTCTCCAACCCTGCGCCAAACGCAATTTTGGCGCGGGGCTACGGAGAACCCGCCCTTGATATTGGCCTTGAGGCCTCCTTCAAATTAGAGGGTCGAGTTTCGGTTGCGTGCCATGTTTTCCCAGGCACCCTCATCAGCCAATCAGCCTGCTGTGTGACCAGCAGTGGCAGGTGGTGGGAGGTGGGGAGGGGTGGGGTCAAGGGTGACGATTCAGAGAGGCTTGAGTGGAAGCCAACAATGGTCTTTGACTGCAGCGCAATCTTTCCTGCTTTCATTAATATTGGTGCACTTCTAGGTAGAATATGCATACCACCCGCCATTCTGTACGCTCATTTTACAGTGGCTGGTGTGACTTAAATCAATCTTTAAGCCACCGACTCCAGGGATACTGTTCGATAGGCATCAGCTGTCATCAAATGTATTGTCTAAGTGTTTATTGTTTGTGCATAAACTCTGACATTGAGTGTCAGCATGGCTTTTCTTTAATGATGATGACGGGATCCATGGCCTAGTCAGATCCTGTCCTGGCCTGACCTGTACCTGGGTCTAACTTCCATCAGGATTCACTGGAAAAACTATCAGAAACAAGAACCCTGGATGAGTTCTCCTCAATCCTACCCTGCTGGTTGGGGCTTAGAGATTTAATGCACCATTGCACTGTTCTTCTTGAAATCAACTGCCTGAAACCATGCAATGGATGAGCCCTCCTTGACAACACGGTTTCTCAGTTTCACTACCAGTCAGTGCATTTGTTCACTGTCACATCGAGGGAATCAACGAACACTTCTT
Source organism: Scyliorhinus canicula (assembly GCF_902713615.1). Taxonomy (NCBI): domain Eukaryota; kingdom Metazoa; phylum Chordata; class Chondrichthyes; order Carcharhiniformes; family Scyliorhinidae; genus Scyliorhinus; species Scyliorhinus canicula. Next base: position 181,495,009 of record NC_052152.1, read on the forward strand.
GACAGCGAAGGAAAAAAGTCACTGGACAAAATTTGAGCCAAATTCTAAAGAGTTGCTGTGGGCTTGACTTTACTAAATCCCTTAAAGCTGCATTATGCCTGATTCATGTGAGAGTACCTTTTAAGAAATGGGGGTTTATAAAATAGCTGTACTGGATGTACCTTAAAGAAATAGGTGTTTATTAGCGAGCTGCAGTGATGTCAGAGAGTGGATGGAGCTGGGCTGTCTGTCTGCTTTGCTTTCGTTTTAGGCTGTTTGCTACAGAAAAAGAACAAAGAACAAAGAAAAGTACAGCACAGGAACAGGCCCTTCGGCCCTCCAAGCCTGTGCCGACCGTGCTGCCCGACTAAACTACAACATTTCCTGGGTCCGTATCCCTCTATTCCCATCCTATTCATATATTTATCAAGATGCCCCTTAAACGTCACTATCGTCCTGCTTCCACTACCTCCTCCGGCAACGAGTTCCAGGCACCCACTACCCTCTGTGTAAAAAACCTACCTCGTACATCTACTCTGTACTTTGCCTCTCGCACCTTAAACCTCTGCCCCTAGTAATTGACCCCTCTACCCTGGGGAAAAGCCTCTGACTATCTACTTTGTCTATGCCCCTTATAATTTTGTAGACCTCTATCAGGTCGCCCCTCAACTTCCATCGTTCCAGTGAGAACAAACCGAGTTTATTCAACCGCTCCTCAGAGCTAATGCCCTCCATACCAGGCAACATCCTGGTAAATCTCTTCTGCCTCTTCTAAAGCCTCCACATCCTTCTGGTAGTGTGGCGACCAGAATTGAACACTGTACTCCAAGTGTGGCCTAACTAAGGTTCTATACAGCTGCAACATGACTTGCCAATTTTTATACTCAATGCCCCGGCCAATGAAGGCAAGCATGCCGTATGCCTTCTTGACTACCTTCTCCACCTCTGTTGCCCCTGTCAGTGAGCTGTGGACCTGTACACCTAGATCTTTCTGACTTTCAATACCCTTGAGGGTTCTACCATTCATTGTATATTCCCTACTTGCATTAGACCTCCCAAAATGCATTACCTCACATTTGTCCAGATTAAACTCCATCTGCCATCTCCCTGCCCAAGTTTCCAAATGATCTAAATTCTGCTGTATCCTCTGACAGTCCTCATCGCAATCCGCAATTCCACCAACCTTTGTGTCATCGGCAAACTTACTCATCAGACCAGTTACATTTCCCTCCAAATCATTTATATATACTACAAACAGCAAAGGTCCCAGCACTGATGCCTGTGGAACCCCACTAGTCACAGCCTTCCAATCAGAAAAGCACCCTTCCATTGCTGCTCTCTGCCTTCTATGACCTAGCCAGTTCTGTATTCACCTTGCTAGCTCACCCCTGATCCTGTGTGACTTCACCTTTTGTACCAGTCTACCATGAGGGACCTTGTCAAAGGCCTTACTGAAGTCTAAAGAGACAACATCCACTGCCCTACCTGCATCAATCATCTTTGTGACCTCTTCGAAAAACTCTATCAAGTTAGTGATACATGACCTCCCCTTTACAAAACCATGCTGCCTCTCACTAATACGTCCATTTGCTTCCAAATGGGAGTAGATCCTGTCTCAAAGAATTCTCTCCATTAATTTCCCTACCACTGATGTAAGGCTCACCGGCCTGTAGTTCCCTGGATTATCCTTGCTACCCTTCTTAAACAAAGGAACAACATTGGCTATTCTCCAGTCCTCCAGGACATCACCTGAAGACAGTGAGGATCCAAAGATTTCTGTCAAGGCCTCAGCAATTTCCTCTCTAGCCTACTTCAGTATTCTGGGGTAGATCCCATCCAGCCCTGGGGACTTATCTACCTTAATATTTTTCAAGACGCCCAACATCTCGTCTTTTTGGATCTCAATGTGACCCAGGCTATCTACACACCCTTCTCCAGACTCAACATCCACCAATTCCTTCTCTTTGGTGAATTCTGATGCAAAGTATTCATTTAGTACCTCGCCCATTTCCTCTGGCTCCACACATAGATTCCCTTGCCTATCCTTCAGTGGGCCAACCCTTTCCCTGGCTACCCTCTTGCTTTTTATGTACGTGTAAAAAGCCTTGGGTGTGGTTAGTTTCGTTTTGAGAGGTGGATAGTTGCAGGCAAAGTAAGGAGCTGCATAAGGATCTCTCTGCACACTAAGGACTGTCTCCAAATCAATTGGTGATTTCAAAGTGCTCAGTAGTGAATTTAAATCTGATCTCTGTGTTAAATAGGGTCTTTTGTCTGCTGGATGTTGTTTGGGAATTTGTTAATGGTTATCTATCGAGTGCTGTATTCTTTGAGGATGTATTGGTGTTGATAGTTGTTGAGATGTTTACTGTGGGTTTATAAAGCGTTAACTGGTTTCATAAATAAACATTGTTTTCATTTAAAAGTACCGCAAAGCTCTGTTTGCACCACACCTGTGGAGTGGAAGTGTGCTCCCTATACCACAATCTATTAAAAGTTGTGGGTCAGGTGAACTCCATGATACACTTTGGCGTTCTCTAAACCCTGGCCCATAACAAATTGGCGACTCGAGGGGGATAAAAGTCTATCTATTGCATTGGTTTAGTGAACTTAAAGACAGTGAGGGGTGAGCATATTGTGGGTGCTTTTCAGGTGTGGTATTATAGCTAAAGTAGGGGGTGTGTTGTGGACAATGGCTCTTTCAGAGGCTCAGAAGTGTTTGGGGGTGGAGATGGTCACACGCAGTACCTTACGGACAGAGACTAAAAATAGACTTTTAGATTTGGCAAAAACATTGCAGTTAACATTACCTGACAAAATGTGAAAAGTTGAAGTACTTATAGCAATAGCTGAGCATTTAAAATTGCCCGAGATACAGTCTGACTCATTGGAAATGGCAAAGATCCAGTTGCAGGTTAAGCACCTTGAATATGAAAAAGAATTAAAGCAACTTGAATATGAAATGAGAGAAACAGAAAGAATGGCCCTAGCAGAGCAAAAAGAAAGAGAAAGGGAGATACAGATCAGGGAAAAAGAAAAAGAGAGGGGAAAGGGACAAAGAGAGAGAAGAAAGGGAAAAAGAGAGAGTTTGAACTTCAGAAAATGAGCATGAAACATAACAGTCTGTTAAAATTGGGGGACGTAAAGGGAAACGTACAGTTGGATGACATTGACGAGGATAGTGAGAAAGAGCGTCATAGTCAAAGGCTTGGTGGGGATCTATTTAAGCATTGCCGAGGTTTGATGAGAAGGAGGTAGAAGCCTTTTTCATTTCATTTGAGAAGGTGGTTAAACAAATGAAATGGCCACCGGACATGTGGGTATTACTGATTCAAACAAAGTTGGTCGGTGGAGCTAGTGAAGTGTTTCCATCATTACCGGAGGAGGTATCTGACTCATATGAGGAGGTGAAAAAATTCATCTTAGGTGCACATGAACTAGTGCCTGAAGCCTACAGACAAAGGTTTAGAAATTTAAGGAAAGAACCTGGTCAAACATACATGGGGCGCGATTCTCCACTCCCCATGGCGGGTAGGAGAATCGCAGGAGGGCCCCCCGACTAATTTCATGACCCCCTGGCGCCACCCACGATTCTCCCACTCCCCACCCCGGCTCGGAAGAATCGCCGCTCGTCGTTTTTCACGGCCAACCTGCACATGCGCGGCTGATGTCACATAGGCGCCGCCGTCGCTTCATTCTCGGCGCGCCGCCTTGACGCAAGCGTCAAGGCCCGGCGGCCGAGAATAACGGAGCGACGCTCCTAGCCCCCCGGGTGGGGGTGAATTCGGTGAGAGGAGCGGGCACCGAGGCCGTCGTGAAACTTGGCCGAGTTCACGATGACCTTCACGATTTTTCCTGGGAGCGGAGAATCGCGCCCATGGAGTTTGAAAGGATCAAACAGAGTAATTTTGATAGGTGGATGATGGCTTTGAAAATAGACCAAATGTATGAAGCTCTCAGAGAAATTATACTTTTACAGGAGTTTAAAAATTCAATTCCTGATGTGGTAAGAATTCACGTGGAAGAGCAGAGGGTGAAAACTATGAGATTAGCAGCAGAAATGGCAGATGATTATGATTTAGTTCAAAAATCAAAGTTTGGTTTCCAACATCAGTTTCAGCCTGTGAGGGATAGAAACTGGGGACATGAGAAATACTCAAGTGGTAAAGGTAAAGGTGATCTGTTGGGAGATAATAAGGAGAGTGTACCTCAGATTAAAAAGGAATCTAGGAGGGTGGAAGAGACATGAAAAGTTTAAAATATTTTCACTGTAATAAACTCGGCCAAGTAAAGTCACAGTGTTGGTGGTGGAAGAAAAGCACTGGGAAGGCTAATATGGTAAAACAGGATAAGACAGTGGGGTTTGTTAAAGTGGTAAAGGAAAGCCCAAGTGAAGTGAAGGAGGTGCAAAAGATTGTACAGCCTGTTCAATAGGTGATTGATAAGAAGGTACCAGATCTCTTTAAAGAATTTACTTGTGTGGATAAAGTTTACTCATGTGTACCAGAACGAGCAGGTAAAGAAGTCACAATTTTAAGGGGTAAGGGAGCTAGTCAATCTTTAATGGTAAGAGATGAGGAGTTATGTAGTTTGGGCAGAATGTTGCCAGATAAGGTGGTAATATGTGGAATTCAGGGTGAGAAGAGCAGTGTTCCATTATATCGTGTCGCGTCTTTTCGTCCGACGTCACTTCGTCCAACGACACTTCGTCCACGTCTTTTGGTCCAACGTCTTTTTGTCCGCCCGTCTTTTGGTCCAACGTCACTTCGTCCAATTATCCAATTACAAATTAACTCCGTATAAAACCATTTAATTGATAAAATGCAAGTACAATACAGCAAGTGAATTTAATTGTTAAAATGCAAGTAATTGATAAAATGCAAGTAAAATGCAAGTTGAAAAATGCAGTTAAAAAGTTAAAAAATCTAAAAGTGCAGTTAAAAAATCTAAAAGTTTACTAATTACTTAAAATTCTCGAAATTACTTAAAATTGATGTAAATTGTAAATTCCCGAAATTCCCTAAAAGTTAGATTTCCAGAACTGTACCCGAGAGAGAATAATGGGGAGAGGACAAGATGATTTGATATTCTACAATTCCGACAGACACAGATATAAGTGGGAGTCTAATTGGATTTAGACAATGAGTGCAGTTCTGAAAGAAGCAGATTTAAACTCGATTTTCGTCGAGTGATTAAAACCTCTGGTTGGCAGTGGGTTCTGACATTACAGGTCTGAAATGATCAAATATTCCATCAGATACAATGGCTCTCATCACGCTGGAGCATACATGGGTGAATATCCTGTAGCTTATCTTAATAATGTCTGGAGATCAAGCAGCACAAATGCAGAACTCAACATCAAGAGGCGAAATAGGTGGAGAGGATCCTTGAGCAGTAACATTGAAAAACTAAATTAAACTATTTGTAATTGGATAATTGGACGAAGTGACGTTGGACCAAAAGACGGGCGGACAAAAAGACGTTGGACCAAAAGACGTGGACGAAGTGTCGTTGGACGAAATGACGTCGGACGAAAAGACATAGCACCCCATTATATAAGGTAAGGTTGAAAAATCCAGTGAAGAGTGGTGAAGTGGTAGTAGGAGTAATAGAGAAACTATATTGTCCAGGAATACAGTTTGTCTTGGGTAATGATACAGCTGGATCGCAGGTGGGAGTGATGCGTGCTGTGGTTGGTAACCCAGTGGAAATCAGACAACTGAAGTGTTGAAGGACGAATATCCTGGGATTTTTCCGGATTGTAACAAGGTCACAAAGTCACAGGTTAAGACAAGAGGAGAAATCAGAGAGTGAAGATAAAGATGAAGTGCAATTATCAGAAACAATTTTTGATCAAAGGGTTGAAAAAGGAAAAGAACAGGTGGAGGATGAGGCAGATATTTTTAGTTCAGGAAAATTGGCGGAGTTACAACAGAAAGATGTAGAAATAAACCGGATCTATCAGAAAGCATACACAGAAGAGGAATCTGCATGTATACCAGAGTGTTACTGCCATAAAAGTGATGTCTTGATGAGAAAATGGAGACCTTTACCCATGCAGGTGGATTAAAAGTGGGCAGCAGTTCATCAAGTGGTATTGCTGGTAGGGTACAGAAAGGAGGTGTTGAGAGTTGCACATGAGGTACCAGTGGGAGGTCATTTGGGAATAAGGAAAACTCAAGTTAAAATCCAAAAACATTTTTATTGGCCTGGACGACATAAAGATGTAGTTAAATTTTGTCGATCATGTAACACATGTCAAGTGACAGGGAAACCTCAAGCAGTGATAAAACCAGCACCCTTAATACCCATTCCAGCATTTGAGGAACCTTTTCCAAGGGTCCTAATTGATTGCGTCAGACCACTTCCTCAAACAAAAAGTGGGAAACAATATATTTTGACTATAATGGATGTGTCTACAAGATTCCAAAGGCCATCCAGTACATAATATTACAGCTAAAAAATTGTGGAGGAGTTACTTAACTTCTTTACTAGATATGGACTACCCACAGAAATACAATCGATCAAGGATCACATTTTACCTCAAGGTTATTCAAAGAAGTTATGGATAGCTGAGGAATAAAACAATGTAAATCAACTGCAAACCACCCAGAATCGCAGGGAGCGTTATAAAGGTGGCATGACATATTAAAGACAATGTTGAGGGCTTATTGTCAAGATTACCCAGAGGATTGGGATAAAGGAATTCCATTCGTACTGTTTGCAATTAGCGATGCACCTAATGAGTCAACCAAATTCAGTCCTTTTGAACTAATTTTTGGTCATGAACTAGGAGGACCACTTAAATATAGATTAAGGAAAAATTGGCGAGTGAGCAATCGGAAGTAACATTATTGGATTACATGTCAAAGTTTAGGGAATTATTAAATAGAGCAGGTGAATTAGCTGGACAGCATTTAAAAGGTGCACAAAATGTGATGAAACGGGTAGCGGACAAGAAATCTAAAATTCGTAAATTTGCCAGTGGAGATAACATTTTAGCGTTGTTACCAGTGGTAGGTGAACCTTTAAAAGCTAGGTTTCGTGGACCTTATCAGGTTGAAAATAAATTAAGTGAGGTGAATTATGTGATAAGAATGCAAGATAGAAGGAAAACTCACCAAGTGTGTCATTTGAATGTGCTTAAAAGGTACTTTGAAAGGGAAGGAGAGCAAAAGGAGGAGGTTTTAATGATTCTAACTCAAAGTGATGAACCAAATCCAGATGACTTGAAATTTGACAAATCTCAAATTAAATTGGAAAACGAGGATGTTCTTAAAAATTGGAATAAGTTGTTGTGTTACCTTCCAGAGGAAAAACGGACTGACCTGAATGAGTAATTGATATCACATGGGCAAGTTGGTGGAGATGAATTGGGAAGTACTAAAATGGCTATACATGATGCAGATGTGGGAAATGCTGTTTCAATCAAACAGCATCCATACAGACTTAACCCTTTAAAATTGGCACAGGTTAACAAAAAGATTGAGTGTATGCTTAAAAATGGCATAATTGAAGTGTGTTGCAGCCAATGGAGCTCACCCACAGTGATGGCACCTAAACCAGACGGTACCCAACGGTTGCGTGTGGACTATAGAAAGGGTAATGCAGTTACAAGAACGGACTCTTATCTTATCCCATGTTTGGAGGATTGCATTGAGAAACTGGGACAATCAGCTTTTATTTCCAAATTCAATTTACTTAAAGGTACCTTTGTCTGACAGGGCAAAGGAGATTTCAGCTTTTGTGACTCCAGATGGTATGTACCAATTCAAAGTTATGCCATTTGGCATGAAAAATGCCCCAGACACATTTCAACGGTTAATTAACAAAGTTGTTTCAGGATTACCGGTATACCTTGACGATCTGGAAATTTTCAGCCAGACGTCGAAAGAACATTTAAAACATCTGATGGAGTTATTCGATCGACTTCAGGAGGCTGGTTTGGTGGTAAACCTAGCCAGAAGTAAATTTGGAAAAGCCCAAGTCACTTTCCTTGGCCATTCAACTGGACAGGGTAGAATGGTCCCACAGGATGTGAAAACAAAAATTATTGGGGAGTTTCCGATACTCTCTACAGTCTACACGATGGGAAATAATGCAATTTCTTGGTATGAGTGGATTTTACCAGAAATTTGTACTGAATTTTAGCAGTGTGGTCGCTCCACTGAGGGACTTGCTCAAGAAGCGTAACAAATTCCAGTGGACAGCGGAGTGTCAAGATGGCCTGAAGGCTGTGTTAACTGCTCCAGGGTTAGCCATTCCAAATTACACAAAACCATTCAAAGTGGCTGTTGATGCGAGTGATGTGGGCGTAGGTGCGGTGCTTCTACAAAACCATGATGAAGGTCCAGAGCGACCTATTGGTTATTTTTCGAAAGAAATTGAATTCTCACCAGAAAAAGTATTCAACGATTGACAAGGAGACTTTGAGTTTGGTGCTGGCTTTGCAAGATTTTCACATTTATGTGACCAGCAATCCATCTGACACCATTATGTATACTGATCATAATCGATTGACGTTTTTGGAGCGATTCGGGAATAACAATGCAAGACTGTTTCGATAGAGTTTATTGTTACAGCCATTTCATTTAAAAATAGTACATACGGCAGGACGAGAAAACGTGATAGCTGATGCTTTGTCACGAATGTGATGAACAGAAGCAGTTCTAGTTGGAGGAAGAAGAATAAAACTGGACTGTTATTATTAATGTTTTGTTTTGTTTTGTGAAAACTAAAAAGTATATTCATTGTCGATATTTCTTAAAGGAAAGTGAAAAGGTGAAAAATGAAACCATCTTGAAGTTGATGGGTTTTTTTTTCTTGGGGGGAGCTGTCATGTGAGAATTCCTTTTAAGAAATGGGGGTTTATAAAATAGCTGCACTGGATATACCTTTAAGGAGTGGGTGTTTATTAGAGAGCTGCAGTGATGTCAGAGAGTGGGTGGAGCTGGGCTATCCATCTGCTTTACTTTTGTTTTTGGCTGTTTGCTACAGGGTATGGTTAGTTTTGTTTTGAGAGGTGGCTAGCTGCAGGCAACGCAAGGAGCTGCATAAGGATCCCTCTCTGCAAACTAAGGACTGTCTCCAAATCAATTGGGTGATTTCAAAGTGCTGACTGCTCTCAATAGTGAATTTAAACCTGATCTCTGTGTTAAAAAGGGTCTTTTGTCTTCCGGATGTTGTTTGGGAATTTATAAAGGGTTATCTATCGAGTGCTGTATTCTTTGGGGATTTATTGGTGTTGATAGTTGTTAAGATGTTTACTGTGCGTTTATCAAGTGTTAACTGGTTTCATAAATAAACATTGTTTTAATTTAAAAGTACTGTAAAGCTCTGTTGCACCACACCTATAGAGTGGACCGTGTACTCCCCATACCACAATCTATTAAAAGTTGTGGGTCAGGTGAACTCCATGATACACTTTGGGGTTCTCTAAACCCTGGCCCATAACACTGAACTGAGCTTGTGTATTCTCCCTCCCAAATGTGAGGACAGTTTAACTTTGGCCAAAATTTACAAAACTTGCCCAAGTCTCATTTTGGAAACACAAGTAAAATCTCTGCATTCCAAATTGCTTGAAATTATAACTCAGAAATGTTCCTTTTAAAATTTCATGGGTTGGATTCTCTGCCGGCGGGATCCTCCGCTTCGTTGGCAGCGCACTCACTTCTGTGGATTTCCTGATGGTGTGGGGCGATGCCCACAATGAGAAACCCCATTGGCCGGCTGGCGGGATCTGCTGCCGGCGGGATGTGTCGCACCAGGAAACGGATGCGGCGGGACAGAGAATCCCGCCCCACATCTTTATATATTTCCTTCATTATTGTCTGCGTGGGTTTCGCCCCCCACAACCCAAAGATGTGCAGGTTAGGTGGATTGGCCAAGCTAAAATGCCCTTAATTGGAAAAAAAATAATAATTGGGTACTCTAAATTTATGGAAATTTTTTTTTAAGTATTGTGTGTCCTCATTGGCTTTTTATTTTAGAGCTGCGAAAGAAATGATGGCAATTAGATCTAGAAACCAAGTTTGGCCAGTTAAGTGAAACCATTGTGAGTCAGATGGTTAGATCACATTTGCAGCAAAATCCATCTCGGAAGTGACTTGATAAACTACACAAGAATACAACTACTTGCATTCATATATTCATGTAGGCTATCTCGAGTAATACGTAAATCACATCTGTTCAAGAGTGAGTCATGTCCACCAGACAGCGATAATTCGAAATGTCAGAAGGTTCCTTCTTGTCTAATTTCATTCCAATGTTCCACAAAATAAAATGTGTGTAATGTGCATTCTTCATCACGAGGTTCTGCTGCAAATATTAAACTGGAAGTATTATTTCATAAAACCTACCGTTTTTTAACTATCAGCATGACTCCCAGCATGATGATGATGAACATTAGGATTCCTGCAATAACTCCAGCCATTTTCACTGTGTTATCCACTTGCTTTTCTGGCTCCACTGTGTTGGAGTTCTGCGTTGAGGCGCCTGAAATGACAGAAGCCGCAGAATTAATAAGATCTTGAAACTGAATCTGTTTTCATTGCTTATACATCAAACTCACGTCGGTCTTTGCAAAAACAATGTTTACAATAGGTCCTTCAAATATTTTGTATCCATTATTATTCTTACATATTATGCATGTTATTTACTGTGACACAAGATGAGAGGATATCAAAATGAGCACAGAGAGATAATAGAACTGGAACAATTCACTGAAATTATTTTCCTCCCTCAGCCCTCATTGATGGTACCTTGGCTTAGATTCATAGTCATTTGCGGGAATGATTCCATGATCTGACACTTGCACTGGGAATTGTATTCACAGTGAGCGCACCTCGTGGTTTTCAGCATTCAACCCCACATTTTCTGTTCATTAATTTCAGTGGGTAGAATATCATGGCCTGGACATTTCTAATTTTCAGGGTATGCCACCAGCTCGGTCCTTCCCATTTGGGAGGGAGAAAGTTGCGAAAGAGGAGGGAAAAGGAGATGGGCACTCATCAGCGCACATTTTTTTGTAATCGGTTTGGTTGTTTTGGGTCAATAAAACACACCTCAGAGTTCGAGCCATCCTATTTTCTCTGGTTACATTTTTTAAATAACTGATTGCTTGAGTCTCAAGATCAAATCATTGGATACAAATGTTTTAAATAATTTGAGCAAATATTGAAGGGAAGGGACGGGTCAATCTATGAAACCGTATGAACCTTTTCAATAAAATTAAACTGAAATGGAATGTAAAATGGTTTGTACCTGGGGAGGAATTGCGAGTGAGATCTGAAGATTTCAAGGGATAGGTACTTCAGTGTGAACAGCTTGTGTCATAATAAAAACACGTTCTTTGTCATTCAGGGCTGCAGCCCAGTGTATGAGATTGACATGGTCCATCAGTGGTGCAAGGGTGGGATCAAACAAAAAGGAGCTGTGTGAAATCCTGGAGAATTTACTGCTTTTAGACAATTGGTAAACACCAACAGTTTAGGAAAATTGCTGAATAGGGGAAACGTAAGAATGGTTTTAAACCACATTTGGACTAGGTAAAGTGCGATTGCCAATTATGTCACCAAGAGGAAAAGGAACTAAGATTTTCTTGTTACTTTTGAGTCTTACCTCATATGTCCGTTAAACACTTGGACCCCCAAGTTTCTGAGGCTGGAGAGGATAAAATCCCAATTTCTGACCAAGAAATTGGGAATATGATGTTGGGTTTGCCCCTTAATTGGAAAAAAAATAATTGGGTGCTCTAAATTTATAAAAAAAAGAACTCCACACGAACAGTCACCCGAGGTCGGAATCAAACCCGGGCCCCTGGCGCTGTGAAGCAGCAATTACTGTGCCATCGTGCAAAAGTTGGGCTGTTGAATTTCCCAATATAATTAGAGCCCTTCCTATTGATTCCCTTACTTCCCATTTATTTTACTTTATAGTTATCATTTTGATCCATGGATATTTAATGAATATATACATTTAATCGAGTAGAGGAAGTGAAGAACTCAAAGTTGCAAAATAGAAAACTGTGCTATTGGAGATTTCGCTTTTGAACAGTAGAACTCAGACGTTCTGGCTCCCGAGAGAGAGATCAGAGGGATTGGCTGGCTGGTGGCCAATGAATTGGCCAAAAGCTGTATTCTGCCCGGCAACAGGTGGTGTTTAGGTCCTACCCAAGTGGAATGGTTTTCAGAGGATGCAGGAAGCAACAGTCGGATCCTGGATGCTGAGAGGTTCAACTGTGAGGCTCTCTCTCTCTCCAGAAATACTGCCTATCTGCTGTTTCCTGAACTCCCGCAAAGAGGGTTTTTGAGACCTGGGTAAATCCACAGTGAAAACCAATACAGACTGAAAACAAAACAAAAACTTCCAACCTAATGCCTAGATTGAAGAAAAGTGTACTGGAAGATGTCCATCTGAAACAAAGACTTTTACTTTTACTTTCATCATTATTTTACACACATCTCTCCCTTCTGTGTTTGTCTGTCTTGTGTGTGTATGTGTATAGAGAGTGGGACAAGTTAAGGGGGGGGGAGAGGTTTAGGAATTAGATAATAGTTAACCAGCTGTATTTGCTGCATATTTAATTATAGTTTTTGTTATTAATAAAAAAATAATTGTGTTTAAGTTTACAAACCTGGTGACTGTAATTATTGAGCAGCCAAAGAAGAAACTTGGTGTATTTTCAAATAATTAGTTGTTAATTTCAATTGTGTTGCGACTCCAGGGCTGGAATTATAATTGACCATGCACTCGCCCAGGCGGTTGTAACATTGGAAAAGACCAAGCAGTGATGTTCTCCTTACATATTAAACCCAACAATTTCACCCTATTTGAAAAATTAAGATCTCTGGCCTCATTTTCTATTCAAATAACCATACCCATAGAAAATATACACAGTCAAATATGTTGAAGTTAATAAATGCATCCTATACAATATTATAGATAGAATTTACAGTGCAGAAGGAGGCCAATGCGCCCATCAAGTCTGCACCGGCTCTTGGAAAGAGCATCCTACCCAACACTACCCTATCTCCATAACCCAGTAACCGCACCCAACACTAAACAATTTTGGACACTAAGGGCAATTTAGCATGGCCAATCCACCTAACCTGCACATCTTTGGACTGTGGGAGGAAACCAGAGCACCCGGAGGAAACCCACGCACACACGGGGAGAACGTGCAGACTCCACACAGACAGTGACCCAAGCCGGGGATCGAACCTGGGACCCTGGAGCTGTGAAGCAATTGTGCTAACCACTATGCTACTGTGCTGCATAAAGTATCTATGCCCTTATATCTATACAAAATATTATAGAACAAGTAACACCTGTATATATTGATACTAAGCATATACATTCACATTAAACTATATTAATTATACACAGACTCAGCTGCATAAAAAAAATCTACATCTATCTATATGATATATACACTCCCATACTTACATAAGACTATCTACCAAGAATACTCAGTGAAAAATGCCCCCTTTTAAAAAAAAACATGAGTTACAATAAGAATTTGCCATGGATTCTTGATAGTTTAGTGGGCAAGGTGCACAAAGTGGTGTCGAATTGATCGATAGAGACCAGAATCATCCTGGGTTCAATCTCTAGATTCTGCAGGGCTGAGTGTTCTCAGCCAGTACCGTAATGGGGAATTGTAGAGGGTGGTCTTGGAAATCATTCTTGTTGCTGTTCTATAATCAGAAACCCCTGCTGCATAGTGTGCCTGTATATGTGCACATATCTGCGGAAAAGAAGACGATGGAGTTTGGGTGAGATGTTTTTCTTTCTCACTATCTACAGGCTACTGATCGTCACTGAGCAGACACACTAATCTTAAGGAAGATCACTGAGTCAGTCGTTGATGAAATTACGCCACAGCCCAATTCAGCATATTCAGGAGAAGAAAGCAAGATCGGGAAGAAAGCACAGAGAAAAATTTCTAACTCTTGATTTTACATTAGATTTTTGGACAAGCACTGTCTTTCATAAACATGAAAATATTCCAACCATCAGCAAAACAGAGCATATGAGCTCCCTTTCAGACATTTAGATGTAAAACATTATTTTAATAGCATGACAGGATTTGTGCTTCATTAATTAATTTTGTCATTCAGTTCCAGATAATTAACTAGTAAAATGAGAAGTATGTTCTCACAACAACAGAAACTACACTTCAAAGATGAGTGTGAAGCACGTTCAGATGTTTTAGTAACAGCATTAGGTATTCATTTTTTAAAAATCTCGTCTGTCAAATCTGTTTTTGATAGCTGGCCCTCAACAAAGATGAGATAATTTTTATGAACGTGAACTCTGGGGAGAAGCCTTGCTCACAGGGATTATATAAAAGGAAATTACATACCTCCCTACCTCTGTAGTTTTGACAACGGATATTTGCCAATCCACTTTCAATAATATTTCCTTTGTGTCAGAATTTGGCAATAACCCTCCTCCCCTGCTTCTCTTACAACTGCCCTTTCAAACATCTAACTACCTTGCTTTTGGATCTTCAGTCAACACATTACCTCTGCAGTTCTTCAACCATTCCCTCAACTACCCTTCATTGTTCTCATTCCAACCATTTTCCCCGATAAGCGGTCCTGGGCCTCAGGTGGGTGCAATACTGGGAGCAGCCACTGCCTCCCTGGTGGTGCTGAAGAGCTGCTTGCCTTCAATTGGCCAGCAGATCTCGGTAGCGAGATTTCTGCATCCGTGGTCCTGGATCCCGGGGAAGACCTACCAATGCCCAGTTGGCATTCAATGCAGGCATGACCCCCATCACTTACATTAAATGCCGCCTGAAGATGTCCATTTGTGAAGCAGTTTTTGATCAATGAACATAGCTGTAGATTGAAGTATAGGATTAAAAATGGCTGGTTCCAAAAATGAATATCCCTCTGTTCCTAATTCCCTGAAATGTTTCTGCACAAGGCTTTGAAATTCGATACACAGTTAAATACCCACCCCATTGGGTCTGACGCATGCAGCACCCAGCTACTCATTTAAATGACTGAAGCATTCATCCAAAATCCATCCACAGTTGAGCACTTAAAAACAACCTGCACGTTTTAATTCTGGTTGAGAAGTGGGCTTCAAGATTTTAAAATGCTGCATTGGAGGCTTTTGATGTGGAGACGCAGGGAAGATATGTTGTCCATCTGCAAGGACCTGGAGGTTCTCCAACTAAACTATCAGAAGGCAGTGAATGCAAAGAGCTTTGGAGGCTGTTTCAGAAACCTAGCCCCGAGGATCTGGATTCAGCGGCACGCAAAAAACTCAATGACCAGACATGAGTACTCAAGGTCAATAATAGCATCTTCCAATGTCATATCCCACAAACTGTCCACTAACCTCGCACACTGGTCAATGCATCACACCCGCATCACTCACCTATCAATTAACTCTAGCCATCACAACTCATACATAACATTCATACCTTTACCTCATGCTTACACTCAGTGTTGCTGTAAGCCTCACACCGATATTTTGCACTCACTGACATCTTTACAACCCTGACAGCCACATCATCCAAATATATTGCACCACACTCACCGACACATTTCCCTCTTGCCTGCAGGGCAACTTGGTGCAAAAACACAGGCAGCAGCATCTAACCAACAGAAAATGGACAAGGCTGCATGTCTTTATTGCCATGGGGAAGATAGTTCTTGCCTTATTGGAGTGGTCATGACTGCGGCCATGTCCAGCATCTGAGCTGTAACTAATGAAGTTGATGATATTCTCACAGTGCTCCTTCTCACACCATTGACTCATAATCTTCTCTGATTAACAAGCTGCAAATTGCTTAAGCATGCACCAATTGCTTCCCCGTCACCTCACTGCAACATACTCAGGACTTGAGCCTTTCAGAAATCCAAAAACTGCACCCTGGTCAGGCAGTGCTGTAAGAGGAGGAGCTGGAAACACAGGAATACACAGGAACATAAGAAATTGGAGTTGGCTATATTGCTCCTCCAGCCTTCTCAGCCATTCTACGAAATATTGGTTGATCATTTACCTCAACACCATTTTGCCACACTATCCCCATATCTATCAATCTCTGTCTTGAATATGTTCAATGCCAGAGCCTCCACATCCCTCCACACCCCATGTTCGTCCTTCACAGCAATAGTGAATTAGGTTTACTCAGTCTATATACAGATTGATGTCTGCCATACTGCATTACCCTTGTTACATGTACCTCTTATTTCTTGATTTATACCCCATCACCTCTACTCTTTGGTGGCTATAAACAATTTGAATTCAATAAAAATCTGGAATTAAAAGTTGAATGATAGAACATAGAACATTACAGCGCAGTACAGGCCCTTCGGCCCACGATGTTGCGCCGTCCTGTGAAACCCCTCTAAAGTCCCTCTACACTATTCCCTTATCGTCCATATGCCTATCCAATGACCATGAAACTATTGTTGATTGTCATAAAAATCCACCTGGTTCACTAATGTTCTTTAGGGAAGGAAATCTGCCGTCCTTACCTGGTCTGGCCATCACGTGACTCCAGACCCACATCAATGTGGTTGGCTCTTAACTGCCCCCTCAAGGGCAATTAGTGATGGGCAATAGTGCTGGCCCAGTCTGCCACGCCCACGCCCCATGAGCGAAAGATTTAAAAAATGTTAATCTACAGTGTTGCAAATCTGTGTGAATTCAGACACAGTGCCTTTCATTCTGTACTGTTGTTATTTTCACAACCTCTGAACTTATCTGCTGGCACACTCTTATGTTTGTATGTTCTGCCTCTTCCTGTCACAGATTATCAATTCATTTACTGCTACGTTGCTCTCTTGCCTTGTCTTCTCTCTTTATCACATCTTCCCTCACTTGAAACTTCGCTCCCACTATTTAGTTTAAAGTCCTACCTACCACTCAAGTTATACAACTCACCAAAGCACTAATCCCAGCACAGTTCAGATGAAGTCTGTCCTAGTGGTACAGCTCTCACTTTCGCCATTATTGGTGCCAGGGCCCCATGAATTGCAAACCATTTCTCCCACAGCATCATTGAGCAGCGCCTTTAACTCTCTAATTTTATTCACCTTACATCAATATTATCTTGGCTCAGATAATAACCCAGAGAACATTACCTTTGAGTTAGACCACAAGACCATAAGACATAGGAGCAGAATTAGGCCACTCGGCCCATTTAGTCTGCTCCACCATTCAATCATGGCTGATATTTTCTCATCCTCATTCTCCTGCCTTCTCCCCATAACCCCTGATCCCCTTATTAATCAAGAACCTATCTATCTCTGTCTTAAAGACACTCAGTGATTTGGCCTCCACAGCCTTCTGCGGCAAAGAGTTCCACAGATTCACCACCCTCTGGCTAAAGAAATTCCTCCTCATCTCTGTTTTCAAGGATCGTCCCTTTAGTCTGAGAGGGTGTCCTCTGGTTCTAGTTTTTCTTACAAGTGGAAACATCCTCTCCATGTCCACTCTATCCAGGCCTCACAGTATCCTGTAGGTTTCAATAAGACCCCCCCTCAACCTTCTAAACTCCAACGAGTACAGACCCAAAGTTCTCAACCGTTCCTCATATGAAAAGTTCTTCATTCCAGGGATCAGTCTTGTGAACCTCCTCTGGACCCTTTCCAAGGCCAGCAAATCCTTCCTTAGATACGTGGCCCAAAACTGCTTACAATACTCTAAACGGGGTCTGATGAGAGCCTTATACAGCCTCAGAAGTACATCCCTGCTCTTATATTCTAGCCCTCTTGACATGAATGCTAACATTACATTTGCCTTCTTAACTGCTGACTGAACCTGCACGTTAACCTTAAGAGAATCGTGAACAAGGGCTCCCAAGTCCCTTTGTGCTTCTGATTTCCTAAGCATTTCCCCATTTAGAAAATAGTCTATGCCTAAATTCCTCCTTCCAAAGTGCATAACCTCACATTTGTCCACATTGCATTTAATTTGCCCCTTCATTGCCCATTCTCCTAGCTTGTCCAAATCCTTCTGCAGCCCCTTGCTTCCTCAATACTACCTGTCCCTCTACAGATCTTTGTATCACCTGTAAACATAGCAGCAGTGCCTTCAGTTCTTTCTTCCAGATCATTAATGTATATTGTAAAAAGTTGTGGTCCCAGCATAGACCCCTGAGGCACACATTAGTCACTGGCTGCCATCCTGAAAAAGACCCCTTTATCCCTACTCTCTGCCTTCTGCCAGTCAGCCAATCCTCTATCCATGCCAGGATCTTATCCTTAACACCATGGGCTCTTAACTTATTTCACAGTCTCCCATGCGGCACCTTGACAAAGGCCTTCTGGAAATCTAAATAAATCATGTCCACTGGTTCTCCTTTGTCTCACTTCCTTGTTACCTCCTCAAAGAACTCCAACAGATTTGTCAGACATGACCTCCCTTTGACAAAGCCATGCTGACTCAGTCCTATTTTCCAGGCACTTTCAAGTACTTTGCGATCTCATCTTTAATAACAGACTCTAAAATCTTTCCAATGACCGAAGTCAGGCTAACCGGCCTATAATTTCCCATCTTCTGCCTCCCTCCTTTCTTAAACAGCTGTGTTACACTAGCCACTTTCCAGTCCTCTGGGATCCTTCCTGTCTCCAGTGATTCCTGAAAGATCACCACCAATGCCTCCACAATTTCCTCAGTTATCTCTTTTAGCACCCTGGGGCGTAGTCCATCTGGTCCAGGTGGCTTATCCACCTTCAGACCTTTCAGTTTCCCAGAACCTCCTCCTTAGTGATGGCCACTGCACTCACCTCTGCCCCCTGATTCTCCTGGAGCTCTGGCATCCCACTGGTGTCTTCCACCGTGAAGACTGATGCAAAGTAACTATTCAGTTCATCTGCCATTTCTTTGTTTCCTATTATTACTTCTCCAGCCTCGTTTTTCAGTGGTCCAATGTCTATTTTTGCCTCTCTCTTACCTTTTATATATTGAAAGAAACGTTTCCTATCTTCTTTTATATTACTGGTTAACTTGCACTCATATTTCACCTTCTCTCCCCTTATTGCTTTTTTACTTGTCCTCTGCTCGCTTTTAAATGATTCCCAATCCTCTGGCTTCCCACTAATCGTTGTTCTGTTTTTTTATTTTAGCCCCCAGATGCTCATGCTCTTAAAAGCAAAACCTCTTTACCTGTCTTACCTGTGTCATTGATATCTACATGGACCACAACAACTGGATTCTCCACCTCCCACTGCAAGTTCCTTCCCAGCCTGCATCAGATTTCCCGAACCCTGCCTTCTGGACACTTGTTCTTGTCTGCAGAAAACTGGGTCTGTCACCCTGACTATACTGTCCCCTACTATCACTACATTCCAAATCATTCCCCTTGCTTGATTGGATTCTTGTACTTTGGTGCCATGATCAATTCGCTCATGCACCTGCTATTGTCCCCACTATTGTCCATTCAGACTTACACCTGATAGACAATTACTCCTCCATCTCGATCCCCTTACTCCTGCCTCACTCACAATCATATCCTCCTGTCCCCAGAGCAAATCAGATTATCCTATCCAAAGGGGTGTTCCTCCTGGAACAAATAGTCCGGGTAACATTGCCACAGTGCCCGCAGCTCAACCTCCAGCTCAATGAATCTGCACTGAAGTTCCTCCAGCCGCAGGCACTTACGAAGATGCGTAGACAATGGCGTTGCTTTAATTATATTGTTTAATTAATTCAGTATTTTATTGACTAAAGTTTAATTAATTGCCTCTCGTCCTGCCTGTACGTAGATTCCTATTATTTCAATAAATATTCTACAAATACCAAGTGAAATCCCCTGGTTAAATAAGAAATTCTCACCAGCCAATCTAATAAGCTTTACTGCTAATAAAATTTACTACTACTAATAAAACCATACAATGAATAAAGTTAGTCAAGATCTGAAAGATGAATGAGGAAAGTACCCACCAACCAATCATGTGCCTGTTTTTTTGCGATGTCACACTTTGATTTTACTCAGAATGCTGTGGGTTTGCTCTTGAGTTACAATTTATAGATCTTTTAGCTGCTGCCTGTCTGCAGGTCCTCTCTCTCACTCTTTAAAATACTGCTGTCTGTCTCTGAGTCCTCCTCTCTCTCACTCTTTAAAATACTGCCGTCCGTCTCTGAGTCCTCCTCTCTCTCACTCTTTTAAATACTGCTGTCTGTCTCCAGGTCCTCCTCTCTCTCGCCCTTTTCAATACTGCTGTCTGTCTCTGAGTCCTCCTCTCTCTCACTCTTTTAAAATGCTGCTGTCTGTCTCCAGGTCCTCCTCTCTCTCACTCTTTTAAAATACTGCTGTCTGTCTCTGAGTCCTCCTCTCTCTCACCCTTTTAAAATACTGCTGTCTGTCTCTGAGTCCTCCTCTCTCTCACTCTTTTAAATACTAGTGTCTGTCTCCGAGTCCTCCTCTCTCTCACTCTTTTAAATGCTGCTGTCTTTCTTCGGGTCCTCCTTGCTCCCGCTCTTTTACATGTTGCTGCCTGTCTCTTGGTCTTCCTCTCCTTCTCTTTTTGGTGCTCTTGTTTGTCTCCAGGTCCTACTCTTTCCCACTCTATTAGGTGCTGCTGTTTGTTTCTAGGGCCCTTGTCTTTCCAACTCTTTTAGATGCTGCCTGTCTCTGGGTCCTCCTCTCTCTCGCTCTTTTAGTTGTTGCTGCCTGTCTCTGGGTCCTCCTCTTTCACTCTTTTAGGTGTTTCTGCCTGTCTCTGGGTCCTCCTCTCTCGCTCTTTTGGGTGTTTCTGCCTGTCTCTGGGTCCTCCTCTCTCGCTCTTTTGGGTGTTTCTGCCTGTCTCTGGTTCCTCCTCTCTCCCTCTTTTAGGTGTTTCTGCCTGTCTCTGGTTCCTCCTCTCTCGCTCTTTTGGGTGTTTCTGCCTGTCTCTGGGTCCTCCTGTCTCCTACTCTTTCAGTGACGAAGAACAACAATGTCATCCCATTGTAAAGTCTCAGGCAAGTGACCACTCTGAAGTGACGACTGTCGGAAATGTTAGATTTATTTCCTTTTTTTTTACACCTCCTACTCCCTGAAGGGTCTCCTGCATCCAGCCCACACCTGGTCCGGGATAATTATGCCCCAGCAGTCTCTGGTTTAGGGGAGTGGCTCCACCCTCCCCGCCCCCCACCATCGCGTAGATCATACTCAGGTGAGGCCACCGGATCTCTGAGGTTGCAGCTCCCTGGGCCTCCTGTTGGGTTATAACATTGACTCCCTCACTTGCAGCTACCAACTCAGATACTTACACTGGGTACATTTTAGCAAATAGCATAGAGGCGGTTCTACCCGTGTTTAGACACCGGGCTTTGTGACCTGCCGTCAGGGTGCGGACAGAGAATTATTGGGCGGGATTCTCCCAAATCCCCTCGATGGCCCGTCGCCGGCGTAACAACAATGGCACGAACCATCTGGCTTCGGGCCGCCCGGATGTTGCGGAATCCTTCGCACTTCCGGGGGCGGGGGCGGCGGCGGAGGAGTTGCCGCTGCGCCAGCTGGCGCCAAAGGGCCGGCACGAGTTAGAGCATGCGCAGAACCGCCGGCGCAGATCGGCTGGCGTATTCTAGCGCATGTGCAGGGGGGTGTCTTCTACGCACCGGCCATGGCAGAGCCCTACAGGGAAGGAGTGCCCCCACGGCACTTGCCCGCCCACAGATTGGTGGGCCCCCGACCGGCGCGATCCCCGCCCCAGCCCAAAAACCAGCACCGGAGAATACGGCAGCCGATGTCGGAGCGGCGGGGCGGGATTCACGCCGCCCCTCGGGGATTCTCTGACCCGCCCACTTGCTTTAGCTTTTGCCAAAGGGTGAGGTCACACACAAGTTATACTGTTGATGATGCAGAAAAGGATTTCAATGGGGAAACATACAAAAACATGGCTGATGGTTATGCACAGTGAAATTCTTAGTGCATTGGTAGGCCCTCCAAAAAGCCTAGTGTCACTCTCAAGAGAGATGTTTGGCACCAACTTGGCCAATGGCTTTTCATAGAGTTTTCTGTCCATGCTTTCCATTGTTGAAGTGGTGGTCAACTGAAGTGTCGCTTCAGTGAGTAGCAGTGGCTCGAGGAGCACAGACTTGCTGTCTGGTCTCAGAGTGACAATGTCCATGCTTCATCACTGCCACTCCACCAGCGCTATCAGGTCGCCAGCCCAGACTGCTGAAAACGTTTTTATTTTTCCTAATTAAGGGGCATTTTAGCGTGGCCAAGTCACCTACCCTGCACATCTTTGTGTTGTGCGGATGAGACCCAAACAGACATGGGGAGAATGTACAAACTCCACAGGGACAGTGATCCAGGGCCGGGATTGACCCCGGATCCTCGGTGTTGTGAGGCAGCAGTGCTAACCACTGTGCCCCCGCGCCGCCCAGTGCTGTTGGCCATTCTGAGGTGGAGCAGTCTGACGTTGAGCTTTCTAGAGCCTGCTGTGCTTCAGGTAATCCTCGAAAGTCACCTGCAGTCTCCCCCACTGAAAATCAGCAACCTTTCAACAGACCGTGCTGCAGCAGGATCACTTGGACAGGTGAAGAAACACCAAAGACAGGCAGTAAAGGAATGTATGAGGATGATTATTTAACTTCTGCGTGGAATATTGGATGGTTTGATTAATAAAGTGGTTTGGAATGTTTTGTTTTGCAGTTACTTTGATTTCAGAATTGTGGCCAAGAGGTCAGCAGCAGAGGAAAGGAAAGCTGTGGGGCTCTTTTTGAATGGCTTCGCGCTCACTGGTACCACAGTCGTTTGAGCCGACCATGGACAGTGTTATAATCCACACGAGACCTATTGGGAAGGCCCGATTGTTCTCCCTGTGGGGCTTGTGGAGCAGAAACACCCCTGCTGAGGGGACTCCCAACAGCGAGCTTGTTAATTCTCTGAGATGAAAGCCATCCCAGAAGGAACCGGCACCTCAGGATGGTCCCGGCTGTTGCTTATTTGCTGTATTTCTGTGAGTAGGAAATAAACTACTTCTGACTCACCTTTTCGGGGCTCCTCACTGACTACAATAGACAGCCCAACCAGAAAGAGAACGTGGTGGTTATCTTCTCTTTCCCCTCAGCTGCCTCCCTGTATATCTGCTGACAAGGGCTATATGCCCTCATGATGGTGACGGACAACGATGAATTGTTATTCAGCGTAGTCCCGGCATTAGAAGAATTGCTTGATTATAATAATAATCTTTATTGTTTCATGTAGGCTTACATTAACACTGCAATGAGGTTACTGTGAAAAGCTCCTAGTCGCCACATTCCGGCCCCTGTTCGGGTACACAGAGGGAGTATTCAGAATGCCCAAATTACCTCACAGCACGTCTTTCGGGATTTGTGGGAGGAAACTGGAGCCCCCGGAGGAAACCCACGCAGACACGGGGGGAACATACAGACACCGCACAGACAGTGATCCAAGCCGGGAATCGAACCTGGGACCCTGGCGCTGTGAAGCAACAGTGCTACCCACTGTGCTACATATTGTCTACTCAGTCACAGCTGGTGTGCCAGAATTACTTTTCATATAAGCATGCTGCCATGTGTGTGAGGGACATGCACCAGTCATTAGTCAGGTGATGAGCCAATGAGCCTTGACACCCTCTGGTTTGTAGTGGTGGCTCAAATACAAATGGAACAGTGGATTGACACTGCATGACTTGCTGAGGAGTGCTGCACACCAGTTAAAAATGGATGGGGGAAGATTACAATCCTGGAGAATCTACCTGCACACCCCTCCTGTTTCTTTCCGGCATGAGAAAATGAAATGTATTCAGGTCTTTCTGCATATTGAATCGCAGTGGCTGGTGAACTGTAAGATGCTGGGAGATGTTCCCTGCTCCAGCCTGGAAAGAAGCTGATACATACGAAGAAATTCAAAGTCATGCTCACCTTCAACAACCACTCAGAATGCTGTCCTCGCCCAGCTCCACAGCTGCGACAGGTGGATCTTTCACTGAATACCCACTTTGTGAAGCAAAGACCTCTGACACATGGGGCGGGAAGTGTTGATGCCGTCGGAAACGCTGTCGCATTTGCAAGATCAGCAATTCTGGCCGCTACAGGGGCCAGCACAGCACAGGAGCGGTTCACGCCGCTCCAGCTGCTCCAGCTGCTGATCCCGGCGTCAACTGGGCACCGCAGGATCCGTGCATGCGCAGTGGCACTGGCGCCAAAGCGCACATGCGCAGTGGCACCGGCCCCGACCGCAACATGGTGCAGGAATACAGGGGCCAGCACGGATAAAGGAGACCCCCAGCCTGAGAGGCCGGTCCACTAGCACCCTCATTGGGGATACAGACTACTTCTTCATCCAACAGCCAGCCAAGCCAGTTGCATCTGTGATCCAAGCCACACAGGCCTGTTCCATCTAACAGTTAGAGCCACGGGAGATGAAAGATATTCTCCTCTAAAAGACGCAGTTTGATGCCTTCGTTGAACCGGGGAGAGACATCTTCTCAGACTTGGTCACTGAAGTATTACCCTGTGGTAACTATTACCTGGATTTTGCCCAATAGAGTTACTAAAATTGGATGTTGCTTGGGAAAAGGAATCTTGGTGAGTTCAGGGAATGTGGGTATGTTTTGGGAACAAGAGGTAACTTCAGATAAATTGGTTGGGTTTAGTTATCAATATACATCAGTGTCATAATGTATTTCAGTCTTTTGTCGTGATTGATTGTTTGCATGACGACGGGACTGGTTCCCCACTGAGTTACACATTGTTCCTCACACTATTCCAAACAAATATACACCATTAAGAACCAATGTTTCAAGTTATCCTTTGGTGATTTGAGACACACTCAGCGGGATTCTTAACAAAATGCTTTGGACGTGATTTTGGACAGCAAATAGCACTCAGACAGCTGGAAATACATGTGCTGTGCAGCCAATGCTGCCTCCACTTTGTCTTTGATCCTGACGTGAAATGGTTAAATCTAAGACTGCACTTGGTCCTGAAATTTGTGGCAAATCATCAGTTAGAGATCCACAAAGATGTGTCACGGAGTGAATGACATTTAAAATATTCAAAGGTTAAAAATATCATTCAAGTTTTCTGCCTTGGTTCAAAATTAAATTCCAACTCAGAGCCAGGATTCCTCATTCATTTAAGTGGGATGTTCAGATTACTAGCTTAATTATAGTCAATCCTCAAATGGAAAACTCATAATATCCTAATGGGGACGTGACAGGGCCATTCCACAAGTATATGCCACATATTACTTTAAAAGGAGATTAGGTCAGTGAGCCACTTTCAGGATTGAGCTTGCTGTTTGTGTGTGCTTATTTTTATTTCTCTTTGTTCTCAACATACATTTTGTATCACATGCTTGCTTCCTCTATCTCCGTATCTTTACCTTTGTATATCCTCTGGGTGAGATTCTCCCAAAAAAGGACGTTGGCACGAACTAATAGCCTTGTCGCGCCCGAATCGGGACAAGACACAGCCTGTAAATCTCCCGCCAGGCCTCTTGCTAGATTTACCCGGCTGGCTACAGCTCGCAAGATTTACCCGGCTGGCTACAGCTCGCAAGATCCAACGGGATCTTGTACCATACGCATTGTACCATATTAATCTGCCAGTTGCAGCAATACTCAATAACATTGTATCTTCCTAGTGATACTGTTATGCTCAAGAATATGGTCATCAGTTGACAAATAACACTGTTCAGTTAATGCAGAATATGGATAAGAAAGGTGCACAGTACCCTGAGTGAATTCATGACAATAGATAGGACTGATTTTTCTTATCTCTCTGCCCTGGTGATAGACTGAGCACAATCCATTTGAAGTGTCCATGCCCTGGAGTGCTAATATTTCTGCTCTTGGGCCTGTAACATGGTTCTTGTGTGCTCCCCAGGCAGTCCTGCCTTTTGGGCCTAGCATTTTTAAAAGGAAAACAATGCTTCAGCATAGCTGTGGGCCCATGAGCACTTTAGCTGTATTCCTGGTTTTTAGCCTTAGGGACTCAGGATTGTTGCTGAAGAAGCTCAAAGGCACTATAAGAACATTGTGAGGGTGTAGGTTTGAAAGACACCAAAAATAAATTGTCTTCAGGCAATTTCAGACTACCTAAGGACCCCACACACCTTCTCGTCCCCAGCCGTCCAGAAGGCCTAATTTCTTCAGGTGCCGCCCAGTTTACCAACTGGAAGAAAAGTGAGGCAGGAGGCTGGAACCACACTCCAACATTGTTTAGTCAGTTTGTTGGATCTACACCCACTCCAAGTGCAGGCCCAGCTTTGCATTCCCAAATAGCCCTGTTGTGTCATAATACGACACATTTCGTGATATTACGGCCCTGTCTTTCAGTGGGGCTGGACAAATTTGGCAGGTCCAAAATATCTCGCCCATGGAGAAATGGTTCATGTCCTTTGTCTTCACCTGTAAACCCTGGAAAAAGTACAGAAAAACCAATCACAGCATTTCTCAAGTTAGGGGAGTTTTGCCGTGTTGGTCCATCTGGTGAATTAAATTCAACATGGACGCAAAGCCGAAGATTATCAGCTCTCAGTATAGATGCTGCCAAGAAGATTGAACTCTACCAAATAAGAAACTGTTGTCTAATCACGACAATGAAGTTCTTATAGAAAAGGAAACCAGTCATTGATTTACAACCACCTGATGGAGCATGATGACTGGTCACCTGTTCCCATGCTGAAGAGGCAGCCGTGGTTTTGTGTTCTTGGCCTTATTTGTCTGGTGACCTCTGATGCTTCCTGGGCAGTTTGCCGGAGTAAGGTTGGCCAATATAAGGCTGCAGGTTGCAGTTGTGCACAGCAGCAGCCCAGTTTATTTTTTCTGGGGCCTGGAGGAGTAATCCTCTTCCTCCTGGCTTCACAGCAACGATATCAAACTTACCCTTGATGGGCGTCTTTGGCGTTATTGCCCGTGGATCTTGTGTTCGTGGCACAAGTTCTGCACAGTTCCAACCAAAAGTGACTATCGGGATCCCAGGATACCAGAGTGCCTATTACTGCCTGAAACATGCCAGCAATTTGGGTACTGAGCCAATTATTCTTTTCGACATATCAAATGAGTTAACAGGATAGTTTTTTTTATTCATTGGATGTGGGCCAGCATTTATTGCCCTTGAACTGAGTGACATTTCAGAGGGCACTCAAGAGTCAACACCACTGCTGTGAATCTGGAGGCACATGGAGGCTAGACCAGAGAAGGACAGCAAATTTCCTTCCCTAAAGTGAACAATATGGTTTTTTTAGAACAACGGTTCCATGGGTATCATTAAACTTTTGATTCCAGATTTGATTTTTTAATTCTGCCACAGTGGGAATCAAACCCCGGTCCCCAGAGAATAAGAACATTAAGAACTAGGAGCAGGAGTATGCCACCTGGCCCCTTCAGCCTGCTCTGCCATTCAATAAGATTTCATGGCTGAGCTTTTTCTGGACTCAGCTCCCCTTACCTGCTCACTCATCATAATGCTTAATTCCTTTACTGTTCAATAATCTATCTCATTTTGACGTAAAACGATTCAACCAGGTAACCTCAACTGCTTCCCTGGCGGGAATTCCACAAATTCAGAACCCTTTGGGTGAAGAAGATTCTCCTCAACTCAGTCATAAATCTGCTCCCCCTTATTTTGAGGCTATGCCCCCTAGTTCTAATTTCACCCGCCAGTGTATACAACTGTTTTTGTCTTCTCTATTCCCTTCATAATTTAATATATTTCCGTAAGATTCCCCCCTCCTTCTTCTAAGTTCCAGTGAGCACAGTCTCAATCTATCCTCACAAGCCAATCCTCTCAACTCTGGAATCAACCTGGTGAATCTCTGCACACCCTCCAGTGCCAGTACATCATTTCTCAAGTAAGGAGACCAAAACTATACACTGTACTCCAGGTGTGGCTTCACCAGCAGTCTAAACAGCTGCAACATAAACTTCACTCTTCTAGCAATGAAGGACAAAATTGCATTTGACTTCTTAATTACCTGCTGCATCTGCAAACCAACTTTTTGCGATTCATGCACAAGGACACCCAGGTCCCTCTGCACAGCAGCACGCTGCAATTATGTTACCATTTATTACCCTGGGTCTCCAGATTATTCGTCCAGTGACAATGCCATTATGTCACCTTCCCAGGGAGGCACCTGGCCATATCTGAAGGTGCTGCCACCCAACCAGCAACAGATGTAACAAATTAAAATCAACCCCAGTCTGTCTGGACTCTGATGCAAAAATATTGCTTTACTCAAGGCTCCAAGTATGACCACTTTATAATCTGTACTGGAGAAAAGTCCAGTATGAGCTGGTTGGATTCTAGTTGATTGCACAGAATTAGCAGGGAAGACCCTCCAAAGCCCAATAGCACCACACATGCAATTCAATAATGCCTGACAATGTAGTGGCACATTGCTTTATGTCTTATGATGCTGACGAGCTAACAGGAAAAGTCACAATCTGCAAGTTATCAGACGAATGAGCAGCCTGAAAAAAAGAAAATCACAAACCTCACACATAAGCATACAAAGGGGAGGAAATGAAATACAAGAAAATTAATCACACTAAAATTCTTCATGCATAGGCGTTTCCCTGCTCCATATATGTCATCAAGGGTATGGGCAACAACTGTTCACAGCAACACTCTTGCAAGGTCACCATTCCATCAGATACACTGCAACACAGTGCCTCTGTTATGTTAATTATAATTGACATTAACGTTTCATATAACACCGTCTGAGGTGAACCATAGAATGCCGAGTAAAATAATCACATGTGCAACATATCTGTCCTAAATTCACCCGATCATTTTGCCTTTGCTACAGCTAGTTTTCTGTTGTTGTGCGAGCACATGATTCACGAATTACAGTTGGCCAAGGAAAGCAAGTTGCATGTCTTATAAATAGACGTGTACTATTTACTCAGGCAGAATAGATGAGAATGTATAAAAAGATGTGGGTGTTACAATAATGGACTAATTTTTGTTTTGAAGGACATTCAAGAAAGCAAGTTGTCTGTTTCAAGGATAAGGACAATAGTCTGCTTCAGTGTGTACCCAGGGAGAGCCTTTATTGAACTAATCTTATGATATCTACTTCCTGAAGCAGCCTTATGGCATAGTCACATGACTACAGAACGGCAGAGGTGTCAATCAGGCTGGTGATATTTCAAAACCCAAACATCTCCCTTTTTGGCTCAAACACAAGATACAAACATCCACCTTTTGCGAGTGAACTAAGAGTGATATCACCAACATTGCCTCTGCAAAATCCTGCATATCCACTGTCAGGACAGGTGCACGAACTTGGGAGTCATCTCCCAGGCCAATATCCCAGGTATCGAGGCACTGGTCACACTCAACCAGCTGCGATGTGCGAGCAATATTGCCCGCATGTCCGACACAAGACTCCCGAAACAAGTGCTCTGCTCCATGCTCTGCTATTGCAGGCAATCACTAGGAGGACAGAGGAAACACTACGAGGACACTCTGCAAGCCTCCCTAAATAATTGCAACATTCCCATCAACACATGGGTATCGCTTGCTTTAGAATACACAAACTGGAGAAAAAGTATCCGCAAAGGCGCCAATCACCTTGACCGTCGTAGGGTGGAGCACACGGAGGCCAAGCGTAAACAGCGGAAGGAGAATTCAAATCCAGAGCATCCCACCCACCTCATAAAACACTACCTGCCAAACCTGTGGCAGAGTCTGCAGATCCTGGATTGGACTATTCAACCACCGTAGAACTCACCTCTCCGGAGTGGAAGCAAGTCATCCTCAAAACTGAGTGTCTGACCAAGAAGAAGAAGAAAAAGAAGTGAACTAAAGGCTCATTTACATGTAAGATCTTGCGTGACAACAAGGTTTTCCACTAGAAACCCACAATTCTCATGCAATAACCACTATTTTCTCTAATGGTCAGTCACTTAATAGTCCAGGTGAATATTGACATTGGTTGCATATTTAGGTGATGTCCAGACAATGTCATTCCCATGGTCCTTGTTGCCTTGGCTGACTGTTGGTGTTCCATTGCAGTTGTTAGGGTCTCATGGACCTGATGGTAGTTCTGTATTCTGTATAGCTAGTGAGATCGCCTGACCCTGACTGCCTGATTGCTGTGATGGATGCACTCACTAGATGAGTGCATGTGCTTGCAGTTACACCTCCATATTTGGTTGAGTTTTTATCCATTCCTGCTTTAAGTTGCCACCTGCAGAATTGTGGGTCATTCTTTCCCCTGATAATTTTGCGTTGTCCTTGAAATTGGTTTGGTCAGATCTTGCACAGCTTGGTTCATTGAAGACTTGATGGTCATGCACTTTCAAAGGTTTAGTGCACGATTCTCCGCCCCCCACGGCGGGTGGGAGAATAGCGGGAGGGCCTCCCGACATTTTTCACGCCCTCCCGCTATTCTCCCCCCCCCCCCACGCCCGACCCACGCCACGAATCGCCGCTCTCCGTTTTTTACGGCAAGCGGCGATTCTCCGAGGTCGATGAGCCGAGCGGCCGGGCCTTCACGCCCGTTTCACCACGGCAGCAAACGCACCTGCTCGCTGCCGTCATGAAACGGGCACCAGATGCCCGTTTGGGGCATCCAGAGGCCCGATTGCCACGGGAGCACCAGGACTGTGCTCGGGAGGGGACAGGCCCGCGATCGGTGCCCACCGATCGTCGGGCCAGCGTCCAAAACGGACGCACTCTTTCCCCTCTGCCACCCGGCAACATCAGGCCACCACGTCTTGCTGGCCGACTGAGGAGAAAGACGCCAACTGAGCATGCGCGGGTTGGCGTTGTCCAACCTGCGCATGCACGGCTGATGTCATGAGCCGCGTCAGCCGCCGTGACGCTTGACATGCGGCCTTGATGACCGTTGTCAAGGCCGCGCCACCGTGACGCATGGGGCCGCGCTCCTAGCCCCGCCCAAGGGGGAGAATCAGCCCTTGAAGTGGCCGTGAAGGCTGCCGTGGGTCACGGCCTGTCCCACGGCAGCCTTTACGATTCTCCGCATTTGCGGAGAATCGCGCCCTAGACTCAGCTGGAATCTTGCCTGACAACTCCTGAAGTTCAGCTCTGATGTGAAACTTTTCCTGCAGAACATGTAGCTTCAGCTCCATGCATATCATTGCACTGACATGATCAGCAAATATCTTGTTGTTTATTTGAATGCTATCTCGCATCCCACTGGGGTCTTCTGTCCCTCTCTCTGGAGTCTTTTGTTTCCCACTCTCATAGAATATAGAACATAGAACATAGAAAAATACAGCACAGAACAGGCCCAAACTATTTGATCTAAAGAGTTTCCACTCAATATTTAGGAAGTTGAAGTCACCCATGACTACTACCCTGTGACTTCTGCACCTTTCCAAAATCTGTTTCCCAATCTGTTCCTCCACATCTCTGCTGCTATTGGGGGGCCTATAGAAAACTCCCAACAAGGTGACTGCTCCTTTCCTATTTCTGACTTCAACCCATACTACCTCAGTGGGCAGATCCTCCTCGCACTGCCTTTCTGCAGCTGTTATACTATCTCTAATTAATAATGCAACCCCCCCCCCCCACCTCTTTTACCACCCTCCCTAATCTTATTGAAACATCTATAACCAGGAACCTCCAATAACCATTTCTGCCCATCTTCTCTCCAAGTTTCCGTGATGGCCACCACATCGTAGTCCCAAGTACCGACCCATGCCTTAAGTTCACGCACCTTACTCCTGATGCTTCTTGCGTTGAAGTATACACACTTCAAGCCATCTCCGTGCCTGCAAGTACTCTCTTTTGTCAGTGTTACCTTCCCCACTGCCTCACGACACACTTTGACGTCCTGAACATCGGCTACCTTAGTTGCTGGACTACAAGTTCGATTCCCCTTCCCCTGCCAAATTAGTTTAAACCCTCCCGAAGATTACTAGAAAACCTCCCTCCCAGGATATTGATGCCCCTCTGGTTTGGATGCAACTCGTGGTACTTTTCTGCCCTCTCTCTTTGTTGGCATGTTCAGAGTTATCAGACCAAGTTATAGGCTTGCTCCATCTTAGATGAGTGGCTGCTGCATTCTATCTATGAGCTGGAACTTGTGATAGATAGATGCAGCATACAGTGCAGAAGGAGGCCATTCGCCCATCGAGTCTGCACCGACCCACTTAAGCCCTCACTTCCACCCTATTCCTGTAGCTCAATAACACCTCCTAACCTTTTTTTTGATTACTAAAGGCAATTTAGCATGGCCAATCCACCTAACCTGCACGTCTTTGGACTATGGGAGGAAACCAGAGCACCCGGAGGAAACCCACGCAGACACGGGGAGAACGTGCAAACTCCGCACAGACAGTGACCCAGCGGGGAATCGAACCTGGGACCCTGGCGCTGTGAAGCCACAGTGCTATTCATTTGTGCTACCATGCTGCAAGATCTTTCTTCTTGCCATTGTATTGGGCTGTCAGATTAATTTGTCCTCTGTGTATGAGTCTTATGCCATCATAGAGCTCCAATCTTAATCTTACTCTTGAGGGCTTAATTTTTGGATCTCCATGTTGAGCCATTTTACACAGGTCTGTGAAGGTCATTGTGCTACATGATGCACTAGTATCAATCTGCATTTCTTATTTGTTTGAAATTATCCTTCTGGGGGTCATCATTGTAACAGTGACAAACCACTGGTCACCCATGAACTTGCCTGAACCAACCCATTGATCGTGTAGAGTTCTTCATCTGACTCGCCTGCTGATATTGTTCCAGTGGCCATCTGTATAGACTTGTTTTGCTTTTTTCTAGTCAAATATTTGTGTGTGAAATAACTTTGCTTCTTGTAGTTCAAACACTGCTTTCCCCATGCTGGACAATCATTCCCATTCACGCTGTCCTCTGCAGTATTCGCGTCCTTCCCTTTGTCTGCAATTGCTCTTTTGACTCAGACTGCCTCTGAGCACAATGTATCCCCTGGTTTGTGCTGCCATACATGTATTACATAGAATAGAACATAGAACATTACAGCGCAGTATGGGCCCTTCGGCCCTCGATGTTGCGCCGACCTGTGAAACCATCTGAAGCCTATCTGACCTACACTATTCCATTTTCATCCATATGTCTATGCAGTGACCACTTAAATGCCCTTAACGTTGGCGAGTCTACTACTGTTGCAGGCAGGGCGTTCCACACCCCTACTACTCTCTGAGTAAAGAAACTGCTTCTGACATCTGTCCTATATCTACCACCCCTCAATTTAAATCTATGTCCCCTCGTGTTGGTCGTCACCATCCAAGGAAAAAGACTCTCACTGTCCACCCTATCTAACCCTCTGACTATCTTATATGTCTCTATTAAGTCACCTCTCAGCCTTCTCCTCTCTAACGAAAACAACCTCAAGTCCCTGAGCCTTTCCTCGTAAGACCTTCCCTCCATACCAGGCAACATCCTAGTAAATCTCCTCTGAACCCTTTTCCAAAGCTTCCACATCCTTCTTATAATGTGGTGACCAGAACTGCACGCAGTACTCCAGGAGCGGCCGCACCAGAGTTATGTACAGCTGCAGCATGACCTTGTGGCTCCGAAACTCAATCCCCCTACTGATAAAGGCTAGCACACCATATGCCTTCTTAACAGCCCTATTAACCTGGGTGGCAACTTTCAGGGATTTATGTACCTGGATGCCGAGATCTCTCTGTTCATCTACACTACCAAGAATCTTGCCATTAGCCCAGTACTCTGCATTCCTGTTACTCCTTCCAAAGTGAACCACCTCACACTTTTCCGCATTAAAGGGCAGCACGGTAGCATGGTGGTTAGCATAAATGCTTCACAGCTCCAGGGTCCCAGGTTCGATTCCCGGCTGGGTCACTGTCTGTGCGGAGTCTGCACGTCCTCCCCGTGTGTGCGTGGGTTTCCTCCGGGTGCTCCGGTTTCCTCCCACAGTCCAAAGATGTGCGGGTTAGGTGGATTGGTCATGCTAAATTTCCCGTAGTGTCC
Source organism: Scyliorhinus canicula (assembly GCF_902713615.1). Classification (NCBI taxonomy): domain Eukaryota; kingdom Metazoa; phylum Chordata; class Chondrichthyes; order Carcharhiniformes; family Scyliorhinidae; genus Scyliorhinus; species Scyliorhinus canicula. The sequence continues at coordinate 181,528,864 of NC_052152.1, forward strand.
TAAAAAGTAAGGTTAAGGGGGGGTTGTTGGGTTACGGGTATAGGGTGGATACGTGGGTTTGAGTAGGGTGATCATTGCTCGGCACAACATCGAGGGCCGAAGGGCCTGTTCTGTGCTGTACTGTTCTATGTTCTATGTTCTAAATTCCATCTGCCACCTCTCAGCCCAGCTCTGCAGCTTATCTATGTCCCTCTGTATCCTATAACATCCTTCAGCACTATCCACAACTCCACCGACCTTCGTGTCATCATCAAATTTACTAACCCATCCTTCTACACCCTCTTCCAGGGCATTTATAAAAATGACAAACAGCAGTGGCCCCAAAACAGATCATTGCGGTACACCACTAGTAACTTAACTCCAGGATGAACATTTGCCATCAACCACCACCCTCTGTCTTCTTTCAGCTAGCCAATTACTGATCCAAACCGCTAAATCACCTTCAATCCCATACTTCCTTATTTTCTGCAATAGCCTACAGGGGGGAACCTTATCAAACACCTTACTGAAATCCATATACACCACATCAACAGCTTTACCCTGATCCACCTGTTTGGTCACCTTCTCAAAAAACTCAATAAGGTTTGTGAGGCATGACCTACCCTTCACAAAACCGTGTTGACTATCGCGAGTTGTGTTGCTGTTGTGGTATACCGGTCATTGGTTTCATTTTCACTCTGACTTGTAGAGTTGAATACATAACATTCATAAATAAATTCAATCAGGGTTCAAAATGTGCATTCAAGGCTTTCAAAATCTTTGCTTGTCTGTGAGACTTAGGGTGGTATACACTTTGAAGCAGTCTCCCCCCCCCCCCCCCCCCCCCCCCCCCCCCCCCAGCGGTGTTAGGAATGTGTTTTGCTATTGTAATTGGAAGAAATGTCAGATTTTTTTAAAAAAATGTGTTCATGGGATGTGGCCGTTGCTGGCGTGGCCAACATTTATTGCCCATCCCTGAGCGCATTTAAGTATCAACCACGTTTCTGTGGATCTGGAGTCACATGTAGGCCTGACCAGGTAAGGGCGACAGATTTCCTTCCCAAAAGGTTTTTGTGACAACAATGGTTTCATGGTTAACTTTAGACCTTTAAATCCAGATTTCTTTTTTTATTGAATTCAAATTTCACCATCTACCATGGCGGGATCTGAACCCAGGTCCACAGAGCACAACTCTGGGTCTCTGGTCCAGTGACAACACCACTATGCCACTGCCTCCCTTTGTTGAAACCTCATAGTTTTGCTTATGTAAATAGAATCAATGTCAGATTTGCTATGCATTATTTTTCAATTGGACTGGAGATGGGATTGGAAAATTTACTGCAGCCATTTTTAGTCACTCAGTAATTTAATTACTGCCTCTGCCTGTGTTTCTTTTGACCTTTTTCTCTGTGGCCAGTAATTTCACTTTCAACCTGTATGTGCTTTCCTTTTGCCCTTTTTCTCAGCAGCTTTTTTGCAGATTATTACTGTTCTGTGTGTCTTTCTGAATTGCTCACTGGCAGCCTTAATCTGTTTTCCTTTGTTATTTTAATCATTGTTTTTGCGGATTTGAACCTGTGTCTCAGGGTTCTCTGTATATTCTCTGCCCCTTTTGCAGGGTTCAAAATCTATTTTTATCCACTTCTCTACACAATGTTTCATGAATAAGGACAGCAATTTTCTTCAGTATGCACTCAGCAGGAGCCTTTATTGAACTGATCTTAAGATGTATGCTTCCAGAACCAGCCTCATGGCACAGCCATATAACTTCAGAAAACCAGAGGTGTCAATCATTTCAAAATCCAAACAATGTCATTCCAGACAGTGATCAGTTTCTGGAAAAGGGTATAAAAAAAGAATGGGGCCCACTGTCCATGGTGAACTACAGTATTGTATAAACTCTGTGGAGTATATCTTGACTTTGTGCAATAGTGTAAAGTGGGTGATAGTGAATTGGCAGACCGTTTTATAACTCCTATTTTTTATTTTAATTCACTCCGAGATTGACCCAGTTACTATAACACCAAGGTGGCCCATGATGTACAGGGTGGCATGTTGGCAAATGACGGCTCGAAGACAAATAATGAAGGTATTGTTATTGAAAGGGGGGGGGGGGCACCATGGTTAGGTTATTTTATATCCAGGAGATCAAAAAAAGTCTATTGCAATATTTACCAAAATTTTGAGATCCAGGTTCTCAAACATCAGGAGACCCATTATTTTGAAGTTTCAGCACATAGCTTAAGGCCATTCTCAAATTATAAATGTTTAGCAATCCATAACTGGATTCACACTGAGGTGTTCTTAAAATTGATGCTGACTTGGATCAACATACTCTAGTGCATTAATATTTCTTGTTGTTCTATAGTTTGTGTGCTAGTTATAAATTATAGACAGTGGCAAGATCATGTGAAAAGTTTACAGTTCATCAAAGAAACAGCTTGCTAGGTGTTCTTTTACTCAGGTAGAACAATTGTGGCCACATAGGATTGGTTAAAATATTCAGATGTTTTATTCTGTTAAAGATGTGATGTTGATAGAAGTTATGATGTGGAGATGCCGGCGTTGGACTGGGGTGAGCACAGTAAGAAGTCTTACAACACCAGGTTAAAGTCCAACAGGTTTGTTTCAAACACGAGCTTTCGGAGCACGGCTCCTTCTTCAGGTGAATGGAAAGGCTTGTTCCAGAAATGTTTATATAGACACAGTCAGAGATGCCCCGGAATGCGAGCACCTGCAGGCAATCAAATCATCAAAGATGCAGAGAGAGAGGTAACTCCAGGTTAAAGAGGTGTGAATTGTCCCAAGCCAGTTCAGTCGGTAGGCCTCTGCAAGTCCAGGCTTGTTGGTGGGGGCCGAATGTAATGCGACATGAATCCCAGATCCCGGTTGAGTCCGCATTCATGCGTGCGGAACTTAGCTATAAGTTTTTGCTCAGCAATTTTGCGTTGTACCACCCGAAGCGTGGTACATTGGCGAGACCATGCAGACACTGCGACAACGAATAAACGGGCATCGTGCGACTATCAACAGGCAGGACTGTTCCCTTCCAGTTGGGGAACACTTCAGCAGTCAAGGACATTCAGCCTCTGATCTCCGGGTCAGCATTCTACAAGGAGGCCTTCAGGAGACGCGACAACGCAAAATTGCTGAGCAAAAACTTATAGCTAAGTTCCGCACGCATGAATGCGGACTCAACCGGGATCTGGGATTCATGTCGCATTACATTCGGCCCCCACCAACAAGCCTGGACTTGCAGAGGCCTACCGACTGAACTGGCTTGGGACAATTCACACCTCTTTAACCTGGAGTTACCTCTCTCTCTGCATCTTGATGATTTGATTGCCTGCAGGTGCTCGCATTCCGGGGCATCTCTGACTGTGTCTATATAAACATTTCTGGAACAAGCCTTTCCATTCACCTGAAGAAGGAGCCGTGCTCCGAAAGCTCGTGTTTGAAACAAACCTGTTGGACTTTAACCTGGTGTTGTAAGACTTCTTACTGTTGATAGAAGTTGTCATTTTTGTTGTTGTTTTAGGTGGCATCCGAATGGATTTTTAAAAATTGGGCATTCCATGAATTAAGCCGGAGAAATTTCAAGTATTTCCCTCAAGAGGGGGGAAGAATTTCAGCACGTGTGTGTTAGTAAAATTTGAGACAGGGAGCAGAATTCAGGTGTACAAATGGGGATGGGAAGTGAGGCAGGTGGACATATAATTCCCGAAGTTGGCCATTATGCCAGCTTCCCGATACCATTCCAACAGTCAGCAATTTTGCTGAGGAAATGGGAAGATGGGATTTAACTGACGGTCATGAAGATTACGATTGCAATTTTGGGATGGCAGCTCGAGATAAGAAAAGTATTAACTGATAAGGGGGATACATCAGAGTGTCGCATGAAGTTAAATAGAGTACTTGGAGAGTTGTATAAAATTCGAGTAGGCTATAGTATGTCATTGGATTGGGTCAGAGTAAGGGGGAAAATAAAAAGACTAAATTAGGGTTAATGTGCATGCATGCTAATACAGAGTGTGGTTAATAAGATTAGTGAACTGCAGGCACAGGTTGTCAAATAGAATTAAGATATTATTGCTGTAATAGAGACCTGGCTCAAAGAAAGGACAGTCCATTAAATATTTCTGGGTACAAGAAATTTAGAGGGAACAGGAAAGGAGGAAAAGCAGGGGTGGGGTGGTGGGTGGAGTGGCAGTATTCATTAAAGATGGCATTGCAGTTCTGGGGCGGCATTCTCCCCTACCCGGCGTGATGGAGGGTCCCGGAGTAGGGGAGTGGCGCCAACCACTCAGGGGTCGCGCCTCCCCAAAGGTGGGGAATTCTCCCCATGGGGGCCAGCCCCGCGCCGGAGCGGTTGCCACCAGAAGACCGGCGCAAAAAGCCGGCGCCCCCGGCAGCGGGGCTGGCCGAAAGGCTTTCGCTGGTCCGCGCATGCGCCGGCAGTGACGTCAGCGGCAGCTGGCCGCTGACGTCACTGTCGGCGCATGCACGGTGTGGGGTTCTCTTCCGCTTCCGCCATGGCGAAGGCCGTGGCAGATGCAGAAGAAACTAGTGCAGCCAGGGCACTGGCCCGGATTCTGAAGGGGGGGGTCCCGATCGCGGGCCAGGCCACCGTGGGGGCACCCCCCGGAGTTCGATCGCCCCCCGCCCCCCCCAGGACCCCGGGGGCCTGCTCGCGCCGCTGAGCCCGCCGTTCCAGAGGTGGTTTAAACCTCGGCGGCGGGAGAGGCCTCCCAGCGGCGGGACTTCGGCCCATCCAGGCCGGAGAATCGCCGCAGGGGCCTCTCCGATCGGAGTGGCGAGAGTCCTGCCCCCGCCACTTCCCGGGTGGCGGAGAATCTCTGCCACGGCAAGGGCGGGATTTTAGGCGCCCCCAGGCGATTCTCCGACCCTGCTGGGGCTCGGAGAATTTCGCCCCTGGAGAGAGAATGTTCCAGAGGAGACACGGACGGAATCACTCCAGCTAGAGGTAAGGAATGAAAAAGGTGCAAAAACATTGATTGGTGTAGCATACAGACCACCAACTAGTGGAAGGGATGTAAAGACACAAATTTGCAAATACATTACAGAGAAGTGCAAGAATTATAGAATAATTATAATGGGGGACTTCAATTCTCCAAATATAGAATGTGATAGGAATAGTGCAAAGGACAATAGGGATGGGAGCTCCTGGAATGTGTTAAAAATACTTTTCTGCAGCAATATGCTGGGGAGGCAGTGGCGTAGTGGTATTGTCGCTGGACTAGTAATCCAGAGAACCAGGATAATGATGTGGGACCCTGGTTCAGATCCCACCTCGGCAGATGGTGGAATTTAAATTCAACAACAGGGGCAGCACGGTAGCATGGTGGTTAGCATAAATGCTTCACAGCTCCAGGGTCCCAGGTTCGATTCCCGGCTGGGTCACTGTCTGTGCGGAGTCTGCACGTCCTCCCCGTGTGTGCGTGGGTTTCCTCCGGGTGCTCCGGTTTCCTCCCACAGTCCAAAGATGTGCGGGTTAGGTGTATTGGCCTTGCTAAATTGCCCGTAGTGTCCTAAAAAGTAAGGTTAAGGTTAAGGGGGGGGGGGGTTGTTGGGTTACGGGTATAGGGTGGATACGTGGGTTTGAGTAGGGTGATCATTGCTCGACACAACATCGAGGGCCGAAGGGCCTGTTCTGTGCTGTACTGTTCTATGGTTCTATCTGGAATTAAAAGTCTAATGATGACCTTGAAACCATTGTCAATTGTTATTAAAAACTCATCTGGTTCACTAATATCCTTTCGGGAAGCAAATCTGCCATACTTATGCGATCTGGCCTACATGTGACTCCAGACCCATAGCAATGTGGTTGACTCTTAAATGCCCTCTGAAATGGCATAGCAAGTCACTCAGTTGTATCCAACTGCTAGAAAGCAGCTCACCACCAGCTTTTGAAGGGTAAGAAGGGATGTGGCCTAACCACATCCTTTAAATGAATACATTTTTTTAAAAAGTCTGACTTCAAACGCAGGGATAATTTCTGGAAGCTATAGTTCAGGACAAATTCAATAGTCACTTAGACAAGTGTCGGATAATTCACAAAAGCGAGAATGGATTTCATGAGAAAATCATGTTCAATTAGCTAGCTGAAATGTTTTGAGGACGTGATAGAGAAGGTTGATGAAGTCAATGCTGATTATGTGGTGTATGTGGATTTTCAAAAGGCATTTGATGCAGTGCCACAAAAAAGACTTCTGAGCAAACTTCTTGCTCATGATGGACAGGATATAGAGTATTGACAAATGGTTGTTTTTCCAATTGATGGAAGGTTTCTAATGGAGTTCCCTAGGGTCAGTATTAGGATCCTTGCTCTTCCCCATATATATTAATGTCCTAGACTGTGGTGCTGAGGGCATGATTCCAAAATTTGCAGATGATGCAAAGATTGGAAATATTGCCAACTGTGATATTGTTGATGGATTGGGCAGATTAAGTTCAATGCAGAGAAGTGTGAGACGATTCATTTTGGCAGGATGAATATGGAGAGGCAGAATAAATTAAAAGGACAAACTCTGAAGGAGGTGCAGGTGGAGCATTGGAACCTTGGTGTACAAGTGCACAAATCAATTAAGATGGCAGCACAAATTGAAGTGGACAGTTCATAAAGCAGAAAGTATTTTGAGCTTATGAATAGATACATTGGGCAGGATTCTCCGACCCGCTGCCGGACCGGGGGGGGAGTGGGGGGGGGCGTGAATCGCGGCACTGGTGTATCGGCGGGGGCGGGAATCGCGTCGCGCTGGTTGGGGGCCATTGGCAGCGGCCCACCCGATGATTCTCCGCTCCGCGATGGACCGAGTGGCCGCTCGTTTTCGGCCGGTCCCGCCGGCATAAAGGAAACCAGGTCCGTACCGGCGGGACCAGGCTCTGCGGGCGGCCTGCTTAATCCTCGGGGGGGGGGGAGAAGATCTGGCCCCGGGGGAGGGGGTGGTGGGGGGCCCCACGGTGGCCTAGCCCACGATTGGGGTCCACCGATCCGCGGGCGGGCCTGTGCCGTGGGACACTCTTTCCTTCTGTGCCGGCTGCTGTGAACCTCCGTGATGGCCGGCGGGGAGAAGAAACCCCCTGCGCATGCACTGGGGTGACGCCAGTACACGTTGGCGCTCCCGTACGTGCGCCAACTCACGCCGGCCGGCAGGGACCCTTCGGCGCTGGTTGACGCGGCGCCAAGCCCTTCGGCACCAGCTGGCGCAGTGCCAGCCCTGCCGGTGCCGGCCTACCCCCTGAAGGTACGGAATATTCCGCACCTTCCGGGTGGCCCGACGCCTGAGTGGTTCACGCCACTCCTCGGGGCCAGTACGGCCCACCCCGCCGGTTAGGGGAGAATCCTGCCCATTAAGTCCAAGTGTAAGAGTTGAACTTGTATGAGACACTAGTTAGGCCGTATCTGGAATACTGCATTCAGTTCTTGGCATTGTACTTAAAGAAAGATGTGAAGGCATTGGCGAGAGTACAGAGGAGATTCACAATAATGATTCCATGGATAAAGAACTAGTTATGAGGATAGATTGGAGGGGCTGTGACTGTTTTCCTTGGAGAAAAGAAGGTTGAGAGGAGACTTGATGGAGATATTCCAGATCCTGAGGGGGATGGACAGAGTAATTCATGAGAAGCTGTTCTCACTCAAAACGTAGAGGGGCACAGATTCAAAATAATTGCCAAAAGGAGTAAAAGTGATATGAGGGGAAATCTATTCACCCAGAAGGTGGGTGGAGTCTGGAATAAACTCCCTGAGATTGTGGTAGAGGCAGATTCAATTGAGGTATTCAAAATGCTTTCCAAAAATAAAGAATGTGCAAGGTTACATGTATAAGGCAGGGGAGTGGGACGACAGTAGAATGCTCTTTCAGAGAGCCAGTACCAATTTGATGGGCCGAATATCCTCCTTTTGCACCGTAAAGATTCCATCAGTCTTCCGTCCCAGGTGTGTATTGGTGTGGTGTGTTAGGGAGTATGAGTTGCTGTGACAACATGTACCTTTAGAGTATATGCTCTGGATAGTGATGTGGGAGGCCCCAACTTTCTTTCCATCACTTATAGACCTCTCTCTCCTGCTCTTGCCCCGGCCAGTAGAGTATTCCAGATGAGGCCTAACTAGTGAGGCCCAGAGGGATTTCCAGGTGGATACTCAACTTGTTTGGCCATGGACCATGGAGTCCTGGGGTAGGACTTGAACAGCAGCATCTGGCTGGGTTACTTGTTAAGGGTTAGACTGCAATCTTTTTAGGAAAATACAGGATCCATGCTGGACTGGAACACACCAAGAATGAGGGGTTAATACAGTGGCAAGGTAATCATGGCTTTCAATGAGGTGGGCATTCATCAAATGGCACACAGTTGCCATTGGATGAGCCAAGTTAGTGGAGCAATGATCTGTATGCGTTCAGTCAATTGAATGGAGAGGGACAACAGGGTTGTGGCCCTGCTAGGATCCTGAGGCCTTAAGATACGGCTACAGTCAGCATTGTGAGTAGAGCTGACAGCAAACAAGGCAACAGTTAGACAAGGGATTAAATAACTTGGCGTTAGGGCCGAGTTGCAATGGACATCCGCAGGAACAGATGCAGAGAGCTGAACAGGGGGAGGGCAGAGGTAAGAATGAGGACTGGATGGCAACCCTGAGCATTGAGTGTACCGCAGCACAAGGGGCTATTCGAACATGTTAGAGAATCAATGCTGCAGGAGACTGCGCCCATCTAAGCAAATGGTAACTGCGATGTGCGCCCTTGTTGAAGAAGACCTCAGACCTTGCATCACTGTTTACCGTGTCTGGCTAATGGCTGTTAAAGTCACTGAATCCTTGAATTTCTTTGCCTTTAGCTCGTTGCAAAGATCAGCAGCAGATCTTGGCAGTGCACGTCAAGCAGCAGTGCAACGTTGTACATCGCAGGCCACTGATATCCTATTTGTGAGAGCTGGGAGTACAATTACAAAGAGATGGGGCCTCACAGGCACAAAGGGCAATGTGATTTGCCTCCATTACTGGATTCCCGCAGTTGCAGGAGCATCTTTGATATTACCCATGTAGTCAACAAGACACCAAGTGACCACGCAGTGAGATACATCAATAGGAAGGGTTTCTGTTTGATCAACGTTCAACTGGTCTGTGACCATAACAAGTGATTTACGCATATATGTATTTGCCATTCTGGCAGCTGCCATGATGCCTTCATTATCTGGCAGTTCAAGGTGCCACTGCTCTTAATTTGCCACTGAAATCCCTTGGATGATTTGAGCAGATAATTGCTCATCCTTTTACCCTCAACCCAGGGCAGAGGCACAGAGGCATTATAACCATGAACAGGCCATCGACCTTCTTAAGATGAGGTTCCAGTGTCTGGGTCAGTCGGGTCGCATTTTTGCCGGCCAAACCTGCAAAGGTCACATGCATTATGGTGGTCCACTGTGCTCTCCATACATGTATAGTTGTTGAAGAAGATGAAGGGTTAGATTAACACAGCTCATCAGAGATAGAGGAGGAAAAAGACGAAGAGAAGAACAGCGCCATACAATTCATGGAGGTGGCTGGGGCAATCTCCAGAAACAAAATTCCCAGCAGGATGGAGTGGATGCCAGGACTGATCTGATCCAGGCACAATACATCTAAGCATGACTCAGACAGCAGGACTGTATGCTCTCAAAAATATTTTGCTCTGAATCTGAGAACACATCCATTAAACACACAAATTTGAATCAGTTCCATTCTTAATGTCAATGCATGGGGTCTATGTCTCTGGCAGTCTCAGGTTCCCTGATCAAAGTCCACTGCTTTTCCCACCACTTCTGCATTCCTTTCCTATTTTTGCCGTGGAATACTGGAAGCTCACACACCTTACATCATGGCTCAACATCTCGAATGTTATTATCAAATAACCATTCACACAATCAAAATTGAAAGTCAGCCAAGTGAACCACCTCTGAGCCTTGACTGACACAATGAGCTTGGCTCTCAATCACTTCTACGTGGTGCTCCCTTGTGAACTGGGATGATGTGGGGGCAGCCTACTTTTACGTTTGTATGCTTGCAGCTGAGATGCCCATGCTGGTCGACCTTGTAATGGAGGTGCCAGAGGGGCAGATTCAGAGGTTGTTTCACCTGCATTGATCAGTGACGACCTGCATCACAGGGTTGTGGAAGATAGATGATCCCTCGTTTAGAATGGAATGGTTGATGATTGCGTGCTAAAACAAGTAACATTCTCATCCTAATCAGTGATTGCCTCATTCCTTTAATCTACATTTGATCATTATGAGGATCCGCCAGCTGGGATGCAACCTGCAATCACCTCCATGCATCTCTGTACCATCAACATCGATCAATGCTGCAGGGCATTGCATGCAGTCCAGGCATTTCAGTGCACTGTTCCTGCATTTCCATTCCCAGTTCTTCTGAATATGGCTCTCTATGAGACTTTCTCAATGGAGGTTCTCATGTATTCAAAGCCCTGAGCCATGGTGGTGCATGAGGTGAATAGACTCCTCCATTTTGAACCCCTAACTCTGCACTACTTCAGGGAACTCCGACATGCCAGCTCACTCTGTTGATCAAAGTAGAGCCACTTTGCTTGTGACTCTTGAGGCCTTATATCTGTGTCCGGATGAGCAGGTTGTATCTGTCCATCATCTGTATTTATTGCCACTCCTTAATTGGTAATTAAGGCTATTAAAGTGTCAACCACATTGCTGTGGGTCTGGAGTCACATGTAGGCAGAACCAGGTTGGGGTGGAAGATTTCCTTCCCTAAAGGGCTTAACAACAACCAACAATGGTCTGTGGTCATCCTTCAACTTTTAATTCAAGATTTTAATTGAATTCCAGTTTCACCATTTGCCATGGTGGGATTCAAACCCAGGTCACCAGGGTGCTGCTCTGGGTTTCTGGATTACTAGTTCAGTGACAGGTCCACAACGCCACCATCACCTCCCCAGGGGGACTTGTCTCTGGCAACTTAGCCTCTGCACAGTAGACACTTTCAATGCAGTAGAGGTTTTGACATGCTGTCAGACAAGAAGGAATACACTCCATCTCCATCAACTACAGAATTCAGTATCTTTTCACTCTCATCCAGGTATTCTTCTCTCTCCATTGCCCACTTCTCATACGATACCACCCTCCCAATGTCAAGGACCACCACTTTCATTGCCGTCATGGTGGTAAGATGGAGCACTCCTCAACCTGTGCCATGCTCTGCTGAGCATTGTGCACCTGAGAGAGAGAGAGAGGGAGAAAGAAAGATAGATCAGGCAATGTTGGCCTTTCTATTCAATTTCAGCTGCTCATTTAAATAATGTGCTGCATTTATCTGTGCGAACTGAGATTTTTTTAAAAATGTAATCATGAGGTGAGTGTTGCTGACATGGCCAGCTTTATTGCTCATTGCAAATTACCCTTAAAAAGATAATGGTGAGTTACATTCTCAGACCACTGAAGTCAATGCAGTGAAGGTACATGGACAGTGCTGGTAGAGAGTGAATTCAACATCCACAACCAACTCCGGGGTGGCAGGTGGCACAGTGGTTAGCACTGCTGCCTCACAGCTCCAGGGTCCCGGGTTCAATTCCGGCCTTGGGTAACTGTCTGTGCGGAGTCTGCACGTTCTCCCTGTGTCTGCGTGGGTTCCCTGCGGGAGCTCCAGTTTCCTCCCACAGTCCAAAGATGTGCAGGTTAGGTAGATTAGCCATGCTAAATTGTCCCTTAGTGTTCAAAAAAAGGTTAGGTGGGGTTACTGAGTTACAGGGATAGGGTGGAGGCCTGGACTTAAGTTGGGTGCTCTGTCCAAGGGCCAGTGCAAACTCGATGGCTGAATGGCCTTCTTCTGCACTGTAAATCCTATGGTTCTCTTTTGCTAAGTGTGGCTAATGTGATTGTGCACCATGATTGGGTGTGGCAAAACTGCAGAGTTTTCACCTGATCCATTGACTCTGGGGTCATTTAACTTTATGGATAGCATGCTGCTTCTGCATTGCTTCAACAAGTGGTGATATGAGGCAACAAAATAAATTGTCGCAATGGGAGATGGAGCCCTTTTGTACTGTCAACTCGCCCTTTTGTCTTTTCAGTACTGAAAAATCAATAAGTGCTCTGAAATATCATGGAAATGTGATAGGGTTCAGCAGTCGTTTATCATGCAAATATGTTCAAATTCTCTTAAATGTTCTGTTTTTTCTCTTTTCCCTTGGAGGCATTGAATCTTTCCTAGAATACTCTTTGAAAGACTGGCTCGCCAAGTAATCATTATTCATGTGTTAGCCTTGACAACAAGTGTTATGTTGTAGTGAATGGTTAGAACATCTATAAATCTATTTTCTTTTGGATTGTTATGAGGTAAAATAATGTGCCTGCACAAAACTAGCAATAGCAGAGGAAAAATAGCCACAGGAAAACAAAGAACAGCTATTGCAAAGCACTCTTGCATGTGAGGGACTTCACAGTTGGTGATCGTATCCTTAACTATCATCCAAGCACAGGCATTTCCATTGGGATTACATGCATTCACATGAGGAGCTGGATGATTTTCCCTGTCTAGAGTTTAACTAGCAACACTATACAGCCAACTGTAGGTTGTAATGCCCCTAACATTAGGGGGTGGCACAGATACACAGTGGTTAGCACTGCTGCCTCAGAGCGCCAGCGACCCAGGGTTGATTCCGACCTTGTGTCTGTGTGTAATTTGTATATTCTCCTCCTGTCTGCATGGGTTTCCTCTGGATGCTCCGGTTTCCTCTCTCAGTCCAAAGATGTGCAGGTTAGGTGGATTAGCCATGCTAAATTGCTCTTTAGAGTCCAAAGGTAAGGTGGGGTTACGGGGATGGGGTGGGGTGTGGGCCTAGGTAGAATGCTCTTTCAGAGGATTGGTGTGGGCTCATTGCCAAAATGGCCTCCTTCTGCACAGTAGGGATTCTATGATTCTATTGTTCTGGTTGAAGACAACTAACTGGTTGGGGGAATCAGACAAGAATCTAAGCTGGTTTCAGTGGCTCAGAGATGGAGAAGACACCTTGAGGCACAAAAGGGATATTTAATTCATTTCAGCAGCTGCACAACACACAATGACCACAGCTGACTGCCTTTGCTGAGCTATTTAAATTAGTAAGAAGTCTTACAACAGCAGGCTAAAGTCCAACAGGCTTGTTTCGAATCACTAGCTTTCGGAGCACAGCTCCTTCATCTCACTCACCTGATGAAGGAGCTACGTTCTGAAAGCTAGTGATTTGAAACAAACCTGTTGGACTTTAACCTGGTGTTGTACGACTTCTTACAGTGCTCACCCCAGTCCAACGCTGCCATCTCCACATTATGGCTATTGAAATTAGACTGACAGCGAATGGGGTATTAGACTACCTGTAAATTGCTGTTGGGTCAATGACAGTGCTAAATGTATATTATTGCAGTGAATATGTCCAAGAGTTTTTATCTACTGCCTGCACAAAAATCTGAATTCTGAGATTGAACATTTATCTCTTTCTGCGGCTCAGCTGACACTTACAGGAGAAGTGCTGAATGTCAGAATTGGCACCAGCCAATCCGTTAAATCTCACGCTTAAAACTTCCAGGTTTGTTATAACAGAATCAGAAAGTCCAGACTGTCTTTTCAGAAGGGCACATTAGATACAGGATAGAAATATGGAGATAAATTTTTGTACTGACTCGACTTCAGATAGGTCAACGTATAAATTTAGACAGCGGTTAACTTACGGAAGAATGGGTAATGAGATTCCAACAGCAAGCAAGGAACGCTGGCTATCTGGGGACAGACAAATTGACTATAGGAATTTTGTGACAAGTGCCATTATAGTAAGAAGACTTGAAGCATCTAAAGTTACACAGAAGCAACCAGCTAAATGTATTCGGGGCAGCATTTAGAAAGCAAATACAGAATTCTTATTAAATTACACGCAACAGCTGTAAACAAAAGAAATGGTTCCGTTTAACAAGTTCATTTGGTGATAGGTGTATGAACACTAGGGGCCGAGAACAATCATTTTATTTTGCAATGGTTTGAATGAAATCAACAGTAGCCATATATTCTAAGCATTGCTTGCCTCTTCACTTTCAAGTACAGCTCAATCTTTTTCTTGCAATCTTCAGCATATGATTCTGACGATGCAATTCAAATTATAAAAAGCTGCTGGACGCATCTTAAATAAATAAATGAATATCCAGCTCCATGTTATGGATCTTATCACGCAAAACTGACAGCTCATGCAACATCAAAACTGATATTGGTACATGGTCATATATCTTTCACAAATGCATTACTTTGGAGTTGATATGGTTGCTACGTCCATTTAAAATAAATATTAGGCAGAGCAACATTGGTCTGTTCCATAGCGGCCACATCCTCCTCTCAAATGAAAAGCAGGGCAGCTGGGATTTTGAGGAATGTTTGATTGCTACACATTTCAGTTAATGGAATAAGATTGGCTTTTTTATCCGTAAGTCAGGATCCAGGGATATTACTGTCCCTGGGGTACATAACATGTGGAGAAATAGGTGATTTGAAGAATTCTCTTGCTGCGATTTTCATGCACATGAAAGGTCAAGACTTTTCAGTGAAAGTACAAGGATTGCCCCGTGTGCCTTGGAGATATATTTGATGCAAGGTATATGAAAGGGGTATGAAAATCCCCTTGTAACAGTTTCATTTAATTCTGCACAGAATTTGGTTCTGTGTCGAGCAACTAATTTCCAAAACGTTGAAAAGCTTTTGAGTACACTCATAATGAAGCTGCAAATGCATTTATTTTAAATATGTAAGATTAAAAGCAGAGTTTGATAGGAGTGAAATAAATTACCATATGGTCATAGTGCAGGCATTCATTTCCCATGTTACGTCGCAAAATAAATCCTTCTACTAACCATGGGTGTTCCAGTTTAGATTTACATATGAGCTACTGTTTTGGGATTTTATGGTGCAGAAAATATTAGGTCCCAGTTTAGGCAGAGATTTCGGACATGGTTGGAAAACCTCGCTGAGTCGGTCTCAGATGAGTGAATATTATCAGTAATTACTTTCGCTGCCAAGTTGACACATGTGCCATTGTGACAGCAGTTGTCTATTTTATGTTTGCCGGGTGAATTATAGTCACAGTCTCAGTAAGTTACAAAACCTTGAGCAGTGGCAAATTAGTGGAGTGCAAAGACCGAAAGCAGGGTTTTAAAACCAATATTGGAACTATTTTTGGGTCCAGACTCCACATTGCGAGAGGGCAAGTATAGTCAAAGCCCACCTTCCCCCCCCCTACCCCCGATTTTCCCCAGTGGTCAGCAGCTAATTAGCTGGAGAGCAGGCACGGCAGCCAAGGAGCAGAAGCAGGCACCGGATAGAAGCAGGTTGCTCTAAAGTTTTGACCCATTGTAGAGGTATGGCAACAGCAATTAAAGTGACAGCTTGGCTACAGAAGTTCAAGGTCAGTCGGAGGAGACCTGTGCAAGGGAAGCCCCATGGTTTTCTGATTCAGCTTTGAGGTTCTGTTGGAGGCAGTACGAGAGAGAGCTGGGGGTCAAGTTCCCTGAGGGGGGCAGGAGAAGGCCACCCAGCAAGCAGGCCTGCTTAGAGGTGGCTTCAAATGCCAGATGCCATAGTGCTGGTCAGAGCACCTGAGTGCAATGTGGCAAAAGCTTTAATGACCATCTTCACTCTGGCAAGATGAATGTAACAAAACATCCAGATGATCAGCCGCCCAGATCTGCAACCATGCAGATACGCCAGCTAAGCAGAGGGTCCATGCTGTTCTTGAACATAGTAAGAAGTCTTACAACACCAAGTTAAAGTCCAACAGGTTTGTTTCAAACACTAGCTTTCGGAGCACTGCTCCTTCCTCAGGTGAATGAAGAGGTATGTTCCAGAAATATATATATAGACAAATTCAAAGATCCAGACAATGCTTAGAATTCCTCACGGGGCCTCACGGTAGCATGGTGGTTAGCATCAATGCTTCACAGCTCCAGGGTCCCAGGTTCGATTCCTGGCTGGGTCACTGTCTGTGTGGAGTCTGCACATCCTCCCTGTGTGTGCGTGGGTTTCCTCCGGGTGCTCCGGTTTCCTCCCACAGTCCAAAGATGTGCGGGTTAGGTGGATTGGCCATGCTAAATTGCCCGTAGTGTAAGGTTAATGGGGGGATTGTTGGGTTACGGGTATACAGGTTACGTGGGTTTAAATGGGGTGATCATTGCTCGGCACAACATCGAGGGCCGAAGGGTCTGTTCTGTGCTGTACTGTTCTATGTTCTATGTTCTAATTCGAGCATTTGCAGGTAATTAAACCTTAACAGATCCAGAGATAGGGGTAACCCCAGGTTAAAGAGGTGTGAATTGTCTCAAGCCAGGACAGTTGGCAGGATTTCGCAAGCCCAGGCCAGATCCCGTACCAGCCTCCCCGGACAGACGCCGGATTGTGGCGACTAGGGGCTTTTCACAGTAACTTCATTTGAAGCCTACTCGTGACAATAAGCGATTTTCATTTCATTTTCATTTTCAGATGGTGGGGGATGAATGTAATGCAACATGAATCCCAGGTCCCAGTTGAGGCCGCACATATGTGTGTGGAACTTGGCTGTAAGTTTCTGCTCAGTGATTCTGCGTTGTTGTGCGTCCTGAAGGCCGCCTTGGAGAACGCTGACCCGGAGATCAGACCCTTGACTGCTGAAGTTTTCCCCTTGACTGGAAGGGAACATTCCTGCCTGGTGATTGTCGCGCGATGTCCGTTCATTTGTTGTCGCAGCGCCTGCATGGTCTTGCCAATGTACCACGCTTCAGGACATCCTTTCCTACAGCGTATGAGGTAGACAACATTGGCCGAGTCGCACGAGTATGTACCGCGTACCTGGTGGGTGGTGTTCTCATGTGTAATGGTGGTATCCAAGTCGATGATCTGGCAGTCTTGCAGAGATTGCCATGGCAGGGTTGTGTGGTGTTGTGGTCTCTGTTCTGAAGGCTGGGTAGTTTGCTGCAAACAATGGTTTGTTTGAGGTTGCGCGGTTGTTTGAAGGCAAGTAGTGGGGCGTGGGGATGACCTTGGAAAAATGTTCATCTTCATCGATGATTTGTTGAAGGCTGCGAAGAAGAAGTTTCTCCGCTTCGGGATAGTACTGGACAATGAAGGGTACTCTGCCGTGTTTGTCTTCTGTGGAGGTTGGTGCGGTTTTTTGCTGTGGCGTTGGAACTGTTGATCGATGAGTCGCGCACCATATCCCGTTCCTACAAGGGCATCTTTCAGCATCTGTAGATGTCTGTTATGCTCCTCCTCATCTGAGCAGATCCTGAGTATACGGAGGGCTTGTCCATAGGGGATGGCTTCTTTAATGTGTTTATGGTGGAAGCTGGAGAAGTGGAGCATCGTGAGGTTATCCGTGGATTTGCGGTAAAGCAGAGTGCTGAGGTCACCGTCCTTGATGGAGATGAGTGTGTCCAAGAATGCAACTGATTTTGGAGAGTAGTCCATGGTGAGTCTGATGGTGTGATGGAACTTATTGATGTCATTGTGTAGTCGTTTCAGTGATTCTTTGCCGTGGGTCCAAAAGAAAAAATGTAATTGATGTATCTGGTGGTGTATAATGTTGGTTGAAGGTCCTGTGTGGTGAGGAGGTCTTGTTCAAACTTGTGCATGAAGATGTTGGCATATTGAGGTGCAAATTTGGTCCCCATGGCTGTTCCCTGCGTCTGGATGAAGAACGTGTTGTCAAAGGTGAAGATGTTGTGATCCAGAATGAAGCGGATGAGTTGTAGAATTGCGTCTGGAGATTGGCAGTTGTCGGTGTTGAGTACTGAGGCTGTTGCAGCAATGCCGTCGTCATGGGGGATGCTGGTGTAGAGTACCGAGACGTCCATTGTGACGAGGAATGTTTCTGGTTCAACTGGTCCATGGGTGCTGAGTTTCTGTAGGAAGTCAGTCATGTCGCGACAGAAGCTGGGCGTACCTTCTACGATGGGTTTCAAGTTGCCCTCGATGTAGCCAGAGAGGTTCTCACACAGGGTCCCATTGCCTGAAACAATAGGACGGCCTGGTGTGTTGGCCTTGTTTATTTTCGGGAGGCAGTAGAGATCTCCAATGCAGGGAATACGTGGGAAGAGAGCACGTAGGGTGCTCTGAAGGTCTGGATCCAAGGACTTAATCAATCTGTTGAGTTGGCGGATGTGTTCCTTGGTCGGATTTGCGGGTAATGTCTGTAGTGTTCCTGGTTGTTGAGTTGTCGGTGTACTTTTTTGCAGTAGTCCGTTCTGTTCAGTATGATGGAGGCCCCTCCTTTGTCTGCTGGTTTGATGACGATGTTGCGGTTGGTCTTGAGAGTGCGGATGGCGTTGCCTTGTGCTTGGGTGACGTTCGGGACCAGGTACTCGGTACATACTCATGTGACTCGGCCAATGTTGTCTACCTCATACACTGTAGGAAAGGATGTCCCGAAGCGTGGTACATTGGCAAGACCATGCAGGCGCTGCGACAACGAACGGACATCGTGCGACAATCACCAGCCAGGAATGTTCCCTTCCAGTCGGGGAACACTTCAGCAGTCAATGGCATTCAACCTCTGAGCAGAAACCTATAGCCAAGTTCCGCACACATGAGTGTGGCCTCAACCGGGACCTGGGATTCCTGTCGCATTACATTCATCCCCCACCATCTGGCCTGGGCTTGCGAAATCCTACCAACTGTCCTGGCTTGAGACAATTCACACCTCTTTAACCTGGGGTTACCCCTATCTTTGGATCTGTTAAGATTTAATTACCTGCAAATGCTCGAATTCTAAGCATTGTCTGGCATCTTTGAATTTATCTATATATATGTTTCTGGAACATACCTCTTCATTCACCTAAGGAAGGAGCAGTGCTCCGAAAGCTAGTGTTTGAAACAAACCTGTTGGACTTTAACCTGGTGTTGTAAGACTTCTTACTATGCTCACCCCAGTACAACGCCGGCATCTCCACATCATGGCTCTTGAACATGGGAGAGCTGTGAATCCAAGGGAATTACTAAATAATCAGCAAAACTGTTAAGGGCTTGTTTGCATTGATACATGCAACTTGACATTACAATGAAGCACCGACATTGGTGAGAGAGGCCAGCAGTGTCTTATCCCTCTCTCTCGGCTTCCATGAGAAAAAGGTGTTGAATGTTAAGGAGTGGGTGTGCACAGGACGTTAAGTGCCCAAGTTTGCCACCCTCACAGCTATGGAAAGGCAACAATGATCATTGCCAGGATGTCACACATGACTATGTGGGTAATAGAGAGATGGAACTTACAGAAGGTTGGGAGTGAAAAGATGAATTCCCTACATGCAAGAGATAGAGAGCATTACTCCTTATCTGGCAGAATACCAATGCCTCAACTGCAGAGACAAGTTTTCATGATATCCTTGTGTCCCCTGCAAGGGTAGTCACAGAGTGGGAACATGTCAATTCAGTCACATCATTACCAGAGTCAGATGTCGAAACAACAGAGCCAGCACTGTCACATCAAATGAAGTTCATCCTCCACCAGCCCAGATACAGTCGGCTCAGTGGGTCCTTGTATGTGGTTAGAAAGGGTGGCAGTGAGAAAGGCAGAAGCAGTTGTGGGTAGCTCCACTTGGAGAATTGAGGGCAGAGCCATGCTTAGCTGGCCGCAGATATGCAGGGCCTCCAAATCAATAAGCAATGTGGCTCCACTAAGACTAGCAGAGCGTGAAGCCTACACATCAGAATTCCCTGATTCCCAGAATCATGGTTCTGAATGATGGAGTCAGTTTCGCTCATGTGCCCCACCATAGCTCAGGGGTTTGAACAGAATGAGCAATTCCCTGGAGAAAGTGCTCAACCTCATTCATGAGCCATAAACAGCAGAGCTCAGAGTTCTGAGAACACAGAACTGCAGGAACAGTGCTATGACGTGCAACAGAGTGAATGCTGCACTCTAGCAATGACCTGTCAGTGGTGCTCATTATACAAAGTAGCATAGGATGGATGCCAGTTGCTTATCAATTGGTTGTGCACTGCAGCGAACCAGAACACCATCCAAGAGGTAATCACAAATGAAGATGATTTTGCCATTCCTCATGTAGTCACCATCAACATCGTTGACCTACTTGGCCCCTCTGGCCCAGTGACCAGCTGTGCAACAGGACCCAGTAACAGATGCTGCTCTTGAACTGATGCAGATGCAGCAGCATCTTGAAGTGTCCCAACTGGCACCTCCAAGATGAGGACAACTACCACGGGCATCGCAGCCATGACCAGACTTCTGAGCAGGCTGCCTCCATCCTATTTGAGACTACAAGGAGAGTACTGCGTAAAAGTGTCCAAGAATGGAGGCCACCAGGTCGGTCAGAGTACCAAGTGATTCATTTCATTTTTAAATGTTCACATTGTAATTTATTAATTACACTGGAAATGTTGAGCCATGATCCTAGATGTGTGAGCTTCTGTTCTTTATTGGTACAATTGCAAAGAGGGAGGAAGGGGAGAAGGGAAGCTATGTTCTGTGAATGGGGTCACTGAGACCACTGGACAGCTATGTACCATACATTGGTGGTATGAATAGGCCTATTCAAGGTTGTGCTTTCAATGGGTTTGTTCTCACAGGCAGATCAATTAGTTCCGGAGAATACATCCTGCTGGTTGAGTAGCACTCAGGTGAAATATGCCTGGATCAAATGTGCCCTGGCCTTGACACCACCCTGATGAGAGTTTTGATTCTTGAGCCAGTCCCAGTTACCTCCCTCCTCAGTCAGGGCACTGCTCAGCTCTGCATATTCCTCGTCCTTCTCATCCTCTTCCTCCTCAGATGGATTGTCACTCTGGTGTTTCATCCTTATTACCCTCCTGGAGGACCATTTTATGGAGAGTGCAGCAGACCACAATGTGTGATACCCCTACAGTGTGCAGGGTGGCAACAGACCAGTAGAGGCACTGGAACTGCATCTTTAAAAGCCCAATGGCCTGCTCAATGTGGTCCTTGTGAGAAGATGGCTTTGGATGTAGTACCTCTGTGGCTCCATCTTGGGGCTACAGAAAGTGGTGAATGTTTGTTCAAGAGATCTCATTTGTCCTTGAAAATCCATCCACGGAAACAGGGTGGTGACAGGGAGCGGTGCAGCAATCTGGACTGCTGGACGATAGAGGCGTCTTGGCAGCTGCCAGGTAAGTTGGCACACACACATGAAGCTAGTGCTGTGGTTTCAGACCAGCTGAACATTTAGGGAGTGGAAACCCTTCTTGTTTCTGAATCTCATTAACTGCTCACTTGGCACCTTGATGGCCACATGGATGCTATCAATGATACTGTTGCACCGGAGGAAACCCAGTGATGGCTGAAATCTTACTGCCCTTAGTGCAAGTGAGGCTGTGTCTGTTTGAAATTGAATGTACTGCCCACACCTTGAAAATAGGAACTGTGAGATGCTGTGACACCATTTGGGAAATGCCATCAATGTGTGTTCCTGATCCTTGGAAAGAACCAGAGGCAAAAAAGTTCAAGGGCACATTACTGGGAAGGTGTGGTGTGCAGTACTGCGAGGTCTGAGGTCTTCCTGAATAAGGGCACATATCACAGATATCATTCGCTTAGATAGGCACAGACTCCCGTGGCAGTGATTCTCTGTCATGTCCAGGTAGCTTTTTCTTCAGTGGTACACACGATGCCTTCCTACTCCTCGTTACCCGCCTCTGACTTCCTCATGCCCAGGATTTTGTGTCTGCTCTGATAATGCTGCTTGTTATTGTTACTCGACTGTATTTCATCATGCCCTAATCCCATGGCCAGCTGGTGCCTTTCTTGTAGTCAGCTGCATGAATAATGCATACCATCTGTTGACCTGTCAATCCCTCCACTGATTGAGCACATTCATGTCACTTACTCGTTAAATATGCTCATCCAATGGCACTTGCTAATAGACAAGTGCCTCTCTCAGCCATACATCCTTTTATGAGCCCTGATTGAATGGCTTGGGCATGACTGGGCCCCTGCTGAGATGCCACCTCATTCCAGTTGGACTCTTCTTGATCCAGATCCATTGTGTGTTTTGCACCTCCCAACAAATATTTCCAACTGGCTCTTGATGAGCTGATAACAAACTCATTAACAAGCTCCATTAGCTCATACTCTGAACAGGACAGGTTGCTGGGACCTGCTTTCTGCCCTTCAGAGCTAAGTCACCGACAATTGGAAAGAGGACCAGTCCGATCGTACAGCCTCATCACGCCCAACGTGAGAGACCTCGCGGGAGATTTGTGACACTCGGAACGCCTCACGGGATCTTACGTGATCTCGCGTGACGTTGCAGTCTGGATCTGGACTAACTGTAGACTGGGTGACCGCTTTGCAGAGCACCTTCAGCCCGTCTGCAAGTAGGACTTTCCTGTTGCTTACCATTTCAACTCACCGTACTGCTCTCATTCCACATGTCCAACTTTGTCCTCCAGCCATGCAATGCACTAGTGAAGCCCAATGCAAACTGGGAACAACAGCACCTCATCTTCCGATTAGGCATGTTACAGCCTTTCGGACTTAACATTGAGTTCAAAAACTTCAGACTGTTAACTCTCTCCTCCACATTCATCCCATTTTTATTTCTTTAAATTTTTTTTCATTTCTTCCATCAATCCATTTTTCCCTCACCACTGTCTCCCCTCCCCTCACCCACCCCACTTGCACCATCTCTTCCCTGTTCCTAGTTGTCTTTTGACACACTGCTTACCTTTGTTCTGTCATTAACACATTCTGATCTCTTAATGTACCACGATCAGCATCCTTCTTAGCCCTGATCACCACCATTTACATTGCCTTTGTCTTTTTGATCCTATTTCCAGTTTTCTTTAGCATTGACAAAGATTCATCCAGATTCAAAACATTTGCTCTCTTCTCCCTCCACAGATGCTGTCACACCTGCTCAGATTGTCCAGCATTTTCTGTTTTTGTTCGAATTAACACCCACCTCCCTGAAATGGTAGCACAGTGTTTAGAACTGTTGCTTCACAGTATCAGGGTCCCAGGTTCGATTCCCAGCTTGGGTCACTGTCTGTGCAGGGTCTCCATGTTTCCCCGTGTCTGAGTGGGTTCCTCCGGATGCTCCGGTTTCTTCCACAAATCCCAAAAGACGTGCTGTTAGGTTAATTGGACATTCTGAATTCTCCCTCTGTGTACCCGAACAGGCGCCGCCAGAATGTGGCAACAAGGGACTTTTCACAGTAACTTCATTGCAGTGTTAATGTAAGCCTATTTGTGACAATAATGATTATTATTATCATGAAAATTCCACCTTTGCAATTTCTCCTGAGGTGGGTGTACCATGCAAGCAGATTTCCTGACTCCCTCTACTGGGCTCTCGGATGAAAATCCTGGGTAATTTTAAGGTTGAGAACATTTATCAGAGATAGAAATAATTCAGTGGTTAGCATTGCTGTCTCGTGGCGCCGAGGTCCCAGGTTCGATCCCGGCTCTGGGTCACTGTCCGTGTGGAGTTTGCACATCGTCCCCATGTTTGAGTGGGTTTCGCCCCCACAATCCAAAAGATATGCAGGCTAGGAGGATTGGCCACACTAAATTGGCCCTTAATTGGAAAAAATGAATTGGGTACTTGAAATTTATTTTTAAAAACGAAGAAAAATAGATAAAAATAATTGGGGAAAGAACGAGAGAGGAAATTAATAATAATAATCTCTATTTTTCTGAAATAATTTGTCATATATTGCATAAGTAGTGGTTTCAGATTCCATACATACTTTCAAAAAGCAATTGCACAAATTCTTAAAGTGGAGTAATTAATAGGCAAGTGGAAAAAGTTGGAGTGTAAGTTGGCCAGTTCTTTTAAAGAGCTAGCATAGACATGTCAGGCCAAATGGTCACCTTCTGTGCTGCAACACTCCATGATTCGATACCAGATTTAAAACCCATAATGGGAAAGGAGTGGAATAATCTTACAAACTATCTTGATGATTCAACACAATGGGACATTTTTGAATTCATAAAAGGTATGCTTTTAAACAAATAAATGTATGAATTAGTTCAGTGTAGCAGAAAGAAGTGTGAATGAAGAAATGAGAAGAAAAGAATTCCCACAGACAGCAAACCAGGAAGTAACCAGTAAGCGTTATCGTTCACTTTTCATCATTTTACAGAGACTGAAATAAAGCTCGGGACACACACCTGATTTATGTAGAAGCTCAAGGGCGGGATTCCCTGGCCACCAGCCTGTCTTCCCGCCAATTTCCCATTGTAACCACCCCACTGAAAAACCCGCTGACGGGGACGCACTGCCAGTGGGAAAATTGAAATGCAACGACCGGAAAATTCCGGCCAAAATATCGTAAATAAGCTTCTCTAAAAACGTAATTTCAAATCCATGCAACCTTTAGCATGGAATGGAGAAATCTGACATTCCACAAATAGAAAAGTAGCTTTTCAGGGCCAGAGACGTTGTTGAGGAGTAATTATCACTTAGCATGCCATTAAAAGCTCAGTTACACCTCATTCAACAGGGTGTAACTTTTTCAACGGTTACAGTGAGACTAATAGAACAAAAAATAGAATGAGAAGTGGAAGTTCACATGAAATCAAGGATTTCGATTTGATGCTGTCTGAAAATTCCAAAACATGTCATACAGAGCAAAGGGGAAGAGCTAACAGCAACTTCTGGATTTCCACATATACTTACACATGTATGGGCACCAGAAGTTTCATACAGTAATGATGACAAACCCTGACAGTCTCACTGTCATTAAAATATTTATTTTATGTTACATTATTCTTTGGACTCCTACTAATCAATCAGAAAACAACAAATAAACTAAATTTCTACAACCTCACATACAGCAACATTCAGCATCTCACTTCTCAGTTACATACACTCATCTCACTCAATAGATTTCATAAAATTTACATTGCAGAAGGAGGCCAATCGGCCCATCGAGTCTGCACCGGCTCTTGGAAAGAGCACCCTATCCAAGCCCACACCTCCACCCTATCCCCATAACCCAGTAACCCCACCCGACACTAAGGGCAATTTTGGACACTAAGGGCAATTTAGCACGGCCAATCCACCTAACCTGCACATCTTTGGACTGTGGGAGGAAACCGGAGCACCCGGAGGAAACCCACGCACACACTGGGAGAACGTGCAGACTCCACACAGACAGTGACCCAAGCCGGGAATCGAACCTGGGATCCTGGAGCTGTGGAGCAATTGTGCTGACCACAATGCTACCGTGCTGCCCATAAAGTCCAGGTTTAACCGGTGATTCAATTGCAGCGTTGGAGAACATGTCAAAAATTACATACACAAACTCAGCAACTTTCAAACATTTTCCATCCATAGGACACTTAAAGGCATTCTTTAGAGGTTTGTAGGCCAAATATAAGCCTAGAAATTGCCATTGACAACCAGATCTCTAATCTAGTGAGTTTGTTATCTTGCACGATTCTCACCTCTTGTATAGCTATCCTCAAATTGCCTTATTATCATTTAGGTTTCTGGATATTATTGAGCCTTCGCAATGTGTTCGGCAACTTGGATGATTAGTAGGGGCTCCAATCTTCGCACATCACTTGGAAAATATATGCTCATAGTAGCCAATGAAATACGTTTTACAGTTAAAAGCCAGGTTTTCCTCTTGGAGGTATATTCTCAGACCAGAAACAAACACCTTCAGTTCACTAAGTTGATCTCAGGAATCATCTCTAGCTCTCTGATGTTCCAAGATATCTTCAGTGGATAATGGGGAAGGCAAATGGAATGTTGGCCTTAATTTCAAAGTGGGTGGAGTTAACAATAGGGAAGTCTTGCTGAAACGATACAAGGCAGTTAGACCACACCAGGAATACTGTACCCTTATCTAAGGAAAGAAACACGTGTTGGAGGCTGTCCGGAGAAAGTTCATGAGGTTGATCCTGGGTGGAGGAATTTTCTTATGAGGAAAAGCTGAGTAGGTTGGGCCTATACTCAATGGAGTTTAGAAGAATGAAAGATGACCTTATTCAGACATAGAAGATTCTTAGGGGGATTGACAGGGTAGATGCTGAAAGGTTTTCTCCCTTTGTGGTAGAGTCTCGCACCAAATGACATAATCTCAGAGTGAGGGGTCGACCATTTAAGATCGAGGTGAGGATGAATTTCTTCTCTCAAAGGATAGAGTATCTGTGGATTTATTTATCACAGAGAGCTGTAGAGGCTCGGTCATTAAGTATGTTCAAGACTGAGATAAACAGATTTTTAATCAGTCAGGGAATCAAGTATTATAGGGATAAGGCGGAAAAGTGGATTAGAGGATTATCATATCAGATCAGTCATGATCTCATTGAATGGCAGAATAGAATTAATGGGCTAAATGGCCTACTTCTGCTCCAATGTCTTACCTGGGCTCATCCAGTTCTGGCCTCTTGAACATCCATGATTGGATAGTGAGAGGCTTTTTTCCAAGGGTGGCAGTGCCAATTACAAGGGGGCACAGGTTCAAGGTGAGAGGGGGGAAAGATTAAGGGCGATGTGAGAAGTACGTTTTTCACGCAGAGGGTGGTGGGTGCCTGGAACGTGCTGCCAGAGGATGTGGTGGAAGTGGCACATTAACAACATTTAAGAGGCATCAGGATGGGTACATGAATAGGGAGGAAATAGAGGGATACGCACTGAGTAAGGGCAGAAGGTTTTTTTAAGGTTTTGGCATCATGAGCAGCACAGGCTTGAAGGGCCGAAGAGCCTGTTCCTGTGCTGTACATTTCTTTATTGTTTGTTCTTTGATTTTAATCAATTCACTATTGGCAGCCAGGCCTTCAGCTGTCCAGGCCCTGTGCTTTGGAATTCCCTCATTAAATCTCTCCCATGCCTCTTTCCTCCTGTAAGACACTCCTTAGTAAGTCCCTCTGAGCTTTTGATTACCTTCCCAAACATATCCTTCATGGCTCAGGGTCAAACTTTGTTTGCTGAAGGTCCTGTGAAACACAAGAGGTGTTTTACTATATTAAAGGTGCAATATAAATACAAGTTGTTGTTGTTTATGCAGGCAGACTGAGGTCGCAACTAAGGTCTCTTTTTAAATCCCCCTTGGCGCTTGGTGTAATGCAGCGGACAAGCTAGAACGGAAAAAGGGCTTTCAGAGATGCGAGATGGCATCAAAGGTGCATTGACAAGACTTGTTACGACACCATCCATAACAGCTAGAGGCCTACTCACAAAGACTGAAGAGCACTACCCCCCGGGGCGCGGCTTAGCAGAGAGGTAATTACAGAGCGCTCACAGTTCTGTGACAAATAGGTGCAAGATGCAGCGTTAGGATGAAATGAAATCAGCTCTCTTACATCCTGTGAGTTCTACCTTCCAAGCCCCTTCCAACTGAATTCCACTATATAATGGAAGTGGCTGTTCAAAGAGACGCTGCTGCACACGAGATTGCTTTTCAGACTTTTAGCTATATCTTCCAACTGCCCGCATGCAACTGTTTTTTTGTTTCAAACGTCTTGTGCCATTTTATTTGTTAAGCTTGTGACGGAGTTCAAGCTGTTGCATGGCAGGGATGGCAGCAACGTCCCAAACAGCGGCCTGGATACTCCAGCGGTCTGCTGTGGATAGAGTTGGCATGGGGGGTGGCACTGTGCTGCCAATCATGAATGGCAAAATAGAGAAATTATTGGGAGGCAAACAGGTGTTTGAGGATCAAAAAATGGCCAACTGAATGTGATAAGGAGGCTTGTGGTTACCTCCCTCCTTGCCTGTTGCTAAATAAGTCATATTTAATAAGGTTAGTAGCACGGAACTAAACAACGCCTCAATCCCAAGTGTAAACAGTAACAACAAGGAGTACTGAAGCAGAAAACTATTTTCATTCCAGAAATGTGCATCAGTTTTCGTTTTTGCGAACACTTTGTGCTCGAACCGCATCCGATGCCAGCTGAAGAAGTTTCTTGAGACTCACGGCGACCTCATTTTTGTGGGGTCAATCTCAAAGGTGACATCGCCCAGCAATTTGTGATGATTTACAACCTATGGTGTATCTCTTTCTCACAACTGTGTTGTTCGTTGTGCTGCTTATTTAAGATGGTTGGTTCCACAAAGACCACAGTATAGCTTTTACTTAAACAAAACTATGATTTCATTTACACTACTAAACTGGGATTCAACACTTAGTCCTAAAGAATACAGAACTAATTAATAACATCTAGCTACACTCACCTACTGCTAATCTCACCACTGGTACAAATGATAATCTAACCTTCTCACACTAACTGCTCTTATTTTTTTTATTTTTAAAAATTTAATGCACCCTATTCATTTTTTTCCAATTTAGGGGAAATTTAGCGTGTTCAATCCACCTACCTTGCACATCTTTGGGTTGTGGGGGCGAAACCCACACAAACACGGGGAGAATGTGCAAACTCCACATAGACAGTGACCCAGAGCCGGGATCGAACCTGGAACCTCGGCGCCGTGAGGCAGTAGGGCTAACCCACTGTGCCACCGTGCTGGCCACTAACTGCTCTTATGACCTTCACTAGCTGTCTCCTGCAGACACTCCTTCCCTAAGGTCTAGCATCACTGCCTTCTACAGTTGCATCTGCAGCTCCCTCTAGTGGCTACTCTACACTACACTAACCCTTGTAATGCTGATAGTTATGATAATACTGTTTTGTTATGTTCTTGACGTAGCATAAGCTGCTTCCTTCATGTACACTCTGACAAAGGAAGGTTCAGACTTGGAGATAGCTTTAACACATTTATTAAACTGTTAACAATTCTCCTACTTGGATTCGACTCTCCTGTTAGTCCTGCTATGGCTACTCAGGCTGACAAACCAGTCTGCTGCAATCCACATGGTGTGTTCCAAATCAACCGTGTCTACTCACTAAGTGTCTCCACTGGAAATAGGAAGATCATGTGTGCTGTGTCCTTTTATATGGGTTGGTGTAATTGCTCCTGTGGTAGTGTCACCTCTGTGTGTATCGTGAATGTCCATTGGTCATGTCTTATCTTACTGGCCTATTGGTTGAATGTCTGTGTGTCATGTCTCTGGTGCTCCCTCTAGTGTCTAGCTAGTCTACGTGTATTTACATTAACCCCTTGTGTATTTACAGTGATGCATATCACCACAAATACCACAACAACAAACTATTGGCTTTTCTTTTACCCATGTGTATTAAACTCACCATTATTTTGTCAATACATTCTAGCTCAATCAGTCTCCTAATTATGGAAGGAATTGATCTGGGACTAAAATGATTCATTTTCCCCCCCAAATGTGTATTATTCCTTGTGTCTGAATAAAGCTTGTAGTCTTACATTTGAAGTAGATGCTTTATTGTGTGAGTTTGTTTTCTCTTCAGCACTTAAACTATATGTTACAACTGAGCTGTCTATCTGTGTCCAACTCACCAGCTGCCGTCCCTGTGAAGAATGCCCCTTGACTTCCTGTTTGTCTATTATATACATCTCTGGTGCTCCCTCTAGTGGCTACTTAGTTGTAGTGTATTTACATTAACCCCTTGTGTAACAACAGTGATGCATATCACTACATACCCCATTTATTCTTTTTACATATTTTCTGTACTTTGTCAAAGAAAATTGTACAAAACAGGTAGATAAATGATGATATGTACAAGTTGTGATGATATTGCTGATTATACAAAGCCAATTAATATTTTATGAGTCCAATCTTAATAAGACATTTATGAGTTCAAACTTTATGAATTTATTTGGTTGAGCTTTTGTTCTTCTTCTATTGTTGACATGGTGATGTTGATATTGTAATTTCTTTGTGTTTAAGTACACGCTGTGTGGCGCTGTTTTCTTCTTGGGTATTTGACAGGTTAATGTCATCCAATGTATCGATGATCTGCCATTGCATCATGGTATTGGATTCATCTACCATGAGTTGAGTCTTGTTGAGCTTTTCAACCGTGTTGCTGAGGCTATGATTAACATATCCGAATAACTCAGCCATGTCTGAGTAGGATTTTTCGATAAACAAATAATCTTCTTTGGTTTCGGATTTGTCATCGTGCTCTTCACTTCAGGTGGTGCAAACTGCTTGTTCCAGGGTGCTGCAAAAGTTATTTTCACCTGCTGGTTGAAGTTCAGGCAATGTTGTGCCTTTTGAGGTTGATTTCTTTGGTTTTGTGCCTTTAAGAGTCTTGTTTGTGATTTTCAGGCATTTCCCCTTTAAGTGGGCGTGGTCTGAGTCTTCTGACATCATGACGCTTGTGACGTAAAGTGTGGGAATCAATTGCGCATGCGCAAATTAGTGGGCAGCAGGGTAGCATGGTGGTTAGCATAAATGCTTCACAGCTCCAGGGTC
This sequence comes from Scyliorhinus canicula, assembly GCF_902713615.1. Lineage (NCBI taxonomy): Eukaryota > Metazoa > Chordata > Chondrichthyes > Carcharhiniformes > Scyliorhinidae > Scyliorhinus > Scyliorhinus canicula. The sequence goes on from NC_052152.1 coordinate 181,559,132, forward strand.
CCAGGTTCGATTCCCGGCTGGGTCACTGTCTGTGTGGAGTCTGCACGTCCTCCCCCTGTGTGCGTGGGTTTCCTCTGGGTGCTCCGGTTTCCTCCCACAGTCCAAAGATGTGCGGGTTAGGTGGATTGGCCATGCTAAATTGCCCGTAGTGTCCTAATTAAAGTAAGGTTAAGGGGGGAGTTGTTGGGTTACGGGTATAGGGTGGATACGTGGGTTTGAGTAGGGTGATCATGGCTCGGCACAACATTGAGGGCCGAAGGGCCTGTTCTGTGCTGTACTGTTCTATGTTCTATGTTCTAAATCGATTTTACTTTACAGTGCGCTTTTTCGTAAACTGCTCATGCACAGATCCATCTTTGAACGGTGTTCGAACTTTTTCTGACTGCGCGTGCGCGGCTTGCACACGCGCAGAACGATCTGCGTCCTAAACATCTTTTCCAGTTGCGTACCCCACGCCTGGTACCATGTATTATTGCTTGTGTCTGAATAAAGCTTGTAGTCTTGCAGTTGACGTAGATGCTTTATTGTGTGAGTTCGTTCTCTCTCTAGCGTTAATACTATATGTTACATCTGAACTGTCTGTCTATGTCCTGCTCACAAGCTGCTGTTCATGTGAAGAGTGTCCCTTGAGTTCCTGTTTGTCTATTATATACATCTCTAGTGCTCCCCCTAGTGGTTACTTAGTTGTAGTGTATTTACATTAACCACTTGTGTATCTACAGTGATGCATATCACAACAAAATGCTGCTTCTGAAATTCGTCCGGAAATTAAACCCCATTCAAAATTATCAAAACTTCTAAGTATGTCAGGCTTTTGTCATTCATTCTTTCCTATTCTAAAGAGCTCATCTGTATGTAACTGTGCTTTTAGAGAACAGTTCCAACTGTATTATATAAAAGCAAATTACTGCGTATGCTGGAATCTGAAACCAGAGAGAAAATGCTGGAAAATCTCAGCTGGTCTGGCAGCATCTGAAGGGAGAGAAAAGCGCTCACGTTTCGAGTCCAGATGACCCTCTGTCAAAGTTTTGACAAAGTGTCATCTGCACTCAAAACATTAGCTCTTTTCTCTCCCTTCAGATGCTGCCAGACCTGCTGAGATTTTCCGGCATTTTCTCTCCAACTGTATTATCTTGATTTCGGTGAGAATGCAGTTGAAAATACGAAAACAAACCTATCACAAGGAAAAAGAACCTTATTCTTCAATTAAGAGTTCACTTGACAGAGCATCAAACTTTCAAGGATTTAAGTCCCAGTTGGCGAGCATTGCTTCTAAATCACGACACTTAATTGCCATGTCTGGCAGCCTATTGAAACACAGAAATTAAAACAAAATGCTATAGATGCTGGAAATTTGAAATAAAAATTTTCCCAATGTTGGAAATACTCAGTAGGTCTGACCACATCTTCGGACAGGCAAACAGAGTTAACGTTTCGGGTCGTATGACTGTTCTTTGGAGTTGAAGAGATGTAGAAATGGGTTGGGTTTTATGCTGCTGACAAAGGGTAGGTGCAGCAAACTGGAAACTCAGGGAGAGGTTGGAGGAAAGGTAAAATGAAAAAGATGCCTCGAAGAGAGGAGAGTGTGTGTGTATATAAAGATGTGTGTGTGTACGAGGATGTGAATGTGTGTGATTTAGGATCAGTATGTCAGAATGAATGTGGGAATGTTAGGAGGAATGTCTGTGGGTGAAGGCGCGTGTGGTAGAATGAGGGCATGTAAGCATATGTGGGTGTGAGGATGAGTATGTGTGGATGAACATGTGCGTGTTGGTTAGTGTCATGGGAGAGTACCTTAAATAGCTGTAGTGGATGTACCTTTAAGAAATGGGTGTTTATCAAGTAGCTGCAGTGATATAATGTGGGTGAAGCTGGGCTGACTGTCTTTCACTTTTGTTTTTGAGCAGGCGTGTGTTTTAGTTTCGTTTTGAGAGCTGGTTAGCTGCAGGCAAAACAAACAGCTGTTTAATGATCTCTCTCTACAAGCTACAGACTGTCTTCAGTTCATTTGAGGATTTCAAAGTAATGCCGGTTTCTGCAGAGAATTTAAACCTGCTGTCTTTCTGGAAAATGTGTCTTTAGAACTTATGGATGTTGTTAGGAAAGTTATGAAGGGTTACTTATAGAATATTGTATCTGTGGGGATTATTGGTTTTGATAGTTGCTAAGGTATTTTCTGTGGGTTTATAAAGTGTTAACTGGATTCATAAATAAGCATGGTTTTGTTTTAAAAGTACTTTAGATCTCTGTTGCATCACACCTGTAAAGTAGGCCCCTATGCTCCCCATAACCAAAATCTATTAAAAGTTATGGGTCGGGTGAACCCCCTGATACACTTTGGGGTTCTCTAAACCCTGGCCCGTAAAAGTTAGGATGAGGATGGCAGTGTGTGGAGAATGACTCTTTGTGTGTGTGTGTTTATGACTGTGAGTTTGTGAGGATGAGTGTGTGGGGATGGGAGTGTGTGTGTATGTGTGAGAGTGAGCATATGTGTGTGTTAGAATGAGTGCATGTGTCAGGGTGAGTGTGTGTGTTAAGATGAGTGTTTGCATGTGAGAGGATGAGTGTTTGTGAGGATGAGTTTGTGTGAGCGAGATGGGTGAGTGTGTGCGTGGGGAAAAGGGGTGAGTGTATGTGTGAGGGACAGAGGGGCAGTGTGTGTGAAAGAGAGAGGGTGAGAGTGTACATGAGAGAGAGATGGGTGAGTGTATGGGCGAGATTCTTCGTTTGTGAGACCAAGTGTTGATGCCAGGACTGAAATGCATGGGGTTCGGATTCCTGTTGGGGGTACTGGTACCGGTCCACAGGTAACTGAAAGGGACAACACAGGTGGAGAAGGTAGCCAAGAAGGCATACGGCATGCGTAGAGAGGTCAATTACTAGGGGGCGTAGGTTTAAGGTGCGAGGGGCAAAGTTTTGAGAAGATGTACGAGGCAAGTATTTTACACAGAGGGTAGTGGGTGCCTGGAACATGCTGCCGGAGGAGGTGGTGGAAGCAGGGACGATAGTGACATTTAAGGGGCATCGTGAAAAATACATGAATAGGATGGGAATAGTGGGATTCGGACCCCAGAAGTGTGGAAGGTTTTAGTTTAGATGGGCAGCATGTTCGGCGCAGGCTGGGAGGGCCAAAGGGCCTGTTCCTGTGCTGTACTTTTCTTTGTTATTTGTTTTGGTCTTTGTGGTAGTTCCAGGTGAACCATCATCTGACACAGGTGGTGCATGGTCTCGCTGGTTAACCAGCCTTTGGTGGCATATGCGGTCCAGCAGGTCCTCGAAGGACAGTGAACAGTATACACATGCCATTATGCGGCACCTCCTTCGCATCTCCTCCTTCAGCTGTACCCTCTAAACTACCCCCCCTCCTCAATCCCATTGCCACCTCTCGGCCATTGCCCCAATATGTTGTCTTCCGCACTGCTCCCCTGTCCCCAGCTTGTAAATACCTGTAATAAACCGCGCCTGTGTGACTTCCACCTAAAAGGAGCAGAGAGCAGCAGTGGCCAATTAATACTGGTCAGACACGCTAATGACATATAGATGAATGTAAATGCCAGTTTTGTATAGCGCCACAGGTGTGGGGGGCACTCTTTTTCTTCCGCCCCTGCAATGGCCTTCACCATGGCAGGGGCGGAAGAGACCCCCTCCCCTGCGCATGCGGCGGTATGACGTCAGCAGCCACTGACGCTCCGGCGCATGCGCAGACTTCCGCCGGCCGGCGAAGGCCTTTTGGCCCCGGCTGGTGGGGCGCCAAAGGCCGTTCGCACCGGCCAGCAGAGCGGGAACCACTCCGGCGCAGGCCTAGCCGGTTCACGCCACTCCGTCCCGCCGGGACCCCCCCCCCCGCCCCACCGGGTAGGGGAGAATCCCGGCCCTTGTTATCGCCAGCAGTGAGGGACCAGAGCGTGGCATTTAATTCAGCAGTCAGCAAGGGCCTCAATTTTGGCCAGATGCCCAATTCTCTACCCAATCATGATTTCTGTTTCCAGTGTTGAGAAGCAGAGAACTGTGAGTGTGCACAGTAGTGACCAAATGGAGTGTAGTGCATCAGGGAGGACCTCCTGCCAGCCAGAGGCCGGGAGGTTCCTGGACCATAGGGCCAATTGGACGGCCCTCCATACCGTCCCGTTCTCCCTCTCGACCTGTCCGTTTCTCTAGGGGTTGTAGCTTATCGTTCTGCTGGAGGCGATACCCCTGCCAAGCAGGAACTGACGCAGCTCATCACTCATGAATGAGGATCCTCTATCACTGTGGATGTAGGCGGGGAACCGAAAAGAGCGAAGATCATGTTGAGGGCTTTGATGAGGGTGGCAGGCCTCATATCGGGGCATGGGATGGCGAAGGAGAATCTGGAGTACGCATCGACCACACTGAGAAAATACGTGTTACGGTCGGTGGAGGGGAGGGGCCCTTTGAAATCCACGCTGAGGCGCTCAAAGGGGCGGAAGCCCTTCACCAGGCACGCACGGTCCGGCCGGTAGAAGTGCGGCTTGCACTCTGCACAGACCAGGCAGTCCCTGATGATTGTCCGTACTTCCTCGACGGAGTAGGGCAGATTGCGTGCCTTTATGAAATGGTACAACTGTGTGACTCCCGGGTGACAAAGGCTGTCGTGCAGGGTCTGGAGTCGGTCTACTTGTGCGCTGACACATGTACCTCGGGATAGGGCGTCTGGGAGCTCGTTGAGCTTACCGGGGCGATACAAAATCTCGTAATTGTAGGTGGAGAGCTCGATCCTCCACCTCAAGATCTTATCATTCTTGATCTTGCCCCGCTGTGTGTTATTGAACATGAAGGCTACCGACCGTTGATCAGTGAGGAGAGTGAATCTCATGCCGGCCATGTAATGTCTTCAATGCCGCTCCGCTTCAACGATAGCTTGGGCCTCGGCCGTCAGGGGAAATTGGGTGGACTGTATGAGTGGGTGGGCCTTGTCCGCATAGTTTGGGACCCACTGAGCGTAGTACAAAAAGAACCCCAGGCAGCGTTTGAGGGCCTTGGGGCAGTGGGGGAGGGGAAGCTCCATGAGGGGGCGCATGCGGTCAGGATTGGGCCCCAGAATTCCTTTCTGGACCACATAACCAAAGATGGCTAAGCGGGTCGTGCTAAACACGCACTTCTCCTTGTTGTAGGTGAGGGTGAGGAGAGTGGCGGTGTGGAGACATTTGACAAGGTTGGCGTCATGGTCCTGCTGATCATGGCCGCAGATGGCGACGTTGTCTAGCAACGGAAAGGTGGCCCACAAACCGTACCGGTCGACCATTCAGTCCATCTCCCTTTGGAAGACCGAGACCCCGTTGGTGACACTGAAGGGAACCCTGAGGAAGTGATAGAGGCGGCTGTCTGTCTCGAAGGCAGTGTATGGACCGTCCGATTTACGAATGGGGAGCTGGTGGTAGGCGGATTTGAGAAGGCCCGGTACTGTGCAATCTGATTGACCATATCAGATATGCGTAGGAGGGGGTACGCGTCGAGCTGCGTGTACCGATTGATGGTCTGGCTGTAGTCCACGACCATTCTGTGTTTCTCCCCAGTTTTAACTACTACCACTTGGGCTCTCCAGGGACTGTTGCTGGCCTCGATGATGCCTTCCCGAAGCAGCTGCTGGACCTTGGACCTGATGAAGGTCCTGTCCAGGGTGCTGTACCGTCTGCTCCTGGTGGCGACGGGTTTGCAATTCGGGGTTAGATTTGCGAAGAGGGAAGGCGGATCGACCTTTAGGGTCGCGAGGCCGCACACAGTGAGGGGTGGTAGGGGCCTGCCGAATTTCAGGGTTAGGCTCTGGAGGTTGCACTGGACGTCCAGGCCGAGTAGTGCACCTTTTAAAGGTGGCGTCAGTCAGTGCTGGTGTGAACCTATGGTTGTTGCAGATGGGAGCCTTGTCCGACATTTTGGTCAGGCCAAATTGCTGCCGCAGTTGGTTCCAGGATTGGAGGGTGGCTGTCACCACTGGGCTGGTGGAGTGTTTTTTGGGTGGGGATGGGAGTGCTGCCGTGGCGAGGGCCCGGAGGGAGGTTCCCATGCAGGAGGCTTCCTCCGCACGCACCCACTCGGCTTCTGGCTCCTGGATCCATCCCCTTACTCGCTCGGCTGTTGCCGCCCAGTGGTAGAATTGTAGATTCGGGAGGGCTAGCCCCCCCTGGATTTTGTTTTTTGTAGGACCTTCTTTGGGATCCTAGCATTTTTACCCCCCCCCCCCCCCACCATACGAACGTCATGATAAGTTTGTCCAGCACTTTGAAAAAGGCCTTGGGGATGTAGATCGGAATGGATCTAAACAGGAAGAGGACCTGGGCAGTATGTTCATTTTGATCGTCTGGACTCTCCCGCGAGGAGAGTGGGAGTGGGTTCCATCTTTGCAGGTCCTTTTTACTTCCTCCGTCAGGCTGGTGAGGTTCCATTTGTGGATCCCTTTCCAGTCATGGGCTATTTGGATCCCGAGGTAGCGGAATTTATGTTGGGCTTGTTTGAACGGCAGCCCCTTTAGTGCTGCCCCCCCCCCCCCCCCCCTTGCGGGTGTACTGGGAAGATCTCGCTTTTGCTCATGTTGAGTTTGTAGCGCGAGAAGGCTCCAAACTCTTTCAGGAGCGCGATGATTCCGTCCATGCTGCTTTGTGGGTCTGAGATGTAGAGGAGCAGATCATCTGCATAGAGTGAGACTCTGTGCTCTCTGCCTCCCCTTCGGATCCCCCTCCAATTTTATGCTGCCCTGAGCGCGATTGCTAGCGGTTCGATTGCTAGTGTGAACAGCAGTGGGGACAGTGGGCATCCTTGTCTGGTGCCCCTGTGCAGCAGGAAGTATTGGGAGTTGGTATTGTTGGTCCGTACGCTCGCCTTAGGTGCGTTGTATAGGAGCTTTACCCAAGCGATGAACCCTGTTCCAAGCCCGAACCGCTCCAGTACCTCTATGAGGTATTTCCATTCGACTCTGTCGAAGGCCTTTTCTGCGTCCAGGGAGACGATCACCTCTTGTGTTCTCTCCCCGGACGGGGTCATTATCACGTTCAGCAGGCGCCTGATGTTCGAGGTAAGCTGTCTACCTTTGACGAAGCCCATCTGGTCCTCTGTGACCACCTCAGGTACACAGTCTTCTAGCCTTTTGGCTAGGATTTTGGCCAGTATGTTGGCGTCTGCGTTCAGCAGAGATATGGGTCTGTATGACCCACATTCCGTTGGGTCTTTTTCTTTCTTAGGTATCAGCGAGATTGAGGCCTGTGCTAATGTGGGTGGCAGTGTGCCCCTAGCTAGCGAGTCTGTGTACATCTCCCGCAGGTGCGGGGCCAGCGCTGTCGCAGATTTTTTGTAGAAGTCCGCCGGGAATCCGTCCGGTCCCGGCGCCTTCCCCGCCTGCATGGAGCTAATGCTGTCCATGATCTCTCCCAGTGCTAGTGGTGCTTCCAGGTCCCGTTTTCTGCCCTCTCCCACGAATGGTATGTCCAGTCCATCAAGGAACCGGTTCATCCCAGCCTTCCCCGTTGTGGGCTCTGAGGTGTACAGCTCTTGGTAGAAGGCCTTGAAGGTTTTGTTAATCCTCTCTGGTTCTGTTTCCAACGTGCCCCTGATTTGGGCAATTTCTCTGGTGGCTGCCTGCTTTCTCAGCTGGTGTGCCAACAGGCGGCTGGCTTTGTCTCCGTGTTCGTACAGGGTCCCGCGCGCCTGGCGGAGTTGGTGCGTGGACCCTTCTAACAGTCGCTGGCATATGAGGTCCTACCCAATCCCTGTAACAAACACGTCCCGCGTGAAGAGGTTTGAATGTTCAGTGGCCGTAACGGCCTGACAGTCACAGTCCCGGACAAGTGGGATTAGGGCCCACCAGAAGTCTTCTATGGACTCACTCATGGAGCGAGTGGCGAGTATGTGCCTGGCGAAGAGCGTGTTCATCTTCTGAGCGTAATTCTTTTTGAGAAGCGTCATGACTTTGGTGCGTCCTGGATTAGCGGAAAGACGCTGGAGCTCAACCTTGAGTACAGGATCTGTATCTTCTGAGCCTCCATGACAGGGCTGGCCGCTGTGTTGATGTACGCCTCGAAACAATATAGCCGGTGTTGAAAGTCCTTTTTGGCGTCGCTTGAATGCAGATCCAGCTGCAGGCGATAAGGTTTGATATGGAGGTCCATCTTTTGAAAATCTTAGAGCAATAAATTGATGCACGATCAATTGCACAAAGACTTAAGTTGGGTACAACTGAGGCTTTATTGCTCTAAAATGTGTGGCCTCCCTCAGCAGCTGGCGAAATGGCGGCCACATGGAGGACACACACATTTATACTCCGCCTACTGTGCGGAGCCAGCAGGCAGGGACTACCAACATACCTGTAGTACAGGTCCTACCATACATCCTCTAATAGAGGTGCAACAGTGGTTTACCACAATGTGTATGTGAGAGAGGGGTGAGCGTGTGTGAGAGAGAGGGGGAGTGTATGTGCGTGTGTGTGAGAGAGAGGAGCGAATGTGTGTGTGTGAGAGAGAGGGGTGTGTGTCTGTGTGCAAGAAGGGTGAGTGTGTGTTCCATGGTAGATGGAGTACAATATGGGGAAATGTAAAGCTGCCTCCTTTGGTAGTAAAAATAGAAAAGTAGAATATATTTGAAATGGTGATAGGCTGGGAAATGTTGGCATTCGAAGGGATTTGCATGTCCTTGTGTGCGCATCACAGAAAGTTCACTTGCAGGTGCAGCAAAATTACAAAGATAAATGGCATGTTAGCCTTTATTACAAAGCAAAGGAGTATAATATTGAATTGGTCTTACTCCAATTATACAGGATATTGGTGAGACCATACCTGGATTACTGTATACAGTTTTGGTTCTCCTTACCTCGGACCACTCTTACACGCACACTCTCACCCCTTCTCCCAAAAACACACTCACCCATCTCTCACATACATACTTACCCTCTCTCATATACACATTCACCCCTCATATACACATTCACCCCTCTCTCTTAAACACACTCACCCGTCTCTCACATACATATTCACTCCTCTCTCTCACACTCATTCACCACTCTGCTCATACACACTCACCCCTCTCTCACACACACACTCACCCCTTTCTCACACACACTCACCCTCTCTCACACACACTCACCCTCTCTCACACACACTCACCCTGTCTCACACACTCACCTCGTCTCACATACACACACTCACCCCTCTCTCACACATTCACCCCTCTCTCTCACACACTCTCCCTTTCTCACACACACTCACCCCTCTCTCACACATTCACCCTCTCTCTCACACACACTCACCCCTCTCTCACACATTCACCCTCTCTCTCACACATTCACCCTCTCTCTCACACATTCACCCTCTCTCTCACACACTCACCCTGTCTAACACACTCACCCCGTCTCACACACACACTCACCCCTCTCTCACATTCACCCTTGTCTCTCACACATACTCACTCCTCTCTCAGTTACACACTCACACCTCTCTGACACATACTCACTCCTCTCTCACATGCACACTCACAACTCTCTCACATACACACACAACTCTCTCACACACTCACCCCTCACTCTCACACATACTCACGTCTCTCTCACATACACACTCACCCCTCTCTCACACACTCACCCTCTCTCTCACAAATACTCACCCCTCTCTCTGACACACACTCACCACTCTCTCACATACACACTGACCCCTCTCTCACACACTCACCCCTCTCTCACATACACACTCATCCCTCTCTCACACACTCACCACTCTCTCACATACACACTCGCCCCTCTCTCACACACTTACCCCTCTCTCACATACACACTCATTCCTCCCTCACACACTCATCCCTCTCTCTCACACACATACTCACTCCTCTCTCACATACACACTCACCCTTCTCTCTCACATACACACTCACCCCTCTCTCACACTCACCCTCTCTCTCACACATACTCACCCCTATCTCTCACACATACACACCCCTCTCTCTCACACATACTCACCTCTCTCTCACACATACTCACTCCTCTCTCACACACACACTTACCCTTCTCTCTCACATACACACTCGCCCTCTCTTACATACACTCACCCCTCTCTTAAACAAACACTCACCCCTCTCTCTCACTCATACTCACCCCTCTCTCTCACATACACTCACCCTCTCTTAAACAAACACTCACCCCTCTCTCTCACTCATACTCACCCCTCTCTCTCACATACACACTCACCCCCCTCTCACATACACTCACCCCTCTCTCACGCACAGACTCACCCCTCTCTCACACATACTCACTCCTCTCTTACACACATTCTCACCCCTCTCTCTCACCCACATACACCAATCTCTCTCACACAGTCTCACCCATCTCTCACATACACAATCGTCTCTCTCTCACACAAACACTCACCCGTCTTTTTCTCACACACACTCACCCCTCTCTTTCTCACACACACTCACCCCTCTGTCACACACACACTCTCCCCGTCTCACACACACTCACCCCTCTCTTTCTCACACACACTCACCGCTCTGTCACACACACACTCTCCCCGTCTCACACACACACTCTCCCTGTCTCACATACACACTCACTCCTCTCTCACACAGATTCAGACCGCTCTCACATATTCATCCTTCTCTCTCACATACAACTCACCCCTCTCTCTTACACTCACTCACTGTTCTCTGTCACACACATATGCTCACCCCTCTCTCATACACAGACTCATCCATCTCTCTCACACATTCTCACCCCTCTCTCACATGCACACTCATATTTCTCTCACACATACTCACCCCTCTCTTTCTCACACACACTCACCCTATCTAACACACACTCACCCCATCTCACACACACTCACCACTCTCTCACAGACAGATTCAGCCCTCTATCACACATATTCACCCCCTCTCACACATACTCACCAATCTCCCTCACACATACTCACCTCTTTTTTCATACACACTCACCCTCTCTCACTCACACACTCACCCCTCTCTCTCACTCACACACTCACCCCTCTCTCACATATATTCAACCCTCTCTCACACACTCATGCTCTCTCACAAACACACTCACCCCTCTCTCACACACACTCACCCCTCTCTCTCACACACACTCACCCTCTCTAACACACACTCACCCCATCTCACACACACTCACCACTCTCTCACAGACAGATTCAGCCCTCTATCACACATATTCACCCCCCTCTAACACATACTCACCAATTTCCCTCACACATACTCACCTCTTTTTTCATACACACTCACCCTCTCTCATAGACACACTCATCCTCTCTAACACATACTCACCCCTCTCTCACTCACACACTCACCCCTCTCTCTCACTCACACACTCACCCCTCTCTCACATATATTCAACCCTCTCACACACACTCATGCTCTCTCACATACACACTCACCCCTCTCTCACACACACTCACCCCTCTCTCTCACACACTCACCTCTCTCTCTCACTCACACACTTACCCCCTTCTCACTTACAGACTCACCCGTCTCTCTCACACACACTCACCCCTCTCTCTTACACACACTCACCGCTTTCTGTCACACACACACTCACCCCTTTCTCACACACCCACTCACCCTACACTCACCCCTCTCTCCCCTGCACACTCTCACCTGCCGTGCACTCACCCCTACACACAGCCCTGTCTCCCATGCACACACTCATCTGCCTCGCATTCACCCCTGTCTCCCATGCACACACTCACCCACCTCGCTCACACACACACTGATTCTCACACTCATTCAAGTACAACAGAGATTTGTTCGGATAAGAGAAACGTTCCATGAGGAGAGATCGAAGTACTTCTGGCCTATATTCCCTGGAATTTGGAAGAATGGGAGGTAATCGCACTGAAACATATAAAGTTCTTAAGGAACTTGATAGGTGGATTTGCCCCAGTCCAGGGGCCTGAAACAGAAAGAATAAGATGTAGGCCACTTAGTACTGAGGTGTGGAGAAATGTCCTCACTCAAAAGGCAGTGAATCTTTAGATTTCTTTACCCCAGAGCACTGTGGATGCTCAACTATTAAATATATTCAAGACAGAGACTGATAGATTTATGGTACTAAAAGTATTAAGGAATCTGGGAATAGTGTGGAAAGATGAGTTGGGAAGGAAAATCAGCCATGACTTTGTCGCATGGCAGCGCAGGCTGGTAACTAGTAGGTCTGGTTTGCTTTAGACATGCCAGTAACAATAGCGAGATGACTACTGAACCGCATTTTCACTCTCAATTTTGTTTCTCCTCTTGTGCTTTTGCTACATTTAGTTTTCGTACCTCCTTTGACGATTTATTAATGATTATTCAATTGTCAAGTTCATTCAGAGTTTTCACACATTCACACAAAAGCATACAAAAAAACGTCCATGTTATAAGTATTGCAAATGGAAATAACTATCCAATTAAACGTGAAATTTTTAATGAATTAAGTGAACCAGAATACCAGCAAAGTATCGGTCTTACAGTTCTCTGACAGTCTAAGCAGCAAAGCTTTGGACTGTAATTCACGTGGAATAGATTTAAATAATAAAGGATGCTATTTGTGGTGTTTTGAAAGTCTGACGCCTGGAAATGTCATGACATTTGAAATCATTGGAAAGTCATGGGATCATTGCTGCAAAATGCTATAAGCAGGGACGTGATAACATAATCATAGAAAATGTGGTGGTGATATCATAAGTTACATTAAATTGAACATAGAAACAGCCAAGTATTACTACCTTCTCAATTCTGACAATAAATGTATTCTGAAATGCTTTATTACAGTTACAACAGAGGAAAGCAATTTTGTCACAGCTTTGATTGCTAAACGAGAGGCTTGGTGACTGACGTGCAGTCACAGTTTTGACATTTACTTCGGGTAATACCGCAAAATATCTGAAATTATTTTCATTATGCTTGCCCTCCTTTTCGCTCCCACTTCAAGCATATTGAAGTAGAAATGCAAATCCATTCAAGGGGACTGGGAGCATTACTTAATGCAGTCAGCCCCATTGTGGCAGATCCTTTGTGATAGTCCTTGTGTGAGGCAAGCAGAGGAGATGTGCTCCTAATGAAAAGCTTTTCAATGTTTCTTCCCCAAAGAGGGGGCATATTGATTATGGATCATTCATGTTCTGATTTTGCGAATTGCAAAGATTAACTTAATTGCCCGGTACCGGTCCGCATTTTCTTCCGTGCAAGAAACTGTGGAGCTGTGGCATCAGTGCACAGGGCAGTGCACACACAAAAAAACACGAGCTCATCCATGGACCATCTTATTATGGTTTGATAAATCAGTATTACAGATAAAATTGCACATGAAAGTATGAGGAATGGATTTTGTTTGTGTGAATCTTTCACAGTAACAGGATGTGTATCAGTATGGATTACTGATATGGTTTTTTGAATTACAAAGTGCAACAGCAATCAATCATGGAACCTGGTACGTCACAACTGACCTGCTCAGACTGATATATCTTGTCCTTTGCCATTACTCCCCTGGTTTGAAAGTGAATGAAAGGTGTTCCAAAATAAATAGGTATATTTTCTTATTTAATAAATGTACTCCTTTTGCTAAAAAATGTCATTCCTTAATTGACTTTCCTTTATTTCTCTTCTCGTTAGAATCATTGTGAACAGTTAATGACACCGTATTTATATTGTGCTCGCATTTTGGCTAGATCTGCACCATTATCAGAATAAACTAAAAAGTCACTTACTATCATTCTTATTTATATTTAGTCCAATTGGCAATATTGGAAATGAAGGAACTGCATGGAGCCCATATAAATTACATTTAACTGGGCCGTCCGCTCTGTCCCTTATTCAAAGTTGAGCATATAATCGTCATAGGAAGCTCTGATTGCCTCAGCAATGATTCTCCAGAATAGAATCTTTCTACACATTCATATATAATTTATCGGAAGAGAATACAGCTATGGGGTAAATTGCAGAACAATTCAACCACTTTTGTGTTTTCCATGTCATGGCCGAAAGGAAAAAAAAACCTTTTAGTAGAAATGTAGGATTATACCACCTATCTGCATTGCTGAGGAAACACAACATTTCAGCTCAGGTAGAAGGCCTAATTCTCGTGACGCTGGCAGTAGTCACACGATTCAGTCAGTGAGTGCCAGCAATTAAACAACAGGAATCAGCATCCGTTTCATTCCTATTAGCTGTTTGGGAGAGAACATTAATTCTCCAAGCTGCTACCTGCCAAGTGCTGCTTTGTACTCAGCCACTATAGGAGTTGAGAATTCAAGTCAGCTTTCAACCTGCATCTGGAAATGAGTAGGATGTAAATGCCTATTTCAGTGCAGTCACTCGTTGGCTGAACCTCCTCCTAGGTTTATGCCAGACAAACAAGAACAAGGATATCTTTTGGAGCTGAATTGGGAGGTTTCCTTGGGGTCCAGCACAAAGGTGTTTTTATTTGCAATTCTCCCAAAAGATAGTGATTTTAAAAACTCGGAAAGCAAAATATAAAGGATAACAGCACCTTGCATTCAAAGCACATATCCCTCCAGAAATGGTACAATATCCTCATTGTGCTCAAAGAGGTTTTCTCAATAATATGGTAGGTAAATGCACTGTTTTGTATGATAAAGAGTAGCAGATTCAATCTAGCATCTGCATTCTTAGCTGCTTTTACCCAGTTTGGTTCTGGGTTGATTCGTGAGCTAGCCTCAGTTTTCCAGAGCTACAAAGAGAAATTTCAAGAAAATGATTGGGTCAAACTTTTTTCCCGTAGATTACCACTAAAAATTGCAGATTTGTGAACAAGCGTGTGAATGCTTATCTTGAAGTCAGGCTTGGATATGAAGGACGCCTTGGTTGAATACTCGACACAGTAAGAAGTCTTACAACACCAGGTTAAAGTCCAACAGGTTTGATTCAAACACGAGCTTTCGGAGCGCAGCTCCTTCCTCAGGCTGCGCTCCGAAAGCTCGTGTTTGAATCAAACCTGTTGGACTTTAACCTGGTGTTGTAAGACTTCTTACTGTGCTCACCCCAGTCCAACGGCGGCATCTCCACATCAATACTCGACTGATAGTCCTGTTGATTCTGGAAGGTATCAGAAATCAACTGAAACTTAAGACATTTGTTCACTGTTGTCAACCATCAGTTTATAGAGTAAAGAGTAAAGCAAGATGGAAGTGCGGAGGAAGGAAGAGAATTATAGAGAAAATATGCTTCAAGAAATACCAGCATTTCTGGCTGATTGTCCACATAAAAATAAACCAAAACATCGCCCTTTATTCCTGTGATGACAATATTGAACTTGTTATTTACTGATTCACTGATCAGTAAGGTTTCTTTTTTTTTTACTTTACTTTCTCAAAGGCTCTCATAATTCTGAACAACTGTCTAAATCATTTTTGATCTTATTTGTTCTAATAAAAATATCCCAATTTCTTCCATCTCTCCCCATAACTAAAAGCTCTTATCTTCATGGACCTGTCCTGTGCCAAGTCTTCTTCGATAGCACCTTCCAAACCCACGACCTCTACCGCCTAGAAGAACAAGAGCAAACGATGCATGGGAACACCGGGACCTGGAGATACTCTTCCAAGCCACATACCTTCCTGACTTAGAACTATGTAATCATTCCTTCACTGTCGCAGGATGAAAATTCTGGAATGCCCTCTCTTTCGACACGGTGGTTGTGCCAACACCACATGAAATGCAGCACTTCAAGAAGGAAGCTTACCAGCACTTTCTCAACAGCAACTAAGAATGGGGAACACATTCTGGCCTTGCAGTGATGCTCACATCCCAAAAATGAATAAATAAAAAGAACCCTTTCCAAGGCCTTCAGATCTTTCTTGAAAACACCTGTGACACAATGGTGACCCAATGGTGGTAAAACTGGTCACTGTCCGCAGGACATCGGCAGCTAATGATGAAAATGGGAAACAAAATTACTTGTGATGTAAAACGGGCTGCCAATTTGCTATCTTGATGTTTCAAGTAAAATTAATAGTAACTTTGAAGCTTTATTGAACGTACGCAATTCACAATTTTTGTGTCAAATAGTCATGTTAAGTAGCAATATGCAAATCAACCACAAGATGACCACTTAACAATAACAGCTGAATGGCAGTTGCCTTTTGGTCAATGAAAGAAGATGCATTGATGCTCCTCTTGTAAGGAGAGAACTTGACCATAGGAAAATAGGAACAGTAGAAGGCCATTCGCTCATTGAGGCTGATCTGTGATTCAATGAGATCATAGCTTATCTGTATTTCAACTCCATTTACCAACCTGGTCCCATTGACCTTGATACCCATACCTCATAAAAATCTGTTACCTTTTGTGTGCGGAACTGTTTCCTGACATCACCCACGATCAGACTAGCATTAATCTTGAGGTTATGCTTCCTTGTTCTGGATCCCCACTGGAGGAAATATTTTCTATCAAATATTTTAATAATTTTAAACGTCTCAATTTAGTCACTCATCCATACTTGTGCGAATATTGATCTATCCAATCAATCCTCATTATATGACCTTTTTTAGCCTTGATATCATGCTGATAAATCTATGTTGCAGTATCTGCAGCATTTTTCCTGAAGTGAGGTAACCCAGAACTGAATGAAAATGAAAAATGAAATGAAAATCTCTTATTGTCACGAGTAGGCTTCAATGAAGTCACTGTGAAAAGCCCCTAGTCGCCACATTCCGCCGCCTGTCCGGGGAAGCTGGTACGGGAATCGAACCGTGGTGCTGGCCTGCTTGGTCTGCTTTAAAAGCCAGCGATTTAGCCCTGTGAGCTAAAGCAGCCCCATTGTACCAGCGTACAATGCAGCAGAGCAGAGGAGGTCTAACCAGATCACTGTATAATAAATTCCCTTCCTTTTTATTCCAGGCCTCTTGAGATAAAAGCTCACATTCTATCAGCCTTTTAATTTATTTTGTACCTGTCCGTAGTTTTCTTTGTATTGCTTATTTCAGGATGGTTGGCGTAGTGTTCACAAAGACCACAAAATAGCTTTAACTTAAACAAAGCTATGATTTTATTTACACTACTAAACTGGGATTCGCACATCGTCCTTAAGAATACACAATTGATCAATAACATTGAACTACACTCATCTACTGCTAATCTCACTGCTGGTATAAACTATAATCTAACCTTAGTTGATCTTCACTAGCGAACTCCTGCATACACTCTTCCCCTAAGGTCTAGCATCACTGCCTTATACAATTGTAACTGTAGCTTCCTCTCGTGGTTACTCTCGACACTACATTAACCCTCACAATGCTGATAATTATGCTAATACCACTAGCGTTTAATGATTTATGTGCATGGACTGGTAGACCTCCCTGCTCGCCCACAGTTCCCAACTTCTCACTATTTCAAAATATTCTGATCTTTCTTAGGTCCAGTATGGGTCCCTCACATTTTTCCACATTCAACGCAATCTGTACGGTTTGTCCATTCATGTAATTTAGCAATGTTCCATTGCAACATCCTGCTCCCATCTACAAGACTGCTTGTGGTACCTAATTAAATGTCCTCAGCAAAACCTTGATACATAGCTCTCCATCCCTTCATGAAAGTCAGTAATAAATATAATGAAAAGCTGAAGTCCCATACAGATCCCCCAGGGAACAGAACTAGTCACATTCTGCCAATTCCCATTATCCGTAAACTATCTCCGAAACAATTTCCTACCAATATGAAAAGATTGCCCTCCCTGATTCCATGCACTGCTTGTCTGGAATCTTATCAGATGTCTCTGGAAGTTAATATTAACAATGCCCAGAACTGTTATGTTACCTACCATAATAGTGACCTCCTCAAAAAGAATTAGCCAGCTAATCAGACACATTTATCCTTTACAGTCCATGTCGCCTTTCTCTGATTAATTCATTTTTGTCTGAGTGCTCAGTCACACTGACTTGCAATAGATTCCAGAAGCTTACTGAACAACAGATTAACTGATTTATCATGTCCGAGTTTTGCTCTGCCAGGTTTCTTAAACTCTTCTTCAATAATGAAATGACATTGGCAATTTTCTGAATGGCATGCAAGAGGAAAATCCATGGCACGTCCATCCACTAGAATCAGGACCAAAACAGAGGGTTGAACCCACCTCAAATACCTGGCCCTCCAGGTGAACATTTGGTTTCTTAGTTTCTCCAGCTTCAGGAATTTTAAGGCCTTGAATTAAACCAATGATTATAACTCATGTTACTTAACTTTTGCCTCAGGGTTTTTTTGTTTGTTTACCCATATTTTCTAAATACCATCTCTTCAAATTACTTCAAATGTTTACTTTTGTTTCTTAGATATTCGTAAGTTAATCACTTTATCAACGAGAAATCGAAATTTCCTGCTCATTGCGTTTGATGTAATATAAATCAGTATGTTTCGGTCAAATGTCATGGCCTTTCACAGTTAAGAAAAATAAACAAACTTAATGCAACAAGTACAGTTTTTTCACTTAAATCAAGAAAAAGACAATCTGTAGTGAATGAACTCATGTATCTTGTATAGGGACATAGATGGGTTCCAGGTGGGAAAGGCGTCATCAAGAGATGCTATCACTTCCAGGACAGGGAAATGTGGACACCCACTGCAGCAAGAGAAGAGAATGTTTGAAGATTTCAGCACAGTCCTGGTGGTCAGAAGTTTGTATTTTGCTGAGGCCCAGAATTGAAGTAAACCAGGTCGGCATGTTTCAGGGTCTGAAGAAATGTAGGATACACCCTTTTATTCTTTAATGGGATGCGGGCAGCATTGGCAAAGCTAGCATTTTGTCACCCATTCCTAATTGCCCTTGAGCTGAGTGGCTTGGTAGGCCATTTCAGTGAGGTGATTTACAGCAATGAATGCTCGATGTTTGAATAAATATTCAATTGGTGTGAAATTCTGGACACACGTTTAGCCGGCCATAACGTTAAATGTCAAGAGGCGTTCATATTACCCACATATACACAATACAATTATTTGTTTTTCTAAAAATACAATGAACTTAATTTTATGGTTTCTTGCTGTTGTTTGGGGGCTTTCTGAAACAAGAGCGCAAATGAAGAAAACCACTGAAATTAATAGAGAGCAAAGTATGCTGGAGAAGCTGATATCCACACCTAAATCCCCAAAATGTGTGAAGCTCTGCTCCTTTAATTTGAAAAGCCCACCCATTATCAAATTTCAGACGGCCTGCAGCATTTAGTCTGCAATTATATTTATCAGTCAAGTTTTCAATTCTCTTGTTCTGTATTTCGTGACCCCTGTGGGGTACAGTTCTTTACGTGCCCGTATAATGCTGGAACTCAGCCAACCTGCCTTTACTCATCTCTGCGCCTCAATGGTGAATGTTAGCAGGCTATTAAGTTTGTGGGTGATACAGTGAATCCCAATCCTGCCCTCGCATAATATTCACAGACACGCATTTTCCAGTAATGTCACTTGGCCAACGTAAGCCCCTTTTACAGCTCAGGGAGACTGAGGCCCAACTGTACTCCTTCTGTCATTTAGCTGATTTAACCCCAATCTCAATGACTCACTATCATACCTTCCAGTGCATTTATCCATTGAGCGACCAGCAGAGCCAACAGTTATAGGTCAAAGTACTTCCGATAGCACAAAACGTTTGCTAAATCATAAAATATTTGCTCAGTCTATAAGAATATGAGTCACTTTGCAGATAACATTTTAATAACATTTTGCATAGGGTCGGAGAGGAATTAACATTTTTGACTTGAGAGGAGATAATCACCTGCACTTGGGATGACAAGTATATACGGTGTAGTTATCTGTATCCTACCTATTACCGTTAAGACAAAGGGAAAGTTCCAGGTCAGCATGCATAAGAAAAAAAAGAAAGAAGCAAGTCTACCAAGAAAAATATCCTTTGATAATATGTCACACCAACACCCAACCCCCCCCCCCCCCCCCCCAATCACCATGCTATAAAATAAAATGGAAACCCCAAGAGAAATGAATAATTACTTCAGATTAAAGTTTTAATGATATCTCAGTCTCCAATTTTAATTTCAAAAGAATAAATTATGATCGATGACTTTAATGCAAATGCGGCTCTGTTACTTTGCCTTCAGTTTGCTTAATAAAGTATCAATATCGTGATCCATATCTAAAGAGAGACAAGTGATATTCACAAGACAGGCAAAATTTTAATAATCTGTGCAGTGGAAAAAGATAGCATGTAAAAAAAATCGCCTGAGCACAGAAATGATAGGGGATAATGATTGAATAGGCTTCTGTTTGCATTTCACTTCATTTAATGCAGCGAGTACGATAGTGAAACCTACAAAGAAAACAGGGCTAAATGTTCGGAAATAAACAGTAGATGGCTGGATGCAGGCTTTTAAATTTCCAGACAATTACTGATGTTAAATCATGCACAGAATGACAATACAATAAAAGCAGCAATTCAATGCAAAAGAAATAGAATACATATACACAATATGACCCAATATGAAGATAACAGGCAAGGTAATAACAAAATAAATACATGCAGGATACAAACATGCCATTTTAACAACCAATTTAGTCAAGCACTGATTGAGAATTTCTCTCTCCGCATGTCCTTCAAGCATGGTAGATAGAAAGATGTGTTCTTGGTATGTGTGATGCTGGTTGTTGGGCTTGAACAGTGCAAACAAAATAGGAACAAAATTCTCTTACCTTTTGTCGCCAATCGTAAACAGCTGATTTTGGTCTCCTACGAAGAATGAGAAAAAAATGTCATTGTTTTGCTTACACAACCAGCTTGATTCTAACTGATTGGATCCAGGATCACTGGCAATTTTGTAAATTAGGTAAATGAGATTAATGATTTGGACTTTGGAATCAAAAACACAAATTGTAAATTTGCAAATGGCCCCAAATGTGGGGGGAATTATCAACACTGAGGAGGGCTGTAACAAATTGTAGGAGGACATTTATTTACTTGCAGGATGGGCATCTAATTATCAATGCCCTGCCTTTAACAGGGCCATGAAAGCAGCCAATCTAGAACTCAGCTTTATTCCCAGAGGGATAGAATTGAAAAGTTGGGCAGTTATGCTAAACAAATATTGTAACTCGGTTAGGCCACAATTTGAGTACTGCGTGCAGTTCTGGCTACCAGAGAGGATATGGAGGACTGGAGAGGGTGCTGAGAAGATTTACAAGAATGATACCAGAAATGCATGGGTACACATATCAGGAAAGGTGAAAAGGTTGGATCTCTTTTCTCTTGAAAAAAGAAGACTGAAGGGTGATCCTAATAGAGGTCTTTAAAATTATGAAAGGTTTTGATAGATGGGCACAGAAAGAATGGGTTAAGTTTTTGGGTCCAGCCCACCATGGGAATCTTTGCGGACTGCGTGGAAAATTTGATGGACCATTCAAAGGTCCTTTGACTTCATGCAGGGATTTCCGGTCTCAGGGTGGACGCAACCGGAAAACCTCATCAAATGTTTCCATTTGTGGGTAAGAGCACCACTAGAGGTCATCTTAGAGTCATAGAGGGTCACACCAATGAAAAGGCCCTTCGGTCATCTCATCTGCGCCAGACAAACAAATACACCTAAGTATTCTAATCCTATTTTCCAGCACTTGGCCTATAGCCCTCTATGCCTCGCAAGTACACATCTAAATACTTCTTGAATGTTATGAGGGTTTTTGCCTCAATTCAATTATAATTGTATAGGGCATTGGTGAGGCCACGCCTGGAGTATTGTGTGCAGTTTCTAGCTGAGGAAGTGTCTTTATCTGAGGAAGGATGTTGTTGCTGTGGAGGGAGTGCAGCGAAGGTTTATCTGGCTGATTCCTGGGATGGCAGGACTGACATATGAGGAGAGACTAAGTCGGTTAGGATTATATTCATTGGAGTTTAGAAGAGCGAGAGGGGGCCTCATAGAAACTTATAAAATTCTAACTGGATTAGACAGGGCAGATTCAGAAAGAATGTTCTCGATGGCGGGGGAGTCCAGAACTGGGGTCATAGTTTGAGGGTAAGGGGTAAATCGTTTAGGACTGAAGTGAGGAGAGGTTCTTTCACCCAGAGAGTGGTGTATCTGTGGAATTCACTACAACAGAAAGTAGTTGAAGCCTAAATGTTGTGTAATTTCAAGAACAAATTAGATATAGCTCTTGGGGCTAAAGGAATCAAGTGATATGTGGGAAAGCGGGATCAGGGTATTGAACTTGATGATCAGCTATTATCATCATGAATGGTGCAGCAGACTCGAAGGGCAGAATGGCTTCCTCCTGCTTCTATTTTCTATGGATGTTTCAATACCTCCACCACCCTTTCAAACAGGGAGTTCCAGACTCCCACCACCCTCTGGGTGAAAAAGGTTTCCCTCACATTCCCTCTAAATCTCTTGTCCCTTAACTTAAATCAATGCTAGGGGAAAAAGCTTTTTTCCTGTCTATCTATTCACCTCATAATTTTACACATCATAATCATCTACCCCCTCAATCTCCTCTGCTCCAAGAAAACAATCCCAGTCTGTCCAATCTCTCTTCATAACTAAAATTCTGCAGCCCAGACAACATCCTGGTAAATCTCCTCTGCAGCCTTTCCAGTGCTATCACATATCTCCTATAATGTGGATTCCAGAACGGCATACAATACTCTCGCTGTGGCCGAACCAACATTTATACAATTCCAGCATAACTTCCCTGCTCTTAAACTCAATGCCTCGGCTAATAAAGGCAAATATACCATGTGCCTTCTGAACTACTGTATCCACCTGCTCTGCTACCATTCCATTTGCCACTGATCAGTCCATCTATATCGTCCTGTAATCTAAGGCTATCATCCCCACTATTTTTATTTTTTTTAAAATAAATTTAGAGTACCCAATTCACTTTTCCAATTAAGGGGCAATTTAGCGTGGCCAATCCACCTACCCTGCACATCTTTGGGTTGTGGGGGCGAAACCCACGCAAACACGGGGAGAATGTACAAACTCCACACGGACAGTGACCCAGAGCTGGGATCGAACCTGGGACCTCGGCGCCGTGAGGTTGCAGGGCTATCCCAACTGCGCCACCGTGCTGCCCTACCTCCCCACTATTTACCACACCACCAATTTTTGTATCATACACACATTTACTGATCAACCCTCCTACATTCATGTCTAAATCATTTATATAATCCACAAACAGCAAGGGCCCTAACACTGATCTCTGTGGGACCCCACTGGACACAAGCTTCCAGTCAGAAAAACACATCTTGACAATCACCCTCTGATTCCTGCCACTCGGCCCATTCTTGATCTAATTTGCCACATTTCCTTGGATCCCGCGGGCTCTTACCTTCACTATTAGTCTCCCATGTGGGACCTTATCAAAGGCCTTGCTGAAGTCCAAGTAGACTACGTCAAATGCATTGCCCTCATTGCCACACCTGGTCACCTCTTTGAAAAATTCAATAAAGTTGGCCAGACATGACTTTTCTTTAACAAAACCATGCTGATTGTTCTTGATTAATCCTGCCTCTCCTAAATGCAGATTCATTCTGTCTACGAGAATTGATTCAAATAGTTTCCCCACAACTGAGGTTAGACTAAGTGGCTTGTAATTTCCTGGTTTATCCCTTCCTCCCTTCTTGAATAATGATACAACATTGGCCATCCTCCGGGCTCACCTGGCCAAGGAGATCTGTCTACTTTTAAGCCTACCAGACTACTCAGAACTTCCTCTCTGCCCATGTTAATTTATCACAGCCCTTCTCCCTGATTTATATACCCACACTGTCCCTCTCATTAGGTACCACTGACACAATATATTCATTTAGACCCTATTTCTGTCCTCCAACCACACAAAAATTACCACTATGATCCTTAATGGGTCCTACTCTTTCCCCAGTTAAACTTTGACCCTTAATGCACTTGTAAAACGACTTAGGATTTTACTTTATTTTACCTGTCTTTTGTGTCCCCTTTTTGCTCTACGAATTTACTTTTTAAGTCCCCTCTTGCACATGCTATACTGCCTCTAAGGCTTCTGTTGTTTTGAGCCCTTGATATCTGCCATAAGCTTCCCTTTTTTTTCATCCAATGTTGTATATCCCTCGATATCCAGAGTTCACTGGATTTGTTGGTTCCACTGTTTTTCTTTATTGGAACATGTTGGCCCTGTGCTCTTCCTATTTCCTTCTTGAATGCATTCCACTGTTCTGTCACAGTTTACCTAAAATTGTCTGCTCCCAGTCTACTCTGGCCAAGTCATATCTGATCTTATTAAAACCGGCCTTCCCCCAGTTTAGAACTTTGATTTCAGGCCCATCCTAGTCCTTTTCCATAACAATCTTGAATCTAACGGAGTTATGATCACTGTCTGCAAATAGTCCCCACTGATACTTCAACCAGTTAGAACATAGAACAGTACAGCACAGAACAGGCCCTTCGGCCCTCAATGTTGTGCCGAGCAATGATCACCCTACTCAAACCCATGTATCCACCCTATACCCGTAACCCAACAACCTCCCCCTTAACCTTACTTTTTAGGACACTATGGGCAATTTAGCATGGCCAATCCACCTAACCCGCACATCTTTGGACTGTGGGAGGAAACCGGAGCACCCGGAGGAAACCCACGCACACACGGGGAGGACGTGCAGACTCCGCACAGTGACCCAGCCGGGAATCGAACCTGGGACCCTGGAGCTGTGAAGCATTTATGCTAACCACCATGCTACCGTGCTACCAGCTTCATTACCTAAAATTAAATCCTGTCTCTTATGCGGGCCAGGGGCTGGTTTAGCATAGTGGGCTAAATAGCTGGTTTGCAATCCAAAACAATGCCAGCAGCGTGGGTTCAATTCCAGTACTGGCCTCCCTGAACAGCCGCTAGAATGTGGCAACGAGGGGCTTTTCACAGTAACTTCACTGAAGCTTACTTGTGACAATAAGCAATTATTATTATTATTATAGGAACTTTTACTTACCGGCTTAAAATGTTCTCTTGGATGCATTTTAAGAATTCAGCTCCCTCCAAACCTTTCACATTATGACTACCCCAGTTAATGTTGGACAGTTGAAATCCCCCCTATCACTACCCTATTGCTTCTACACTTCTATGAAATTTGTCTACATATCTGCTTTTATTTCTCTTGGACTGTTAAGGAGCCTATACAGCACTCCCAGCATTGTGATTGCTCCTTTTTAAAAAATAAATTTACCCAATTCTTTTTTTGTTCCAATTAAGGGACAATTTAGCATGGCTAATCCATCTACCCTGCACATCCTCAAAAACAGCGCCGTGAGGCAGCAGTGCTATCCACTGCGCCACCATGCCACCTTTCCTTTTTGTTTTTTATGTTCTACCCATGAGGCTTCATTTGAAGTGCCTTCTAAGATGTTATCCCCCTTACTGATATAATTGCTTCCCATATCAAATTTGCGACACCCCCATGTTTCATTTTGTGCCGTCAAATCATCTATCTTGTTCGTCAGACTCCTTGTATTGAAATAAATACCATCCAATCTTGCCAAACTCCCTTGTGACTCGGTCCAGAACTTCTATGCCTTCCTCACTTGCTGTCTCTTCTAATTTTGGCTGTGCATCTTCCCCTGCTGAGCCTTCTCTCAGGACCCCACCAGTAATGAAATGCAGAAGCAATTCTGTATGTTAATATGTTAGACTTCCAAACAGCAGGTGGCAATCAAACTACACCATGTGACTCTGCAACCTCGGGGAGTCTGAGTGAGAAGTCATCGTGGAAATTTGTGTATAATGATAGGTCTCATTGTTAACAGTTTGCAGTTCGTTAGTAGTATTAGTGTTGTTTTCTACCCACGTTATTGTATTTTAATAAATCTTAACTAGTCACGAATTAGACATTCTTTGGTGCACTGACTCAATCATTGCAACGCACTAGAACGTAACACCACCCCTCCTGCCAAGTTAGTTTAAATCCTCCCCAAATGCTCTAGAAACCTCCCTACAACGATATTGGCCCCATTTCAGTTCAGGTGCAAGCTGTCCACCATGTACAGGTCTCACCATCCCCAAAATGGTTCCAATGTCCCAGAAATCTATAAATCTCCTCCACCATCTCTACCAGCCACGCATTCATCTGGACTAATCTCCTCATTATAAGATAAATCTAATAGGAATTTTCTTGACCTGAAGGGTGGTGAGAATGTGGAACTTGCTACCACAGGCGATAGTTGAGGTGAATAGTTTCCCATTGATTACACACCACGCAGCCAGGAACCCATGGCGCGGGTGCACTGTCGGTTGGACCAGAAGGTCCCACCATTGTGAATAGCTGGAAGATCTCGCCCTACAAAATAACTGCCAATACTGCATTTCAATGGAACTAGTCAATGCATGTAGTTCTCTTTCAAGTGATCTCCAGTGATGTAAAATCAAGTTACTCTGAGGCGGTGGACTAGACAGACTTATTAATGTGCTTATTCTTGGTGATTAATCCATTTTCAGCTGTATTCAAAAATGACGTCAGACTACTCCTCAAATATCTCGAGGAATGCTTTTTAATGCAGAAAAGAAACAATGACATTCTGAAACGGTGCCCAATTGCGCTGGTTTTGCAAATCAGTTTGGGTAGAATCATGAGCGGAAAATTCAATTTGCTCATTGAACCCAAAGTGGACAATCTACCCCAGTGTCAAGCTTGATATCGCCTAATGACTGATTTACCTTGTCTTTATACACCTGCTTCGGGACTCACACACTAGATCATTTATCTACGTTGCTCAATTAAATAATTTTCCAATATATTAAATATATTTAAACCTGCATTATTAGCATCAAGCAATTGAAGTGTTACAGAAGTGAAGATGCCTCTTTCTGCTTCCGTCGTAATCTCTGAGAAGCATTCCAGTGTGACAGATTTTTCTTGGTTTCCTATAGCAGTCATCTCTGTGTGGCATCTTTGAGTGAGACTGACAATGTTGTTTAATTTGTGCCCATTTATATTCAGGGTCACACTAGGAACTGAATTAAACATTCATGAATATTGGGATTCTGAAAGGTGACTTGAGAGATTTTCATTCCATCAAACTAGTCTGAATTGAAAACGTTGTTATCAAAAATGAAACTTATTTTTGATTCAATGCCCTGAGCAAAAATAAATTATGTGAAATGTATATTGAGGTCATCTGGTTTTTGAATTTTTACCAAACAGCAGATGTCGTTTATATGGGAGCTAATGGGCGTGAACCAACAGCCACACTGTGCCAGAAAAGGAGCTTTCCACGTCGTAGCATGGCTGATAGAAAGCGGGAGAGCCTGCTCCCGAGACCTACTTGGTTCGCAATGACTTGCGACATCCAACATAATCTCACGAGACACTGCGATGTAAAACCCAACTCATTATGGGCGGGATCAATTTTTAGCAAATCTGCATATTAAAGCAAGACACCTCGTCTTACTTTAATGTGCAGATTCCTGAGTAACCCGAGGCGTGGGATCTATTCCTTTTGCCTTGGAGATCTTGAGTGAATGCTGTTCAGCACTGGTCTCTATAAAGACAAACAAGCACCAAGACCTAGCTTGGCTGGTGGTGAGAAGGGCCCTCCCCGTCAGATTCTTCATGTACACCCGAAGGCTCAGCATCGTTGCACGCTGCCCTCGGAGTGGCTGTGGGGGAAATGAGACGGTCACCCACCTCCTTGTGGAATGTGCTTTTGCAAAGAAGGTCGGGAGAGAGATGCAGTGGTATTTGTCAAGGTTCATCCCGAGCAGCTCTGTGACACAGGACTCTGTGCTCCATGGACTGTTTCCAGGGACACACACCGAAACAAACATCAACTACTGCTGGAAGGTCATCAACTCGGTGAAAGAGGCTCTTTGGTCTGCCCGAAACTTGCTGATCTTCTAGTGCAAAGAATTGTCCTCGACCGAGTGTTGCAGACTGGCACATTCCAAGATCCAGGACTACGTGCTGAGGGACGCACTCAAGCTTGGGGCAGCTGCCGCCAAGGCGCAATGGGGAAAGACCACAGTGTAAGGTCTTCCAACACATGTACACCGAGGGGTGGGTAACAGTGTAAAACCCCTCGGTCTGTGTCATTAACACTCCAATGCATAAAAGAAACATAGAACATAGAACAGTACAGCACAGAACAGGCCCTTCGGCCCTCAATGTTGTGCCGAGCCATGATCACCCTACTCAAACCCACGTATCCACCCTATACCCGTAACCCAACAACCCCCCCTTAACCTTACTTTTATTAGGACACTACGGGCAATTTAGCATGGCCAATCTACCTAACCCGCACATCTTTGGACTGTGGGAGGAAACCGGAGCACCCGGAGGAAACCCACGCACACAGGGGGAGGACGTGCAGACTCCACACAGACAGTGACCCAGCCGGGAATCGAACCTGGGACCCTGGAGCTGTGAAGCATTTATGCTAACCACCATGCTACCCTGCTGCCCCATGACAATGTAAATATTTAAGAAAGAATTGTAACGTAAAGAGGGATATGTGTGTAATGTCATCCCAATTGAATGGAAGAAAGTCAAGGGAATGTGTAACTTTGATGGAAATGTACAGTCAAGACAATTTGAAATGTTCTGTAATGTTTATTAGAGATTTTATGAATAAAGTATATTTTTTGAGAAAAAAAAGGTCTCTATAAAATGGGATCCAGATAGAACTTATGGGGATCTCCCAGGGAAATGGAAGCCCTGAATTGCGTACTCTTTCGGCAGGGTGGTACCCTGGCCCTGCCAAGGTGCCCAGATGGTGCTGGCAAGGGGACCCCCAGGTTGGCACTACCAAGGTGTTAAGTGGCATTTTTTGTGCGCTGATGATTGGGCTGGATGCGCCCTTTGTGGGTGTTGGGAGAGGGGGAGATCCTCCCGTAGTGCGTTGGGGCTTGGGGGAGGGGGTTCAAGGGTCGCATCTGGGGGCTCGGAGAATGGTGCCCTGATTCCTCAGTGCACTGAGGAGTTCCAGCCAGTGGAAAACGGGACTATGTGCAGCCTCTGCCGCGCGTTCCCCACTGAGGCCCTCTATCGAACACAGGTGCCGTTTTCTATCCATGTGTTTATTGGTGCTGTGAGCACCGAGAAACACATGGTTAAACACGCTCACTATGGAACTTAGTTCCCTTTTAGTTGAAATCGCGCCCAAGAGATCCTTGTGCGAACTGGGACTCAACTGAAGACCATGTGGTATAGTGCAGTATAGGCAACATATACGTGGACTCAACTGATTGAGGTTTTCATAGAATTTACAGTGCAGAAGGGGAGGACGTGCAGACTCCGCACAGATAGTGACCCAAGCCGGGAATCGAACCTTGGACCCTGGAGCTGTGAAGAAATTGTGCTAATCACTATGCTACCCTTGCTGCCCATCAAGGTACCGATGATCGCATCAACAGAGGAAGGTACTAGGTACATTTTCTAACCTGCCCTGTTCAGGAATCAATAGATTCGTAAAACAGGGTTATGGGATCTTCAATATGTTAAGTACAACCTATGGCCGTGTCAACCTGGCACCTAGGCACCCCGGAAGTTCCCAAGCCTGCCTGGTAGTTCCACTCAGGCACCTTGGCAATACCAGCTTGGCAGTGCCACCCGGCCACCTTGGTAGTGCTCAGGTGCCAGCCTGGAAGTGCCACCGGGACGGGTGCCAAGGGAAAGTCAAGGTGTCAACCTGCCCTGTCCCTGACCACCCAGAAGTTGCAAATGGCCGGGGAGAACCCTCAAGTGCGTGACCTCATTTGTGTGGACCAGTGCCAAATGGCTCTATGGGAGGTCTCCCAGGCACAGGCGTTAGTTCCCAAAAATTGGGAGGATCCAGTACGGACATATTTAAGTGAGCCTAATGGCTCCAGATTGCAGAATCTCGCAAGATCCCGTTAGATCTCGCGAGGTGCCCAGAGTCGCAAATCTCACAATTTCTTCTCGCACGATTTAATGGCCTCGTCATGTCACTAAGTCGGGCACAACGAGGCTCTTCGATCATGCCCCTTGTCTCAATAAATGTATTTCCTCAATCTCTTATGAATGACTGTGCTTTTATATTATTATACGGCACATGAAATATTAAAGCTCTTAATTGGCCCTTAAGTGACTATTTAAGGGCCTCAATGGCCTCCAGGCTGCAAGGCTGCAAGGCTCACAAACCATTATTGCTTAGACAAGTGAGACAGGATGGTTACAGGATCACCACTCCCCCAGTGCATTCAACTCTCCTCCAGGAAAGGGATGGAGTTTGGGGTGGTGCATTCAGTTCAGCACTGTGATTTAATTATCTCTCTTTGAATTTAGTATGCACAATTTGCTGCTCACAATGTGGTGCCCTTTACACTGGAGAGACTGAACGCATCTTACTTTGTTGAATACTTGCACTCAGGCCCGCAAGACTGACCCTCACCTTCTGGTCACTTGACATCGGAAATCTCCATCCCACTCTCTTTCTGACCTCTCTGCCCTTGGCATCCTAAATGTTTCTGATAATATTCAACAGAACTTTGAAGAACGGCACCTGATCTTTCAATGAGGCAGTTCACAGCCTTCTGGACTCAATATTGTGCAGTAATTCCAGCTGTTGATAATAGTTCTGCCATGACCATTTGTAACCCCCTAGATTATTTTTTCCCTTACTTCTCCCATTACTCCTTTTGCTTTCACCAGTATCCCATTTACTCCTGCATTCCCTCCTTTCACAGATCTTCCCTTTATTCCATCTCCTCATCACCCCACTTTCTTCACCTTCGTACGTGTTTCCAACTCGTCGCATCTCTCACTTTCTTCAGTTCAGATGGCAAGCCATCAACCTGAAACATTGACTGTTTTTGCTCTCTGTAACTGCTTGGCCAACCTGAGGTTTCCATGCATTTTCTGTCGATTTTCAGATTCCCAATGCTCGCAATACTTTGCTTTTTGGGAAAATCTCAGATCATTCGATGACTAACTTTCCAAAATTATTATGCTCGAAATGCTGACTTCAAATAACGTGTTCATGCATACTGAGCTAAATTGGAGTTTCTGCAATTTGCTGCCATTATTCAATTAGTGTTGATATAAATTATTAAACTTTGAGGAAATAATGAGCATTATGTTTAATTCTTTGCTAATTTTGTAATCATTTGCCGGAAAACTAACATAAAGGAAGAAAATTAAAAGAGAGGAAAAGTAGAATTTAGTTAAGTCACAGGCCATCTGTGTTTTTTTTTAAGAATCTACATAAATCCACACTGTTCAATTGAAAACTACTCAAATGAATTCGTAATTATAAGCTGTCAAAGGTGACTTTTGCACACTGCACTTTACAGGATTAAGGCAAGGCTTTAATTGTTTAATTATTGTCGCATTTGCATCATTGTTACACCTGTTTGGTTATTTTACAACTGCATTGTCCAAATTAAGTGATTAAAATTATATACTGGCAGCTCTGCACCCTGATTGTTCTATTCTTTACCTAAACTGAGAAAATTTGAAAATTGTTCGGCTTCGTACTTAACACCTTTATTCTTCTTTGTCATGTGATGTCATTTGATGTAACACACTGTTCGGGAGATGTACCTAACTTGTATTTTTTGAAGACATGGCATTCATAACTAGAATTTAATTGTACAGGATGAAAATCATATTTTGTTGAAATGTAGGCCTGCACTTGTATTTAGCTTCACAAGTTGCAGCATTCATTTGAAGGCTAAATGATGGATTCTGCTCTGCAAATGCTGAAATACTTACCAGGATTTAAAAAAAACTTGATTGCAACCACACAAAAGCAAGCAGATCAACTCAGCGGTGACAATTTTCAGAGATAATGGGAAGGCGTTGTGTAAACTTTGAAAGCTGCTTCAACTATATTATCATTTTTCCTCTTTGTTACAGTTGATTTTCATGTCTTGCAGCACTGGGGCTAGGGATCACTAAAATCTGTAAGAAGCTATACTGCTAATCTAACTGCAAGCTTCCTAACAAACTGTGTGATTTCCATTTTAACCAGTTATTTACACTTCAATTCAGTATTTTGTCAGCTTGAATTTTGGATGCAATACAACATGTACAGAAAATAAAACCTATGCAGAAACTTGCTTATCTGTTTTATAGGTTAAAATATATTTGCAACAATTCATGAATGAAGGCAGAGTGGGTGCAGTACATAGCAATTCTCTGGTGCAAAAGAACAGAGAAAGATTTGGCTTAATATGACGCAACAGGGGCGGTGCAACAGGAAAAAAAACAGAATCCAGTTTTGGGAGTGTTTAGCGGGGTGCTTCCCGGTGACTGCAGCGGCACCTTAGTCATTTCCTACAGCCCGCCAGTGCAGGACGATTACTCAAGATCGGGCTGTCATTTTTAAAGGCAGCCCTGATCATTCAACCCTCCCACAGTGACCCCACCATGGCCTCTGGATTCCCCCCTCCCTCCACTTTATCCAACTTACCTCTTCCAGGCTCCTCGAGTGCCCCCTCATCCCATCTCTTCAGGGCACAGAACCCTGGGCCCAACCAACCCCTGGCACAGGCACCTGGGCAACTTGGCACTGCCACCCTGGCAGTGCTCTTCCAGCCTGGTAGTGCCATCCAGGCACCCTGGCAGTGCCAAGGTGCCAAATTGACCGTACCAAGGTGCCAGGCTGGCAGTGCCAAGGTGCTTGGGTACCAGTTGGAGGCCAGGGTGCCACCCTGCCTAGAGGCCAACCACTCAGGGGTCACCAGCAGCCTGGAAGACCGTCCCCTACAGGTGCCATTAAACATGGTCCACATTTGTGTGGAACAGTACAAAACAGCGCCTCGTCGAGGGCTTGCTGGGGAGGCCATTAGTTTCCGGGTGTCGGGAGAATCCGGCGTGGACATATTTAACTGAGCCCTAAGGATCATTTAAATATACTGATCTGGAACTCACCCAGCGAGGGCGATTACTTTGCATTCTCCACCTATTTCTCAACGCAAATCACAATTGTGAACTTGCAACTGGTCTGAGACTTCGAATTGCACATTTTAGCAGTATTCCCCAACATTCCATTACCAAGGAGCCTTTACAAATGGCAGGAGGGACCAGGATGCAGAAGTCCCACCCCCATTTCTGACAGGTCACATTTCTGCCGGTGGAGCAGAGAAGCAGGGGGTAATTCGCATAGACAGGAACCAGAACCTCAGTCCTGATTTCAAATGCACCCCATTTTGGCTTGTCCCAGAGCCTTAGCCCACAATGTAGTAGTCACAAATTGATAGACCAGATATAGATGCTCTTGAACGTGGCGATGATCCAGGTTGCATCGGGCAGACGAGTCAGGTGACTCGCGATCGGCCCAGCGCCCAGCGAGGGGCCGATTTGAGGCTCTTGCGGGATTCACTCGTTGCACCTGGCTCTGTGCTGGGCCCAACACGGTGGCTGTATCGCACCCATGGATCCTGAATAAAGCTTTGTTTTATGAGAGATTAACCACTTGAGGAGGTTTAAAAGATTTGAATGGAAATTTATGAATGGGAGTTCTTTTCACTCTCAGGTCAGGAGAGTGCTGTATTAGATTGCAAGAAATTTATTTTTTCATCTCCACGTGGTTCCATAGGTCTGCCCATGGTGTCTGCGTGGCAAGTGGTTAAGGAGGCGGAATGGAGGGATGGGGCAGTGACGGGTAGAGGATAGAGAAACTTCTAAAATAACTGGAAACAAGCCCCAAAAAACTAAGGCAACTAAAACTTTTAACCAGCCCGTCTTGGCACTTGCTGGCC
Source organism: Scyliorhinus canicula (assembly GCF_902713615.1). NCBI lineage: Eukaryota > Metazoa > Chordata > Chondrichthyes > Carcharhiniformes > Scyliorhinidae > Scyliorhinus > Scyliorhinus canicula. The sequence goes on from NC_052152.1 coordinate 181,592,741, forward strand.
TCCCTAGTCACCTATATTCTGCTCATAGGGTCTGCAGGCCCAACCCCATCCCTCAACCCCCTCCACATCCACCTCATCACCACGCTGGTGTAAAAACTGCACCTGCACGGTATTTTTTACCAAGTCAACTCTGGCGAATCAGGAAAGGTCTCAAATTGGAATCGGCCCTATTGTGCCCAGCTTTAATGAGGGGTTCTGCAATGGTTTAACCTCTTTGCCTGTCCTCTACAATGCTTTTGATGACAAGGCAGTGAGTCTGGACCCATAGAATCATAGATTCCCTACACTGCAGAAGGAGACCATTCAGTCTATCAAATCTGCACCGACCCTTCGAAGGAGCACCCTACCCAGGCCCAGACCCCCACCCTATCCCCGTAACCCGGTAACCCATCTAACCTTTTGGACACGAAGGTGCAGTTTAGCATGGCCAATCCACCTAACCTGCACATCTTTGGACTGTGGGAGGAAATCGCAGCACCTGGAGGAAACCCACACAGACAGGGGGAGAAAGTGCAAACTTTGCACAGGCACCCAAGGTCAGAATTGAACCTGGGACTCTGGCGCGGTGAGGCAGCAGTGTTAATCACTGTGCCACCGAGATGGCATGCACTGTGAAATATTGTACTCGCCCCTAAATCAGGACTTTCTGTTGCATCATTGGAGTTATGACTGGCTTGACCAGGTGTTACCAAATGCGCTCTCCAATTGTCAATGCAAGTGGAAGTCCTTAAGTGGTGGAATCATGTTTTTATAAACATGTTAAAAATTGATTCCTTTACAAAATGGATCACAACGGATTGGGTATATTGACATCAAGTGGGAAAAACCGGCCACAAATATTACTGAGTGAAGACATTTCTGCTGGAGATAAGGCCGCGAGCCAAGAGAGGCTCCTGTGAGAACTTTCGCATGATCAACAATAATTGCCGTGGGCAGAGGCATCCTTCACACCTATGCCAGGAAACTGTGTATTTTTGCCATCATAGTTACTGGAGTGTTTTGCCGGGCAATCCAGATGCTTGCCTGAATCGGATCAGGGCATCATTATTACTTGAAAATCCGGGTTTGCTTGTGCTCAAATGCCACTGCCCAGATGGGACATTGATGGCACACCCTGTAATGCTGGCATCTTCCTCCTCTGTTTGCCAGTGCCCGTGCAACTCCAGCCCCGCATGCCATGCCGACTGCCTGACAGCTGGGTCACTGTCTGTGTGGAGTCTGCACGTCCTCCCCGTGTGTGCGTGGGTTTCCTCCGGGTGCTCCGGTTTCCTCCCACAGTCCAAAGATGTGCAGGTTAGGTGGATTGGCCATGCTAAATTGCCCGTAGTGTAAGGTTAATGGGGGGATTGTTGGGATACGGGTTACGTGGGTTTAAGTAGGGTGATCATTGCTCGGCACAACATCGAGGGCTGAAGGGCCTGTTCTGTGCTGTACTGTTCTATGTTCTATGTTCTATGTTGATTTCTGGACGAAGCCAGCATTGAGCTCCTGCCTGCTGGCTGATTCCTTTTACAAGGAGAAGCTCTGAAGCCCCATGGTTCATGTGCGCCATTTGTAACATGGGAAAAAAAACCTGTAAAATTGATGTCATTTGGCCAACTAATTAGTTCAATTACCCCCATCCCACCGTATTCAGGCAGGATGTTGGCCATGTGGAGAACATACGGCAGCAACCTGAAGACGTCGGGCTGACACCCTGATGTTTTCCATTCCGACATTCCACACCCTCCCGACTCTGAAGCAGACCCCAACGGGGCTCGGAAAAGTCTGTCCATTAATTCAGCAGTATGAAGAGACGCTTTATCTGGATCAGTTGAGATGCTGCGAATGTGTTTCTGATCGAAGATTATTGATGGCAACTAAGGGTCATGATCATTTCAAACTGGCAGTTTCCTGTTGCAAGCACTGTAGCTAATTAAAGGGTTTATAAATAAATCAATGAGCTCAGCAAGTTTTCTGTATACCAGTAGGCGTCAGTATCTAAAATCAATATCTAATCATGAGAAGTTCTTCCTTCCATCAAAAGCAATATTCAAAATGATTTTTAAATTCTATTAACAATAACCCTTCTGTCTTCAAAAAAAAAAATCAGCCTTCCACTGCCCACCTGCCAAGCTTTAAACATTTCTTTCAGCTAAGTTTTCATTGTGGGGCAGTGGTCCACATTCAAGCTTTGTGGAGGAATTACTCGCCTTATTTCCTGTTGTACAAAACAGTTCAACAAACGAACACATTTTCTCAAGCAACATTCACTGTAAAATAAGAAGTACATTGTACACTTTATACAATTATTAGTTCCAAAGCATGGTGAGTAACTAGGTGTGTGTCTTGTCGGTATTGCGTGCACTAAGCAGTACATAAGTTGCATTTACGCAGCACCTTACCATATGTTTAGAACTTCCCAAAATTCTATCCCAATAGGGCAACTAGCACTATCTCAACAAAAGAGCAGCCAATTTCCACATAGTAAGTTCTCACCAACAGAAAATAACTGAAAGAAAAACAAACTTTAATTTTCAATCAGTTTTCATTCCGGTGGTTGACAGTTAAACGACTCGAAAATATATTTTTGGCGATCTTTGCTGGGGAGTGAATGTTGGCCAAGCCAATGTAAAATTCTAATGTTCACTGAGTAGTTTCACCAGATTAATCTAAATAGGCGGACTTAGTTTAATAAAAGCAAATTACTGCGGATGCTGGAATCTGAAACCAAAAGATAAAATGCTGGAAAATTAGTTTAATAGCTCACCCAAACGATTGTGGTTTACGGCCAGGAACAAGGCCGGGAACAGGGAATTGAAAAAATTCATTTTGTGGGATGTGGGCGTCATTGGCGAGGAAATGATTTATTGCCCATCCCTAATGGCCCTTGAGAAAATGGTGGTGAGTTGCGCTTTTGAGCTGCTGCAGCCCCTATGGTGTAGGTACACCCACAGTGCTATTAGGGAGCGAGTTCCTGGGTTTTGACCCAGCGACAGCGAAGGAACAGCGACATATTTCCAAGTCCAGGATGGTGAGTGACTTGGAGGGGAACTTCCAGGTGATGGTGTTCCCATGTGTCTGCTGCCCTTGTCCTTCTAGATAGCGGTGGTCATGGGTTTGGAATGTTCTGCCTTAGGAGCCTTGCTGAATTCCGACAGGATATCTTGTGGATGGTACACATGGCTGCCACTGTGTGTCGGTGGTGGCGGGAATGAACGTTCCCCCACCCCCAGGAATCGTTTTCAACATCATCACCCTCACCCTTCAATCCTCTCCCATCATCGTCCATCCCATCCAGGTTATAATTGAGGTCCCTTTCCTTGCCTAAATGTTACCCCAAACTATATACATGCCCCCTCTTCCTCTGATCTCTGGGGCTGGATTCTCCGATTCTGGGACTATGTCCCCACACCGCCGTGGGAACGGTGCTGTTTTACGCCAGAAAAAATGGCGAAAACGGGCACCGATTTCCCCGTTTTGCAAGGGCCTAGCAGAACGGCAGCATAAAACACCCGGCTTGAGCTGCCGATATGTCCCAGAGAATTGCCGGGTCCGGGACTGCGCATATGCACGGCATAGACCTGCAGTGGCCGTGTCGTGCTACGTGGCTGAGGCCACTCGCAGACCTGGCCCACAAAATAGACCTCCCCCCTTTGGGCGGCTGGCGAACGCCGGACCACCCCCCCACAGTGCCCCCAGTCCCGAATAATGTCCCCCCCTGCCCGCGGATCAGCCTTCCCCCGACTGAGTCCGCAGCCGCTCACACCGAGTTCCCGACGATGAGACCACATGCGACCGATAACGTTGGGACCTTGGCCGGTCGAAGTCGGAGCATCGGGCGGCGGGCCTCAGGTGTCGATATGTTGCCGGCGCACTCTCTGAGTACAACGCTTTGGAGGGGGTGGAGCCTCGTGAAAGCGGCACCGCCCCCGATTTGGTCAGGAACTTGGATTCTCCAGCCATTCGCTGAACACGATTTTGGCATCGGCGACCAGATAATTCAGCCCAGGATGAAGAGGGATTTGGAAGATAAAGATTTTAAAAAACAAGGATAACAACAAAGGTCAGCCGACAAAAAGAGACTTTACCAAGGGAACAGGAAAGGTTAGAAGAGGCGATATTAAACTATTGTTTGGCAGTACAGAATGTGAGTATTGCTGAAAAAAGAGACATGGGCCAGGATTCTCCCCTACACGGCGGGGCGGGGGGTCCTGGCGGGTCGGAGTGGCGTGAACCACTCCGGCGTCTGGGCGCCCCAAAGGTGCGGAAGTCTACGCACCTTTTGGGGCCAAGCCCTCACATTGAGGGGCTAAGCCCACGCCGAAGTGGTTCCCACTCCGCCGGCTGGCGTGAACGGCCTTTGGCGCCACACCAGCTGGGGCCGAAAGGACTCCGCTGGCTGGCGTAAGTCTGCGCATGCGCCGGAGCATCAGCGGCTGCTGACGTCATACCGGTGCATGCGCAGGGGAGGGGGTCTCTTCCGCCCCCGCCATGGTGAAGACCATGGCGAAGGCGGAAGAAAAAGAGTGCCCCTACGGCACAGGCCCACCTGCCGATCGGTGGGCTCCGATCACGGGCCAGGCCACTGTGGGGGCACCCCCTGGGGTCAGATCGCCCCGCGCCCCATCCCAGGACCCCGGCGCCCACCCGCGCCACCAATCCTGCCGGTATGGTAGGTGGTTTAATCCACGCTGGCGGGATAGGCTTGTCAGCGGCGGGACTTCGGCCCATTGCAGCCTGGAGAATCGCCGCGGGGGGCCCACCGACCGGCGCGGCGCGATTCCCGCCCCCCCGAATCTCGGGTGGCGGAGATTTCTGGACACGGCGAGGGCGGGATTGACGTCGGCCCCTGGCGAATCTCCGACACAGCGGGGAGTCGGAGAATCCCGCCCATGGGCCGGGATCCGGGGCAGGGGGTCCCGGCGTGTTGGAGTGGCGTGATCTACTCTGGCGTCAGGCCGCCCCAAAGGTGCGGAAGTCTCAGCCCCTTTAGGGGCCAAGCCCTCACATTGAGGGGTGAGGCCCGCGCCGGAGTGGTTACCGCGGCGCAATTCCCGCCCACGCCAAATCCCGGGTGGCGGAGAATTCGGGACACGGCGGGAGCGGGATTGACGCCGGCCCCGGGCGCATGAGAAAAGGGTGCTGATTGGTTGGGGAGCTGCCCCTCATTGGTTGAATTGTTGATATGGAGACGACATAAGGGAACTATTGCCCCCCACGCTGTCTTTGAATTCAAAACAGGTGCAATGCCTGAGCATGTTCCTTTCACTGCAGAAAACAGTTTCCTGCATATGAATTTGTGTAACTCCTAACAAGCGTAATTGAGCACTTAATGAACAATCCAGAGTATCGACGGAATTATACTAACAACCAATTTAAGATTTATCAGTCAGGCTTGCAATGTGGTTTCTCCTGCCAGAATACTTATTTTTCCCACGAATCAGAGAGAGCCGGCCTGTGATGAACACTGTTGCAGAATATCAATTGTAGACCATTGAAGTCTTTCTGAACCTGCAGGCTGCCAAATCTTAAAAAGCCTCCCAGCCAGATTCCTAATCCGACTCCACGCATAAAGGAGCTGGGCCTCCTGGTGAGAAAAATGACAAGTGACTAACTTCGCAACCTGCTGAACATTCACCTCTTCAAGTGAATCTTGGAATAATTCTGATATACAACTCCAGCTATTAAAACTACCTAGGCTATTCGTTCGGAGGGAAATGCCCCCTTACTTGGCCCACAATGATTGTTTTCCAATGATGTGCCAAATCTATGAATCCATGAACCATTCTTTTGTTTACACCTTGTAAAGTGCATGATTCTCTTTAATGGTATCATTTGTGTGTGTGTGTCTGTGTCATGGAATGTATGGGTAAATAATCCCCTTTATTTAAACCCACAAAAGCTTTTCTCTGTTTTTCAAGTTGAATACACACTCAAGGAGGTTAGGAGATGCACATACATCTTTTTCCGAAAAACACGCAAACACGCTAATGAGGGTTTTTCCAGTTCTCTCCTGTCTCTGTCCGTAACAATATAGACATATAAAGTCAGTTGGTAAGGCAATAAAGAGTACAAATAAAGTTCTGGAGTTAATTTCCAGAGAAATAGATTATGAAAGTAGGGATTTAAAAAAAAATTTAGATTACCCAATTATTTTTTTCAATTAAGGGGCAATTTAGCATGGCCAATCCACCTAACTCGCACATCTTTGGGTTGTGGGAGTGAAACCCACGCAGAAAAGGGGAGAACGTGCAAACTCTGCATGGACAGTGACCCAGGGTCGGGATTCGAACCTGGGTCCTCAGCGCGTAGGCAGCAATGCTAACCACTCTGCCACCATGCTGCCCGAAAGTAAGGATACAATGTTAAATTTATATGTTAGCTTGGTTTGGCTACACTATCCACAGTTCCGATGTCCTTGTGATGAAAAGGATATTTAGGAAAGGGTGTAAAATATTGAAATGGGTGTTAGCAGAAGTGAAGGGATGAATGAAACACTGAGCAGGCTGGGCCTATTTAGTTTGGTAAAGAGAAACTAAGAGCAGACCTGATGGAGGAGCTGGCAGGGTAGGCAGTTCGGGTTCAGGGGCTGACAAGGGTGATGATAAAATTGAGGAGCGTCATGAAATTTAAATAAGGGGCGGGATTCTCTGACCCCCCCCCCCCCCCGCCGGGCCGGGGAATAGCCGGGGGTCGGCATGAATCCCGCTCCCGCTGGCTCCCGTATTCTCTGGCGCCGCGGTTTTGGTGGGGGCGGGAATCGCGTTGTGCCGGTTGGCGGCCGCTGGCAGTGGCCCCACCCCCCCAGTGATTCTCCGGCCGGCCATGGACCGAGTGACCGCCTGTTTTAGGCCGGTCCCGCGGGTGTAAATTAGACCTGGTACTTACCGACGGAACCTGGCTCTGCGGGTGACCTCTGGGGTCCTCAGGGGGGGGGGGGGGGGTGCGGGGCGTTCTGGTCCCGGGGGGTGCCCCCATGGTGGCCTGGCCCGCGATCGGGACCCACCGATGTGCGGACGGAACTGTGCCGTGGGGGGACTCTTACCCTCGGCACCGGCTGCTGTGGACCTCCGCCATGGCCGGTGCGCAGATGAACCCCCCTGCGCATGCGCTAGGATGACGCCAGCACACTCTGGTGCTCCCGCGCATGCACCAACTCGCGCCAGCCGGCGGAGGCCCTTCGGCACAAGTTGGCGTGGCGCCAAGCCCCTTCCGCACCGCTTGGCGCAGCGCCAACCTCACCGGCACTGGCCTAGCCCCTGAAGGTGCGGAGGATACCCGCCCAAGGTTTTTTGATTGCACCATAATAATAATAATAATCGCTTATTGTCACAAGTAGGCTTCAATGAAGTTACTGTGAAAAGCCCCTAGTCGCCACATTCCAGCACATGACGGCTTGATTTAAAATTTACAATGTATTTCATGCAAACCACAAAAATAGCAGCAGTTGGGATATGCAATGAGTTGTAACAATGGGTCAGTTGAGAACTGTTTTGCCCCACTAACCCTTTCCTGGCCATGGTGGGGGGTTAACATCAACCCATTGTGTAAATCTGTAAACTGAACATGTTTAGCTCATGATAATATGTGGCATTTAAGGTATGAAGTGCAACCATGTTCAGGAACCTCGCGCTGAATTCTCTGATGCCCGGCACTGGTAGCGGACTTCCCGATGTCATGGAGAATCCAGCAGCTTCCGAAAAAAATGGGATCATGGTCGAGCCGCCGAACCTTGCTCGGGCCACCAGCTCAAAATGGCGGCCCAATAGCGGGACTCATGAGGGAATCCCTTGCAATTCCCGGCATGCGTAAGGGGATAGTGAATCGCCTCTGGTTCTCGCTCACAGCGCGAGTGCAAATAAGAGGCAATTCATCTCCTGCGGGGGAACATTAATCTCCCGAATGGAGAATTCAGCCCCTCATGTTTTGGAGAAAACATCAAATCTTGCTCTTAATTTTCCAGGAGGGTTCCATGAATCCTCTGAGTGCTTCCCCTAAAAATCCTGACTGAACTGTTGTGATGACGTGTTCTTTGTTTCGTTCTCAAACATCTTGATGCATTTAATTTTCTTCATTTGTTCACATTAAATTACTGGCTGTGCACTTCCCACACCTACAATTTTAAATAATGATAATAAGTAGAAACATGCAAATCTACAAAGACAATTTATATAAACGCTGAAATGAAACAATTGGCAGCAAATTAAAATGACAAAAAATGCTGTAACAAAAATAAGCAATTGTTCTATTTGAGGGATCTCGATGACATTCAACACATAATTCACAAACACAGCTGTGCTGCTTTCTGCTGGAGTTGATGAAAGGTGATAGTTTGCAGATTAGACAATTCTGTGTCATCTGCAATTTGATACGAAGATAAATACAGTCGCTTTGAAACAAATTAAATATGCCATTGATAAACGGGACAGAAAAGTCATTAGAAAATATTTTATTTTTGAAAACTAATTTTTTAATGAGGTCCTACCCCATAAGGAGCAGAGATTGTATTGTTTTTGGCACCTTTTACAGCCACGGGGGGAGGGGTAAAATGGCTCGCAGTCTGACTGTAACAGCTCCTTTTTTGTGAATTTAGCAGTCCTGCAGAAGTCCCACTATGTACGCTTCTAAGTTATAAAGAATTAGCCAGACAGGTTTTTTGAGTGAAAAAACACAGAACAAAGTAAGTTTATTGACCCTACTTCCTGAACTTAAAAAAAATTAGTTAAATCGCAACAACCATACACGTGGCAAACATTCCCTCGGTCCCTCACACACACACACGAGCATAGGTGGTAGGATAAGAGGATTGCTTAAGGAGATTTTTTCATTCAGAAAGAAGATAAAACAAACAAATAAATATATAGTTAACTGTCCTTTGGCCTGTCTTGAGATGGTGATTCCACGTTGTGGTCAGTTGTTTAGTTGTCTCCTTGGATATAGCTGTATGGAGCAGAGTTCCATATTTCAGTTTGCTGTTGGTTTCTCTTCTCAGGATGGTTACTTTGCAAATCCAGGTGCAATACTTTAGAGAGAGGAGAGAAACAGCTCCTTTGCAGCTATTCAGTACAGCATTGTGCTCTCATGTGATCACTCTCCCTTGGTAAAACAATTCTTCAAAGCCCAGCTGGCTGTATATTTCGGAGGGCTGCAATTATGCTGAGGTTATTGTTTTGTAGAGCAGGTAATTGTATTCAGGGGCGGGATTCTCCGACCCCCCGCCGTGGATCCTGCCCCTGCCGGCTGCCGAATTCTTTAGCGCCGGGGATTTGGCAGGGGGCGGGAATCGCGCCGCGCCGGTCGGTGGCCGTTGGCAGCGCCCCCCCCGGCGATTCTCCGGCCCACGGTGGGCCGAATGGCTGCCTGTTTTCAGCCAGTCCCGCCAGCGTATGTTACGACAGGTACTTACCGGCGGGACTTGGCTCCACGGGTGGCCTCCGGGGTCCTCGGGGCGGCGCGCGGGGATCTGGCCCCGGGGGGTGCCCCCATGGTGGCCTGGCCCTCGATTGGAGCCCACCAATCCCTGGGCGGGCCTGTGCCGTGGGGCACTCTGTTTCTCTGCACAGCCGATGTAACTGTCCTCGTTGGACGACGCGGAGATGAACCCCCCCTGCACATGCGCTGGGATGATGCCAGCACGCATTGTCGCTCCCGAGCATGCGCCGGCAAGCAAAGGCCCTTCGGCGCCGGCCGACATGGCGCAAACCACTCCGCCACCGGCCTAGCCCCTCAAGATGCGGAGGATTCCTCACTCTCGGGGCGGCCCTACGCCGGAGTGGTTTACACCACTCCTTCGTGTTGTAGTTGCCCGCCCCACCAGTTCCCGAAGAATCCCGCCCCTGATGTCTCATCTCAGAAACATTTGAAGAGTTGGATTCTCTGATGTGATTTCACCTCACTATCGCTGGCAGCGAGGACTGCGAATTTGGCACTCAGCCAAATCTCCATTCACTGCAGTAGGACCAGAGAACCTCCCCAGTGTCAAGGAGCAGAGAATCAAAGTCAGTGTGAAAATCAACTGGCGGAATCTCCCACGCTGTGCCGGAAATCATCTCCCTGCAGTGCAGCGTGGTCGGCGAAAGCCGGGAGACCTCACTCCCGGGATCTTCCCGCTTGAGCTCAATGCAGTCTCGCGAGACGTTGCAGGGAGAATCCAGCCCACAATGGGCGGTATGACGTTTTGGCAAATCTACATATTAGAGCGAGGCAGTAAGCTTTACTCTAATGTGCAGATTTCCAAGGTACCTCAGGCTTTGGGATAAAATCCCTTTGCTTCGGAGACCTCGGGCGAGCACCGTTCAGCACTGGTCTTCACAAATGGGGACCAGACGGAGTGGCACTCATGGGGCGTCTCCAAGGGGATTGGAGGCCTCCAGCTGCATGCCCTTTGGGCTGGGTGGTGCTCTGGGACTGCTGGTGACACCTGGAAGTGCCAACCTGGCACCTTGGCAGTGCCAGCCTGGCACCCTGGCAGTGCCTTTCTCGTTAGAGTTTTACTCAACCTACAGCTGGAAAAATATGTTTGAGCTGCAAACAGTGCAAGCTCATAATGGCGGTAGGTTTAATGTGGCATCTGGAATCTTGGTGAATAATGGAACCAACATTCTATCACCTCAACCAATGAGATTAACAATTATGATATAGTTAACAGCTCATTCAGCCCAATAGGCCAATGCTGGTCTTTATGCTATGCACAAGTTTCCTAACCTTGTCAAACCCTTAATTCTTCAACTGCTTATCTGATTTCACCTGAGATAGGGTGGTGCTATTCATCTCAACTGCAACTTGAGGTTGTGACTCTTGTTTTCTAACCATTCTCTGACTATAGAGGTTTCTCCTGAATTCACTATTGAATTTGTAGTGAATATAATACACGGGTCGCGATTCAACAACTCCTTTGCGCCCGGTGGGCATACGGGCGCAACAGTTGAATCACGCACGATTCCCCCAACCGAAGTCCTAGAGACGTCACAATCTTGATCACACCCTCGCTGAATGAGATCCAGATCTGGAAATTTAAATGAGCTGACAGCCGACGCCCAGGGCTCAATGACCATGTTTGGGAGACCGCGCCAGGATGCTGTTTCGTACTGGTCCACACAAACGTGGACCTGGCACCTGGGGGCGCTCCCAGACCATTGCAGACCCCTGGATGGTCGGGGCAGAGCAGGGTGGCACCCTGGCATGCCCCCTGGCACCTGGATACATTGGCACTGCCACCCAGGCATCCTAGCAGTCACCCTAGCCCGGGAGCTTGCCCAGTAGAGGGTGGTGAGGGCAGGTTCCCCGGGGATAGAAGGGTGGTGTGGGGGAGATCAGTGCTACAGGCCAAAATGGCGGCATGATCTGTGGACAGTTGGCAATCCGTCTAATTGCGGCCTCGGGGCAGAGAAACTCCTCAAGGCCAAAAAAATGGCAAAGTGTCGTTGGATAGCGGAATGTTTCCCGGCGTTGCAGCTACTGAGAAACATCCTGCGAAATGTACCCATCGGCGAACTTAACTTCAATCCGCTGAATCGTGTCCATTGACCTGCGTTCTGCTGTTGCCTGCGAACCAAAACATCTTCTCTACTCCTACCATCAAGCTCTTTGTTAAGGCCTCTTATCATGTCCCACTTTTTCTCGGGTAAAAAGCCCTTGCCTGTTCAACTTTTCCAGATAGGCAAAACCTCTCAGAACTGTGCACATTCGTAAAGAGTGCAAGGTTTTGTGAAAATTTAACAAGTTTCTGCTCTCGAAATGAAACCACTGCTCTTCTGGTTTTTCTAATGGCCTTAATTTGTGTTGATAATTTTAATACCTATCTATATATTCAGATCTCTGTATTCCTCTACCCCATTTAGACATTTCCAAAGAGTTATTCTTCCCACCAAAGTCCACTACTTTACACTCATATATTGCGAAGTTTATTTGCCAATTACTCGCCCATTCTGCAAGTTTATTAATGTCTACCTGTATTTTTCAAAAGCTTTCTCCATATTAACCTTCAGCTCTAATTTGGTGTCATCAGCTCGCAGCTGAGGAACATCTTGACCTACTCATGTTAAAATCTCTTCATTCCCTCACCCCTCTGCAATCTCCTTTAGCCCCACAATCCTCCAAAATATCTGAGCTCCTTCAATTCTGGTTTCTTATGAATCCTTCTTTTAACTCCTCCAACACGGGAAAATTTGCCTTCAGTTGCTGAGATCCTAAGGTCTGGAATTCCCTCCCTAAACCTTTCTGCCTCACTACCTCTCTTTCCTCCAAAAACCTATCTGCCCGGGTATTTCCCAATGTGGGATATTGTCAAGTTCTGTTTGATAATACACTTTCGAAGTGGGATATTTTAACTCGTTAAAAACATTGCATAAACACAAGTTGTTCTGGATGTTATAGCTAAAATAATTTTAATGTTCAGAGAAAGAATATCTTGCAAAACAGCATTCCATGTATATAAAAAATGCATGCTGTATTTGGCCATTAGTCTATGATATTCTTGGTTTATTAATAAAGGTCAACTGTTTATTCAGTGACGGGAGTTGAAATGCCACAGAAGTGACCTTTCACAAGAAGGGAAAGATACAAACTTAAACATTTGAGCAGACAACGTGAATACAAGCATTATCCCTGCATGTCGTTTTCTTATTTACTGAATTAACTGATAAATCATGCACTTAGAACATAGGGATTAAGGAAGATAATCTAAATTCAACATTTCCTATACTTCCTATGAATTGTGCTAGGTGTGCTGATATTTTTGCATGTTTTGTTTTAATGTATCATACGCATGGGCCTAGTTTCTCTGTTTGAGAGATTATGGACACGATTCAATTGAAAAATTTCCAAGTTCATCTCTGGCAGGTTTTGAGGGAGTTTCAGAGTTGATGGGTTCCCCACCTTAGCACGCGATCCAACGGCCACGCTGCACCCGAATACATCTTGCCGCTCCCAGGATATACCCGTCTCGTGACAGGTTGAATCTCGCGAGACGTTGCAATGTGAATCTCGCACACAGTGGGCAGGATCTCATTTTGGCAAATGAAATGAAAAATAAAATGAAAAACGCTTCTTGTCATAAGTAAGCTTCAAATGAAGTTACTGTGAAAAGCCCCTAGTCACCACATTCCGGCGCCTGTTCGGGGAGGCTGGTGTGGGAACTGAACCGTGCTTCTGGCCTGCCTTGGTCTTCTTTCAAAGCCAGTGATTTAGCCCTGTGCTAAACCAGCCCTGGCAGTTAGCCTCACTCGAATGTGCAGATTCCCGAGGTTCCTGAGGCTTTGGTGGGATTCAGCCCCTTTGCCTCAGCAACCTTGGGTGAGCGCCATTCAGTACTGGTTCCTACAAATGGGGATCCAAAGGCAAGGCACTCGTGAGGGTCTCCCAGGGTAGTTCCTTGGCAATTCTGGTGCCACCTTGGTACCCTGGTAGTGCCAGCCTGGCACCCTGCCAATGAGGTGGCACTGCCCACTGGCATGGGCACTGTCAGGGTGCCAGGTTGGTGGAACCAAGCTGGCATGTTTTGCGCGTGATTGGGCTCGTTTTGCCCGGCATAGGTGTTGGAGGGTGGAGGGGGGAAGCAGGGACCCTCTGAGAGTGCATTCGGGCTGGGGGGAGGGAGATCGAGAATTGTTTCACAGGCCTTGGAGATCGGGGACACCATTTGCGTGGACCAGTGCTGAACGGCACCTGGCTGCAGCCTCTCTGGGGAGACCGATAGATCCTAGGAAAGTTCATTAAAGTCTTTTTTAAACCGACTTCGGAGCCCGCTGTTTGGTCCCGGCCATTTTGGGCGTGATTCTGACTCCAATGCTTCTTGGAACTTGGGTAGATTCTGTGAGGTGTGAAGTCTGTCGGCATTCACCGACTGCACCATGCTTGAGCAAGAGTGCAAGGCGACTGGTGGATCGTGCCTTATGTTCTCCTGCCAGAGCCGAATTGCACCAGTTTTACGATTCCCCTGGGGTCATAAAGTGGAATGCAATTTATTGTTCGACGCCGTGCAAATGTATGCATGGTGTGGAATACAAGGAATTTCTAGGGGATCCTGAGCGGGCGGCCAGATAGCAAGGTCCCGCAGGCAGCCAACCCACCCCCACACTCGTAAATTGCCCCCCCCAGCGCAAATCATCCCTAACTCCTGCACCGCACTGCAGCCTCCCACCCTGTAATTGGTAGGCCACCTCAGGTACCCTTGTAATAGGCAGTGCCCCAGGGACCTCTCCAATAGGGGGCACCCCCACACAGACCCCAATAATAGAGGGGCTCCCCACAGGGACCCCATGTCTAAAGGAACACCCTCCATCGATCCCTCCCTCCCTGAAAAGGAACCCCTTCCTGGAAGCTAGAGAACAGTCCAGACAGGGCCAGTGGGAAGCATTAAAGCTGTAATATTTACCTTGCAGCTCCATGTAAGGAGAGCAGCTGTGCCTGCATTCAGTTCCCACAGATCCACTATCTGCAAGCCATTCATAGCTTTCAAGTAATGGTTTGTGATTAAAAACCATCTGAAACTTTGATCCATTCATATCCTTCCACGATGTAATGGCCGAAGTAGTGTTCGTAACCATTGACCACATCAAAGAGATGTAAGTGCACACCAAGCAGGAAGTGCATTCCAATCTCTCAAGTGTAAGATTTTACTGCACTTACCTCTGTTTGATGTGGTCAGTGCTTACAAACATTGGGGTTTCACCCCAATGAAGCATGGTGCTCGGATCACCTGGTGCCGATCCCGATTTTCCCCCAATGCCCAATTCTTTGACCCATAAAGGAATGCATTCTGGGCATCCTGGGGATGGAGAATCCCACCCATGATGTCACAATGGGGAATAAAGGGAACAATAAACAAGTTCATCATCAGAGCTGCACTGCAGGTTAGTTTACATTTGATATTAATACTTTCAATATTATTTCAAACTAAAATGCTTACCGAAGGGTGAAAGAAAGAAAGAATGGCATTTACAGTGCACTTTAATAATTTCCGTCAGTCCCAATATGATTTACAACCAATGAAGTACACACAAAGTCTAGTAATGGTTGGACTGTGGAAAATACAACACCCAATTTGCACAATTTGCACATAGTAACTTCCACAAGTAGCAACATGATAAAGACCAGATAATTTGTTTTATTGTAATGGCAATTAATGGATGTATTTTGCCTAGAAAATGAAGGATAACTCCCTGCTCTTCTTCAAAATAGTGCATCAGAATATTTTACGTCCATCTTCGTGGGCATGTAGAGTGTTGGTTTCAAATTCCATCTGAAAGACTGCAATTCTGACAGTACAGCACTCCCTCAGCACAGCTCTGTAGTGTCAGCCCAGACCTGTGCATTCAAAGATGCTGAAGGGGGACTTGAAGCACATTCTTCTGACCCAGGGGTGAGAATGCCACTAGCTCAGCCAGAGATAACATTTCACTAAGTTTGTCAAAAGTTTGGTTCCTAATGATTTTAATTTGTGCGCACAATAAAAGACTGAGTTTACTTAAGATCACTTCAAAAAGCCAGTTTCATGTAAAATTCCTTGGAGTAATCCTGCAAAAGGAAAATCTTTCTGTTTTGTCATCAATATGTACTTTTTAACGTAAGCTTTTACTTCTATTGGGATATCTAAAGAAAGGAACAATTTCCAAATGTTGGGAGTTCATGTCTTTAGGAGCTGTAGACGTTTTTTGAAAATTAGAAGGACACTGGTTCGACACTCTCCTGAGATTTCTGAAGGCTGTAAGTTCATTTTGGTTTGTGAACAAGCTTTTTTACTCAAGAAACCATCTGACTTCAGCTGGATGACCTGCAAGGCACTTAGCGACATAAGTGTTATTTTGTTCACTTGAGTTAACACAAAATAACTCTTTTGGCCGTTTCTTGGGCTCCTGCGAAACACACCTGGCATGGGGAAGTCCTCTCTGAACATAGTGGGTGGGCTTCTCCCAGCTCGGGGCCGGGCCGGAGCATCTCCGCAACCGGCCCACACTGCCACGATGCCGGCACGCGATTCGCCGCCATTGGCGTTGGCGTGTTTGGCTTGGCTCCGGTCACGGGCCGCTGTAAGCGGCTGGGCCGCCGATTCTCTGACCCGGATGGGCCGAGCGGCCGCTCTAAAAAGGCAGAGTCCCGCCGGCGCCGTCCACACCTGGTTGGCAGGCGGCCTGTGGGGGGGTGGAGGGGGGCTCTGACCCCGAGGGGGTGCTCCGATGGGGCCTGGCCTGTGATCAGGGCCCACGGATTGGCGGGCCAGCCTCTCACTCCCTGGGCCTATTTTCTTCTGCGCCGGCCCCTGAACTCCCACGCCACGTTGCATCAGGGACGGCGCGTTGAGGGAGGCCACCGCGCATGCGCGGATTGGTGCCGGTGACCCTGCACATGCACAAATCCCACGGCGCACAGTTCAGGCCGGGATGGGAGGCTGGAGCACCGTGCTGGCCTCCTGTAGGGGCCAGAATCGATACTCCCAGCGGCCCGTTCACGCCGTCGTGAAACGCGACGGCCTTTTCAACGGCTTTGACACTCTGCCGCCGAGTGGGAGAATCCCGCCCCTTATTCCGAATTCAGTAGCGAGAATTTTTAGCACATTCAACCCGGAAGTGTGTGCAATCGCATTGCGCATGTTCCGATCTCATTGCACGTTCGTGCAATTCTTTAGTCACCCACCCACCAGCAATGAAGAAGCCAATTTAAACGATTTAAACAGTCATTGACCGTAACTTTACATTGCCCGTCAGTCTTTGCGGTTCTCTGGCAGGCTGACTGCTAGGCGGCCTTTTCACTTAAGCTGCAACATCGATCCAAGGTGGGATGAAAGATCAGGACTCAAATAAAATTATCAAGTGTGCCTGTGGACTGAGCTTTCTGTGTGATTGCGCTGCTTGGATTATTGTGGAATAGTTTTTTGTGCCGATATTTTGTTTTCACAGGCCAGCAGTGCCCGAGGTAGTTCTGCTGCGGATGCCCCTCTGAGGGAGCACACTGGAATCGACAGTCGCACCCTCCCTTTTCTTGGCACCCTTGTGAGGCATTGCTCAGCATCTCACAGCCAGTGTTTCATGCCGGCTGGCCATTAATTTGCTAGCCAGCATGAAATCACGCTCTGGACCTCTGGATCATATTTCACGCCCACGTCCTTGCCTGCCAAGTGCACATGCCCAACAGGTGAACAGATTGACAGCATGAAGACCTTGTTGAACTTTATCCTTTTTATAATGTTCCCTTACACCATTCTCTGCAAAGACCTTCCGTGTTTTGTCCTTTGTCTTGTTATAGTGTGTTTGTGTATATGGGACTTTACAATGGAGAATAAATTGTTCCATTTCCAGATCACCAATTATATGTGAACCAGTTTTGCAACCTGTTTTAAAGAAAGTTTTAATTTTCAGTTTATTGAATTAAGACGATTTAAAGTCCTTTATATTCTGACAGTGGTGAAGATAAACAATTGGCTATTTTGGTGAGTGAATTACACATTTATACTATTGTGGTGACCTGTGGAGTAGTGGGTCTCAAGAATCTGTGTACTCCTCCCATCTCAGTCTGTGATGAATGTAGAAAATTGTTACATACTACATTTTATATTTTGTTAAGGAATTTTATTAAAAGCCCTGCGTTCAAATACATACAGGCAGTTTTTCTGCTAAATCTGTGATTAAGGGGTCATAAAAGCAAGAAAATAATTGATTTGAATGATTTCCTTGTTTACATACAAATGGTTAATTGGACATTATTTTGGTTTAGGAGGTTCCCTGTGGCGTAGATAATTTACGAGGTATTTGTTTAGTCCCAGTTAAGCAGGTCATGAGACATCTTAGTGGGAGGTGACTGGAGAATGCCTTACGCTTTGAATACTGCTGATATTATTAATGGAAAGAGCCAAATTTGTAGTTCCCCACAGGACTTTAGTCTGACGAGACGGAAGGATTTTCAGATTGGTCCTGAAAAGGTCTCTCTCCAACTATCTACAGAGAGAAGCAATACGCTAAATATTAACATTATTTACAGGTGACATCTGAACTGTATTTTTAAAGTAAAGTCATCTTTATTGTCACAAGTAGGCTTACATTAACACTGCAATGAAGTTCCTGTGAAAATCCCCTGGTCGCCACATTCTGGCGCCTGTTTGGGTACGCAGAGGGAGAATTCAGAATATCCAAATTACCTAACAGCTCGCCTTTCGGGACTTGTGAGAAGAAACCAGAGCACCCGAAGTAAACCCACACAGACATAGGGAGAACATGCAGACTCCACACAGACAGTGATCCAAGCCGGAAATCAAACCTGGGACCCTGGAGCTGTGAAGCAACAGTGCTACCCACTGTGCTACTGTGCTGACCACATTGGGTTGCTGTTTTGGAATATACAGTAGTAGGTGTAGATAGTGAGGGAAAGTGTTTTTACTTTAATTTGAGAACTGTTTTAACTTTTAATTGGGAAGCTGTGATTGATTCTGTGTTTCAATTAAATTTTGTTTGAACAGAAAAGATATCTATTGGTCAGTGTTATCACTCCTGTGGTTTAGCAGTCCCCCCTCACTGTCTTACAAATTGCAAATTATTGGGATGCTTGCCCGGGAGTCCCAACAAGTCATAGCACAAGTAACGCTGTTTACGAGGAGCCACTCGCACCGATGACGCACTTCAGGAAATCACAAGCAGCAAGCAAAACTGGAAGTGCATACCGAGAAAACTGGGCCTTGGAGATGAGCTAAACGAAAGGTCTGGTTTAGGATATCCGGTGGATAATCTCTTTAACAATGATTGGTCATAAGCTTACTGTCTCAACTGTGCAAATAGTGGCACAGTTGTCACTGAGCTGGGAGATTATAAATTCCAGATGCCAAGCATTCAAATCATCAATTCAGGCACATTTTTGGCTCAGGTCCTGAAGTGTCACGCAGAAGTGAAGCTTATTATCACAGAAGATAAACCAATGCTGTCTGTGCCATCTGCATTTCACCTCCTGCTAGGAAATCTGCGGTCCGCTCTCATATACATTTGCCTACCCATTAGCAGTGACTGCACTTCACAGTAATCCATGTGAGACGTTTTGTATGTTCTGGTGAGAGATTATGATAATGCTGTACAAACGCACAACTTTCCTTTCTCACTGATGACAGCCTGAAGAAATCCATAATTATACTGCCTTCCCCCTAGGCTACAAAACAAATGAATAGCAGTGAAAGGAATGAAGAACAGAAAAGATACAAAGTGATGAAAGTAACTTAGAAGTTGATCGAAGATGGGG
Source organism: Scyliorhinus canicula (assembly GCF_902713615.1). Lineage (NCBI taxonomy): Eukaryota > Metazoa > Chordata > Chondrichthyes > Carcharhiniformes > Scyliorhinidae > Scyliorhinus > Scyliorhinus canicula. Next base: position 181,611,938 of record NC_052152.1, read on the forward strand.
CACTGTAATCAATAACAACAACAATTTGCATTCATAAAGCACCATTTACATATGAAAATGTAGCAAGGCATGTCACAGGAACATTAGAAAACAAAATATAACAGCGAGCCACGTAAGGAGATATTTGGACAGGTGGCTCGGTATTTGGTGAAGGAGCAAAGTTTTAGAAAGTGTCCTAAAGGAGGAAAGTGAGGCAGAGTGCTTCGGGCTCAGGCAGTTGAAGTCATGGTCTGCAGTGGTGGGGATAAATAAGGTATTCTACATATTGCCAGTCTAATAAGACATGGAGGTTATTGATGAACAACAATAGGATACACTGCAGAGAAATCTTCAGGAAATGATATTATATAGCTAGCAGCTTGGTAAGAATATTATTAAGAGAGCAGGAGCTAGATTTCATTTTATGATGTGAACAGTGAGAACTTGAAAGTAAAAGGAGAAATGAGAGTGAGACATGGGTTCTAGGTCGAGCACGATAGAAACTTAAGAGAAGTTTAGCCTGTTGGGTAATGGAGAAGTAGGGTTCAGCACAATGGAAGATCTCATTTAACAACTTGTTTGCGCTTGTTGTTGGAGGTGAGGGTAAATGAGGTGGAGGAAATGACTTAACAAGATAATTAATAGTGGAGAAAATATGTCAGTAGTTATGTATGATCACACAAAATAGGAGCAGGAATCGGCCATTTGGCCCATCAAGCACCCCCACCATTCAGTAAGATCATGGTTGATTCCATTGTGGTCTTAACCCCACTTTCCTGCCGGTCACTTATAATCCTCGACTCCCTTTACAGATCAAAACACTATAATAATAATAATCATCATCTTTATTAGTGTCGCAAGTAGGCTTACATTAACACTGCAATGAAGTTACTATGAAAATCCCCGAGTCACCACACTGGCGCCTGTTGGTGTACACTGAGGGAGAATTCAGAATGTCCAATTCACCTAACAAGCACGACTTTGGGGACCTGTGGGAAGAAACCACTACCTAACCCAGCTTGCAATACAGTCAATGACCCAGCCTCCACTGCTGCCTGGGGAAGAAAAATCCAAAGATTAATGACCCACCAAGAGAAGAAATTCCTCTTCATCTCCATTTTAAATGGTTGACCCTTTACTTTGATAACATGACTTCTTCTAGATTCCCTCACAAGGGGAAACTTCCTCTCAATATCTCAGTGTCGAGCCCTCTCAGAATCTTGTCTCAATACGTTTACCTTTAATTCTTCTAAACTCCAATGAATAAGGGCCCAAACTGCTCAACCTTTCCTCATAAGACATTTGATCGTAGGAATCGGCCTAGTGAACCATTTCTGAACCGCTTCCGCTGCATATATAGCCCTCCTTAATAAAGGGGCCACAACTGGACACTGTACTCGAGGTCAGTCTCATCAATGCCCTGAACAGTTCTCGCAAGAATTCCTTACCCATATTCTCAATCACCCTTGCAATAAAAGCCAGCATTCCACTTGCCACCTTGACAACTTGCTGCACCTTATGGCAGCATTCTGCAGTCTCTTTCCATTTAAATAATATTCTGCCTTTCTATTCTTTATATCAATGTAGCTAATCTCATATTTTCCCACGTTATATTCCATCTGCCAATTATTTGCCGCTCATTTAACTTACCCACAACCCTTTACAGCTTACCAGATTGAAAATAACCTATTTATCCAGACCAACCGTTACCAAACTAAAAGTAACCTATTTATCCTGACCCTCTGTTTCATGTTAATTAGCAAATCCTCTATCCATGTTGCTATATTGTCACGTGAATGTCACTTTAAGAAATGTTTGTCTGGCTGCAGTGATGCCATTGTGTGGGTGGAGCTGAGCTCTGTCTTTGCTTTTTACTTTCATTTTGAGCTGAAAGCCCTTTTCGGCTCTGTGTTTTTAGTTTCGCCTTCAGTTGGAGAGCTACATTCAAACCAAGCAGATGTGTATTGATCTCTTTCTCTGCAGTCTAAAGAATGTTTCCAGATCACTTGATGATTTCAAAGTAATATCTGTTTCTGTAAGGAATGCAAAAAAGTGTTTTGGCTTATTGATGTTGTTTGGCAAGTTATTCAGGGTTATCTATAGAGTACTGTATCTTTTGCGGGGTTATCAGGGTTGGTAGTTGATAAACTGTTTACTGTGTGTTTATAAAATGTTAACTGGATTCACAGAATAAACATTGTTTTTGTTTTAAAATACTTTTAGTTCTCTGTTGCTTCACACCTGTAAAGTGGGCCCTTATGCTCCCCATAACCAAAATCAATTAAACGTTGTGGATCAGATGAACTCCATGATGTACTTTGGTGCTCTCTAAACCCTGACCCATAATAATATTATCCTCAACATCATGAGGTGGATTCACCATTGCCCAACATCAGGTTTCCCGATCCAGCAGAGAATAGAGCGCCAATCCCGTTCCGATGCTCTGGTCCCCTGAGGAGACCGGCTGCAAGCTACTCGCCTGTGCCAATGGCACCATGCAAAACCATGATTTGCATGCATTTTAATATGATAAGCGGACTAGAAGCCCAATTCTCCACCACTCTGTCACTGATGCCCTGTGTACTCAGCATTAGACTACATCATGCTCAACCAAGACCAGGCCCAACAAGACATTTGGGCAGCAGAATTTTCCACTACCACTGGCAAGCCCCAGATCCAGGCGGGGCGGTCAAAGGCATGCATGTCACCCTCCCAGCACCGGGTCAACATGTGGTGCCCTTCACCAATAGGAAGGCTTCCACTCCATGAATTTGCAGTTGGGTGTATGACCACCAGGAGCACATCATGCACATCAACACCCAATATCCAGGCAACGTGCACAACACATAGACCCTGGTGCATTTGCCAGTTCCCGGCACTTTGGAGGTGCTCCGTCGAGTGAGGGGGCAACAAGGGTTACTCACTGAGGTCATGGCTAAAGGCACCTTGGCGGTGGCCCCAGACCGAGGTGGAGAACTGTCATAATGACACTCACAGCAACCAGGAGAATCATCGGCTTGCTCAAGATACGCTTTCGGTACCTGGACTGCTCTGGTGAGGCGCTCCAATATAGCCCCCAAATAGTTTTGGGCATCATGCTGGCCTGCTGTGACCTTCATAACATTGCGTGCAGTAGGTCGAAATGTTGGAGGAAGAGGAAAAATGACAGGTCTCATCTGACAAGGAGGATGAGGATAGTTTCCAGGAAGACCCGGGCGTGGATCCTGAGCTAGTTGGGCCGGCTTCCCAACGTGTGATCAAGAGTAAAGTAGGTTCCAAAGCCGTGAGCAATATTCAGGATCTTCCACGAAGTACACCAATTGAAGCTCAAATCCTCATTGCTTCCAACATGCTTCCCACCTGAACCAAGCAGGTCACCAACCTAGTTTCCAACAGGAGGGGATGACCTGGCCGGCTCAGCCAGGAAACCTTCCCAAATATACTCCAGGAACATTGTCTCAAGGCTACCCTTGTCAATTTGATTGGTTCAATTAATAGGAAGATTTAAACTGCCCACAGTGATTGCAGTACCTTCTTAAAACACCCTTTTCTTGCTTCATACTCTCATATTTGCTTGCAAACATGGATCAGTGGGTATTTTTGTCAAGAAACAATGAGGCCTGAGTTAAAATGCTCCTCCCAAATATTGATGGCGAACCAGATCTGCAACAGACTGAAGTCTGCATTGCTTGGACAAGAGTGGGTAAGGGAGGGAGCTGTATAGAATTCAAAGAATCATGGAATCATAGAATCCCTACAGTGGAGATTGAGGCCATTTGCCCACTGAGCCTGCACAAAATCTCTGAAAGAGCACCCTTCCTAGGACCACTCCCCCGCCTCATCTGCATAACCCAGTAACACCAGCTAACCTTGAGACCACTGAGGGGCAATATAGCATGGCCAAACCACCTAACCTGCACATCTTTGGATTGAGGGAGGAACCGGAGCACCCGGAAGAAACCCACGCAGCCACGGGGAGAGCTTGCAAACTCTCCACAGAGAATCACCCGAAGCCAGAATTGAACCTGCATCCCTGGTGGTATGAGGCAGCAGTGTTTAACACTCTACCACCATGCCACATATTTATATCAAACAAAGAGACCATTAGGCTCATCGCGTCCACACAATTCTCTACAATAGCAACACAACTGGTCCTGCTTACTGACCCTCTTTCCGCAGCCCTGACATTTCTTTCTTTTGATGTGCTTGACCCAATCCGTTTTGAAAATGATGATTGAATCTGGATCCACCACACTTTCAGGTAGTGTGTTAATTACTCGTGGGATAAAAAAAAAATTCTATTTTGCCAATGGTTCTTGAATTTGTGTCCTGTGGTCCTGGACATTTCGATAATCAAAACAGTTTCTTTCTATCCACTCAGTCTGGACCACTCATGATTTTGAACATCTCTTTTTACTCTCGTCCCACCTTTCTCATCTTCTCAGAAAAACCCCATCTTCTCCAATTTATCAAAGAACAAAGAACAATACAAAACAGGAACAGGCCCTTCGGCCCTCCAAGCCTCTACCGGTCATGATACCTTGGCCAAAACCCACAGCACTTCCTTGTTGCTATATCCCTCTATACCCATCCTATCCATGTATTCGTCAAGATGCCTTTTGAACGATGTTAATGGATCTGCTTCCACAACTTACCCTGGCAACGCGTTCCAGGCACTCACCACCCTCTGCGTAAAAAACCTGCCTTGCACATCTCCTCTAAACTTTGCCCCACGGACATTAAACCTATGCTCCCTGGTGACTGACCCCTCCACCCTGGGAAAGAATGCCTATCCATCCACTCTATCCATGCCCCTCATAATCTTGTAGACCTCTATCAGGTCACCCCACAACCTCCATCTTTCTAATGAAAACAATCCAAGTCTATTCAGCCTTTCCATATAGCTAACACTCTCCAAATCAGATAACATCCTGGTAAACCTCCTCTGCACCCTCTCCAAAGCCTCCACATCCTTCTGGTAGTGTGGCAACCAGAATTGTGCGCAGGATTCCAAGTCCGGCCTTACCAAGGTTCTATACAACTGTAGCATGACATGCCAGTTTTTATACTCGATGCCACGTCCAATGAAGGCAAGCATTTGTATGTTTTCTTGACTACCTTGTCCACTTGTGTTGCCACTTTCAAAGATCTGTGGACCTGCATGCCCAGATTTCTCTGACTTTCTATATTTGTATGGGTTTTGCCATTTACGGTATATTTCCCCTCTATGTTAGACCTACCAAAATGCATTACCTCACATTCGTCTGGATTAAACTCCATTTGCCATTTCTCTGCCCAAGTCTCCAACCTATCTATATCCTGCTGTATCTTCTGACAATCCTCAACACTATTTGCCACTCCTCCAACCTTGGTGTCATCTGCGAACATACTAATCAACCAGCTACATTTTCCTCCAAATCATTTATGCATACTGCAAACCAGCAAGGCTCCAGCACAGATCTCTGTGGAACACCGCTAGTCACAACCTTCCATTCAGAAAAACATCCTTCTACTGCTACCCTTTGCCTTCTGTGACCGAGCCAGTTCTGTATTCATCTTACCACCTCACCTCTGATCCCATGTGACATCACCTTTTGTACCAGTCTGCCATGAGGCACCTTGCCAAAGACTTTACCGAAGTCCATGTAAACAACATCCACCACCCTCCCCTTATCAATCATCTCCTCAAAAAAACTTGATCAAGTTGGTGAGATACAACCTCTCCTTCACAAAACCATGCTGTCCATTGCTAATGAGACCATTTCTCTCCAATAATTTACCTATTACCAATGTGAGGCTATAGTTTCCAAGATTATCCCTGCTACCTATGGGCAGCACGATAGCATTGTGGATAGCACAATCGCTTCACAGCTCCAGGGTCCCAGGTTCGATTCCGGCTTGGGTCACTGTCTGTGCGGAGTCTGCACATCCTCCCCGTGTGTGCGTGGGTTTCCTCCGGGTGCTCCGGTTTCCTCCCACAGTCACAAAGATGTGCAGGTTAGGTGGATTGGCCATGATAAAATTGCCCTTAGTGTCCAAAATTGTCCTTAGTGTTGGGTGGGGTTACTGGGTTATGGGGATAGGGTGGAGGTGTTGATCTTGGGTAGGGTGCTCTTTACAAGAGCGGGTGCAGACTCGATGGGCCGAATGGCCTCCTTCTGCACTGTAAATTCTATGATCTATAACAAAAGGCTGAGTAAATTGGTCTTATGCTCAGTGGAGAATGAGAGGTGATCACATGGAAACATATTAAAACAAAATCTTTCTTAAACAGCAGTACCACATTAGCTATTATTTGTCCTCTGGGATCCCACCTGTAGCCAATGAGGATACAAAGATGTCAGTCAAGGACATCCTCATCACAAAATCCCCCACCCTGTTCTCTTAAATCTTTCTGCCCTCTGTCTGAACTTCACATTCTTCCTCGAATGTGGTGCACAAAATTGTATCAATGCTCCGGTTGAGGTCAAACTCGGGTCTTATTAAGATTCATTATGGCTTTCTTGTTTTGTAATTCTATGCTTCTACTTAGAAAGCCCAGAATCATGTGTGCCCTTTGAGATACTTTTTCAATCTGCCCAGTCACGTTTGTGCAGTTGTGCACGTATACCCTCAGGTCCCTCTGCTCCTGCATCCCCTTTGGAATTGCAACCTTTATTTTATATTGCCTCTCCTCTGTCAGCTGAACAAAATAAATCACCTCATACTTCTCTGCATTAAATTTAATCTGTCACATGTCTGTCCATTGCACCAGTCTGTCTATGGGCTATTGAAGTGGATCACTATCCTCCTCACAGTTAACGAGCCTTTCATGTTTCGAGTATCTGCAAATTTCAAAATGATCCCCTGTACAACCAAGTCTGGTTTATTAATATGTGACAAGAAAAGCAATGGTGCCAGTACAAATCCCTGAGGAAGCCACAGTATGCCTTCCCCAAGTCTGAAAACAATTGTTCACCACTGCTCTGTTTCCTGCCAGTCCCCCAGCTTTGCATCCATCCTGCCAAAGTCATTTTATTCCATGGGCTACAGAGTTGCTAACAAGCCTATTATGTGGCATTCTATCAAATGGTGTTTGGAAGTCTGTGTACGCTACACCACTTGCATGAGCCTCTTTTATTCACCTCATCAAAAAAGTTAGTAAAACACAGTTTGCATTGATAAAAATCCATGCTGGTTGTCCTTAATGAATCCATAACTTCTCTGACTATCTGTTAGCTTTGTCCCCCGACTACCCTTTCTGAAGCCTCTTTCAGCATTGAGCTTAAACCGACTGGGCTGTGGTTGTTGGGTTTATCCTTGCACATTTTTTTTGGATAAGGATGCAAAATTTTCAATTGTCCAGTCCCCTGGCACCACCAGTATCTAGGAGGATTGGAAGATGATGGCCAGTGCCTCCACAGTTTCTTCTCTGAATTCTCTCAGTATCCGTGATTGCCTCCCCTCTGGTCCTGGTGACGACCAGGGAGAATGTACAGATTGGAGGTGTGGAAGAGTTTTACTGGGGAGAAGGACATCAACATTGAACAAAGGAAATGCTTGGGCAGATCAATGCTGCAGAAGAATTGGAATTAATGGAGGGTCGAAGGTTGATGGGCTGACCGAAGTGCAGCTGCAAGTGATTTGGGGAGAGCAGCATGATAGCACAGTGGGTAGCACAGTTACTTCACAGCACCAGGGATCCGGGTTTGATTCCCGGCTTGGGTCACTGTCTGTGCGGAGTCTGCATGTTCTCCCCATGTCTACGTGGGTTTCCGCCGGGTGCTCCAGTTTCCTCGCACAGTCCAAAGATGTGCGGGTTAGGTGAATTGGACATTCTGAATTCTCCCTCAGTGTACCAGAACAGGCGCCGGAATGTGGCGACTAGAGGATTTTCACAGTAACTTCATTACAGCTTACTTGTGACAATAAAGATTATTATTATTATTTATTATTATTGTAAGCTTGATGGGCGACTACAATTTTTTGAAGATCAAGGTAAATCACAATAACATCTCAGGTCCTGCCTGGCATTTGCTTATATTTGGAATGATAGAATATTGGAGTAAGTGGCTGAGATTGAGGAGATTCACATTCAGTGTTTGAAAGGAAGATGCACTATGTTCATTAGAAAATGATTTAAAAACATTTGCGGCATGTACTGGATCAATTCAGTTCCATAATGAGGTTCCATTGCTAATAAGGCCATTAGTACAATAGAAAGGCCATTTGAAATCCACAATTACCTCTGAAAAGGAGTACATGCATAAATCAAGGACAAGTGGCAGTTTCTTTACTGTCAATATATATGGGTCAGACATATGTTCTGACATTCCCAGTCTGCTCCCCAGAGAAAAAAAAACGCTTTATCTGCTGTCAACTTACAAAAATACACAAAAAGATGTTTGAATGTGTCTGTCAATGATTTCAGATTTTCTTTTGTTGACTTTTAAGTACATCTTGAAATCCTTTTTGTAAGTTATTGTTGAAGCTGCTTCCACCACCCTTTCAGGAAGAGAATTTCAGGTCATAGCAACTTACTATAGAGAAAAGAAAAACTCCCCTCCCCTCCGGTTCTCTTGCAACGGAAACAAGATGCCGGAAAATCTCAGCGGGGATGCCAGCATTGAATTAGGAGAGAAGATTTTTGGGTCCTTTGTCTCTACCTCTGGTTATTGGCCTGACTGGCGGCGTACCCAGTTCCTCCTTATTGACTCTATCAACACTCTTCTTACTTTTGAACACCACTTTGGAAGGGTGGAGGGTTTTATGGAGCTCACAAGGGGGGGCGGGGAGGGGAAGCCCATTGTGCGGTGACTGCATTCTGAATGAGTTGAATCTTCGATTTCCTGATGCTGAGTTGAGATGCTGAGATGAAGACAGCAGTGTGCTTGCAGTGTGTCAGGCAGCACGCTGCCCTGTGGCGGGTTCATATTTCAAAGACATATGCATGCCATGAATACTCATAGTGTAAAAACCTTTAAAATGTTACACCCTACCTACAAGATAAAGTCGGCAGTGCATGAGAATCTTGTGGCACACAATTCATTGTTTGTTTGAAAGTGCATGCGCTAGTCGGTTTTGTGCTGTTGCGTCTAAGCTAAGTGGCCTTCTTTCCTCAATTCTGACATACAAGGAAGGGGTGCAGGAGGCCAAGAGCTTGCATGGAGGCTTGGATCTGTCAAGGGAAAGCCAGAGGCGGAGGTAGGCGGTGGGTACACGGAGTGGGATCGGGGGCATCAAGGAATGGAAATGGGAAGGGCCTGACGTCCTGAGTGTGGTGTGTGGAGCTTTGGTTATACTAATAATAATCTTTATTGTCACAAGTAGGCTTACATTAACACTGCAATGAAGTTACTGTGAAAAGTCACCACATTCCGGCGCCTATTCGGGTACACGGAGGGAGAATTCAAAATGCCCAATTCCCCTAATAGCATGTCTTTCGGGACATGTGGGATGAAACCAGAGCACCCGGGGGAAACTCACGCAGACACGGAGAAAACGTGCAGACTCCGCACAGACAGTGACCCAAGCGGGAATAAAACCTGGGACCCTGGCGCTGTGAAGCCATAGTGCGAACCACTATGTTACCTTGTTGCCCACAAATTGTGGACAATAGCAGGAGTTGAAAATCACATTGCTCATCACTTCTGTCGGTGAAATCCATGGACAACAGGGCTGGAATTTTACAGCTGTTCTCACCAGTTGTTCTGGACTTGCCGATGGCAAACCCCTCCTGCAGGATTCCCGGCGGCAGGAGGGTGCATAGAACGGGAAACCCCATTGACAGCAGGGATCCATTCAATGGCAGGCCACCTCTGTAAAACAGGCAGAGGAGCGGGCGTGGAAAATGCCATCCATGTTCTCACCTCACTGACCGCCTTCTTCACACAGTTCAATGCCGAGGGGCTCTCATTCGCCAAATATGCCTGCAACCTTGGACGCAGGGGGAGCGAATGTGACAAAGGAGGGCTCTTGCTGGTCAACAACAGACGTCACAACGCCAGTAGCAGACGACATAAGAAGGGTAGCTGATCAGGATGCAGCCATCCAGAGAAGGCATCATTGAAGGTGGGCGCCATACGTTTGATTGAACAGTTATGGCCGCAATGCAGAGCCTACCTTCTTATCCAGGAGGCTCTTTTGTAGCCTGCCAGCTGCAGCATTGTCAGCTGACGGCGAGTTTCAGCGATGAAAAGCCTCTCTCGCTACAAAATTACACGTTTCCCATACACACCACCAGCACTTAGCTTTTAGTATTTAGAATTGCATAGGAATCAGGGAAGAGCCAGAGAGTGGATGTGGTGCACTGTCCTGGTCACACCATCAAGAATGGCATGCCACAGTTAAAATTCCCTCCTTTAAATCTCCCTTCACTGCCCTAAGGACAATGATCCCAGCTTCTCTAATCTCTCGACATAACTCAAGTTCCTCATTTTGTCAACTCTCTTCTGTATCCTCTCCAATGCTGTGACATCCTTCCTCGGTACGTGGCTAGAATTTGAAACAGCAATCTGGCTGATTCCTAACCAGTGATTTAAACCCGTCTTTGTTTTGCACTCTCAACTTCGATTCAACTAGTGATTCTGCAGGAATTGTTTTTATCTGCTTGTCAAACCATCTCCAAAGATTTATGCATGTATAATTTCAAGCCTCTTTGTTCTTGAACCTGTTTCAAAATGGTACCACTTTGTTTCTGTTGCCTTACCTAGTTCCTCCTCTTAAAATGAATCTCTTGACAAATTCCTGCATTAATTTTCATCTGCCATTTGTCTGCCATACATGTCCACCTAAAGTCTGCTTCTATGCTTCTCACTGCTTACTATACTGCCAAGTTTTGTGTCTTCTGAAAACTTTGCAATTATGCTTCCTTTCCCAGAATTTAGGGCTTTTGTGCACATCAAAAACACCACTCTCAAGTCTGAAAACTCACCATTCCTTCTGCATTCAATTTGATACTAACTTTCATATCCATTTTGCTACTGCTCTGTTAATCCCCAGGGCTTTTGGTTTGCCAACCAGTCAATTATGTGGCTCTTTATCAAACGCCTTTTTAAAGTCTAATGTCTTTTAACATTGCCAGTGTGTTCCACGCTATTGAAATGAAGCTTAAATAAATCTTTCACTATAATATTAGACCTCTGACCCACAGAAATTAACCTGCAAAACATCTGATTCTTATTTGTATCAACAAACATCAGGGGCTGGATTCTCCGTCAGCTGGACCCTCCGTTTCGCCGGCAGCACACTCCGCCCGCGGATATCCCGACGGTGTGGGGGTTCCCACAATGTGAAACCCCATTGGCTGGCTGCCGGGACACAGAATCCCACTGTTGGTGGGGTCGCGCCGCATCGGAAAAAGGGTGCAGGGGGGCAGAGAATCCCGCCCCGGACCTACAAATGTGCAATATTCGTATTACTTCCCTAAAAGCAATCAAGTAAAACTCGGAAACATAAATTTTCCTTTAAGGTAAACTCTATTCACCCTGATCAGCTACAAATGACTGAACATATTCCGTCAATGCAACAGCACAGAAAACATTGAATAATATGGTGCTTTTTGTTGAATGTTTAGTCTTTATTTTGTCTCAATGCTGTAATCTAAATCACATTACCATTTCTTTAGTTTCCTTTGTTTTCACATTAAACACTGTGATAATTGTAAACATGATGGAGAGACATATCTTATGGGTACCTCTGCCGCCTTTCTTTTTACCCTCAAGCTGTTAGTCAGAGATAGAATGGGAACAAGCGTTTTAGCAGAATTTCCCCTGCAGTGGCATCAGGAAGATTACCTCCAGAGAGACTACAGATGGGGAGTGCTGCCAACAGCTGACAATGCAAGGGGAGCAGAACTTCCAGATGTCAGTGTAGGGTAAATTCCACAATAAAAACTCCCGCTGCCCAGCAATCTTTAAGTAATATCATGGAAATAAGAAAGTATTAAGAAATAGTGGCAAACTCAAATATGTTTCCAGTTGTGGCATTGAGGATAATGTGGTCGTTTAGATGAATATACCGTCATTCGTTTTTAATTCTGTAAAGATCATCTCAGCTTCACAGACCAAGCATTTTGTGTCGCTTGTTCCATTCCACCTCAAAGTCTATGGCTGGTGAAAGCGCCAGTTAAATACAAAGCAAGTATTTAATTTTTGCAAGCAGGCGATAGCAGTAATTGCTATATGAACATTCCCAATTTAACCATCCAAATCCAGATTATAATTTGTTTTTAATCTCTTCCTTCTCGCTATTATTGAAGATAATTGTGCGCAACACAATATGTTCTTCAGTGTTGCTGTCTTGTGGAAAAAAATCAGTTGCTAGGTTACCATGCTTGAAAAAACATCATAATGAATAGGTTTAAGTACAACATTAAATGGGACAGCTGTGGTCTTTAAGTTAAATTGTTACTTGCAAAGTATACCTAATAGTTTGATTGACAGTATCCAGGGACATATGTCTTTTAAAGGTTAAAAAGTTGTCATAAAATCGATTATAACATTACTTGATCAGAGCACTAAGCTTCAATAATGAGATTGGGGTTGGATTTTCCGGTTCCCGAGCTGCGTGCCTCTCAGCGGGCGCGCCTGTCGCTAGTGGCTGGATTTTTATCTTCCCACCGCTTGGCAATGGGATTTCCCATTGTAACCACCAACGCCACCGGGAACCCCACGGGTGTGAGTGCATTGCTGGCAGGAAGGGTGAATCACAACAATCAGAGAATTCCGGCATATATTCAGTGCAGGCCAACCAATAGCTACTTACACTACATGAGGAAGGTTAACCACACAATCCTGAGCAATAACTCGCAAATAATTCAAATCATTTGCGGTAAAAATTATAATTAAATTATATTGGGAGGGCAGACATGGCAAAATATACAAAAACATACAGATTAACAAATGATCTCCAGTGCATTCTGCAGCCTTTCGCATTTTGCGGGGGTCAAGAGAAAACCTTAGAACCATCTGTTATTTTCATAACATCCACAATAGCTTGAACACATTAACATTAATCAACGTTTGCATGCAGTGCCATTAAATGGAATGGACATTGGGCATATGTTTAAACATTATTTTAATTAGAAATATAGTGCAGAAAAAGGACTAATAGTATCTCTGAAAGAACCAGTGTAATGAACAAGCTTCACCATGATTCTTCACTTCTTGTTGTAAATCGTACTTGTACTGATGACATACAGTGCTGCTGACCAAATAAGTCAATGATATTGACACTATGGAATTACTTAAGGGCATTTGATGAACTCGGCTAATCCATATCTTGGATAGACTTGGCAGAGGATTTCCACTCCTGAGGTGGATAGCTTGAGTTGGGAAATTTCCTGTCTCAGCGCATCGCCTTAGGGAAAAAAGTGCACCCAATGGCATGATTTCCATTTGAGGATGTTGATGTGGGATGGAGTTGGCCCACCTTGGTCCCTTGTAACTTCACCCGGACTGCTTTTTTAAACATCAGACCTTCTTGCCCTCATCCCTCATACCTCCATCCACTTCTCATGTCCATCCATGTTAAGTGATGCCAAGCAGTCCCCCCGCAAAGCATCTAATACTCTCCATGCCTCCAAATATCCCCATGGCTCCTCATAACCTCCATGCCAATACATGCCCCCCACCATCCCCATGGCCCTTATAGTCCCCATGGCAAATTAGTGCCAACTCATGATGACCCACCAATGTTTGCTCTTAAATCACCATGCCAACTCACCCAGTAACAACCACAAGCAGACCTTAGGAGTCATGATGAGATTAAATTAAATAAGGTTCCAAGTATCTATTAAATATTTCACTATATTAAATAACACTCTAATTGATAAAACCCACATAAACATTTAAATCCCTGTGCATGATTAATCCCTGATAAAAACAAACATCTGTATTTATAGCACCATATCAAGGCCAGCTGATCATTTTATAACCACTTGGAACTGTCAAAAAAACTGTGAACTTACATGTGTTGCACTATGATAATGATAGGTTGTGGAAACAGTCAAGTGGAAATGGTATGATGATGGCACCCAGGCTGATGTCAACAAACAGCTATTAAAATGTCAAGCGCCAACTATTTTTCAACTGCATACTGGCTTTTTGTTTATTTAAAGGGCAGGGGTTTAAATAACTTCACAGCCTGCTAGTTTTACAGGCCCTATCCACTTGTTATGCATATTCATTCGTACTCTTAACAATCCTAAAGTGGTACATGATCTCTCCCAAAGTATACCTGAGTGCCTGGTCACGGAGGATATGAGGGGCCATGAAGGGTAGTATGGGATAGCATGGATGGTATCAGGGGCCATGGGGATCATAGAATCCCTACAGTTCAGAAAGAGGCCATTCAGCCCATTGAGTCTGCATGACCCTCTGAAAGAGCACCACCCTACCCCGCCCCACAATCCCACTTTGGGGTAATTTAGCATGGCCAATCCACCAGGGGCTGGGAAGAAAATCTTGGATTGGCTTGAATTGACATGGATGAGGTATAGGGACTGTGTGGGGGTTGACAGGGGGTGAGCTTGAGGGCCAGAGCTCAGTTTTTTGTTGTACTATTATTATTACAACTGGAATGAAGCTCCAGAGCACATAGATCAGGGGTGGGCAAACTATGGCCCGCGGGCCGCATGCGGCCCGCCAAAAGTCTTTATGCGGCCCACCAAGTCATTAAAAAAAATATATATTTTTTTTTAAATTATTTTTAAAAAATGTTTTTTAATTTTTTTTTTAAGGTTAATGGGGGGGCTGTTGGGTTACTTACTGGTATAGGGTGGATACGTTGACTTGAGTAGGGTGATCATTGCTCGGCACAACATCGAGGGCCGAAGGGCCTGTTCTGTGCTGTACTGTTCTATGTTCTATATGAGGCGCCCAGAATCATAACCGGGTGAAGTAATTATTTTACTTAATACTATGCGGCCCTTTAAAATTGTGAATTTCTGAATGTGGCCCTTGCACGGAAAAGTTTGCCCACCCCTGACATAGATGGATCTTTTAAACAGACTCCCTTTGCACTCAGCAGCCCTTGTGGCGGCCTCCGCATTGTTCTTTTGTGGTTGGCGGGCCCGACTGTAGTTAGCACATAAGAGTTATGGCAACCAACCGCTATGGAAACTGATAGAACAGTTTTCTTTTTTACAACTTCACAGACACAGGCAAGCAACTTTATTTTCAAATATGAAAGGTCTCGTCATTTAAATAACTTGACAACTCGATAGTTGTAGACTGCACTCTTTTTTCAAAAGCATTTATACCATGTTAAAGATTTGTAGCTCTCACATTTCAGGGTAAGCCCCTAGCCTGAGTGAAATTGGGGTCTATTTGAACTGAGCACTGTTATCAAATCTCCTCCTGAGGTTGGGTTTCCCAATTGTCCTGCACATCCCACTCCCATTCCAGCCATTCCGTCGAAAATAGGGGGTTGCAAATGGGGGTGGGACTTCAGATCTGGGTCCAATTCACCATTTTTAAAGATCCCCAGAGTCTCCACGATGCTGTGAAAATGTGGTCCTAGGTCTCATCTATCTACAAATTGGGCGGCACAGTGGTTAGCACTGTTGCCTTATAGTGCCAGGGACCCGGGTTCAATTCTGACCTTTAGACGACTGTGTGGAGTTTGCACATTCTCCCCGTATCTGGGTGGGTTTCCTCTGGGCGCTCCAACTTCTGCCCACATCCTAAAGATGTGCAGGTTAGGTGGATTGGCCATTCTATGTTGTCCCTTAGTGTCAAAGATGTGAAGATTGGGAGGGGGGGGTTACAGGGATAGGGCAGGGAGTGGGCCGAGATAGGGTGTTTT
Source organism: Scyliorhinus canicula (assembly GCF_902713615.1). Lineage (NCBI taxonomy): Eukaryota > Metazoa > Chordata > Chondrichthyes > Carcharhiniformes > Scyliorhinidae > Scyliorhinus > Scyliorhinus canicula. The sequence goes on from NC_052152.1 coordinate 181,627,703, forward strand.
TTCGGAGGGTCGGTGCAGACTCGATGGGCTGAATGGCCTCCTTCTACACTGTAGGAATTCTATGGAAACCATTCTAATCTTGATCAGTATATTTGCTAACATATGAAGAGTGTTGTCAGGTTGAAAAAGAATGATGTTTATGACGGGACTCCATGAAATTCAGAGTCAGCTGTGTTCTACTTAACACTCAATGATGACTTATCTCCAATGTATTGGACAGATGATGAATTTAATTTCACATGTATGCCCAAAACCATTCAGCCCATTGTATCTGCTGTATTATCCAATAAGACCATGGCTGATCTGTTCCTCAATGTTATTTTCTCGCCTTTGTTCTGTAATCACATCTACATCTATAGCACTATCCCTTTATCCTTACTCTCTGCTGTGTCCTAGCACCCAATCAATTAGCAATCCATGTCACAACACTATCTCTAATTACACACGCTTCAAATTTTGCTAATAATCTCACATGCAGTACCTTCTGGAAATTCACACAGACAGCATCCATAGTCACTCCTATACCCAACTCCTCACAGAAATAAACAAGATTATTTGGACGTGGTTTAGTTTCACAAATCTATGCTGATTATCTGTGCTAAGCTCATATTTGTTCCAGTGTCCAGTCACTGGGGTTGGATTTTTCCAATGGGCTCTGAACCCCGCTGTCAGATGAAAATGGGCGTCAGCAACGGTTGGGAAACAGTCACCCACTGTGATTTTCCTAAAATTGGAAAATGAATGGCCAGAGGGCAGGCGCGCCATCCAATTAAGGATAGTGCCCATGGACACTCAAAATGAGAGGACCAATCAACGGACCTCCAGCTGGAAAACAGCAGCAGGATGTGTTGGCAAATGAGTGGAGGCACCCTCTCGACATCGTTCCAGATATATAATAAAAATGGCCTTTGTAGCTGGGCTACAAATAGATAAGTCCCCTGGGCCAGATGGGATTTATCCTAGGATTCTCGGTGAAGCTAGGGAAGAGATTGCTGAGCCTTTGGCTTTGATCTTTACATCATTATTGTCCACAAGAATAGTGCCAGAAGACTGGAGGATAGCAAATGTTGTCCCCTTGTTCAAGAAGGGGAGTGGAGACAACTCTGGTAATTATAGACCAGTGAGCCTTACTTCTGTGTGGGCAAAGTCTTGGAAAGGTTTATAAGAGATAGGATTTATAATCATCTGGAAAGGAATAATTTGATTAGAGATAGTCAACACAGTTTTGTGAAGGGTAGGTCATGCCTCTCAAACCTTATTGAGTTCTTTGAGAAAGTGACAAAACAGGTGGATGAGGGTAAAGCAGTTGATGTGGTGTATATGGATCTCAGTAAAGCGTTTGATAAATTTCCCTATGGTAGGCTCTTGCAGAAAATACGGAGGCATGGGATTCATGGTGATTTAACAGTTTGTATCAGAAATTGGCTAGCTGGAAGAAGTCAAAGGGTGGTGGTTGATGGGAAATGTTCAGCCTGGAGTTCAGTTATTAGTGGTGTACCACAAGGATCTGTTTTGGGGCCACTGCTGTTTGTCACTTTTATAAATGACCTGGAGGAGGGCGTAGAAGGATGGGTGAGTAAATTTGCAGATTACACTAAAGTCGGTGGAGTTGTGGACAGTGCGGAAGGATGTTGCAAGTTACAGAAGGACATAGATAAGCTGCAGAGCTGGGCTGAGAGGTGGCAAATGGAGTTTAATGCAGAAAAGTGTGAGGTGATTCATTTTGGAAGGAATAACAGGAAGACAGAGTACTGGACTAATGGTAAGATTCGCGGTAGTGTGGATGAGCAGAGAGATCTCGGTGTCCATGTACATAGATCCCTGAAAGTTGCCACCCAGGTTGATAGGGTTGTTAAGAAGGCGTACGGCGTGTTAGCTTTTATTGGCCGAGGCATTGAGTTTCGGAGCCATGAGGTCATGTTGCAGCTGTACAAAACTCTGGTGCAGCCGCATTTGGAGTATTGCGTGCAGTTCTGGTCGCCGCATTATAGGAAGGATGTGGAAGCATTGGAAAGGGTACAGAGGAGATTTACCAAGATGTTGCCTGGCATGGAGGGAAGATCTTATGAGGGAAGGCTGAGGGACCTGAGGCTGTTTTTGTTAGACAGAAGAAGGTTAAGAGGTGACTTAATTGAGGCATACAAGATGATCAAAAGATTAGATAGGGTGGACAGTGAGAGCCTTTTTCCTCAGATGGTGATGTCTAGCATGAGGGGACATAGCTTTAACTTGAGGGGAGATAGATATAGGAAAGGTGTCAGAGGTAGGTTCTTTACTCAGAGAGTAGGAAGGGCGTGGAATGCCCTGCCTGCAACAGTAGTGGACTCGCCAACATTAAGGGCATTTAAATGGTAATTGGATGAACATATGGATGATAATGGAATAGTGTAGATGGGCTTTAGAGTGGTTTCACAGGTCAGCGCACCATCGAGGGCCGAAGGGCCTGTGCTGCGCTGTAATATTCTATGTTCTACTACTATGGGGAAGGAGCCCATTCACAGGATGGCCACTGAACTCAGGCAGGCAGGGCCTTTAATCCTACAGGCATTAAATGCTAGTTTTAGCACCAACTGCCTTGGGTTCTGGCCATGGCAGGGACTGAAAATCCTGCCCTTGGTATTATTGTGTTATGTTTCTTCACGTAGCATAAGCTGCTTTCTTGATGTATACTCTGACAAAGGAAGGTTCAGACTTGGAGATAGGTTTAACACATTTATTGAACTGTTAACAGTTCTCCTACTTGGGTTCAACTCTCCTGCTAATCTAACTACAGTGACTCAATGTAACTAACCAGTCTGCTCTAATCTATGCGGTGGGTGTGATGCTTCCCTGATCTGCCCCTGTCTCTCTGAGTGTCGCCTATGGAAAGAGAAAGAACATGTGTGTCCTGTCCTTTTATATGGGTAGCCCCCTTGTGGTAGTGTCACCTCTGGGTGTGTCTTGACTGCCCATTGGTCATGTCTTATCTCACTGACCTATTGGTTGAATACCTGTGTGTCATGATGTCTCTGATGCTCCCTCTAGTGTTTATTTAGTTATAGTGTATTTACATTAACCCCTTGTGTATTTACAGTGATGCATATCACCAGTGAAGGATGAGTTCAGAGATGATACCTTTTAAACACTAAAAGTCAGCATCCATTAGATTAATTTTGCATAAATTACTTTATTAAGGATTGGGATGAATTAGAGGAAGAGTACCGAGTAATCATTATTCACCATTAAACATGTATTTTTAGGACATAGCAGTAATAAGTAATCGATAGTGAAACAATCCAGTGTGTTGCTTTTGTTGTTCTGTTTCTCACAGACAAACAGCACAGGAAGTTGTGATTGTACATAGCTGTCAGGTTGACCATCCTGGCATCAATCATGGATTGGTTGCATTCTATTGGTTGAAGTTTAAACATTGCTTGCAATTCTATTGGTTGAAGTTTAAACATTGCTTGCAATTCTATTGGGTGAGTTTAAACATAGCAGCTTCAGGGATTGGATCACAATCGACTGAGGCGGGTTATTGATTTTTGAATGTTGTATATGTGTTGAGTTCATGCCTTTGTTCTGTAGACAGGACCTTGGCAGCTTTCCAGGTCTTATCACTCATGTACATGAAATCAAGCTTATAGAACATAGAACATAGAACAGTACAGCACAGAACAGGCCCTTCGGCCCTCGATGTTGTGCCGAGCAATGATCACCCTACTTAAACCCACGTAACCTGTATACCCGTAACCCAACAATCCCCCCATTAACCTTACACTACGGGCAATTTAGCATGGCCAATCCACCTAACCCGCACATCTTTGGACTGTGGGAGGAAACCGGAGCACCCGGAGGAAACCCACGCACACACGGGGAGGACGTGCAGACTCCACACAGACAGTGACCCAGCCGGGAATCGAACCTGGGACCCTGGAGCTGTGAAGCATTGATGCTAACCACCATGCTACCGTGAGGCTTGTAGGAATTAAACCGTCTTCAGATCGTTGATGTGTCTGCTGTTCTTTGTACTGAGTTGAGCCATAGGAGAAAAGCCCACGTGGAATCCAACTCAATACACAAAGCCTTGAAACAGCTCCAACACACAGGTATCTGATTATAGATTCCATTTAACTGCCTACAAGTGATGCCAAAATGACAGGTCACCAGATACCCAGCTGGCCTTTCCCTCCCTTTGTTCAGATGCTCAAAGCATGTCCGTTTATTCTTAAGGTAACACCCTGGCAAACACATTTCAGTTTTTAATGTTTTGTTTGCACTCTCGATAGACACAGATTTTTGTCTTTGAAAAATACAGTCAATTTGGAAATAATTAACTTGCTGAGATGTTGGAGATCTACTTCGACCTGATGTTTGTTGGAGCTGGTTAGCACGAGACAAATTTTGCAGTTTCCTATTTCATTTTCAGGAGAAACTATCGATTGTCCTAAGATTGGCCATTCTTGGAACGTATCTGTAATACAATTAACTGGAAGTCCAAGGGTTAAATGAAAATTGAAAGGCTGCTGCGAGGCACATAACGTCTGGAGGGCTTATATCATGCTTGTTTGTAACAGTGTTATGGAGTTTGGAAAATTCAAAATGAAATTATTATGCTTTATGGGCAATGTTCAATCAAAAAAAATGCAGCAACCAACCAAAAGACATTAAATAAACATGGTACTTAACAGTGACTTTTATCAAACAAATAATTTCATTCTGAACAATAAGCAATAACATTTGTGCTGGTTAATATCTTACATTGTTTATTTTAGTGTCAATGAATTGCAGCAAGGCCATTCTGTGACATTTTAATATGCAGTTTAAAGATTGAAACAGATAGTATCCTTTTACAAAAAGGAGACAGAATTTTGACTGGTATGGTCCCAGTAGTAAATGTGCTGCAAACAAAATGCCACCAGGTAGCAGTTAATATATATTTAATGCAATGGCCACTTGAAACAGAAATTTGTGACCTCAGACTACATTGGAGTCAATATAGTGAATGCCAGTGGAAAACAAGCTATTAGCAAAACAATGAAATGTAATTTCTCAAGCGTTAGCGATAAGTCGGGTTAAAGCATTGCACCTTTATCATGTGAACCATGACTGATGGGCTAGATTAGACACCTTAATTTCAATTCTGACTCGATGCCATATGTAACATACTATTACCCACAATGCTTCACAAATGAACACGCTATCGGTATGATAATATATGAACACAGCAATAGAGGACCATATTCACCACTGTGACTCAATCGATGGTCATCCATTATTCTGTACAAACTGCAAATATCATTTAAATGAGGTTTATCTCCGTTCATGAAATTTAACTGAATTGGTAAATCCACCATATTGATCGCTACTTAGACTGATGGGGAAAGACCAACATTTTCAAACAAAGCCGCCAATTTCATGTAACAAGGCAGGCTTAGCTATTATGGCTAGATTGTCAGGCTGTAGGCAATAAGGGAATTTGTATTTTCTGCCAATAACATGCCTTTTTAATATCCAATTCCATTGATGTCAAACACTAATAAAGGGAATACTGATATCAGCACAGTGGCACAGTGGTTAGCACTGTTGCCTCACAGCACCAGGGACCTGGGTTCAATTCCGACCTTGGGTGACTGTGTGGAGTTCTCACTTTCTCCCCGAGTCTGCATGGGATTCCTCCGGGTGCTCCGGTTTCCTCCCATAGTCCAAAGATGTGTAGGTTAGGTGGGGTTATGGGGATAGGGTGGAGGAGTGAGCCTGGGAGGTTCAGAGGGTTGGTGCAGATTTGATGGGCTGAATGGTCTCCATCAACAGAAATTCTATGATTCTACGATAATAGATTTCTCACCATATTTTCGGATAACACTGCTTAATGATTCAGAACGTTCAAAGGAACAGGGGTGTTACAACATGCAAGAATAACACACTTCTCTGCTTTGGATTGGCAATGAGATCTGGCAGGACTAGGATGATGACTCAAGGGCTAATAAGGTGGGTTTCCAGGGTTTGGGAACTCATGTGCAGGTTGTGGAATCTGGGATCACTGTGAAAGCGATCCTGGGATCTGAAATCATCAAGGAGGAAACCTTCACACATTTGGACAGAGTGCTTCCAGGGTTAGGGAGAAGTAAGACTGCAACTTGGGCATTCCTGAGCACTGAAAGAAGGGCCCAGGATCTCGGGGGGTGGCGTGGGGTTCCTGGTCGGGGGAGGCAGCGCTGTTGGGAGGAGGAAATATCGAGTTACAGCCTTGGTTACACCATCTGAAATTCCATGAGGGTGATTTTAACCTCACTTACTCAGCGGTACATTGACAGGGTGGGATCAGCTGCCTGTTTTACAACCTACTCAATGTTCCTTTGATTGACTTGCATGGAAGGTACGATCAGGCAATGTGGAAAACAAATGGCTGATTTGATTTGATTGCGTCGAACTATGTTTTGTAAATTTTTGTTTGTCAAAAAGTATATCCTGTGACATAATCAGGAGCAACAGCGCAGGTGTTTACAAATGTACTACTGTCTGGACGCGATTCTCCAGAAAACGTCTGAGTCTGGTAGCAAGCGGGAATTGCCGTGAGCTTGCTGGTGCTCGGCCCAGCCAGTCAGGCAACGCAATGGAACCGGTCCTCTTAACGAGGCCTCACGGGCTTCTCACTCCAAATGAAGGCTTACCAGCTGATTCGCCGGGCCCACGCTCGCCAGCCCCCCACTAACATGGACGAGCAGCACTTAAGCTGCACTTGCTCAGTCAAATCCAGCCTGTTCGCAATAATAGCGCTAAGGAGACCAGCCCAAAGATTCGGGGATGCTGACCTGGGGAGGCTCCTAGATGCAGTAGAGGCCAGGAGGGATGTCCTGTTCCCCCGAGGGTCCCGGAGGGTGAGCCTTGGGCAGCCATTTCTGCCTGGGACGAGGTGGCGGCAGTTGTGAGCTCAGGGAGTGTGAGCAAGGGGACTGGCCTCCAGTGCCGAAAAAAGGTCAACGATCTACACCAGGTAGCACGAGGGAGTAGACACCAATGTTTCCCAATCCCCCCAAGGAAGCATCCACCCCACAACTCCCCATGCAACCCCAACCCTCCCTCCATGGCCTCCCCCTTCAACTGCCCAACCCACCCTCCACACCCCCTTCCTGACACTGTGAACCATGCGTGTAGCTAATGATGCCCCCTCGGTGTCTCCTCAGGCAAAGCTCTCCCAAAATCATCGGGAGAGGGCCCAGACTGACAGAGTGGTGCCGGAATTAAGAATCCTCACCTCCTACCAGGAGCGGGTCCTGGGGTGGCAGAGGACAGATCGGTCATCCATATGGAGGCTGGCGAAGTCCGCAGAGGCTTCACCCGGAGCACCTGTCCACCGCCATTTGTTATTGCCTTACTGACTGATCCACCCCTCCCAATGACAACATGTCCATTCCTCTGCAGGTCCCATCCTGGGCGGCACCCTCTCCTGCCTCCCAGGAGACCATCTCGGAGGAGAGCTCCGAGGATTCCACCGTTATAGTTGCGGCGCAGCTGTCATCCCCCTCCTCCCCCAGCGCAGATACACGCACCTCAGTGGGAAATGTTAGTGGACAGGCTTTGAGGGCAGAATCTGGTGGCACCACACTGCTGCTGATGCACATCTGGTGGAGACAGGAACCCCCAGATGAGACAGCAGTCAGAGGTCTGCTGGATCCCAGGACCCAGCTGGGTCCCAGCCTGATGCTGAGCTTGTGGTACAGTTTTACCCAGAGCTGATGGAGATAGGGAGCAGCTGGGACGTCAGAGGGAGATGTCAGCGTCACTCCAGCAGATCTATGGCCACTTGGAGGAGTCCCAGAGGCTACGGGTGCAGGAGGTGTTGCCAGCAATGCGTGGCACTGATGCCAGCACTGCCAGGGTGGCGACCCAGTGGAGAGCCTGGTGCATGACGTCGGCATCATTAGTGAAGGTGTCCAAGGCATCGCAGAGATAGCCATGGCTGAGGGTCTCGGCAGAACGTCTGACTCGCTGGGGGATGTTACCCAGTACCAGTCTGACCTTGATGAGGTTCTGCAGGACATGTCCTGCTCTCAGATGGGAATGGCCGAGGCGCTGCGGCCCAGTAGCAGGTGGCCATTGCGGAAGCGCTGGAGAGCATGGCCCAGGGCATCGACACAAGGGTGCTGGATATGGGGAATCGGCAAGGATGGCAGAGCCTGATGATGCAGGGGCAGCCAGGGCTCGAACCAACTGCCCCGCCATCCCAAAGTGAATTCCAGGGCCCTACGGGCACCGAGCAGGTGGAGGGTGCATTGAGCACCAACCCAGGATATCGCATGGAGTGTCGACAGTGGCCAACAGTTCCCCCGAGTTACACCCCTCTGCTGAGGACGTGTCTCACAGTCAGCACACGGGGCAGGGCAGCACAGGCTGTGCAAGTGCCTGACAAGTGAGCTGGGGCCCTCCGGCCTCAGAACCTCTGGAGGACACCCGCCATGGACACTGAAAGCCAAGACACGAGGTAAGCAGCTGGCTGCCTCCACCTCAGATGTGCATCCTGGGGAGACACCTAGATATAGCTCTAGAGCGATGAGGGCCAAGCACGTTGAGGATCACTGAGGCACTGGGGGAGGGTTGGGGGCTCGGTAGGGGATGGGGAGTGGGCACCATTGGAAGAGTTTAGACTTGTATTACACAATAAACACCTTTGTGCACAACCATTATGACGCCTTGTCCGCTATGCGGGCTGACCTCTGAACCCTGGCCCATCTCTCCAGGCATCTCCCCCTTCCCGTGGCACCCACCACCACCACCCCCCCCCCCAAGAGCTGTGTCCCATTCCCTCAACAGTTTGTGGGGGTTATGGGTGGGCAGTGGGGCAGACGGGAAGGGACAAGGGTTGCTCCCGGAATGGAGACACACAATCCAGGGGTTGGCATGGTGGTGCCATGGGTGGTTAGCCCCCGGTTGCCCCACAGCACCTCCCCCCCACCCTCCTATGGTGGCCCTCCCCTGCAGAGAGTCCCACACCCCCAGCCGAGGGTGCCCCACACCTCACCGAGCACAGGGGCAGAAATGCCAGCGCCTCTGGGCTCTTTGACTGTGAGCAAAGATAGATATTCACTTCCTCAGCTCCTCAAAGAAGCCTTTTCACTCCATGAGATGTCCTGGGTTGGCGCTCTGTGTCCCCTCCTTCTGCTTGATGCCCATAGGGCACCGAGGGAGGGGGGGAGTGGTGGGGGGCTAGGTAGGGGATGGGCAGTGAGGGTGGGAGTTGGGGGCTGGCACTAATCAGCGCCAGCGTGACCATTTGCTGGGGAGGCTGCTGAATGACAGGAGGCCGTTGGATATGGGGTGGCTCTTGTTAATTGTATGAAAATAGGGCTTAAGTGGTGATAATTGGTTTCGCGCCTGGCCACTGCGAGATCCCGATTTTGCTCACGGGAGCGGGCCCGTTGCATCGCAAACTGTTTGGCGCCTGGTGCAGTTCTCCTTTTTGGCCTCTTAGACTATTTACCGGCCTTGTTTCACTTGAGCAAGAGCGCATCAATGTCTGAGAATTGCACCCTATATGCCAATCTTCAAAAGTCACACTTGATATTATCAACAGAATTATACACAGAAAGAAAGCAAGGAAGTTCTTTAATGCCACCTTCTCCTGCCCTGGAGTGAAAAACTTAACAGCAACTGCCAATTTGCAAACTGCTCTCACAAATGGCAATTAACCTTCAAATGACCTAAAAGTGGCCGACATAGAGAACAATTAGATCATCAGGTCTTAGAGAAGGACAGATTAAAACAGCTCCACCTTAACATTCAAATAATACATGGGGCGTGATTCTCCGGTCGCTGACACAAAATCGCATTTGGTGATCAGCTGGAGAATCCCTGTTGGCGCCGAAATCGGGGGCGGTGCCGCATTTACATGCTCTGCCCCCTTGGACACAGCGTACTCTGAGTACGCCGCACGCCGTCGGGGTGGCCTCAGGACGTCACCTGAGGCCCTCCCCCGATGCTCTGCCCCCAATGGGCCAAGGTCCCGACGGCGTGGAACACTGATCATTTTTATTTCCGTGAACCCGGAATGGCGGCTGCGGACTCAGTCCGGCGCAGCCACAGTCGGGGGGGGTGGGGGGGGGGGTGGGAGCTGTTCCGCGGGCAGGAGGGGCTTTGGCGGGGCTGGGAGCACTGGTGGGGGATAGTCCAGACGTGGCGAGGGGTGTTACTGGGGGACAGTATGTGGCAGGACGGGTCTGCACGCAGCTAGTGCCATGTTGCATGGCGCAGCTAGTGCCATGTTGCATGGCGCAGCTAGTGCCATGTTGCATGGCACAGCCGCTGCAGTTGCCGCCGTGCACATGCGCAGCCACGGACCCGGCAATTCTCCGGCCGTACCCACAGGTAAAACCGGGGGCTTTACGTTGCGTGCCTGCTAGCTCCCCCACCAGATGGAGGGTCAGTGCAGCTTTTACGCCGTTTGTTCGGGCGTAAAACGGCATGCGGCAGCACGGTAGCATTGTGGACAGCACAATTGCTTCACAGCTCCAGGGTCCCAGGTTCGATTCCCGGCTTGGGTCACTGTCTGTGCGGAGTCTGCACATCCTCCCCGTGTCTGCGTGGGTTTCCTCCGGGTGCTCCAGTTTCCTCCCACAGTCCAAAGATGTGCAGGTTAGGTGGATTGGCCATGATAAATTGCCCTTAGTGTCCAAAATTGCCCTTAGTGTTGGGTGGGGTTACTGGGTTATGGGGATAGGGTGGAGGTGTTGACCTTGGGTAGGGTGCTCTTTCCAAGAGCCGGTGCAGACTAGATGGGCCGAATGGCTTCCTTCTGCACTGGAAATTCTATGATAATCCATGATAAAACGCCACTGTTCCCATGCTGGCATCATATAGTATATAGTATACAGTATATAGTTGCTGTTATTCCAAAAATGCTCCATCCTAATTATTGTGAGCTGGAAGAAATCAGCTTGATGAGCACAATAGTTTCCATTTTTCTGAAATGCTTTTTCAATGTGTTATATCCTTTGGTAAGTCGCAGCATGGGAAATCTCCAAACAACCTTTAATGGAGTGAAGTGCATTGGGAGCTGATGTTGTCCTGTATCTGGACAAATCTGCCCCCTTGATTGGTAACCCTTCCACAAACATTCACTCCCTCCATGCCCGAAGCACAGTGGCAGCCGTGTGCACCATCTATAAGACGCACTGCAGTAACTTGCCAAGTTTCCTTCAACAGCACCTCCAAACCCATGGCCACCACCATCTAAAAGGACAATAGCAGCAGATACTTGGGAACCCCACCAACTGGTGGTTCCCCTCCAAGTCACTCGCCACCCCGACTTGAAAATATATCGCTGTTCCTTCACTGTGACTGGGGCAAAAATCCTGGAACACCCTTCCTAACAGCACTGTGGGTGTACCTACACCTCAGGGCCTGCAGTGATTCAAGACAGCAACTCACCACCACCTTCTGAATGGCAACTAGGATTGGGCAATGAATGCTGGCCTAACCAGCGACACCCATATCCCGTAAATAAATAAAGATGGATCATCCACTCGACACATCCGGCTGAAGAATATGCAAATACTTTCGCCTTGTCTTTTGCACTGATGCGCTGAGCTCCTCCAGCATTCATTGAGAAGCCTCCAATGAGTTGTTCATGACTGGATGTGGTAGGACTGCAGAGCTTAGGTCTGATCCATTGCTTGTGGAATTGGCTCTGTCCATCGCTGCTGCTTACACTGTTTGGCATTCATGTAGTACTGTGTTGTAGCTTCTCCAGGTTGATACCAGGTTTAGGGGCGGTATGGTGGCACAGTAGTTAGCTCTGCTGCCTCACAGCGCTAGGGGTCAGGGTTCGCTTCCACCCTTGGGGGAATGTATGTGTGGAGTTTGAACTTTCTCCCCCTGTCTGCATACGTTTCCTCCGGGTGCTCCGGTTTCCTCCCACATTCCAAAGATGTGCAGGTTAGGTGGATTGGCCATGCTAAATTGCCCTTAGTGTCCAAAAGGTTAGGTGGGGGTTATTGGGTTAGGGGGATAGGGTGGGGGCCATGGGCCCAGGTAGGGTGCTATTTTGAGGGTTGGTGCAGACTTGATGGGCTGAATGGCCTACTTCTGCAAGTAGGGATTCTATCATACCTCATTTATAGGTATAGCTGGCCCAATCTTGAGTTGCTGGATCTGTTCAAAGTCTATCCCATTAACATGATGGTAATGCCACACAGCACGAAAGAGGGTATCCTCATGGTGAATATGGGAATTTGTCTCCATAAGGACTGCCCTTAAGGTCACTCCTACGGATACTGTCATGAACAGATGCATCTGTAGAAGGCAGGTCGGTGAGGATGAAGTCAAGTATGTTTTTCCCTCTTGTTGGTTCCCTCACCGCCTGCCACAGTCCCAGTCCAGTAATTATGTCCTTTAGGACTCAACCAGCTCGGTCAGTAATGGTGTTACCAAGCCACTCTTGGGGACGGACATTGAAGTCTTCCGCCCAGAGAACATTCTGAGCCCATGCCACCTTCATTGCTTCTAAGTGGTGTTGAACATGGAGTACTGAGTAATCAGCAGAGGGGGGCCGGTACATGGCAATCAGCAGGAGGCTTCCTTTCCCATGTTTGACCTAGTTCCATGAGATGTCAGGGGGTCCAGAGTCGATGTTGAAGACTGCCAGTGCAACTCCTTCTCGACTGTATACCACTGTGCCACCGCCTCTGCTGCTTTGTCCTGCTGGTGGGACAGGACATACCCAGGAATGGTGATAGTGCTGTCTGGGACATTACCTGTAAGGTATGATTCTGTGAGGATGTCTGAATCAGGTTCTTTGCTTGACCAGTCTGTGCGATATCTCTCCCAACTTTGGCGCAAGCCCCCAGACAGAGCTGTGATTGCCATTGCTGTTTCCGCTGCCTCGATCGGTGCCGGGTGATCTGTCCGCTTTAATTCATTTTTGTTGCCTTTGTAGAGGTCAGATACAACTGAGCAGTTTAGAACATAGAACGTACAGCGCAGAAGGAGGCCATTCGGCCCATCGAGTCTGCATCGACCCACTTAAGCCCTCACTTCCACCCTATCCCCATAACCCCTCCAACCTTTTTGGTCACTAAGGGCAATTTTATCATGTCCACATCTTTGGACTGTGGGAGGAAACCAGAGCACCCGGAGGAAACCCACGCAGACGCGGGGAGAACGTGCAGACTCCGCACAGACAGTGACCCAGCGGAGAATCGAACCTGGGACCCTGGCGCTGTGAAGCCACAGTGCTATCCACTTGTGCTACCGTGCTGCCCACAAAAAGAAAAACTGTCAACAAAAGCCATTGTTTGCTCGGCCATTTCAGAGTCAACCACATTGCTGTGGGTCTGGAGTCACATGTCGACCAGGCCAGGCCAGGTAAGGATGAAAGGTTTCCTTCCCTAAAGGATATCAGTGAAGCAGATGGTTTTTTTTTTGCAACAATCAACATCAGTAGATCTTTGATTTCAGATTTTGTATTGCACACAAATTCCACCATCTGCCGTGGTGGGACCTGGGTCTCCAGACAGAACAGAACCCCGGATCTCTGAATCACTCCAGCGCTCAAAGTCACTGGGCCATCGCCTCCCCATACTGTTATAAAAACTTACTCAGCCATTGAATTGAGCTTCCACTTTGAAAGTTAATTGTTCCATCCACCATGGTATCATCCAGCTTGACATGCAAGATGTTAAACTTCCGGAGCTCAAAGAAACATCAACACAAGCATTAACTCTCTTGTGTGATCTGACAGGAATCTTGGTCTAGCACATTGAAGAAGATGTAAAAATAACACTCTTTCAAGTTTGTCTAATTATTTCGCTGCTCAATACTTCTCTCAAGGTGGTGGTGTGGGAAGGTAACGCTTTAAACCATTTCATGCTGGTAGCTCAGACCTGATCCTACTCCCAATAGTGCTCCGATTCCTTTCAAGCTGAAAGCTCTAACTCACCAGGTTCCTGCTGGTAGCTCATCTACTCAAATGAATAAACTATAACTTACTAGCCAGCCAGAGGTCTATTCATTTAAGCTTGAAAGTGTGTTATTTATTTCATCGATCAATATCAATAAAAGTTGAGTATCGAGTGCATCTGCAGTGCATGAGAAAATAATCCACCAAGTATTTTTACACAGTGTATTCAAACATTATGGGTGAAATTCTCAGTTGAGAGAATCTAAAGTGTTGACACCGGTACTGAATTACGCATGGTTCATGTTCCCGTTGAGGACGTGATTTGGGAATCAATTCAGGTCATGTTCATGGGCCAGCACTCTGCTGGTGCAAATTCCAAGCAATTCCCGTCCCAGCGGGCATTCTAACCAGTGGGGCGGGAGTTAGAGCCAAAGAGCCTGACAGTTGAAGCTGTTTTTCAGCGCCCCACTTACCACACACTCACTGCAGCCACCAAGATGGATCACAGGAGACCTGCACCCCAAGGTCGGGAGTCTGAGGTGGACCCACAGCTCCATTGCCAGTGAGGAGTGGGTAGAAACCCTCTTCACCGTGGTGGTCCACAAACTCAAGCCTGACGTCTTGAACACTGTCTGGGAGGTGGTGGCAGAGGCAGTCAACGCTGTCAGGAGGAGACAGCTGGTGATCCGGAGGGGTGGGAGTCACTGGTGAGCTCTCTGCCCTGAGAGGGGCAGAGAACCAGGAAGGGCTCAAAAGGACACTGTGCAGTTGTCCTCTGGTTGGGGTGAGCTCTGCTGATCGCTCGCTTCCTCTGCCGTGGGGCAGCGCTTCTGAGGACTGACAACACCTGGTGAGCTCCTGATTGAGCTTGGCCCATGATGGTACAGCTGTGGTATGACGCCAGTATGGGTGGACTCCCAGATGACCAGAGGCCTTCTGAACATTTATAGGACACGGGCAGCACTCAGCAGTGTGAGCAGCCAGGAGTCTGTAGCACTAAAGGGATGCATTTAAAAGACAGACGGCAGCAATGACGGTCTGGGCCAGGCCACCCTGATCCTGAGGGGAACACCCCAAGTCCATGGACTTGGTACCAAGTCTCTACCCACGACTGCCCCTGGCCCGGGCATCCATCCCTCATCAAGCCTGACAGTTTTCAATGGTTTTCCCGTGTTGTTTTGGCCTCCTGCTCCCCCTCCACAGCCATGGCACCCAGTCCATATTTGTAAATACTTGCAGTAATTCATGCCCTTGAGCCTTCTGCCTGAGAGTGGCAGAGAACTGCAGAGGCCCGGAGCATACTGGGTCAAATGTGCTTCTGATATTTAAATGCATGCACATGCCAGTTTTGAATGCCGCCAATTGTGTGGGGCGTGAACCTCGTTATCGCGCCTAGCGAGGCACCGGAGCATGGAGTCCGATTCGTCGGCGGGTGCAGACCTCAGTTTTGGCCGGACGCCCGATTCTCTGCCAGATCATGGCGCTCGATTCTCCATTTCTGGGGCTATGACCCTATGCTGGCGTGGAAATGGTGGAGTTTTACGCCAGAAAAACTGGTGCAAAATGGCCACAGATTCCCCATTTTGCAGGGGGCTAGTGGGACGGCAGCGGAGAGCACCCGCTCTAGCTGCCGGTATGCCTCGGAGAATTGCCGGGCCTGTGGCCGCGCGTGTGCATAGCGGCGGCCTGCAGCGGCCATACCATGCAACATGGCGACGGCCACTTGCGGGCCCTGCCAGCGAAATAGTCCCCCCCCCCTTGGGCCAGCTAACGCGTCCCGGACCAACCGCCCACAGTTCCCCCACCCTGAATAATGTTCCCCCCCCCCCCGGCCTGTGGATTGGCCCTCCCCCGACTGTGGCGGTGCTGGACTGAGTCCGCAGCTGCCACGCCGGGTTCCTGACGGGTGAGACCACGGGTAGAACAGCCACCAACAGAGTAGCAGTTCCCAAGAAACCGCTGGCAAACAGAGAAGAAACCAATGCATTTGTTCAAATATTATTCATATTGCCTTTCGCAGCACCCTGACGGTGCAGTACGCAAATTAAAATTCTGAACATAATAGGCACAATTTTTGCTACTACAAATGGTTTACAGGTGCAACAGGTGATTAAGAGGGCAAATGGAATTTTGTCCTTCATTGCTAGAGGGATGGAGTTTAAGACTAGGGAGGTTATGTTGCAATTGTATAAGGTGTTAGTGAGGCCACACCTGGAGTATTGTGCTTAGTTTTGGTCTCCTTACCTGAGAAAGGACGTACTGGCGCTGGAGGGTGTGCAGAGGAGATTCACTAGGTTAATCCCAGAGCTGAAGGGGTTGGATTATGAGGAGAGGTTGAGTAGACTGGGACTGTACTCGTTGGAATTTAGAAGGATGAGGGGGGGGGGGGGGGTTCATTTAGAAACATATAAAATTATGAAGGGAATAGATCGGATAGATACGGGCAGGTTGTTTCCGCTGGCGGGTGAAAGCAGAACTAGGGGGCATAGCCTCAAAATAAGGGGAAATAGATTTAGGACTGAGTTTAGGAGGAACTTCTTCACCCAAAGGGTTGTGAATCTATGGAATTCCTTGCCCAATTAAGCAGTTGAGGCTCCTTCATTAAATGTTTTTAAGGTAAAGATAGATAGTTTTTTGAAGAATAAAGGGATTAAGGGTTATGGTGTTCGGGCAGGAAAGTGGAGCTGAGTCCACAGAAGATCAGCCATGATCTCATTGAATGGCGGAGCAGGCTCCAGGGGCCAGATGGCCTACTCCTGCTCCTAGTTCTTATGTTCTTATATCCTTATTTTTGCAAAATAAAGTTCCCCAACTCATTGCTTTTGAATGCTTGAAATCTTTACAATGTATCACTGGTCTTCTACCCACTCTAGGTCTATTTATTCGGACCTTTTTCATCTTCAATGCTGGAGGTCTACTAGGTGGAAGACTAGGTCGGGCTTCCTGACCCCGCCCGCCGCCGGAATCGTCTGGTTCCACTGGAATTGTCCGGTTACATTGAAAGTAAATAGACTTGTGCCTGGGCTGTCAAATCTCCTGCAGCGGGTCCCGCACCACAGGGCCAGGATATACTGGCCTATGATTCCGTGAATGCACCAGTCTCACACTGGCAAATTACAATTTCCAATATGCAGCTTGTGGCTGCTACTTTCTGCGCTGGGCAGAGCCTATAAACAGGAAATTGTATTGTGTATATGTTGTCTTGCTGTCGACCTAGGAAAAACATTAAATGTTCCATAGATCATATTTTGAATTTTTAGACATGAACCTGTCCATAGCAATGCAGGAAGAGATAAGTTACTATCTTTGAAACATGCTTATAAATCCTTTATTGTGGAGATCAATGGTGGGTCGAATGAATGAATTAAATATGAATGAATGAATTGAATGCACATGCAACAAATCATAGAATCCCTACAGTACAGAAGGAGGCCATTCAGCCCATCGAGTCGGCACCGCCCTTCGGAAAGAGCACCCTACCTCGGCCCACGCTGCCCCCCTACCCGAACCCCCATCCTCTCCCTGGAAGCCAGTAACCCCACCTAATCTTTTTGAACACTAAGGGACAATTTAGAATGGCCAAGCCACCTGGACTGTGGGAGGAAACCGGTGCACCCGCTGGAAACCCACACAGACAGGGGGGGGAAAGTACAAACTCAACACAGATAGTCACCAAAGCTGGAATTGAACCCGGTTCGCTGGCGCTGGGAGGCAGCTGTGCTAACCACTGTGCCATCCTAAATATATGTGCTTTTGGCAATTCAGCCCTAAGTGTATTTATCTGAATAACATATATTGCAACTATTCTAGGAAATAGCTGGGAGGCTGGCATCTTAATGATGGATCTTGGACCAGGAAGTGAATAGAAACAAATTAAGTTCTCCCATCTGCCCCTGTAATCCTGCAGAAGCTCAGTCTGTGGTGGTACTACTGAGCCACTCTTGGTGATGGATACCGAAGTCCCCCGCCCAGAGTAGATTCTGCATAATGGCCACCTTCCAAGTGGTGTTCAATATGATTCTTCAGCTCCTCCCCACCAATATGTCTGTCCTTCCAAATGAAAAACCTAAAACAATTGGATACACTAGCACTGATAAACTAGCCTTTGATCCCATTTGATGGGATCCACAAGTGACCACAAAGCTTACCGTCCCACTTTAAACACGCAAGGTGAATGCCCACACCACTAAAGATGCATCTAGAGTCCTTTCCCCCAGTTGTTGGATAGCATGTTGAACTACACAGTCAATAATGGGAGAGATTGTGAATAAACTGCAATTCTCTGAGAAGACTACACCTTGAGCTGTGTTTGGTTCTTTTTGTTGAGAAACAAGGAAGATATTAACTTGATGAAGACAATGTAAAGAAGAGCCAGGATGCTGACAATAGTGTCAAAATTCTGCTTATTGAGAACAAATAGGGGCACCTGGGTATTTTCTGCTGATAAAGATAGGGAATCTGACAAATAACCATTCATACATGATAGTGAACAATGCAAAATACTACTTTAAAATAATTTGTGTGTAGGACAAGGGGGCACAGATTCTAACTAGGAAAAGGTCATTTTAACATTGGGGGTGATGAGGGTGAAAGCCCTGGAATCACTTAGGAAGCGATTAGTTACAGTGACAGGAGTACTGTAAGATGTTCCTTGATGTAATGGGCTTCTCTCACTCCAGAGTAACAGGAGGTTAACATATTTAACTGCCAGTAACCTACATTATGCAAAGTGAACATAGTAACATACTTATCTTTCAGTCCTCCTAACACTAGGATGTGCTGTTGTCCAGTCAGTTTTTCTGCATTGAAGTGAAAAGTATTTCCTAATAAAATCTTTCAAAACCTTATCCATGTTTTGAACTGATATCTTCCGAATGAACGTATTTAAAGGACCTAGCTTCGAAATTTATGACATTAATTTGGATTCAATTGGCAAATTAACTCAATGCATGACAACAAATATGCAAAATCAGGCTATAGTGATGTGGACCTTTGGCCTAATTTCCTGTAATTGACATTGAAATGTTAGAACAAAGTTCAACCGTAGCCTGCCCTCCATCCTAATGGAGATTCTGCATGGGTTAGAGGGGCAGGTGGAAGACCTTAGTTTGTTTCTATTCTCCTCCTGGTCCAAGGTCCATCATGAAGATGCAAACCTCCCACTCCCAGGTTGTTGTGCTCTTTTCAATATGGCACTGGATGCTACTATCTAAATGGTCCAGGGTAGGAAATCTAAATGTTTATGGTCCTGGACATGAGCAGTTTGCGTTTATACTCTCTAGCTTCTCACCAACAAAGAGTGCTGACAGACAACTAGATGATCAGAGGGTATGGGGAAAGATTAAGACAGCAGATCCACAAAGTCAGGCAGACAGTGGAGCGATCCCAGGGAGCATAGGGGAACTGGCAGCCGGTGGAAAGTGTTTTGTGTCCCCAGAATGAACAGTTACCAACAAAAATTAACTTGAAATGGGCATGGCCCCCATGAAAATCATTAACAAAACTTTTGATTATATATTTGAGAAATGATGGCCGGGATTCTCTGATCCGAGTACACTTCGCCATCTCTGCCAACGAAAACGGAGAATTTGGCGCTCAGCCAAAATTTCATTCACTGCAGCGGGATTGGAGAATCCCAGCCACGGGCAAGGTGGGAGATTTCGAGCCTCTCTGTCTGAATGACCTACAGCGGGGCCTTTAATAATAATAATAATAACAACAATAATAATCGCTTATTGCCACAAGTAGGCTTCAATGAAGTTACTGTGAAAAGCCCCTAGTCGCCACATTCCGGCACCCGTTCGGGGAGGCTGGTACGGGAATTGAACCTGTGCTGCTGGCCTTGTTCTGTATTACAAGCCAGTTGTTTAGCCCACTGTGCTAAACCAGCCCCTGTATTGATCTCTGTTGTGGTCACTCAATGCTCATTTCAACTTGTCAAAGTGCATGACATAAGGTTCTAATTTGTAAGTGGCGAGTTGTTGGTGGCCTGCTCTGAGATTCCAGTGGGTTATATATCAGCAGAAATGGGCCTGTAACTGATGCAATGATGCATTACAACTGTCAGACGATTAGTGCCCTACCCCTGCCTGGAAAGAAAACCCTCACTCCCATCCCACACATTTTAAACTGCCAAAGGTATAGGAAGAGAAAGGATGGGGGGAAGAATTATTTCATGCTGGCTTGTTCTAACCTGGAACGTGAAATTTACAGATATCTAACGCACAATTGTCCCTCGCCAATAGCAATTGACTTCCAATTAACTACGGACTACCCTGTAGAAACAATTTTTCGACAAACTGACCTCAAAGCGACAAGCCAGGTCAAATACAACCATTCCTTCCCAGCAAATGTATAGATTTCTTTTAACAACAGTTGTATTAATATGAGCTGCCATGTCATCCATCTTAACTTGAGTCATGCAATGGGAGATCCATTCGTTTTTGATAAATGTAGATAACTTAAACTTAATTTGAATTTGATGCGATACCATCAAATTAGAGTACAGTAGTAAATCACACCCAGCTCCCACATATTCACAGGTTTCAATCTAAATATTCATATTTTCCTGTCATTTTCCATCCCCGATGTTTCAGCTCCACTATTATCCTGCATCTCTGACATCACATTCTCATTACTGTGGATTACTCTCTGCTTCCCTGCCTGTGAAGTCTGACACAGTTCAAACAATTTTATGAATAGAAATCATGTACAAAGACCATGTGGTGCAGCTTCCGCTTTGGGCACAATTGGCACAAAGGGTGCAAATTGCACCTAAAATTGTGCCAGTTTTGAAAAATTACTTCTCCCCTTGAGTTTCCATTCAAATGCATCAAACACAAAATCTGCCATGAACCAGGCAGTGTTTTGAAAAGGAATTTCGAAAGAAAGTCCGAAACATATTCTTTGTTATGTTTAATAGTGGGAGCCGCCTGCTGAAAACGGGATTATCGTAAAAAAAAAAATGAGCATTTTAATCAGTGTCAATCCACAGCACCCGTGAGTGACCTGGTCGTTACCGAAAATGACTTTTAAAAAGGATACAACACAATTTTCTAGCTATATCGGGGTACAGTGGTTAGATTCATTCACAGCTCTTCGAAATGTACCTTTTTATCACCTTGGGCTGAAAAGGACCTGCTTGGTATTTAAAGCCACTCTGAAGACCTACAAGCGAACACAATTAGTGGAAACTCCCAATGGTGACTGATTTGCCCAGCAGCGTGACCAGTCTTACGGGCACAACCTCTTCCTTGCGCAATTATCTTAAAGTGGCTGGAATAGATCTCTGAAACTTTGTTGCGCTGAGTAAAAATCGCGCTTAAAATTAGGCAATTTCGACGCCAATTCCCCCGACCTCGGCCAATTTCTATGCACAATTGGATGGAAATATCTGGCCCAATATCTTTTAGAACAAAGAATGTACAATTCTTAAGTTACTTTAATGAGGACACGAGGAGTCCACACCGAGTAAAATGAGAAACAAAATTGGATTTAAGCAAGTGAAACGTATACTACCCGATAGATACCCACCAAGTTCCTATTCTGGTTAGTGCCTGTGGCAATCTTTGTGAGGTTGACTTCAGGATGGAAAGCGTAGTGTTCACATGAAATTCTTTTCATGAACTTACCTAATTTTATTTACATTACTTGATTTAGAGTTCAATACTTATTCCTATGGTAAACAAGTATATTATTAAACAACACTCACTAACGCTATCTCTATTACCTAACTGCAATTGTACTCTATCTTACTAGCTCTACAATGCACTCTACTCCAGTCTCCTCTAACTCTAATCTACCCTCTCCAGCTCACTTTCTCCCAGAAATCTAAGTGTCAGTGCAATTTATAGTACTGTCCCTTAACTCCCCCTAGTGGTTAGTTTTAACATAACATTAACTCTTCACATGCTGTATATTTGTATAATGTGCCTTGCTGGCCGACCTTTTATCCAGAGGTTAATTGAGAAACTCGGGCAGCACGGTGGCCTAGTGGTTAGCACAACCGCCTCACGGCGCTGAGGACCCGGGTTCGAATCCCGGCTCTGGGTCACTGTCCGTGTGGAGTTTGCACATTTTCCCCGTGTTTGCATGGGTTTCGCCCCCACAACCCAAAAATGTGCAGAGTAGGTGGATTGGCCACGCTAAATTGCCCCTTAATTGGAAAAAATAATTTGGTAATCTAAATTTATAAAAAAAAAAAATTTTTTAAATTGAGAAACTCCACCCCCTAGCGGAGGAGCTCGTACTCCACAAGGAGCATGGGGTGGATAAGCATTCTCGCCCCGTAGGTCCGGCAGAGGATATTTCAGTTACCATGTACTCCAGTTCCATGCAGAAACAAACAAGCTGCTGTCAGTAGCATGTGCCAGCAGAGGCCAGTGAGCCTGAGAACGATTTTGTTGGATGGTAAGAACATGGGCGGAATTGTCTGACACCTCGCAGGGTCGGGGAATCGCCCGGCGCCGCCGTAAATCCCGCCCCTGCCGTGGCCGGAATTCTCTGCCACCCGGGAATCGGCGAGGGTGGGAATCACGCCTCGCCGGTTGGCGGGCCCCCCGCGCCAATCGCCGTGCTCCCCGTGGCGATTCTCCGGCTCGCGATGGGCTGAAGTCCCGCCGCTGTCAGGCCTCTCCCGCCAACGTGGTTTAAACCACCTCTGTGCCAGCGGGATTGGCAGCGCGAGCGGGCCCCCGGGGTCCTGGGGGGGGGGCGCGGGGTGATCGGACCACAGAGGGGTGCCCCCACAGTGGCCTGGCCCGCGATCGGGGCCCACCAATCGGCGGGCAGGCCTGTGCCCTGGGGGCACTCTTTTTCTTCCACTGCCGCCATGGCCTCCACCATGGCGGAGGCAGAAGAGACCCTCTCCACCGCGCATGCGCCGGTGGTGACGTCAGCGGCCGCTGACGCTCTGGCGCATGCGCGGACCCACGCCGACCGGCGAAGGCCTTTCGGCCAGCCCCGACGCCGATCGGCATAGTGCCAAAGGCCGTTGGCGCCAGTTGGCGGAGCGGGAGCCACTCCGGCGCGGGCCTAGCCCCTAAAGGTGCGGAGAATTCCGCACCTTTGGGGAGGCCCGACACCGGAGTGGTTGGCGCCACTCCGCTACTATCGGGTAGGGGTGAATTTCGCCCATGATAGTAAATTCAATTTCTGCTACATGTTTAGCACAGGGCTAAATCACTGGCTTTTAAAGCAGGCTTACTTAGAACACTGCACTCGAGCAGCATGGTGGCACAGTTGGTTCACCCTGCTGCCTCACGGTGCCGAGGTCCCAGGTTCGATCGCGGCTCTGGGTCACTGTCCATGTGGAGTTTGCACATTCACCCGTGTCTGCGTGGGTTTCGCCCCCACAGCCCAAAGATGTGCAGGCTACGTGGATTGGCCATGCTAAATTTCCCCCTTAATTAGAAAAAATGAATTGGGTACTCTAAATTTATTTTTTAAAAACTCTGCACTCAGCGATATACGTCATGGAGTACGTTGTTTCATGCGTCAATTGCATGTGGAACATATGTCAAAATTCTAATGCAGCAAGTGAGCATAATGGCTTTAGAAGCAGTGCAACAAATGGTTAGCGGCCGGGCCTTCACGCCCGTTTCAACACGGCCGCAAATACACCTGCTTGCTGCCGTCATGAAACGGGTGCCAGATGCCTGTTTGGGGCCCGATTGGCGTGCCCACTGATCGCGGGCCGTGCATCCGTAACGGACGCACTCTTTTCCCTCCGCCGCCCCGCAAGATCAAGCCACCACGTTTTGCGAGGCGACTGAGGGAAAAGACGCCAACTGCGCATGCACGGGTTGGCGTCGTCAAGGCCGCGTCAGCCACCGTGATGCGCGGGGCCGGGCTCCTAGCCCCGCCTGGGGGGGAGAATCGGCCCCGGAAGTGAGCCTGAAGGCTGCCGTGGGTCACGGCCTGTCCCACGGCAGCCTTTACGATTCTACACATTTGCGGAGAATCTCACCCATCTGACTGCAGCCCTCAATCTCATTGTCTCAGGATCATTCCACTATGCTGCCAGGAAAATCTCAGACGTCTCATCATCAGTGGTCTACAAGTGAATCATGAAGGTGATTGATACATTATTTGTCAACATAAACTAAGATATATCCTTTCCAATTGAAGTCAAGGGTCAAAATGAGCGAGCCAGAGAGCCTTGGGATTCACAAAAATGGTTCCCTTCTCTTGGTACAGGATAGCATATTCCACACTTGTTGCCATCAAGGAACTTCAAGGAGAGACAGGAGATTTTGTCAATTATGAATGTGCTGCTTTATAGTGATCATAAAAGGCAACTCTGTACCTGATATACAGGCAGCTAGCACGATGCTTTCTTCTTACACAGCCAACTGTCCTCTCAGTTTTTCAATCTGCCAGAATTATTTGTAGACAGATGCTTAAGCCTATAACTTTCTTATACGGCTTATGCCATCTCTTTGCAACCCCATTATACTGGAACAGAGCATTTATAATGAAAGCCATGGCATCACTAGAAGGTTCAGTGAATTCACTGTCAGGCTACTAAGCAAAAGTTCAGATGTCTTGGTCGGTCAGTAAGATCACTGCAATGTGCTCCGACGAAGTATCCCAAGTAATTGAGACCTGCTGGAGGTAGATAGACAAGAAGGGCAGCATCCAATGAGGAACAATTTGGTAAATGAGAAGTGGAAGCAGGCCACTACAATGCCTTGAAGGCAGATATGTGTAGGGTGGCACAGTAGCACAATGGTTAACACTGTTGCTTCACAGCTCCAGGGTCCCAGGTTGGATTCCCAGCGTGGGTTACTGTCTGCACGGAGTCTGCACGTTCTCCCCATGTCTGCATGGGTTTCCTCCGGATGCTCCAGTTTCCTCCCACAAGTCCCGAAAGACGTGCTTGTTAGGTGAATTGGACATTCTGAATTCTCCCTCTGTGTACCTGGACAGGCGCCGGAATGTGGCGACTTGGGGATTTTCACAGTAACTTAATTGCAGTGTTAATGTAAATCTACTTGTGACAATAAAGATTATTATTATTATGTAAGGGGCGATTTCACTGCTCAATGCTTCAGGTGGTATGCAATATCCATTGAAAACAAAATCCAATCCTCCAAAACATTTCCCATTAATCTGAGGGAGGACTGAATTCAGCAGGTGGATGATGCCTTGAACCTCTCTGCCAACATTGTCTATGAGAAGGAGAGTTCACGCCACCTATACACCTCAGCATCCCGGGCTATATGTGGGACCAGCGCGTGATGAGTTGAATAGCTTCTGCTGGGTCTGGGATGTGCTGTGTAAGCATGCCTTCATCAAGAATATTTTCTCAGATAAGGAGAGTGGAATTTGTAAAAGTCACTCAACCTCATCTGTAATGTTAATTTGTTCGCTTTTGTGGAAGAGATTAAGAGGCAACATAACCATTGTAACAAAATGGTGTGCGGAACACAGGAGTGTTTGATGGAAGTGCTAGGGACTGTATGCTGATTCAGGTAGTTATTCAAAACAAATTTATTCAGACGATATACAATGTGTACACATTGGGTTACTGAGCAGGTACATCTCCACTGAGTGCTGCCAGTCTGCAATGAGTCCCTCACACCCTAGGGGGGCCCAGAGGTCTGGAAGCAGGTCAGATGGGCCAGCACTTCCCAAGATGCTCAAAGTATTATTAGGGTCTTCATCCCTCATCGTGTGGAATCAAGGGCATGTGGTCTGGTGGGCACCAGTGAAATGAGGGTTCTCCTATTGCGTCAGAAAGTATCACACGGTGTCTGGGCCAGGAATGAACATGGGTGCTCATTTCTGGTAAGGATGTCACCTTCTGCCTTACGACCATCAATTGTCTAGCCTGGAGTTAAGGGTGATACGATTTTGGTCCTGTGTCTGAAATTGTACCACAGTTGTTTCTCATGGAAGCCCATGTCCCTATTTCTCATCCGCTTGTGGTAAGCAGAGATAGAATTAGGTTCATAGGCAGTAGAGGAACATGTGGCTTTAGACTTCGGCCCATGTGCAATTCAACTGGAGAGAATACATTCGCTAGAGTTGTGGCTCGATAGTGCATCAGTTCTGAATTCCAATCGGGATATTTGGCATCAGGGTTTTTGTTGGTTCTGACCGCTCACTCAGCCACCCCCGTTAGCTTGAGGGTGACGAGTGGAGCTGCCGATATGGGAGATTCCATTGTCAGGCAGTGAATTTCCAGAAGAGGTCTTTCGCAAATTGTGGACTATTATCCGAGGTGAGTTTTTTGGATATGGCAAGGGTGTAGAATTATTGGGTTGCAATAACTGATGACCAGGGCCGAACAACAATATATGTTTTTTTAACAGTAACTGAGCAGCTCTTCCATGCTATGTGTCTCCGGGAGAACTCCCCGCAATCCCGCACATGACCCCTTTTTGTACAAGCGTCATTCCAACATCCACATGACGATCCACATACAGAGTCCATATCACACCTGACCCCCACCCACTGATCCAGCTCTCAGCTCATGTTGACCCCAATGACTTCTGTCAATCCGCTCCCCCCCACCCCCCCCCCCCCCCCCCCCCCCCCAACCTACAAAGGCCCTCGAGCCTTTTGATGGTAACATTCAATTCAAACCGCAGGGCAAATTGAGCTGTATTGCACAGAGGACCTGCTTTATGCTTGAGGCAACTTGCTTTTCAAGTGAACCTCCATCCAGTTCATTGGGGAAGAGGATCAGGTGGCGTGTGAAGCAGGCAGCTGACACAATTGTGCCCGTTTTACAATTCTGCTCAGGACAATTTGAACCCCCCCCCCCCCACACACACTCTCTGGAAGGGGCTGGTTTAGCACACTGGGCTAAATTGCTGGCTTTGAAAGCAGACCAAGGCAGGCCAGCAGCACGGTTCAATTCCCGTACCAGCCTCCCCTAACAGGCGCCGGAATGTGGCGACTAGGGGCTTTTCACAGTAACTTCATTGAAGCCTACTCGTGACAATAAGCGATTTTCATTTCATTTCATTGTTTCCCATTACTGAGGCACACATACAGCATGATTGTTCTCACTGTGAAGCCTGTTTAGTGTCATTGCTGGAAAAAAAAACATACATACTGTTGAACCATGGATTCAACAAAACCAGCACAAAAGATTGAAAAACAGTAGGAGTAAATGTACTGCTATATCAGGAGTGACATTAGGATGGTAGAGGTATTGAACTCCCTCCCACAGCATTTGAAGCTTGACCAGTTGTTAAGTTTGAATCTGAGATTGATAGGCTTTTGTTAAGCAAAGACATTAAGGGATTTGGGCCAGAGGCAGGCATATGGAATTAGGCCACAGATCAACCACGATCTCAATGAATGGCGGGACAGGCTTGATGGGCTGAATGGTCTACTCCTGTTCCTATGTTCCTAAATGTTAGGTAATTGGATGGTGTCCAGTTATTTGCAACTAAAGATCAGCTAGTGTTTTTTTAATTCCCAGCATTTTCACTTGCTATTTCTGTGCTGGGAGGAGTTCACTCTTTTGTTTGACTTAATGTTCTATTGGACAGCCATCTTGTTTTGTGAATGTCACAAACCTCAGTGTAGTTTTCTGCTGTCTATCTTGTAGGACCAATAAATATGAATGAACATCATATATAATAGGTTGGATTTCCTGGCCCTTCCTTCTGGTGGGATCTCGTATAAATTCCAGCTAGTGCTAGAATTGCAAACAGTTCTAC
The DNA here is from genome assembly GCF_902713615.1 of Scyliorhinus canicula. Classification (NCBI taxonomy): domain Eukaryota; kingdom Metazoa; phylum Chordata; class Chondrichthyes; order Carcharhiniformes; family Scyliorhinidae; genus Scyliorhinus; species Scyliorhinus canicula. Next base: position 181,655,258 of record NC_052152.1, read on the forward strand.
TTTAACTCTTTGTTCCATACGTTCCCTCAGTTCAGTGGTGGCACAGTGGTTACTACTGCTGCCTCACAGCAGCAGGGACCTGGGTTCAATTCTGGCTTCGGGTGAGTGCCTGTGTGGAGTCTCCCCGTGTCTGCGTGGGTTTCCTCCGGGTAGAGTTGATGGACCAAATAACCTCCTTCTGCGCTGTAGGGATTCTATGATTCGTCCTTAATTTCATGTGCATTTATTCGCTTGTTTGCTTATCTTTGTTTGTCTACAATGCACCTAACTTTGTATCAAACACAAATTTGGATCATTACTTTCTATGCCATCATCTAGCCATGGATAACAAATACAGTCTTGCCAGCATTGTCCACACCCCACAGACATTTTTTTTAACAAGTGTTCTGCAAAAGTTGTAATTGAGGAACAATGGCATAAAGCTTACAAATTAGTACTTTCGGCCAGACGAAGCAAGACAGAAAGTCAGAAATTTAGACACAGAGATTAGTCCATCCCATTCATTTTGCCAGCCATTAACTGACAGGGATGGTGAAATGATGACAAGTGAGCAGTATTCCTGGAAGTAAGCCAAGGTGTGGATTCTGAAAGGATGGAATTATAGTCTGTGCAGCTGGTCAGACTGGCATAAACCTCCTGTACAGTGGCGAACCTCACTTAACGTGCAATTGATAAACGTCAAAACTAGAGGATAAATTCACAGAATATGTTTCCTGCGGTGAGCCAGACTTGAAATGAGCAGAGGTTGGAGACAGGGCTATAACACTGTAACTCTGATTGTCAAACCCATGCTTCCGTCAAGCAGGATTCCTTAATAGAAACGCTTGATTGGTGAATTTACTCTCAGAAGCAGACAACAAAAATTGTTTTTCATTTTCCAGAATGGGCAATCACTTCTTTAGAAACACAAAAAACACATACAATTTATAACACAGCACAAAGGAAGATAAGAATACATTAATTTCCAGCATATTTGCACATTAAAGTTACAAATTGGTGCCCTGCTGAGTCCATTAACTATAGAAATAACAAGTGGTACATAACACATCACAGGGGACAAAATATCGAAGGTGAAAGAATTCATTTTGATGAGTTTCCCTTTTGCCTAATTCCCATCCCAGTGATTATGTTACGAGACTAGAAATCCAGTTGTCTAGACTAATGATCTGGAAATACGAGTTCAAATCTCACCATAGCAGTTAGGGAATTTAAACTCAGCTAATAAATAAAATAGTTCGGAATAAAAAGGAAATATTGATGATGGTGACCATAGCGATGACGTTACCAGGTAAATAACTGGATTGTCACCCAGTTACAAATTAGTACTTTCAGCCAGACGAAGAAAGACAGAAAGTCAGGAATTTAGACACAGAGATTAGTCCATCCCATTCATTTTGCCAGCCATTAACTGACAGGGATGGTGAGATGATGACAATTTGGAAAGGAAATCTGTTGTCTTTACTCCATATGGCTCCACATCCACAGCAATGTGGCTGACTCTTAACTGTCCTTTGAAATGGCCTAGCAAACCACGAAACAAAAATCGACTCAGGCACCAGCCATGATAAAGGCACAGCAAGACCAGTCAAACCTTGCAATTCTTCCTCAAAATCTGGGGACCTGTGCCAAAATTGGGAAAACTGTTCTACTGGCTAGGTAAGTCACAGCCAGTCAGTTTCAGTCAGTAGCTCAGGCTTTTCTGCTGTCATCCTGGGTTATACCAGGCAGGACAGACCCATTAGAGGTGGTGGCAGTATAGTTTATAGCTCGGAGGGAGTTGTCCTCGGAGTCGTCAACTTGAATCTGGAGCTCATGGGAGTCTCATGGCATCGGGTCAAACATGGACAAGGAAACCTGCTGATTACCACCCTATCACCGTCCCTCAGCATCTGTGGCCCTCCATGTTGAACACCACTTGGAGAGGCAATGAGGGCAGCAAGGGCACAGAATATATTGTGGGGAGGGTGGAGGAACCTCAAAGTCTTTCACAAACTATGTTTTGGCAGCAACACTGCTGACTAAACTGGCCAAGTCCTGAAAGATGTATCTGCCAAGCTTGTTCCAAAGATGGGTAATGTCATCTGCCCCTGACATTAAGGCACTATTTGAAAATTGAAGCCATATAAATTAGGGGGCAAGCTTTCCAGTGGCTGGAGATATACCTAGCACAAAGGAAAATGGTGTTGGAGGTGAATCTTTCAGCTGCAGGACATCATTGCTGGAGTTGCTCAGGGCAGTGTTCTCAGCTCAACCATCTTTAGCTGCTTCATGAATAACTTTCCCCCCTCGATCATGAACTTGGGAAATAGACTGATATGAGCAGTGTTCGGTTCCATTCACAATTCCTCAGATAATGAAGCAGTTTGTCCCCGCATGCAGCAAATCCTACACAACATTTAGGTTTGGGCTGAAATGAGCCAAGTAACATTCAAAACTAATACAAGTGCCAAGCAATGACCAACGAGAGGGGGTCTAACTACTTCCCCTTGGCATTGAACAGCATTACCATTGCTGACTTCTTCCACCATCACATCCTGATATCATGGGTCAGCACGGTGGCTTCGGTTTCCTCCCACAGTCCAAAGTTGTGGCAGGTTAGGTGGACTGGCTATGCTAAATTACTCCGTAGTGTCAAAAATATGTGTAGGTTATATTAAGGGTTATTGGGATAGGGCAGGGGAGTGAGCTCACATGGAGTACTCTTTCAGAGGGTCGGGGCAAACTCGATGGGCCAAATGGCCTCACTGTGCACTGGTAGGGATTCTATGATGTGAGTAAGCAATTGATGAAAGGAAAAAACATTTTCACATGAGTGGTTTGGGTCTGATTTTCACTACTCGGAGTGCGGTGGAGGCAGGTTCAATCAAACCATTCAAGAGGGCATTAGATGATTACTTGTATAGGAACAATATGTAAGGGTATGGAGAAAAGGGAGAGGATTGACACAAGTCATGCTTGTTTGGAGAGCTGGTGCAGACGCGATGGGCTAAATGGCCTCCTTCTGCGTCTTAATAATTCTGTGATTGGTGTGCCAAAGAGCACAGCTTAGAAGAGGGTATTCTACAGTGAGTAACTCATCTCATGACTCCCCAAAGCTATTCCACCATCTTTAAATGTAAGTCAGGAATGCGATGGAATATTACGCACTTGATCAGTACACCATAAACATTCCTTCCCTACACCGCTAGCACACTATCGCCGGGATTTATGACCAACCCGGCGTATGTTTTTTGGCGGAGAAGGCAGTCCCCCAGTGGGATTTACCGACCCACCATTGTCAACGGAATTTCTGGTGACAGCAGCCCTGATCGCCGGGAAAGTCATCGGACCAGAATATCCTGCTAGCATAAACAGCCGGTAAATCCCACCCGACAGCGACAGTGTACACAGAATACAAGTTGCACTGCAACAACTTTGCAAGGCTCCTTCAACAGCACCTCTGAAGCTTACACCACCTCGAAGGATAAGAGCAACAGGTGCATGGGAACACTGCCACCTGCAACTCCTTTCCAATTCACACACCATCCTGACTTGGAAACATATCATCATTCACTCACTTGGTCAGAATCCTTAAATTCCCCTTTCAACAGTACTGTGGGTGCATCAACATCACACGGATCGTTATGGCTAAAGACGTTGGCTCAACACAGACCTCCAAAGGACAGTTAAGGGGTGGACATGAAACACTGGCAATGATAGAAATGCTTACATACTGTGAATGAGTCAAAAAAGAAAATTTGTCTTGGTGTCAATTCATTTTGCACTTTTTGTCTGACATTTTCCTTTACTGTATGAAAGCTTTTGTTCATTGTTCTTTATGACAAAGGCAGTAATTGTTACCTTCACTACCAGGCAGTAATCCGGCAGAATGAATTGCCTGCCTGCCTTTGATTCTTCCGATTTTCACCCCATTGACTTCAGCGAGAGGAAAATCAGGCTGCTTGTACAATGGGCAGGCGATTAGCTGGCTGCCAGGTAATCACTCGGGAAGTGGAGATGAAAATTAGTCACAAAATTGTCCATTTACTTCATGAAAACCATGGCATTAAAGAAAAAATCGATGTTCATGATTGAAGAAGTACAATCTCTGTTAAGTTCTGCCATATATCCATTTTATTCATTGTCTGATTAGGCATTTTTAAAGGGACATTTACCTCATTCAACGGCTAACGGGTTAAACTAATTTACAGATAACTGCCCTACATTTTGCACAAAATGCTGGTATCATGGCCAAGAAAAGATTTGTAAGCAGGTCACAAAATAATTTAAAATATTTCTCAAAATTTCAAAGTTTACCATTTTCTCTTTTTTGGGTGGGTGGGGGGGGGGGGGGGGGGGGGGAAGACTCCTGTGGACAGTAAACTATATTCCAAAATATTAAGATGTGTGAAATGTGCATTTTTATTTTTGGAAATCTCTTTCAGTCTCAAACAGTACCTACCCCATTAGCTTTGCTGAGTGCTTGAAAGTATATGCTGTAGCTTTTCAGTGGGGAAAGTGGTGGGTTCCAGTAGCCATTGTATGTTTTGTTATCTCCAACGGTAAATGGCTGGGTGATAGGAAGGTTCACAGGTTTCAGCTCTGCAGCAGTGTAATGCAGTGAATCAAGCACAGAAGCATTCTTGTAGCCCACTGGGACGGGATAGCACTCAATCATATCTGCTGCCCTCCTAGACTTTTGTAAGTGTTCCTCCTTAACGACCAGTTGATAGGCACTGTGAGAAAACAACAGAAAATTGCATTTAAAATACTTTAAAGAAAGCGGAAGTTTAGTTTGAGTATAAAGTACCAAATTACACTACCGTTCCCTATATCAAATCAACAGCTGAAGTTCTGGTTCCAAGCAGATGGAAGCCGTGTTCACATTGCCCCTGTCCATGCTGACTTAGCCTCCTTGGTGGCACAGTGGTTAGCATCGCTGCCTCACAGCGCCAGAGACCTGGCTTCAATTCCGGCTTTGGGTGACTGTGTGGACTTTGCACGTTCTCCCTGGGACTGCGTGGGTTTCCTTGAGGGTGCTCCGGTTCCCTCCCACAGTCCAAATATGTGCAGGTTAGGAGGATTGGCCATGTTAAATTGTCCCTTAGTGTTCAGGGATGTGCAAGTTAGGTTACGGGTATAGGGCGGAATGGTTCAGTGCAGTCTTGATGGGCCGAATAACCTCCTTCTGCCCTGTGGGGATTCTATGATTCTATACCCCAGCAGTTTTAATTTTAATTCTCAACCTTGCATATAAATTTTTGCACGATTTCATTTTTTTGTTAGATTTCAATCTTCTCTGCCACATCAAGTCTCCTGGTCGCAGGGTGATGGTAGTGGTGGTGGAGAGAGGAGGTGTGGGGGCTTAGTGATACTTGCTTGTAGGAGACAGTCTGAAGAGTGAAGATAGCCTCCCAGTCCATGGTCTCTCAGAAAATTACTCACTCCTTCTGCCGCATTGAAATAAAATTCCTGATTCTGGTGGGGGATGCACAGACGGGCCGGATACAGCACCCCAAACCTCACTCCTTTCTTGTACAGAGCTGCCTTGACCCTGTAGAACTCAGCCACCTGCTTAGCCAACTCCACACCCAAGTCCTAGTAGATAAGAATCATGTTTCTTTCCTTGGTACATTCTATCATCTCCTTCACCCACCTCAGAATAGTCTCTTTGCCCAGAAATGATGCCACCACACCACCATCACTCTCAGCTACTACCTCATCTTCAGCCTTCTCCTCAATTCCCTGTGTGCTTGACCCACCTCAGGAGGCTAGTCAAATACCCCCTCCCCACCAGCTTCTCAAACATCTTCACCACATACTTTGTGGCCTGCATTCCTACAATCCCCTCAGGTAGCCCAACAATCTGGAGATTATGCCTCCTGGAGTGATTCTCCAGGTCGTCCACCTTCTCCCTTAATCGTTTCTGGCCCTACACCATGAGTACCATCTCTGCCTCCAATGAGGCCAACTGGGCCTCATGATCCACCACTGACTCCTCTACCTCGGGAGTGCCGAACCCTGCATCTCCAGCCTTTGCTCCACTCTCTCATTAGCCGCCCTGATCGACTCCTCCACCTTAGTCAGGTCCTCCACAGCCTCTTTCCTCTCCTGCTGGAACTTGGCTTTCAAAAAATCCACCAATTGCTCGGTAGGCCACTGGGCAGCCAATGACTCCTCCGAATCCTTTGTCACCTTTCCCTCCGTCGCACTTCCAAAGTCCTCCCGGCCAGCTTGCTGCCTCTTGCTCGCTACACTCCTCATCTGATACAGCCTCAGCTTTGAGAATTCCTATCTCTCACTGTTCATGCACTTTGCATCAACAAACACCCCTCTAGCGGGTGAAAAGGACCAAACAATTCCACCTTGAGCAAGAGCCACCAAATGTGCGACCACTCACTCCATGGAATCCATTGGAAGTGGCCAATGCAACATTCTTAATAAAAACTTACAATTCAAACTTCATGGAAATAAGCATTGTTGAAAATAAAATACATTTTTTGTCAAAGCTTTTCGTCTTGCACTCATCAGGATAATTCGTAAGAAAATACCAATATCAGGGAAAACAACATATTTATACTGTATGAGATGAGAGTGCTGCTTGGTTGGCAAGTGAACAGTTGAATGGAGATACTGTTTGAAATAGGCAAGGTACACACTGTACACAACCAGCCCTTACTTAGATACCATAGAATCCTACAGAATCCCTGTAGCGAAGAAGGAGGCCATTTTGTTCATCCAGTCTGCCACGGCCCTCCAAAAGAGCACTTGACCTAGGCCCTTCCCTATCCCCATAACCCTGCACATTTATCATGGTCAATCCCTCTAACCTGCACACCTTTGGAGGCTTGCAAAACATTAGGTGCGATTCTGCGATTGCGCATTTGCTATATAATCCTCAATGTTGTAAGAATTATGCTAATAAGCAATTTAAGATTGTCAGGTGGGCTCGCAGTGTGGTGCATTTGTGTGCACTGGAAGCTACGTATGTAAATACACAAGTCCCTGTTCTTTGCAGACAGAAAGAACACGTACACACATTGCACCTGCCTCAGCTAAGCAAAATGAGTGACAGCCATTTGCTGGTTCATTCCCCAGTGCAAAGTCTTGAATAATCATAGTCATGTGCTCACTTTGGTAGCGCAAATTAGAATGTTACAGAGAAAATCCTACGCTAGGATGACACTTAAAATTTGTGAAGTGTTCTATATTTATACTTCCAAAATATTTTGCCTTTATCTAACTGCATTATTAGTATACCAACATTGAAAATAAATTTCTAATTTTCTGTACTTGTTTGAATAAAAAAGGAGAAAAAAAAAAGTCAAGCTGCCTGGTTTAAATTTCAACGACTATTTGACAGCTAATTGTCAGTCACCATCAGCTGGTGCATTCTCCATTGTAATGCCTCTACTAATCACCATTATCTTCTCATACAGTATGTTGTTTTCCAGCAATTCTGTATTGCCAAAAGACTATTTATGGAAATTGTTTAAAATAGAAGGCAGCAGAGTATAGCAAACTCCGTGGCTGTGGAATTCAACTGCAAGGCTAGTGTTTGAGGCAGAAAGATTCAAGTTTATATTGGATAGGTGGACGAAGGAAAAGGGGTGAAGGTGACATGGGAATAGAGTGGGTATATGCGATTTGTTAACAAGTAGAGTGAACACAAACACTCGGGTCAAATGGCTTACTTCCACATTCTAACTTCTATGTGCTGCACACTCAGTCGAATTTGACAACTGTTCTTGCATTCAAAGGCAGAATTTGCCTTCATAAAGAAACATTTTAAATGGAAATTTTATGTGACTATTTGAAGGTACGCCAAGTGTAGAGGTTTTGCAAGCCAAACATAACTGGGAATACCGTATTGTCAAATTTGTTTCAACTAAACTTTTTTCAATATTCCAAGGAAATTAGTCAGATATTAAATTGTATGATAGCAACTTTCGTGGCCTTCTGCCTCTGGGAAGCTTTTCTAGTAAACTTGAACTGAGCGCAGGCATTGATGCAGTTTTGGCAGTTGCACAGGAATAATAGGGTGGAAAACATATTAAGAATAATATCCTTTCATTTTTTCTCATTGTACTTTTAAATTTTGGACAACGCTGAAGACCAAATTCATCATAAAAACACTGAGAGAGGATGTGGTAAGAAAAACAGCATTCAATAACTCTGCTGGTCGATTCATAGAATCCCAACAATGCAGAAGGAGGCCATTCTGCCCATTGAGTCTACACTGACCGTCCAGAAGAGCACGCTATCCAGGCCCTTCCCCTGCTCTCGCTCCGGAACACCACCTAACGTTTGGGCACTAAGGTGCAATTTAGCCAATTGCCCGAACCTGCACATCTTTGGACCATGGGAGGAATCCGGAGCATCCGGAGTAAACACACGCAGACACAGGGAGAATGTGCAAACTCCACACAGACAGTCACCCAAGGTCGGAATTGAACCCGGGTCCTGGTGCTGTGAGGCAGCCGTGTTAACCGCTGTGCTACCGTGCCGCCCTTTCAAGCACTTCCCACTCTGGTGATGCAAACATCAATTACATTTCATCAAGTTCCCCTTCTTGAAGGAATTGCATAAATACTGTATCATTTAATAGCTAATTTTGCTCTAAAGGGATAACTTTAGGCAAATCTGAGCAACAAAACAAATCAGATTTTATTGAATAAAATATAGCAGATAAAAAAGTCAACAGAAAGATTTATTTTATATTTCATAAAAGCATCTCATAGATGTAGTGGGAGAACAATTAAGATAGCGAGGAAGCGTTGGCTTGGTCAGTGTAAAATTCAAATTTAACTAATTCAAGTTAAATTGAATTTAAATCTGTATTCTGAATGGGACATTAGTCCAAAAGCTAATGAGCGAGATTTAAGTTATGCAGAATGAAAATTGTTGCAGTGAGAGCTCTCTTGGAGTACTGAGTTCAGAGTCCATTTGCATAATTTTGGTGAAGCCATGCAGGCCCCATTCTAAGCACACATCATCAAGTCTTTCATTGCTACCACTAAATGGAAAGTGACAATATTTTCATTCTTTTGCACTCTGAGCTTTCACCTCAATACCGATCCTGCTGAATAAAGAGGGACTTCATGTAGTTAGTACAAAAGTAAAACACTCAACATTACTTTGAGGGGATCAAGTATCATCAAAATGGGTTATACAGTCAAATTGCAAATTGATGGTGGTAAACAGGAGTTGATTATTTAACAAATTATTAAAAATCAGTTAATCATCACCGGCAAATCATTATACAAAATCATTGACGAAGGTGCAGTATTTTTCCACTATTCTGGATTGCAGCAAGGTTCTGAAAATAATGTTAAGTACATATGATCATTTGAACATGAGAAATAGAAGAATCGGCCATTCAGCCCTTTGAGCCCGCTCCGCTATTCGGTGAGATTGTTTACTTCAGCATCATTTTCCTCTTATATCACTGTAGCCCTTGATTTGATTTGATTTGATTTGATTTATTATTGTCACATGTATTAGTATACAGTGAAAAGTATTGTTTCTTGCATGCTGTACAAACAATGCATATCATACATAGGGAAGGAAGGAGAGACTGCAGAATACAACGTTACAGTTATAGCAAGGTGTAGAGAAAAGATCAACTTAATACGAGGTAGGTCCATTCAAAAGTCTGATGGCAGCAGGGAAGAAGCTGGTCTTAAGTCGGTTTGTACGTGACCTCAAACTTTGGTATCTTTTTTCTGACGGAAGTAGGTGGATGAGAGTATGTCCGGGGTGTGTGGGGTCCTCAATTATGCTGGCTGCCTTTCTGAGGCAGGGGGAATTATAGATAGAGTCAATGGATGGAGGCTGGTTTGCGTGATCCACTGGGCTACATTTTGCAACCTTTTACAGTTTCCTGCGGTCTTGGGTAGAGCAGGCTCCATACCAAGCTGTGATACAACCAGAAAGAATGCTTTCTATGGTGCATCTGTAGAAGTTGGTGAGGGTCGTAGCTTGGGACATGCCAAATTTTCTTTGTCTTTTGAGAAAGTAGAGTCGTTGGTGGGCTTTCTTAACTATAGTATCGGCATGGGGGGGGACCAGAGAAGGCTGTTGGTGATCTGTGCACCTAAAAACTTGAAGCTCTCGACCCTTTCTACTTCATTCCCATTGATGTAGACAGGGGCATGTTCTCCACTACACTTCCTGAAGTCGATGACAATCTCCTTTGTTTTGTTGACATTGAGGGAGAGATTATTGCCGTCGCACCAGTTCACCAGATTCTCTATCTCATTCCTATACTCTGTCTCGTCATTGTTCGAAATCCAACCCACTACGGTGGTGTCATCAGCAAATTTGAAAATCCATTTGGAGGGGAATTTGGCCACACAGTCATAGGTGTATAAGGAGTATAGTAGAGGGCTGAGGATACAGCCTTGTGGGGCACCGGTGTTGAGGATGATCGTGGAGGAGGTGTTGTTGCCTATCTTTACTGATTGTGGCCTGTGGGTTAGAAAGTTCAGAATCCAGTCGCAGAGGGAGGAGCCGAGGCCAAGGCCACAGAGTTTGGATTGAGTTTCGTAGGAAGGATGGTGTTGAAGGCTGAGCTGTAGTCAATAAATAGGAGTCTGACATAGGTGTCTTTGTTATCTAGGTGTTCCAGGGTAGAGTGCAGGGCCATGGAGATGGCGTCTGCTGTGGACCTGTTGCAGCGGTAGGCGAAATGTAGTGGATCAAGGCAATCCGGGAGGCTGGAGTTGATTCGTGCCATGACTGACTAACCTTTCGAAGCACTTCATGATGATGGATGTCAGAGCCACTGGAGTCAATTAAGGCATGCTGCTTGACTTTTTTTGGTACAGGGATGATGGTTATCTTCTTGAAGCAGATAGGGACCTCAGATTGTTGTAAAGAGAGGTCGAAGATGTCTGCGAATACCCCCGCCAGCTGATCCGTGCAAGACCTGAGTACTCGTCCGAGTTCGATGTTTTTAACATGCAGAAATTGATCTCGGGTATAAACAAACTCAATGAGCTGTCTGCGGCAGAGAATTCCAAAGATTCACCAACCCTCTGTGAGAAGAAATTCCTCTTCATCCCAGTCCTAAATGGCCTGATCCTTATTCTGAATCTGTGTCCCTCATTCTAAGCTCTTTCCACACACCCCTCTCTCCAGGCCCCTGCTTGGGGAAACATCCTTCCTGCATTTACCCTGAGGATCCCTGTAAGATTTTGCATTGTTTAAATGACAACATCTCTCATTATTCTGAACTCAGACTCTAAAGACACAGTTTATTTAGTTTATTTTTTCCTCTTTGGACAATCCTTCCATTCAAGGGTTAGTCTGATAAACCTCCATTGAGATCCCTCTATGACAATCTTTCCTTCGGTAAAGAGACGGAAAATTAAGAAGGCCGTAACAACTTCCCCACTTAACAGCCTCCATTTTTTCTTCTGTTTTTGTTATGTTCCAGGGAGTTCCTATAACAACTGTGCTGTTTTATCTGAGGCTCCACCCAAGCCTCCTCCTATACTTTCTTACCTAAATCGTCCCATGCAGCTATACAGATGAATGTATTAAAAATAAACACTATTTTCCTGAAAATAACATGGTGAATTGCCATCCACTTTTTAGCAAGATGGAGTCAAGTGGGTCAGGTGACCTCCATCCTTGTCTGACACTAAACATGAAACTGCCCAAGGCTAGAAGTTAGCCTGCTTGTCTGGTCAAGATATTAAAATGTAAACAACCATCTTGGGATATTCCACTGAGAAAACATTACATGTACAAGATCTCTTCAGTGGATTTAATATACCTGCGATTGACCAAATACCTACATTAACTGATGCACAATAACCCTACCGTTCTGGTGGCCAAAGAATGAAATTTCACACAATGGGTTGAGGAAAGAACGTTCCATCACAAGGCATTGAAAATGGCCAAGATTCAAACACTATTGTGTGTCAATGTTCAAGTCATCAGGGACCATTAATGTGGACAATAGGAACACATACTATTGTCACTTGACGAAAACCAGCTGGTAATAAATATATTTATCAACACACGTCCTGAGAGCAGCCAGAACCTAATATTTCAAGGAGTAAGCCACTCTGAATTCATTGCAAGAAACTTGCAACTTCCGTTTTCAGAGTGAACCGAACAGAATCATCATGCCAGCTTCCATCTCAAAAGACTCAAGAGTTAATAACAACTTTTTGGATTTTTAAAAAAACCTAAGTGCATGCTACCTATTTTGTGATTACCTTTTCTTGCATATGTATTGAAGTGTTGGCTAGTGTAGACTTGAGAGATGAACAGACACTTCCAACACTGATGAAGGTTCAACTCAATTTTATTAACTACTTCTAACTAACTAACACACGATGACTGTGGGTCTAAATCAGGGGTGGGCAAACTACGGCCCGCGGGCCGCATGCGGCTCGCCAAAGGTCTTTATGCGGCCCACCAAGTCATTAAAAAAAAGTTTAAAAATGTTTTTTTTTATCTTTAATTTTTTTTAAGGTTAATGGGGGGGGCTGTTGGGTTACTTACTGGTATAGGGTGGATATGTTGACTTGAGTAGGGTGATCATTGCTCGGCACAACGTCGAGGGCCGAAGGGCCTGTTCTGTGCTGTACTGTTCTATGTTCTATATGAGGCGCCCAGAATCATAACCGGGTGAAGTAATTATTTTACTTAATATACTATGCGGCCCTTTAAAATTGTGAATTTCTGAATGTGGCCCTTGCACGGAAAAGTTTGCCCACCCCTGGTCTAAATGATGCTAACTTAAACTAGAGACCTAAGCCTTGTCCGAACCAGTTGATTCTCTCAGCACGTGGTGGGCTGGATGAGTTCTTGTTACACTGAGAGGCAGCACCCAGAATGAGCGGGAACCGTGGTGCCCTCTGCCTTTATAGTGTGTGTATTCTAACTGGTGATTGGCTGCGGTGTTTGTACATGTTGATTGGTCCCTGTGTGTGCCCATCGGTGTGAGTCTGCACCATGATATACTGGTGTATATTATGACATGTATGTGTCTGCATGTGTGTGCATCTTGTGTGCATATGTCTTGTGTGTATATATGATTGGGTACTGTTGTGGCTATATTCGAGTGTTGAGAAATAAGCATGCATACTTTCTTTTTTATACTTGCAAGAAAATCTGTCTTATGTCTGTTCTGGAAAGGCACACAGTACTTGCAGGATTAAAACATTTCTTATTTAAAACATATCTTGTTGTGGTTAGTCTAGAAATAAAAATAAAGGTGAACCATCCAACTATCTGCCCTTCGTCCGGAACATTATTTTGTTCCCATCTTCCTCAAATGTTAGTCTATGTCCCCTTAAAGGCTTCTTTACTACTTTTTGCATTAAGAATTACTTCTGAATCCCCGAATGGATTTCTTAGTGACCATCTTATATTGATGACTTTGAGTTAAGCCCTTCTCTACAAGAAGAAATGTATCCACTCTGTCAAAACCTTTCATAATTTTAAAGATGGAAAATTAAGAAAGAATGTGTATGCAGACCCACGTATTTCTGGTATCATCTTTGCAAATCTCTGTCGCTAAATGGTGGGCAGGGTTTACCGAGCAACCAGGAGGCAGCCTGTAATTGTCCAGTGGTGGGATCTTCCGGTCCTGCCGTTGTCATAAATTCATAAGATATAGGACAGAATTTGGCCATTCGGCCCATGAGCATCTCCTTCTAGGGAGCATCTCCTCCCTAGAACCATGACCTAGGAGCGGGAGTCGTCTATTTAGCCTCCCGAGCCTAACACCCTCAATATGATCATGGTTGATTCCATCCTGGCCTCAACTCCACCATCCTGTCCGTTCTCTTGTCAGTGGGGTTTCCCGTTGAATGCACTCCTCATTGCCGTGAAACTTATGATGGGGATGTGCCGTCAGTGGGACCGGAACTCCCGCCAGCGTGAATCACTGTCATGTGAGCCCGATGAACAACCTTGAATTGTATCAGGCTGAGCCTGGCACATATTCCGGCCAATAGATGCATTGGTTATAATCTTCCAGAATTGTCTACCATCTGGAAGGGTTCAGCCGATTGGAAAATAGCAAATGTAATTCCTCCATTTAAGAAGGGATGGAGGCAGAAAGCAGGAAACTAAAGGCCGGTTCGTCCAACTTCTGCCATAACGAAATTGGATAGGGAATAGAATCCATTATTTTTTTTTTAATAAACATTTTATTGAAGTATTTTTGGTATTGCAACAACAACAATATAAACAATGTGCATGGAACTATAAACATAGTGCAAAGCCGTCTCCCTTCCTTACAGGTCCCACCTTTATCAACCCCATACCCTAAACTAAACTAAACTCCCCCGCTTCTGCTGATGATTAATTTTTCGCGAAGAAATCGATGAACGGTTGCCACCTCCGGGCGAACCCTAACAGTGACCCTCTCAAGGCGAACTTGATTTTCTCCAAACAGAGAAAGCTAGCCATGCCCGATAGCCAGGTCTCCGACTTCGGGGGCTTTGAGTCCCTCCAAGCTAATAGTATCCGTCTCCGGGCTACCAGGTAAGCAAAGGCCAGAACGTCTGCCTCTTTCTCCTCCTGGATTCACGGGTCTTCCGACACCCCTAAAATCGCCACCCCTGGACTCAGTGCCACCCTTGTTTTTAACACCGTGGACATGACATCTGTAAACCCCTGCTAAAATCCCCTAAGCTTCGGACATGTCCAGAACATGTGGACATGGTTCGCTGGTCCTTCCGCACATTTTGCACACCTGTCTTCTACCCCAAAGAATCTGCTCTTTGCCGGGCCACTGTCATGGTCGCCCGATGAACGACCTTGAATTGTATCAGGCTGAGCCTGGCACATGTTACGGACGCATTGACTCTACTCAACGTGTCCGCCCATAGACCATCCTCTATCTCTCCTCCCAGCTTCTCCTCCCACTTGCGCTTCAGCTCCTTGCTCTGTGTCTCCTCTGCCCCCATAAGTTCCTTGTAAATGTCAGAGACGCTCCATTCTCCTACCCACCCTCTGGAAACTACCCTGCCCTGAATCCCCCTCAGTGGTAGGAGTGGGAAGGTTGACACCTGTTTACGTAGGAAGCCCCGCACCTTCAGATATCTGAACTTATTTCCCCTCGCCAACCCAAACCTCTCCTCCAGTGCCCTCATACTCGGAAAGCTCCCCTCTATAAACATGTCCCCCATCCCCTCAATCCTTGCTCTCCGTCATATCCGGAATCCCCATCCAGACTTCCTGGGGAAAACTGGTGATCATTACAGATTGGGGACCACATCGATGCTCCCTCTGCTCCCATATGTCTCCTCTATTGCTCCAGACTCTTAGGGCCGCCACCACCTCGGGGCTGGTGGAGTACCGTGCCGGTGGGTACGGCAGAAGCACAGTTACCAACACCCCCAGACTGGTGCCCTTGCATGAAGCTGCCTCCATATGCTCCCATGCCAACCCCATCCCCACCACCCACTTCCTGATCATGGCTATATTCGCCGCCCAGTAGTAGTTACTTGAATTTGGCAGCGCCAGCCCGCCCTCTCCCCAACTCCGCTCAAGCATTACCTTCCTTGCTCGCAGGGCCTTGCCCGCCCAAACAAAGCCAGTGATCACTTTGTGGACCCGTTTAAAAAAGGACCGTGGAATAAAGATGGGAGACCTGAAATGCAAACAGGAATCTCGGGAGGACCGTCATCTTCACCGCCTACACCCTCCCAGCCAGTGACAACGGAAGCGCGTCCCATCTCCGAAAATCGTCCTTCATTTGGTCTACCAGTCGGGCCAGATTTAATTTATGCAGCCGGTCCCATTCCCGCGCCACTTGAATGCCTAGGTACCTAAAGCCTCCCCCTACTAATCTAAACGGCAACTCCCCCAATCGCCTCTCCTGTCCCCTCGCCTGGACCGCAAACATCTCACTTTTCCCTATATTTGGCTTATACCCCGAAAACCGGCCAAATTCCCCTAGAATCCTCATGATTTCTTCCATCCCCTCTATTGGGTCTCTTACATACAGAAACAGGTCATCTGCATAGAGCAAGACTTTGTGCTCCACACCTCCCGGACCAGCCTATAGAATCCATTATTAAGGAGGCCAGAGCAGGGTACATGGTTTTGTGAAACAGATATCATGTCTAACTAATTATTAGAGTTCATTGAAGAAGCAAAGAGCAAAATGGATAAAGGGGAGCCTGTATTTGTGTTTATTTGGCTTCCAAAATACATTTGATAAGGTGTCATATCAATTAAGGGTGTGACACAAAAGAAGAGCTCATGCTGTGTGGGGTCTCATATTCGCATGGATCGAGGGTTTACACAGCTGACAGGAAACTGAGTGAAGAGATAAATAATGGGTATTTTTTGAGTTGGCACACTGTAACTAGTGGATCAGGGATCAGTGCTTGGTCCTCAACTGTTTACAAACCACATCAATGATGTAGGTGGGGTAACTGAAAGTACAGTAGCTAAATTTGCCACTGGCAAAAAAGAAACACTGATTGAGGCCAGTAAAGGAAGAGCATTGAAGGATTCAGTTCATTTTTCCTCCCTGCCCATAACAGAATTGGGTGTTGCATCTGGGATTTTAACTAATTTGGACAAAAAAAAGTAGATTCTGATTCTAAAAGAATAAATTGGAAGACAAAAAGGGTAAGTCGAAAGTGTTTATTTAAAACAAATAGACTGCAACAACAGGTTTGTGCCTCAACATTAGAAGGTAACATGGTTAGTTTCAGTGCTAAATCGTTCAGAGAACAAGAGAATTTAACATAGAACATAGAAAAATACAGCACAGAACAGGCCCTTCGGCCCACGATGTTGTGCCGAACTTTTGTCCTAGGTTAAGAACAAATTAATCTACAACCCCATCATTCTAACCGTAATCCATGTACCTATCCAATAGCCGCTTGAAGGTCCCTAATGTTTCCGACTCAAATACTTCCACAAGCAGTGCATTCCATGCCCCCACTACTCCCTGGGTAAAGAACCTACCTCTGACATCCCCCCTATATCTTCCACTATTCACCTTAAATTTACGTCCCCTTGTAATGGTTTGTTCCACCCGGGGAAAAAATCTCAGAATGTCTACTCTACCTATTCCCCTGATCATCTTATAAACCTCTATCAAGTCGCCCCTAACTTGGGATAAATTAGCGAGCCCAACGCTAGAACAGCTTAATGGAGTAGCTAGTTAGGTAAGACATTGTGCGAAAAAGGGCAGGGTGCCCAAGGTTCAATGGACAGCACTGTGGCTTCACAGCTCCAGGGTCCCCGGTTCGATTCCCTGCTGGGTCACTGCCTGTGCGGAGTCTGCACGTTCTCCCCTTGTGTGCGTGGGTTTCCTCTGGGTGCCCCGGTTTCCTTCCAAAGACGTGCAGGTTAGGTGCATTGGCCATGATAAATTGCCCTCAGTGACCAAAAAGGTTAGGATGGGTTATTGCGTTATGGGGATAGGGTGGAAGTGAGGGCTTAAGTGGGTCAGTGCAGACTCGATGGGCCGAATGGCCTCCTTCTTCACTGCATGCTCTATGTTCTATGTTCTAGAAATACTGGCTAAGCATCTTGTCCCCACCTATAATTGGGACAGGCAGAAGATATAGAACATGAAACAGATCAACTGAAGAGTCATGCAGCCTAAAAATGTTGGCCAGAATTCTCCATCCGTTCAGGCTGGCAGGTTTCTGTGGTGATGGCCGGGATTCTCCGAAGTCCTGGCCAAGTGTTGACACCAGCGTCAAAGCCAGCGCGAGTGACGCAGGCGTCAACGGGCCTCCAGGCCCCAGTCCTCGTGGGCTAGAACAGCGCTGGAGTGCTGTGGCTGCTCCGGCGCTGAAAGCCGACCCGCCACAGCTGACGCGGGTCCGCGCATGCATGCCACGGCCGTCTCCGCACCGGCCCGCGGGCAACATGGCAGAGCCCTACAGGGGCCCGTGGAGAGGAACATAGGCCCCCCCCCAGAATTAGCGCACCAGCCGATCGGTTGCCCCCGATCGCGGGTCTGGCCACTGTGGAGGCTCCCCCAGAGTCGGCTCCCCCCCCTCCCCCACCCCAGGACGGCCCCCACAAACCAGAACAGCGAGGTCCCGCTGGGTAGGACCATACACAAATGACGGTGGCGGGACTCGGTGGAACTCGACGGGCACTCGGTCCGTCGAGCGCCCAGAATCGCCGCGGGACCGCTTTTAACGGCCCCTGACCGGCGCCGCGGTGACCGCGCTGGCTCGATTGCCGCTAATTCTCCGGCCGCCGGAGAATCAGCGGCCCGGCGTCGGAGCGGCGTGACAGGATCGGCGCCCCCCCCCTCCTGTGATTCTCCGACCAGGCACGGACTCGGAGAATCCCGGCCGATATGTCTATAGGCCATATCATAGTTGGATGGTGTAAGACCTCCAACCAGCAGGTGGAGGTACAGACACACCATGCGGTCTCAAGAAAAGAGAGTAGGAGAGAGAAGGTGGGAGAGAGTGTTCCAAGAAAGGGAAAGAGAACAGCGGCTGCAGCTGGGGAAGCTGGAGAAAAAATTGAAAACACAAATGGATATTTTAGCAAGGTAACCTAATGATAGCTTTTTAAAAATAAATTTAGATTACCCAATTATTTTTTCAATTAAGAGGCAATTTAGCGTGGCCAATCCACCTACTCTGCACATTTTTGGGTTGTGGGGGCGAAACCCACGCAGACACGGGGAGAATGTGCAAACTCCACACGGACAGTGACCCAGAGCCGGGATCGAACCTGGGACCTCAGCGCCGTGAGGCGGTTGTGCTAACCACTAGGCCACCGTGCTGCCCTAACCTAATGATAGCTAAGGAGAGGTTGTGTTTATGTAGTGGAGACACCGCTGATAATACAACTGGCCTAGAGACAAGCTTTGATTTCTTAAATATTCCCACTGGTCGTGTCCAGGTTTGAAGGAGAGGATGCGGAAATCCGCTTCACAACCTTTGAAGAGCTGGGGATCAGTTCAAGTAGCCAGCAGGGACTTGGACTCTCTTACTGCAAAGTCAGCCGATGGGAAAAGCCCATGAGGTTTATTCCATGCTGCCTGTGGACGGACAGCGCTGCAAAGTCTGAACAGGTGAAATGTACTTCATTGAGTGCTTATAAATTAGTGCCAGAAGCATACCACCTGAGGGTTGGGAATTCTCACGAAACGTTCACTGAAACCTTACCTGAATTTAAAAGAATTGAACTGCTCCTTTATGACTGGTGCTCAAAACATACCACACCCACCAGGGAGGATGGGAAATCGTCCTGTTTGTGGAGTTCAAAAACTGCCCCGCGTACAACCTTAAAACCTGTGTGGAGAAATATAAGAACTTCGAAAGCCAGAGGAGAAGCTATCCAAGCTATCCAATGGCTATTGATTGACCCACGAACCCCTAACTTAGAATAAACCTAGGTTCTGTAACTCCTACAAGCTAGGGTCGAGGTAGTCAAATCAGGAACAAGCTCCAGAGAAAAAGGGAGTTGGGAAGGAAAAGTACATCGGTGTCCCACTTTGAAAAGAAAGAACCCTGATGGTAAACAGGCATGAGCGCATCTTTTGTGCTTTCAGTGTGGGAAAACTGGGCACAGTAAAGAAAATTGGCATGCCAGGAAACCAACAGGGGGCACTGCAGTCAGGGCAGTGTCAGGAGCCATGAGGGTCATGAACTTTCATAGAATTTACAGTGCAGAAGGAGGCCATTCGGCCCATCGAGTCTGCACCAGCTCTTGGAAAGAGCGCCCTACCCAAGCCCATACCTCCACCCTATCTCCATAACCCAGCAACCCCACCCAACACTAAGGGCAATTTGGACCCTAAGGGCAATTTATCACGGCCAATCCACCTAACCTGCACATCTTTGGACTGTGGGAGGAAACCGGAGCACCCGGAGGAAACCCACGCACACACGGGGAGAACGTGCAGACTCCGCACAGACAGTGACCCAAGCCGGAATCGAACCTGGGACCCTGGAGCTGTGAAGCATTTGTGCTATCCACAATGCTACCGTGCTGGTCCACTCCTGATCCAATTTACTATTTTCTTCTGAAATATCCAACCTACCAGGGTTGGTTGTGGCAACATGTTGTTTTATTCTTGACTCAAAATAACAATTGAAGATTTACTACAGTTGGGTCATCTGGATTTTATTTCAAAAGCCCAAATTCAGAAACAAATGTCACCCAAAAATCTGAGGATCCAGTTATTCATGACTGCCATTGCTGTGGCTTAATTGAAGTCACTGATGTTTGTGTTTCGAAATTTGTCTTCCACTTTTCAACTTTTCCTTCCTAATTACTCCACACTAATTTAGTTCAAGCTGGTTCTTCTACCATTCTACTGGCTGTTCTTTGGAATTGCACTGTTTCAACGGTAATTATCTGGATAATAGACAGCAGTTATATTCGGTATTTGCCTTTATATTCAGAATAAAGTTGCCTTGATTCTTATTATTCTATTTATCACTAATAAAAATATTAGGAATAAATCTTAAACCCTATGATTATGAGGCCAGTCTTTACTGCATATTGACCATGCTGGGCTCTTTTCACATACATTGGAATTTATTGGGCATGACATACTTAAATTTCTCTGTCACATTACACTTGACTATGCATTTATATTCCCTGTCCATGAAAGTGAATGCACCGGTAATTGAATACTCTACAGTCAGTCAGAGATTAAAAGTAGGGGGCAGAGTTCAAGAATTAGTAGGGGACATTGGGCGGGATTCTTCCGCCTCGCCCGCCGCAAGATCGCCACGGGTGGGACGTGGGCCATGTAAAGGTCCATTGATCTCAGTGGGGGGGGAATTTCCGGACGCCGTGTGGGCGAAGAACCCCGCCCATAGTATAAGAATAACCTTTTAAGACAGAGATGAGGAGAAATTTGTTATCTCAGAGGATCGTTAGTCGGTGGAATTCTCGTCCCAGAAAGTAGTGGAGGCTGGTCTTTAAATTTATTTAAGGCTGAATTTCGGCAGCCAGGAAAGTCAAGGGTTATTTGGTGGTTAGGGGGTTGGGGCGGGGCGGGGTGGTGGTGGGGTGCGGGGGTGTGGGGGGCATGACCTGACAGAAAATTGGAGCTGGGACCACAACTGGATCAGCCATGATTATATTGGATGGTGAAGCAGGCTGGGAGGGCTGAATGGTATACTCCTGCTCCAATGTTTTCACAAATATATTTTAAACCGCTGACCTTACTCTTCATACTGTGAAAACATATGGGGTGGAATTCTCCGACCCCACCCCGGGTCAGAGAAGCAGTGCCCCCCCCCCCGGGCGATTGTCCGGGCCCCGATGGGCCCAGCGGCGGGACCTGGCTCTGAAGGCGGTGATTTCCCACCCTCCCAGAACCGGAAAGCTGCAGCGGTGCTTTCACAGCTTGATGGTAGCAAGAAAATCAGGCGCAGAAATTCTCTGGGGCCTCGAGGTGGAGGCTCTGGTCTGGCAGCTCCGGCACTTCACTAAATCTGCTTCTGCATTGAGAAAACGTAATAGAACAAACAAAGAACAAAAAACAATACAGCACAGGAACAGGCCCTTCGGCCCTCCTAGCCTGTGACGACCATGGTACCTGCCTAAACTAACCGTATGCACTTACAAAGTCCTTCTCCTTCCATTCCCACCCTACTCACATATTTGTCTAGATACCCCTTAAATGCCGCTATCATATCTGCTCCCACCACCTTCCCAGGCAGCGCGTTCCACATATTTACCACCCTCTGTGTAAAACACTTGCCTCGCACATTTGTTCTAAACTTTTACCCATGCACTTTAAACCTATGTCCCCTGGTACTTGACTCTCCTACCCTAGGAAAGAGCATCTGACTATCCACTCTGTCCATGCCATTCAAAATCTTGTCGACTACTATCAGGTTGCCTCTCAACTTCCGTCGTTCCAGTGAGAACAGACCGGGTTTATCTAATCTCTCTTCATAGCTAATGCCCTCCATACCAGGCGACGTCCTTGTAAACTGCTTCTGTACCCTCTCCAAAGCATCCACATCCTTCTGGTGGTGTGGCGACTAGAATTGTACACAATATTTCGAATGAGGCCTAACTAAGGGCCTGTACAGCTGCACCATGACTTGCCAATTTTTATACTCAATGCCCTGACCGATGTAGGCCAGCATGCCATATGCCTTCTTGACCACTTTATCCACATGCATTGCCAGTTTCAGTGATCAGTGGACACACACGCCCAGATCTCTCTGCCTTTCACTACTCGTGAGAGTTCTACCATTTACTGTGTAATTCCTACATGCATTGGACCTTCCAAAGTGCATTACCTAACACTTGTCCGGATTATATTCTATCTGCCAATTCTCCACCCAAGACTCCATCCAGTTTATACCTTGCTGTATCCTCTGACAATCCTCTTCACTATCTGCAATATTTGTGTTGTCTGCAAACTTATTTGTCAGACCAGCTACATTTTCTTCCAAATCATTTATATACACAATGAACAACAAAGGTCCCAGAACTGATCCCTGTAGAACACCGCTAGTCACAGCCTTCCATTCAGAAAAGCACCCTTCTACTGCTACCCTCTGTCTTCTGTGCCCAAGCCAGTTCTGTATCCAACTTGCCAACACTCCTCTGGTCCCATGTGACTTCACCATTTGTACCAGTCTACCATGAGGTACCTTATCAAAGGCTTTACTGAAGTCCATGTATATAACATCTACTGCCTTTCCCCCATCTGTCACCTTTGTCACTTCCTCAAAAATCTCGATCTAATTAGTGAGGCACAACTTCCCCTTCACAAAACCATGTTGCCCATCACTAAAAGTTCATTTGTTTCCAAATGTGAGTAAATCCTGTCTCTAAGAATCTTTTCCAATAATTTCCCTGCCACTGGCATAAGGCTCACCGGACTATAATTTCCTGGACTATCCTTGCTGCCCTTCTTAAACAATGGAACAACATTGGCTACTCCCCAGTCCTCTGGAACTTCCGCTGTAGCCAATGAGGATACAAAGATTACTGTCAAGGCCCCAGCAATTTCCTCCCTTGCCTCCCTCAGTGTTCTGGGATAGATACCATCAGGCCCTGGGGACTTATCTACTTTAATGCTTTGTAATGTGCCAAACACTTCCTCTTTATTAATATCAACATGAATCAGAATGTCTACACACTCCGCCCTATACTCCTCATCCACCAAGCCCTTCTCTTTAGTGAATACTGAGGCAGAGTATTGCCTTCATGACCCTGGAAGTGCCAACCATATCAGTGACGTTTTCAGTGATGGATGGGCTGAGGGATACAATGGAGGTGCGCATCTTATGGAGCTGGGGTAGTATTCTTGGCTTAAGGTTGAACAGGGCACCAAGAGTATGAACAGACTGTCCTAGTCTGAGTCAGTAACTAAGTAACAAAATGGAGTCAGAGGCAAGGGTACAAAGTTGTAATGGGGGTCAAAAGATATTGCTCCGGTCTTTCAAATGTTTAGATGGGAGGCAATCATGGCTTTTCTGAGACTGGGATTTGGATCAGCACAGGTATTATTATGAGGTGCAGGAGGGATTGAGTTTGGCATATGCATAGAGGTTGACCAGTATCTGAGCATGCTATCATCATAAGGTGTGATAGAGAAGAAAAGAAGGAGTGCAAGGTTGAATTTGTGAGAGAAGCTTGGGAGCAATGGCCAGGGGTTTGTCGGGAAGGTCAGTTTCCCTATTTAAAAACTTACCTTGCAGGAGAAGCGGCTTTGTTAGTAACTGTATATAAGTTGGGCAGTTGCTAAACCCGAGACACTACACTTGTAGTGTCCCCCACCCGTCCACCTCCTCTAACCTAAGGGGTTGTGTGAATATCAGGTAAGCTCTTCCTTTCTTTTTCTTGTTTTATCTAGAGGGGATGGCAGGGAAGGCAGTGCAATGTTCCTCCTGCAGAATGTTTGAGGTGAGGGACGCCGTCAGTGTCCCTGCTGATTTCACCTGTGGGAAGTGCACCCAACTCCAGCTCTTCAAAAACCGTGTTAGGGAACTGGAGCTGGAGTTGGATGAACTTCGGGTCATTCGGGAGGAAGAGGTGGTCATAGATAGAAGCTTCAGGGATGTAGTTACTCCTGGGAATGAAGCTAGATGGGTGACAGTGAGAGGGGCTGGGAGGAAACAGTCAGGACAGGGATCCCCTGTGGTCATTCTCCTTAGTAACAAGTATACCGCTTTGGATACTGGTGGGGGAGGAGGATTTGCTAATGCTCTTCGGGAGGGTTTAAACTAATTCAGCAGGGGGCTGGGAACCTGAATTGTAGCTCCAGTATAAAGGAGGTTGAGAGTAGTGAGGTCATGAGTAAGGTTTCAAAGTTGCAGGAGTGTACCGGCAGGCAGGAAGGTGGTTTAAAGTGTGTCTACTTCAATGCCAGGAGCATCTGGAATAAGGTGGGTGAACTTGCGGCATGGGTTAGTACCTGGGACTTCGATGTTGTGGCCATTTTGGAGACATGGATAGAGCAGGGACAGGAATGGTTGTTGCAGGTTCCCGGGTTTAGATATTTCAGTAAGCTCAGGGAAGGTGGTAAAAGAGGGGGAGGGGTGGTATTGTTAGTCAAGGACAGAATTACAGTGGCAGAAAGGGCGTTTGATGAGGACCCGTCTACTGAGATAGTATGGGCTGAGGTTAGAAACAGGAAAGGAGAGGTCACCCTGTTGGGAGTTTTCTATAGGCCTCCGAAAAGTTCCAGAGATGTAGAGGAAAGGATTGCAAAGATGATTCTGGATAGGAGCAAAAGTAACAGGGTAGCTGTTATGGAGGACTTTAAGTTTCGAAATATTGACTGGAAAGGCTTTGTTTGAGTACTTTAGATGGGTCCGCTTTTGTCCAATGTGTGCAGGAGGGTTTCCTGACACAGTATGTAGATAGGCCAATGAGAGGCGAGGCCACATTGGATTTGGTACTGGGTAATGAACCAGGACAGGTATTAGATTTGGAGGTAGGTGAGCACTTTGGTGATAGTGACCACAATTCGGTTACGTTAACTTTAGTGATGGAAAGGGATAGGTATATACCGCAGGGCAAGAGTTATAGCTGGGGGGAAGGCAATTATGATGCGATGAGGCAAGACTTAGGATGCATAGGATATGGAGGGAAAATGCAGGGGATGGCACAATTGAAATGTGGAGCTTGTTCAAGGAACATCTACTGCGTGTCCTTGATAAGTATGTACCTGTCAGGCAGGGAGGAAGTGGCCGAGCGAGGGAACCGTGGTTTACTAAAGTAGTTGAATCACTTGTCAAGAGGAAAAAGAACGCTCATGTAAAGATGAGACGTGATGGTTCAGTTAGGGCGTCGAGAGTTACAAGTTAGCTAGGAAGGACCTAAAGAGCGAGCTAAGAAGAGCTTGGAGGGACACGGGAAGTCTTTGGCAGGTAGGATCAAGGATAACCCTAAAGCTTTCTATAGGTATGTCAGGTGTAAAAGAATGACTAGGGTAAGAGTAGAGCCAGTCAACGACGGTAGTGGGAAGTTGTGCATGGAGTCTGAGGAGATAGGAGAGGTGCGAAATGAATATTTTTCGTCAGGGCATAGGAAAATGACAATGTTGTCGAGGAGAATACTGAGATACAGGCTACTCGACTAGAAGGGCTTGAGGTTCATAAGGAGGAGGTGTTAGCAATTCTGGAAAGTGTGAAAATAGATAATTCCCCTGGGCCGGATGGGATTTATTAGAGGATTCTCTGGGAAGCTAGGGAGGAGATTGCTGAGTCTTTGGCTTTGATCTTTATGTCATCATTGTCTACAGGAATAGTGCCAGAAGACTGGAGGATAGCAAATGTTGTTCCCTTGTTCAAGAAGGGGAGTAGAGACAGTGAGCCTTACTTCTGTGTGGGCAAAGTCTTGGAAAGGTTTATAAGAGATAGGATTTATAATAATCTGGAAATAAATAATTTGATTAGCGATAGTCAACACGGTTTTGTGAAGGGTAGGTCGTGCCTCACAAACCTTATTGAGTTCTTTGAGAAGGTGACCAAACTGGTGGACGAGGTTAAGCAGTTGATGTGGTGTATATGGATTTCAGTAAAGCGTTTGATAAGGTTCCCCATGGTAGGCTATTGCAGAAAATACGGAGGCATGGGATTCAGGGTGAATTAGCAGTTTGGATCAGAAATTGGCTAGCTGGAAGAAGGCAAAGGGTGGTGGTTGATGGGAAATGTTCAGCCTGGAGTTCAGTTACTAGTGGTATACCACAAGGATCTGTTTTGGGGCCACTGCTGTTTGTCATTTTTATAAAATGGACGGTGGAGTTGTGGACAGTGCAGAAGGATGTTGCAAGTTACAGAGGGACATAGATAAGCTGCAGAGCTGGGCTGAGAGGTGGCAAATGGAATTTAATGCAGAAAAGTGTGAGGTGATTCATTTTGGAAGGAATAACAGGAAGACAGAGTACTGGGTTAATGATAAGATTCTCGGTAGTGTGGATGAGCAGAGAGATCTCGGTGTCCATGTACGTAGATCCCTGAAAGTTGCCACCCAGGTTGATAGGGTTGTTAAGAAGGCGTACGGTATGTTAGCTATTATTGGTAGAGGATTGACTTTCGGAGCCATGAGGTCATGTTGCAACTGTACAAAACTCTGGTGCGGCCGCATTTGGAATATTGCGTGCAGTTCTGGTCGCCGCATTACAGGAAGGATGTGGAAGCATTGGAAAGGGTGCAGAGGAGATTTACCAGGGTGTTGCCTGGTATGGAGGGACGATCTTATGAGGGAAGGCTGAGGGACTTGAGGCTGTTTTCATTAGAGAGAAGGTTAAGAGGTGACTTAATTGAGGCATACAAGATGATCAGAGGATTAGATAGGGTGGACAGTGAGAGCCTTTTTCCTCGGATGGTGATGTCTAGCACGAGGGGACATAGCTTTAAATTGAGGGGAGATAGATATAGGACAGATGTCAGAGGTAGGTTCTTCACGCAGAGAGTAGTAAGGACGTGGAATGCCCTGCCTGCAACAGTAGTGGACTCGCCAACATTAAGGGCATTTAAATGGTCATTGGATAAACATATGGATGATAAGGGAATAGTGTGGATGGGCTTTAGATTGGTTTCACAGGTCGACGCAACATCGAGGGCTGAAGTGCCTGTACTGCGCTGTAATGTTCTATGTTCTATGCGAGAAAGTTAGAAAAATGAAGCTGTTAAACTTGAGGTCATCCCCAATTATTGCCCATGTCAAACTTGCACCAGGCCTCATTGACCCATCACTCCTGTGCTTGCTGATCTACTGTGGTTCTTGCTCAATTTTAATACTTCTATCCGTGATTTCAAATTATTCCATGGTTTTGTCCCTTCTTCTCTCTGTAATCTCCTCCAACCCCACAACCCTTCGAGATATCTGTGTTCACCATGCTCATCTAATTATGGCCTCTTGAGCTGTGCGATTGTAATCATGCCAACGTTAGTAGTTGTGCCTCCAGTTGCCTCAGCCCTAAGCTTCATAAACCACTCCACCTTCCTTTCCTCCTTCGAGGCACTCCTACTTCTATAACAGTGAGTAACTCACCTCATGACTCCCCAAAGCCTGTCCACCATCCGTAAGGCACAAGTCAGGAGTGTAATGGAACACTCTCCACTTGCCTGGATGAGTGCAGCTCCAACAACACTCAAGAAGCTCAACACCAAAGGACAAAGTAGCACTCCAAGTCACTCACCACCCTGATTTGGAAATATATTGCCGTTCCTTCACTGTCGCTGGTGCAACATCCTAGAACTCCCTCCCTAACATCACAGTGGATGTTACCTACACCTCAAGGACTGCAGCAGTTCAAGAAGGCAACTCACCACCACCTTCTGAAGGGCAACCAGTGATGGGGAATAAATGCTGGCCTGACCAGCGACGTCCACATCCCGTAAAATAATTTTTTTTAAACGGAGCTTTTGGCTTTGTGATCTTCATGTGGCTTAACTTCCAGATTTTGTAACAACTCCTGTAAAGCTCCTTCAGATATGTTATTGTGTTAAAGGCACTATATAAATACAAACTGTTGAGTTCAGAAAATATGTTACACTGTAATGTATAAATATAAATATAATGGATCTGCATTGACATGGAAACAGCTTAGAAATCAGGCTGAGCGTAAACAATGAGGGCGAAACTTGATTTTATTAGCAGAATACCAAAAAATGGATAGATAATTAGCAGCAATTAAAAGATGAGACGCAAGGAAGCTTAAAAATAACATTATTATTTTGGAAATTGATGGGTAAATATTATGAGCTTGCATTCTCAACCTGGAACCGTGCTCGACAGGAGGGTGGATCACACACAGCAAGGCACAGAAATTGTTGCATCAGCTATGCAGCCCTCCCCAAGCTCCAAATGTGCGTGCAAATGACCCTAAGGTTCGAGGGGGTGATGCCATTCAATCAACTGTGCCAACCTACAAGGTCAAATCTAACCTTTTGTCAAGTGACACTCTCCATGTGGTAATAATCCATAAAAAACATTCCAACGTGTTATCCGAGCAGCTTTATTTGTCATACAAATAATTTGCTCAAGTCTGGGACCGAAGTCATGCTGTGCATTAATGTATTTTACTGACGTGCTGCTGCCTACTATTTCAACAAAGGTCGAAGCAGAGTTAATGGGCAGGAGTCTCCGGTCTGCCAGCCGCATTTTCCTGGGCATGGCCTTGCCAGCAGTGGGATTCTCCGTTCCCGCCACCTGCCAATTGGATTTCCCATTATGGTCACTGGGGAACGTGGGTGTGGGTTGCCCCGGAGAATCCTGCTAGCGGAGAACACCCCTGAATACCTTTGCTAAAATGATAAACTAAAATGGACACACATTGCATTTGTTAATAATATTGTCCAGTGCGATTTTAGTCCAAGCATTAGTTGATACAATTTTATCATATTTAGCTTTCTCACAATGTTCGAATCCATACATATTTATATGACTTCCTTTTATTATTCATCCAAAGTTTGTAATGTCACAATTTGAGCATTTCACAAAGGGTTTAAAATATATTCTACAAAGGAGGTAACATCTGAGAACTAAAATCATTTGTTTGTCTCATCCAACCATTAGGAATCACACTGTCAGCTTTAGTTTTGACATTCAGGTTGAACAGCAGCCAGGTAGTGTTAGAAATCTAACCAAGGTTGAAAATGTTGATGGAGGAATCCAATTGCCCTTTGTATTTCTTTTGTCATTTTCTAAGCTAAGCAACAGCTTTTTGAAATGTACAACTATCCAAATTCTCTCGGGTAAAAACAAATAATCCTCTACTTCTCATTCTATATGTAGCTGCTGAGCTTACATAATAGATAGGGAAATCAACAGTCGTTGACCTCCAAATTAACTCAACTGTAGAAGATATAAAGCAGCTATTTGCAATCTAGGTTCAAGGTGCCTTCCATACAGAGCCTTTAAGTGTCAATTGTCACCAGGCAGTATGAAGTACTAAAAGAGTACAGATCATGCAGTGGTACAGTATTCTGCTGCTCTATAATAGAGTCATCGGGCAAAATTCTCTGTTTGGGAGACAATGGGCGGGATTCTCCGTAGCTGCACACCAAAATCGGGATCAGCGATCAGGCGGAGAATGGATTCCGATGCTAGTGTCAGGGCTGGTGCTGGTTTGATGTCGGTCCACCATGCTCCGCCCTCTCCAAACCGGCATCATCGCGAAGCACGGTGTGTGCCATTTCAACACCGTTGGTGTGTGCCATTTCAATGCCGTTGGCATGTCATAGGCCAGCCCACCCGCGATGCTTCGCCCCCCAAGTTCCCGACAGCGCGGGTAACGTGTGGTCCCAATGGTTGCACACCCAGAGTGCCGGCTGTGGACAGTGTCCAGCGCTGCTACACGGCAGGGATCTGTGCTGCTGACTGAGGGGTGGGGCTTCTGCTGTGGCTGGGGGTCTGGTGGGGAGGTGATGAGGGATTGGCCATTGGGTGGACTGTGGGGTGTTGATTGGCGGGTTAGGGTTCACGTATGGCCAGCGCCATGTTTTACGGTGCCACTGGTGCAGATTGTCAGCTGCGCGCATTCCCGGCCCGGGTCCCAACTTTTCTCTGGTTGTTTTTGGCGTGATCTGCAGGAGTTTCATTCAACACCATTGCTAGCCCTTCACCGGACCCGGAATCAGTAAGGGGTTCGCAACGATTGTCCTGTCGTGAAGCTCCCATGGATTGTCCGTTCACACCAGCACTTAGCCTCAGAAAGCCTCAGAGGGCAGCAGGGTAGCATGGTGGTTAGCATAAATGCTTCACAGCTCCAGGGTCCCAGGTTCGATTCCCGGCTGGGTCACTGTCTGTGTGGAGTCTGCACGTCCTCCCCCTGTGTGCGTGGGTTTCCTCCGGGTGCTCCGGTTTCCTCCCACAGTCCAAAGATGTGCGGGTTAGGTGGATTGGCCATGCTAAATTGCCCGTAGTGTGCTAATAAAGGTAAGGTTAAGGGGGGGGGTTGTTGGGTTACGGGTATAGGGTGGATACGTGGGTTTGAGTAGGGTGATCATGGCTCGGCACAACATTGAGGGCCGAAGGGCCTGTTCTGTGCTGTACTGTTCTATGTTCTATGTTCTATGTAAATGGAAAACCCAGCCCAATGTTCTCCTACCGGAGCTGAATTGCACCCGATTGGTGCTTCAACGATTCCCAATCCTCCCAAGAGAATCCCACTATCGGGCTGCCGTTTTGATTGGGCGACCCAATAACAAGGTCCCACGGCTGGCCATCCGCCCCCACCCCTCCTTCCCCCCAGCATTGTAATTCAGCCCCCCACCCTGAGATTTTCTGAGTTCTCCCCCTCCCGCACAGTACAGGGATAACCAGATCGCACAACCCACAGAGACCCCCTAAACAAGAGACCCCCGCAGAATTTAATGCTTTCCAATCACCTCCTTCAGGGATGAGTGATTTTGAAATGATCGGCTAGAAATTGAAAGCACTTAACTCTGCTGGACGTGGTCCAGGAGCTGTCAATCGAAGCTTGATTATTATAAACATTGCAGCTAGAGTACTTCTGAGTTACTGAACCATGAAGAAAGATGAATAGAGCAATGCTTACAGTTGTGGTGTGTGGAAGCTGTCACAGCCTAGTAAAGTCAGTGTCAAAGAAAAATGAATGAATGGCTTGCCGATCAGAGTCCTGAGGAGATTTAAACATAGATGACTGGTTTCTTTTTCCAGGAATGAACAGGTGATGCTTCCTATATCTGAGCCAGCAGGCATACTGCCCAGGTGAATGTTAGAGCAGTGACGTTATTTTACTGCCTCTGTCTGGACTGCTTCTAGCTTCCAAAAAGGGGCCTTTCTTCTGGGACACTTCCTGACAGGGGTCGCTTCTCTGGGAATCTCAACATTCTGGTAGGTCTGTGGGAGGGGGGGGTCTCGAGATTCAGGAGGGGTCGTTGGGGGTGGTGGTGTCTTATTTAAGGGATCTCTGTCAGGGGTCTATTTACTTAAGGGGACTCTGCGGGGGGGGGGGGGGGGTCTCAGTATATAGGGGGCCTTTGTGCAGGATCTCTTTATTTAGAGGGTCTCTGGGGCTTCTCTTATTTAGGGGGTCTCAGAGGGGGGTCTCTATTTAGGAGGTCTCTGGTGGGGGTCTGGTTGGTGTGGGGTGGGCACATCTTTCATTGTGTGGGGGGGGAGGGTGACCCTTGAATGGACTTTGGGAGCAACTCCCTTAAAGAGTTACCCCTTTGGCCCACCGTGAGGTCCACCATGCCAGGTACACGTTTGTCAGGACCAGTAGTGCTTCACACCCATGTGATTCTGGCCCAGAGGTCTTGGGAACCATACGTGCCGAGAGCATACAGGGCCCGGCCCCCAGCTGGACTAGGGAGTGAACCTTGATCCTGGCGCCAGTAGGGGCCGGATTCTCCGCCTCATCAGTAGCTCTGCTGCTGATTGATTGATTTGATTTACTGTCACATGTACCAAAGTACAGTGAAAAATATTTTCTGCAGCCAAGGGAACGTACACAGTACATGTATACATAGTAGACAAACAAAAGAATAATCGACAGAGTACATTGACAAATGGCACATCGACAGTCAGTGATTGGTTTCAGTGCAGAACAAGGGCCAAACAAAGCAAATACATGAGCTAGAGCAGCATAGGGTGTCACAAATAGTGTTCTTACAGGGAACAGGTCAGTCTGAGGGGGAGTCGTTGAGGAGTCTAGTAGCTGTGAGGATGAAGCTGTTCCTATGGATGTGCAGGTCTTCAGACTTCTGTAACTTCTGCTTAATGGAAGGGTCTGGAAGAAGGCAAAGCCTGGGTGAGAGGGGTCTCTGATAATGCTGTCTACCTTCCTGAGGCAGTGGGAGGTGTTGACAGAATCAATGGGAGGGTGGAAAGCTTGTGTTCTGCATTGGGCTGAGTTCACCACCCTCTGCAGTTTCTTGCAATCTTGGGCCGAGCAGTTGCCATACCAAGCTGTGATGCAGTCGGATAGGATGCTCTCTATGGCACATCTGTAGATATTCGTGAGAGTCGATGCGGACATATGCCAAATTTCTTTTGCTTCCGTCGGAAGTAGAGACGTTGTTCGGCTTTCTTGACTGTTGCATCAACATGAGTGGACTGTAGCCCATAGAGTCGATAGCACAGAAAAGGCCCTTCAACCCATCAAGTCTACAGCACAGAAAAGGCCCTTCAGCCCATCAAGTCTACACCAGTGAAAAACAACCATCTAACTATTCAAATTCAATTTTCCAGCATGTCGCCAATTGCCTTATATGCCTTAGCATTCATTGTAAGTGCACATCTAAATACGTCTTAAATGTAATGAGGGTCTTTGGCTGCTCCAACATCCTTCCAAGCTGCAAGTCCCAGACTCCTACCGCCCTAGGGGTGAAAATGTTTTTCCAAACATCCCCTCCAAACCTCCTGTCCCTAATCTTAAATCTATACCCCCCCCCCCCCCCCCCCCCCCCCCGCCCCGGTCATTGATCCCTCCACCAAGGAGAACAGTTTCTTCTTCCCTACTCTATCTATACTCCTCATAATTTAATACATCTCAATCATGTCCCACTGAGTCTCCTCTGTTCCAAGTCTATCAAATCTCTCTTCAAGTCTATCAAATCTCTCTCCTCTGCACCCTTCCCAGTGCTATCACATCCCTCCTATAATGCGGATTCCGGAACTGCACACAATACTCTAGCTGTGGCCTAACCAACATTTTATGCAGTTCCAGCATAACCTCCCTGCTCTTAAACTCTTTGCCTCAGTTAATAAAGGCACGTGCATAAGAGACGGAGGAGGATGAGGTGGCGCTGACCAGGAGGGGCTGGAGGACAAGCCAGGGGGGACCCGCAGAATCAGCCGGAGAATGGAGGAAGGCGACAGAGGTGATGGTGCGGCAAGACCTGAGGCCCGAGGAAGCCCTCATCCTTATTAATAATAATAATAATAATAATAACATTAATAATAATCGCTATTGTCACAAGTAGGCTTCAATGAAGTTACTGTGAAAAGCCCCTCGTCTCCACATTCCGGCACCTGTTTGGAGAGGCTGGTATGGGAATTGATCCCATGCTGCTGGTCTTGTTCTGCACTGCAAGCCAGCTGTTTAGCCCACTGTGCTAAACCAGTCCCTTCTGTCATTCCCTCTCTTCCAAGCTCCCGCTGCATGCCCCTCTCCCCTCACCCTTCAGCCTTCCCCACTGCCCTTGCCAGTGGTACATTATGCGGCCCCACACGGCGCCCCCGTTGGGGCTACAGTGGGCATCACTCTTGAGTGGGTTGCGTGATGCCCCCTGGTGGGTGGTGACTGGCTGGGTGGTGGAGGGTGTGACAGAGGGTGGGGTGTGGTGGTGGGAGCTGGTGAGTGGGTATGTGGCAGCGGCTGGTGTCACCCTGCAGAACCAGGGATAAAGGTGGGTGGTCACTGGTGTGTGCAGCAAGATGACTGCCTTCAAGGCCGCGGCAATGGCGGTCTTGCCTGGACACCACACCAGTCCCGTGGGGGCTCACTGTGGCCACTTTCCCTGTTTCCCCAACCCCCCCCCCCCCCCCCCCCCCCACCCCCGCGCTCATGGAAAGGACCCCCCCACCCAGCCAGAACGGTCAGTCTCCGGCTCGGCAGTCCACAGTTAATGCATATCTGTGACCTACCCCCTCTCCCCCCTCATCAGCCACGACACCAGTTTCAGAAGTGAACCGCTCCAGCGGGAATTCGGCCGATCAGAGGTGGAGAATAGCGGAGGCCCTGGAGAATAACGGATCAGACCCACTAATGATATGTAAACTGCACGTGCGATCCGGAGTGCATTGGCGCCACTGTTGAAGCAACGGAGAATTGCAATTTGGCGTCAAATCGGCAGCCGCTGTGATTTCGGCGTTGGATCCGATTCTCCGCCTAATCCCAAGTTTGGCATCGGACGATGGACGATCCCGCCCGCGTAATTTATTGATTTCACACATGGCATTTCATGTGTGCATATAGCTGTGCAGTAAACATTTTAATAAATCTCTGCGGAAGGAATGAGGAAGTATTGTTCAAGATTCCCTCGATGCATTCAGATCAAGGACATCGCTTAAATCATCCGATGGGATCAATTGACCCCACTGAAACTCAGCGGACATTTGGCTGAGCCACTGAATCTCCAACAGCAGGTACTGTCACAACGGTGCCGGAAACTCCTGTCCCATACACCGAGGCTGGGATACTCAGTGGTGGTGCTGCCCCCACTCCCCACCCCAGGTTGCCATTGGCGGGACTGGAAGATCCGTATGGCAGGAAGGCCAGGAAATCGTCGCCCATTTCTCTCCTCTCTCAGAATTCCAAATGACGAATCAACCTACATTGGAAAAGTTGCGAGTAGAATACCGGTGATAATTAAAAAAGGCAAAACAGATCAATCATCCAACGACATGGTTCTCTCATGGTCCCCTGTCGGGCACGCGGTGTGGCGGCTGCGGACTCAGTCCACGGCCGCCCTGGTGGGAGGGGTGGGGAGATACTTCGGGGGGGGGGGGGGGGGGCTCCAGGATGGCCAGGCTACTGATCAGGGGCCCCCGGTCCGTGGGCGCGCGCGATCTTGGGGGGCCTATGTTTTCGGTGCCAGTCTGTGGTGTGGCTCCGCCTTGTCGCACAGGGCGGCTGACGCAGTCCGCTGTCATGCGCATGCGCAGATCCCCGACTGGAAATGCAGGGCCCCGTATCGGCAGCCGGAGCTGTGAAGTGCACTGCGAGCCCCCTTCAGGGAAGTGAATCGTTCCAGAATTTCTTCAGGAAAGTCCGGAGTGATTTGCCCGTGTTTTTTCACGGGCGTGGGGACATAGCCTCATTATTGGAGTAACCCGCCCCCTATATATGTGAGAGAAAGTAAAAAAGTGTATACATTTTCTGGTTAACAGAACTTATTGAAAATAGAAAATAGCAGTGGCTGATTGTGGAGATCAATCTCCCAATGTGAATAGTCAGACATTTGATAGCAATTCCTTCTGAATGAGGCAACTGACAGCAGTGTGACAATAAATATTATGAAATTGTAAAACTGTGAACCAATCAGGGCAGAACAGCTGTAAAAGAAGTCAAATGTGACTCGTGTTGTTTTCAAAAATTTTTCAAGATAAGTGAACACGAATAAAAGGGAAGAAGGCAACATTCAAAACACAACTAAACATATTGCCTGCACAAGTCACGTGAACAACATCTGCTGAAGCGAGTGCATCTAAATTCAGTTAACGTTCTGTGAACAAACATTTTCTGTATTCTCTAATGGCACTGAATAGCCATAGTACTATTAAGCTTGAAAAAAAGAAATGGTAATGATTTTGCTCGGTGCTTCCGCCGGATAGTTTAGTGTTCACAACCCACAGAGCTGACAAAACCTGATTACATTTATTCTTGTCAATTTAGACCACCCACAAAGACAATCTTCCTCAGGGGTTTATTTGTCTTGAAATTAAATTACAAATGTCTTTCCATTTCATACAGAACGCTACACTCAGGCACCCATGGGTTCCTAATCTATGAATTGTGTCTCAGGTCTGAGGGGCATAGACAGAGTGGATAGTCAGAAGCTTTTTCACCAGGGTGGAAGAGTCAATTACTAGAGGACATAGGTTTAAGGTGCGAGGGGCAAAGTTTAGAGGAGATATGCGAGGCAAGTATTTTTATACAGAGGGTAGTGGGTGCCTGGAACTCGCTGCCGGAGGAGGTGATGGAAGCAGGGACGATAGTGATATTTAAGGAGCGTCTTGACAAATACATGAATAGGATGGGAATAGAGAGAGACGGGCCCCAGAAGTGTCAAAAGTTTTAGATTAGACGGGCAGCATGGTCGGCGCAGGCTTGGAGGGCCGAAGGGCCTGGTCTTGTGCTGTACTTTCCTTTGTTCTTATCTCACATACCCTTAAAATTCCACATAGTGGATTTTCTCCCCATTGTCAGGTCACTCTTAATACTCCTCAATTTGAAAGGTAAAGAAGAACAAATCCTTCAATGGTAAATGAATAGGCATTAAAACGTGCGGCTGGTAGGGCGGCATGGTGGCGCTCTGTTTAGCACTGCTGCCTACGGCACCAAGGACCTGGGTTCGATCTTGGCTACAGGTCACTGTCCGTGTGGAGTTTCCACATTTTCCCCGTGTCTGCGTGGGTCTCACCCCCACAACCCAAGGATGTGCAGGGTAGGTGGATTGACCACGTTAAATTGCCCCTTAATTGGGACAAAAAGAATTGGGCATTCTAAATGTAAAAGAACACTTCCAACTGGAGCCTCATGAACTTTAGTGCGAGCTCT
The DNA here is from genome assembly GCF_902713615.1 of Scyliorhinus canicula. Taxonomy (NCBI): domain Eukaryota; kingdom Metazoa; phylum Chordata; class Chondrichthyes; order Carcharhiniformes; family Scyliorhinidae; genus Scyliorhinus; species Scyliorhinus canicula. The sequence continues at coordinate 181,691,889 of NC_052152.1, forward strand.
CTTTGGGTGAAACAGCATTAAAGTACAAAAATTGTACCAACTAGGTGAAATATTTTCAGATATTTCATCAAATGCAGGAGACATGTACAATCTGACAGAAACACCATGGGCGGGATTCTCTCACCCCAGTGCCGGGCCGGAGAATCATCGGAATTGGCACGAATCGCACCACTCTGCCCCGACGCGGTCCGCCGATTCTCCGGAGAGTGGAGAACTGGCGCGGTCGGTGCGGCGCCGGTCGGGGGCCTCTCTACGGGACCCCCCCCCTCCGATTCTCGGTCTGGGATGGGCCAAGCGGCCATGCTATAAAATCCGAGTCCCGATAGCACCATTCATACCTGCTCTTAGCCGATGGGACTTTCGGTGTGGATGCATCTGGGGGAGCCTGGTTGGGGGTGGGGGGTCCGACCTCGGGATGGGGGCCTCCGATGTGGCCTGGCCTGTGAGGGGGGCCTACCGATCGTTGGGCCGGCCTCTCGGGCGGGGGGCCTCTTTTGTTCCACGCCGGCCCCTGTAGCCCTATGCCATGTTGCGTCGGGGCCGGCGCGGAGAAGGGAGCCACTGCGCATGCATGGCAATCGTAACGGTCCCACTGCACATGCACGTATTGGAGCCGGCCCCACTGTGCATGCGCAGGCCCACGGCGCCCATCTGATGCCAGGGATCGGCAGCTGGAATGGCGTGGCCCGCTCCAGTGCCGTGCTTGCCCCCTGTAGAGGTCAAAATTGCTGCTCCTGAGGCCATGTTAATGCCTTCGAGAAATGCGATGGTGCTTATGACGGCATCAACGCTTAGCCTCAGGATCAGAGAATCCTGCCCCATACCTAACTTGACATTCAAGTTGCATTTTCCTTTGCTGAAGTAAAAAGGTATATTTTTTGGAAAAAGTGCACATAGATTATCCATCCAAATTTTCTACTAGTGTGAATGAGTCCTATCTGATAAGGCTTGTTAAAGGTAATAATAAAATTTTGGAGGGGAAGTGGGGCAAACACACATTTTATTCCTTATGGTTCAGTTGAAGCTTATTCAAAACATATCCTTCTCGAAACAATGCAGAGTCGGAGGAAATTGCAATGGAGGCATTTAATTCCAGATTTAGTTTGGAGTCTGTGATCTTAATTAACAACAAAACAACAGTTGCAAAAGTTGGAACATAATTTCAGATAAAAAAAGTAAGTATTCCTCAGCAAAAGGAGATGGTACATGCACTGGGGATAACATCAGGGTCCTGTGATCTAGCAGTTGGAACTGCAAAAGCCAAGAGACAATGATTTAAGAAGCCCAAGAGCCAGTGCAATATATAGTACAGTCCATTTGCTCCCTCTAGTGGCTAGGATTACCATACCATTAACTCTTCACATGCTGTACATTTGTATAATGTAACACAGGGTATATGGATTAGCCATGCAAATTTACACTTTAGTGTGTCAAAAGATGTGTGGGGGTTATGGGGATGGGGCGAGGGAGTGAGGTCTAGGTGGAGTGCTCTTTCGGATGGGCCGAATGGTCTCCTTCTGCACTGTAGGGATTCTATGAACAAGCTCAGCCGAAGCAAACCTGATTGCTACACATCTTAAATCTGCAGTAGCTATTGGGGATAATTTTCACCTTTAGTGGGCACAGAAAGCTGGTATTTGTGGATTAGCTATCAATCAAACACTTGCTTGGTTTTCAGCTGGTGAATACAGTGGGTGCTACCAGTTTTACTCCCAGCCGCTGGTTGCTAAGGCCCAAAGGACTGGTTGCCTTGGAGGTCAAATTATTGGTTGTTAACAGCCAAAGTGCTGGTTGCTTAAGTCAGTTGAAATCTACTTGTCTCTTGATTCATCTTTTGAAGTTCTCGATCATTTACAATCAGAAGGGTCCATTAGATTAATATATGAAAATGCAGAAACTTGCTGAAAGGGTCATTAAAGGGGCACAATTAACCTAAAATCAAGGCTAGTCACAGGGCTGAAATGTAACTGTGAGACATATTTAAGTGCGGCAACAGTAAAAGGGTAGTCAGAGAAGACAAGTAAACCATAAAAGATGCAATTGGACAAAACATAGTAATCTTTATTATTGTCATGAGTAGGCCTATGTTATTTCAATATACTTTAATCATGTTTACTGTCACAAGTAGGCTTACATTAACACTGCAATGAAGTTACTGTGAAAAGTCCCTAGTCGCCACATTCCGGAGCCTGTTCGGGCACACGGAGGGAGAATTCAGAATGTCGAAATTACCTAACAGCACGTCTTTCGGGACTTGTGGGAGGAAAGTGGAGCACCCGGAGAAAACCCACGCAGCCACGGGGAGAACATGCAGATTCCGCACAGAGAGTAACCCAAGCCGGGAATTGAACCTGGGACCCTGACACTGTGAAGCAACAATGCTAACCACTGTGCTACTGTGCAAGCCCGTGCAAACATTGAGGTAGCAACTCAAGATTATTTCTTGTTTTAGAAATATAACCATAACAAGAGATCAAAAGCAAGAACAATAAATTTGTGCAAAGCAATAGATAGGTCACAATTATAGAACAGGAGTTTCAGCGGTCAGGAGAGGAAGTGACAATGCTCACCTTTGACCTCAAAGAAAGCTGCCTACAAAGGTCTGCCATGATGTGGAGATGCCGGCGTTGGACTGGGGTGAGCACAGTAAGAAGTCTTACAACACCAGGTTAAAGTCCAACAGGTTTGTTTCAAACACAAGCTTTCGGAGCACGGCTGATTCACCTGAAGAAGGAGCCGTGCTCCGAAAGCTCGTGTTTGAAACAAACCTGTTGGACTTTAACCTGGTGTTGTAAGACTTCTTACTGTACAAAGGTCTGACAATCCCTGTGGTGTGGATTTCATTTTTCCTGACATTAATTGTATTCTGGTACCAACTATAAGGGCATATCTGGTGCTCAGCAACAGTGACAATTTGAAGCATGTTGACCAAGCACAAAAATAAATTCTCACAATCAGATCAGGCAGGAAAAGATACTGATTGTAACATGGTTAAGAAGAGGATGGCAGAGAATGAAATACCGATTCAGACATTCACATTCGGTCGAGGTAAAAGCAGCAATATTGTGAACAAACTTTCAGAAAGCTGAAGAAACATGCAGAAATGTTAAACTTAATGGAGAAATTTGGCATTCACAAATATAAAATTAGTTTTTCAGGATTGGAGAGGTTTTTTAGCAGTAATTATAATTTGGTACATTGTTAAAACCTCGTTACGGGGGTCACCTCATATGAGCGCGGGAATGGCTGTGTTTTCTTGAGCTCCAGCTCTGCTCATCTCTTAACCTATTTTATTATCTGTGTTCACATATCTTTTCTGTCTTTTTGGTTTACATATGTTCCGAGATTTGTTGGACAGTGTTTTGGCAATATTGAGTCAAATCTAAATACTTAAATTCACGTTGATCTGTAGTGGTTGGGAGCTGTTGGAGTTAGCAGTGGCACAGCTAGTTTTGGGAGGATGATGGCAGCTCAGGATGATATTAATCCATCTGAATGTCTCACCTCTGCGCTTCAGGTCGTCAAAGCCCAATTTCAAGAGTTGTCGGGCATTTTTATGGAGATGTTGGAGGCGCACGAGGAATTTCTTGTTGCAGAATGAGCACTGTCGATGGGGGACATTTAATCCTGTCTTCGAGGCTGGGGGTGGGATTGGCCTCCCGGCCCTGCTCCTGTGTTGCCCTCTTTCTGATGTCGGTCAAGAGGAGTTGGAGGTGGCTGAGCCGGCCAGATCATCCCCTCCTGCTGGAACCTAGGTTGTTGACCACCTAGGTTCGGGTAGGACAGCATGTTAGAAGCAATGAGGATTTGTGCTTCGATGGTTGGAATCCGTGGAAGATCCTGAATATTGCTCACCATTTTTGATCCTACTTTATCCTTGATTCTACTTCCTTTGTGCGTCAGTGGAGAAGTCTTTATCCTGATGATGACCTCACATCTCAGGGATTATCCTCGACTTTTCTCCCTGATAATTAGGTTTTCTGTTGATGTTGTCAATATATTTGCTTTCAGGGAAGTGAATAATTTGGGTGTGATGTCCCGCACCATGGATTATCCTGATGGAAGTCTGTATCATGTTATGCTGAATGCTGAGTTTGGGATTTGTGCTCAGTCTCTTTATCCTAATGTATCCTTGATGAGCAGAACCGGAATGAGGTGTGGGGTGGAGGGGAGGGGTGATAGGATTAGTTCTGTCCTTGCTATGTTTGAGAAAGGTCCCCCCAGTGTGAGTTAGTCTCTTATTTTTGTTTAGCACCGTTCCTATTTCGCTCCCAGGCAGAGGGTGTGTTGCCTGTTGAGGACTGGGACTGGTGTGGCTCCCTTTTAGGGATGGGTCAGTCATTTCTCCTGATATGGATTTCCCTCTTTGGCTGCTGGGTGTGATGGTAATCCTTGGGGCTTTGTTGTCCTGAGTTTTTATTTGGTGACGGTCCCGAGTTAGGCCAAGCTCGGCTCTGGGATCAGTGATCAATATCCTACTGCTCCTCGGATGGGCGTATCCCCTTTATCTCTCAAGGGAGACCCTGGGTTGAGATTTGAGGCTTGGTAGTGCCCGGACATCCTGTAGTTATATCATCGCTGCCCGACAGTGCAGAAGGAGGCCATTCGGCCCATCAAATCTGCACCAATCCTCTGAAAGAGCACTCCATCCAGGCCCACTCCCCCACCCTATCCTCGTCATCCTGCAACACCAATTAACCATTGGACACTAATGGGCAATTTAGCATGGCTAATCCACCTAACCTGCACAATTTTGGACTGTAAAAAGACTTTAAAAAATCTAGTTATGCCTTAGTTAACAAGGTGGAACATTTTCTGGGGCTTCTACAGTGAGAATACTAATGTAGAAAGTGGAACTTCATGTTAAGCCAGTGATTTCTATCTCATTTTCATTTATAATTTTGGGTGGCACGGTGGCACAGTGGTTAGCACCGCTGCCTCACAGGTCCAGGGACCAGGATTCAATTCCGGTCTCGGGTGACTGTGGAGTTTGCACTTTCTCCCCGTGTCTGTGTGGGTTTCGTCCAGGTGCTCCGTTTTCCTTCCACAGTCCAAAGTTGCGCAGATTAGGTGGTTTGGCCATGCTAAATTGCCCCTTAGTATCCAAACGATTAGACAGGGTTACGGAGATAGGGTGGAGGCGTGGGCTTAAATAAGGCGCTCTTTCCAAGGGCTGCTGCAGATTCAGTGGGCTGAATGGGCTCCTTCTGCACTGCAGGTATTCTTTGATTCTATGATAAGTGCTTCAACAGCACATCCTGTGGAGGACCAGTGAATCACTGATTCACTGCAGGAAACTGCAGGTACGATTTAGCGGCCTTGTCGTCCAGGTAAGGTTGTTGAATCGCGCGAGAAGTCTCTTGTGCGATATGCTGCTCTCGAAATGCCTCGCGAGATTTTGCGAGATGGTGTGATCTGTATCTCATCCTCACTGGACACGTGAACCAGGTCACGTGAATGAAGGATTCTCTCGGCACCCAGGACCGCGCCAGGGTGCTGTTTAGTACTGGTTTCTACAAACGTGCATCAGTTATAATGGCACCTTGGGGGATCCCCCAGGCCATTAGAGACCCTCAGGTGGTCAGCGACAGTACAGGGTGGAACTCCCTCTGACACCAAGGCACCCTGGTACTATCAGCCTGACACCCTGACAGTGCCACTCAGGGTGTCTCGGTGGCACTGTCAGGCTGCCAGGCACATTGCCAGAGTGCCAGGTTGGCACTGCCAGGAAACGGGCGTCGGGGTCCTTAACAGGTGGAGGGGGTGTTCTCGGGCCTCCCAGAGGTTGGGGGGGGGGGGGGGTAAAAAACATGAGGCGGGGCTGCTGAAAGGGGGTGGGAGGGGGTGATCGGGGCAGCCAGACAAAATGGCGAACCAATCTGCAAGGAGGCTTTCCTGCAGGGCCCGCCAGCTGGAAATGACTTTTAAGTGCAGACTTGGCGGAGAGAAACTCCCTGAGCCCAAAAGAAACAGCAAAGGGCCGTTGAATTGCAGAGTGTTTGCAGCATTGCAGTCTTCGAGAACCACCCGGTAAATGCAGCCAAAACTAGACATAGATTTTTTTCTAGTTAAATCGCGCCCTGCGTTTAAAGCAGACGTAATGCCAGCACGTTCTCACTGTTTTGCCACCATTGGGAGGACCAAATCCAAGCCATTGTGTGCTGCCCTAGACAACCCAATGCACAAAACGCATTAAAGAATAAAGAACAAAGAAGAATACAGCACAGGAACAGGCCCCATGGCCTCCAAGCCTGTCCCGGCCATGATACTAACCTTGGCCAAAACCCAAAAGCTACAGAAAAAATGAAACATTTTCATTGGTGATGTCACTATTCCCCATCCAAGAGAAGGTTAATAAAATATATAATTGAGGCTTTGAAAACGATAAAGCTTTTGGCACAGTGATTATGGAAAGATTATTTTCTTCTTCCTTGGGTGTCAATGTCATAAGCATCAAGTTAAAATCGTAACTCAGTTTGAGGTGAAGACAATTTCCTTTGATGTTTATCTAACAAGAACATGGATAGACATTTTAAGCAAAAGAAGATGCAAGCCAATAGGGAGAAAGCAGATCTGTGAGAGCAGCTTTTGATTATTTCCACAAAACTTGTATCCTGTTGTACTGTAAACCTCACGCGCCTCTTCCATATTTCTACTGTAGCTGCCTGCACATTATCGAACAGCAGGACATGAAGACATGAGCGAGGTGATGGATGAGATGTGTTGTCTGTTTGAAGAAAATCTTCAGGTGCAGAAAAACTCCGTGCATCATAATATCAATGCCGTGGTGCTCATTGTTGGTCTCAGTTTTTTTCTTGCAACATCTTTACAAATGGTCGCTCGGGAGACATCTTCATCACGCACTGCTTCATTACGCAGATAAATACAGCATCAACCATAAGCAGCTGCTAAAATTTTACCAATCCGCTCTGCATATTGTGCACCCATTTGCAAAATTAGGTCCGAAATAAATAAGAAAGATTTGCACAGTACAGAGGTGCAGATGTAATCTATCAAAGAAATTACTATCAATTGACGAGGCATTCTTCAGAGGTGATCTTAAGTGCCCCAACTCTTTGAAAAAGGAAGGAAGCAGGTCCAGTTGGTTCCGCGATGGCTTACACACACCAAAACCAAAGTTGATATCATTGCACAACCTTTTGCCCTGAAGGTAATAAGTAAATTGAGGCACACGGGTGGGTCAGGCATGTCACTGAACATAAAGGCAAAGCATTAAAACAAACGAAACGTGGGATTCAAGCACTCATGAAGGCTATAAAACAAGTTTCACTTATTGCATTGGCATCAAAACTGGTTTAGCTCACTGGGGCTGGTTTAGCTCACTGGGCTAAATCGTTGGCTTTTAAAGCAGAACAAGCAGGCCAGCAGCATGGTTCGATTCCCGTATCAGCCTCCCCGGACAGGCGCCGGAATGTGGCGACGAGAGGCTTTTCACATTAACTTAATTGAAGCCTACTCGTGACAATAAGCGATTTTCATTTCATTTTTCATTTCATAAGCTCCTCACTCTTTTCAGCTCTACCCTCAGTTTGCCAAGGGATTTGACTCTTGTTCCGAGGGGAGCCCAAAGGGCTGACTGAATCCTCTGCCCAGCATCTTCCCAGGCAGTGACTTCCGCCTGTGAGGACTCTGTGCCTGTAGTGAATGCCCTGTAGTAGGAAGGACCAGGCCTCCAGCCCTGCTCTGGTGTCAGAAGCTGTGAGTCTCGACATCGAGGGGGCCAGGTGGCTCTTCTGCTACACACTTCCTTGCTTGAGAATCATTGTCTTCGAAGCTACGAACATCACATGGTGACTGTTAAGCAATCACATGATCAGCAGGTTCAGTTGTCTTACGATAAGCAACACCACTGAATCTACATTGGTGGCAGCATTTTCTTTGTGCATCACTGATCAGGGAAAACGGTTCGAGTTCTGAGGATGTCCGGCATTCAGTCAAGATTAACATCTCAGCCCCTCATCCATACCTGCACTTTCAATAGGATTCAGCCCTTGTGACAGATCAGCCACATAGGGGTCCAGGTCAATCATGTCTCCTGAGATCATGTGATTGGCAGCACTTGTTCCTTCAGCAGCAGCCTCCCCACAGGTCATCTCTGCATCTGCTTCCAGCACTAGTGTAGGCTCCCTCATACCCAATACCCACCCTGGTCCGCAGCACCCAGGTCACTCCAGAGTTCCTCGTTGCTATTGGAGTTCCTTTCGTTCAAGCTGCTGCCCACCAACACTTCAGGTTTGTTGATGCCGTTGAGTGAGCTGTCTGCTCCCACTTCATCTGCCAGACATCTGGCCTCGAGCAACTCCCCTCTGTAAACCATTTTATGAAGCTGTCCTCAGGGTGTAGGCCCAACAACATAAAAATGGGTCTACCAATGTCAAGCTGCGTGATTACTTTGTGGGGTTCAGGATACCAGACATCCTGAATCTTGTCTCTTATTCTGACCCCTGAGACTCCTGTTCCGGCGAAATGTTCCTGTGTCCACTGGAAGCTTTCTGATCATGTGGCATTTTTCTTTGCAGTGCTTCTTTTTTTGTCCCTTTGGAAACTACGTCAAATACCGAGTTTATCCTCACATGATGTTCAGCAATCCACTCATCAACTTGGCCATCTCCTTCCCAATGTGTGGCGGACCCAAGGAGGTGATCCACGGGAAGGATGAGGTCACTTTGAAAGAAGAGTTAGTGTGTTGAGTAACCCATGGAGGAATGTGGGGCACTATTCTAAGCATCGACTAGCTCCTGAAGAAACTCCCAGCCACTTATGTTTTCTCTCAGGAGACAAGATACACAATCGGTCATGCAGTGTACGGTTGAATCTGTCCATTGCGCTTTGGATGGTAGTAGGTAGTGTGGTTACAATGCACATACACCTTAAAAAGCTCATGTCAGATTTTACTTTAGAAACTGCGCCCTTGGTCACTATAGATCTGGCAGGGGGCACCAAAATGGACAAACCTACTGCTTAATAACTCTCTGGCTAGTTGAGTCCTTTTTGGTCACGGGTCAGAACTGTGTAAACTTGGTGAAGGCAAGCACGAGTATGAGAATGTATTGGGCACCATTACTAATGGGTCAAGAACTGTAAGAACTAATGTGAGGATTTCCAGAGACAAATAGGGATACCATGTTGGGGTGAATCCGCTTCCCTGCATTGGGCAAAATACACCTCTCACAGTTCTGACAGTAGTCATCATTATCAGCAATCAATCATCTCTCGCTGATCAGCACAGTTGATGCCTAGTGCCCTGCCTGATCATGAATCTCATCAACGCTTGACACTTGAGACTGCCCTGACTCCAGGGGCTGGATTCTCTATTTTTGAAACTATGTCCCCAGGCCGCTGTGAAAACTGTGGTCTTTTATGCCAGGAAAGCTGGCGTCAAAGGGCCACAGATTCACAGCCTTGCAGGGGGCTAGCAGGCAGCTGTCGTGGAGCTCGCAGCTCCAGCTGCCGATACGGCCCCCACACGTCCGGGTCAGAGGTCGCGCACGACGGCGGCCTCCAGCGGCCGCGCCGTGCTCCATGGCGGACTCAGACCGCAAACCTGGACCGTGGAAATAGTGCCCCCGATCGGCCACTCACCCGACCCGGACCGCCTGCACACATAGCCCCGAGTCCCCGAGTCCCGAATGAGGCACCCCCTTGTCCTCTGATTCGCCCACACCCGACTTTGGCGGCCGCGGACTGAGTCCGCAGCCAACTCGCGGATTTGCCGAACAGCAGGACCACATTATACGTCGTCAGGAATTCAGCCGGTCAGGGATGGAGCAATGGCCTGAAGCAGTGGATACTCAGCGGGGGCCATTTCAGGGCGCGGAGAATCGCAGATTGCCGCCAGTCCTGATTTTGTGCGGGAAAAAGGATTCTCTGCCCTGTTGCAGAATGCAATTTCGGTGCTGGGATACAGAGAATCCAGCCCCAGATCTTTTCAGTCTTTGCTAATCCAACTCCGACAACTCCTAGGGGGCAGCATGGTAGCACAGTGGTTAGCACAGTTGCTTCACAGCGTCAGGGTCCCGGGTTCGATTCCCAGCTTGAGTCACTGTCTGTGTGGAGTCTGCACGTTCTCCCCGTGTCTGCGTGGGTTTCCTCCGGGTGCTTTGGTTTCCTCTCACAATCCAAAGATGTGCAGATTAGGTGGATTGGCCATGCTAAATTGCCCTTAGTGTCCAAAAAGGTTAGGTGGGGTCACTGGGTTACGGGGATAGGGTGGCGATGTGGGCTTAAGTGGGATGCTCTTTTGAAGGGCCAGTGCAGACTCGATGGGCTGAATGGCCTCCTTCTGCATTGTAAATTCTATGTTCTATATTTTATAAACTCAGACTCCGCCCCGTTTACCGATGGCTTTGTCTCTTCTTCCGAGGGAAGTTCCTGAAGCCGACTGAATCCCCTGCCTGCCATCTTTCCTGACAACCTCTGCTGCTGGGTACCTAGTGCCCCACAGGGAATGCCCCGCAGTAGGCAGACCCCGGCCTCTGGAATCAGGACGCTGAGGGCTGGCTCACAGTACACTACACTGGGGGGATAATATAAATTAAGAAAAGTGTGGATTTATCCCAATGTCACTGCAATCTCAACATTAGTGGTTTGTTTCAATGACCTTCAGAGCCTTAATAATTCTCTCTCTTTTTGGAATTTAATATAAATTACATTTTCATTTGTGATGTTGCATTTACATTATTTATGGTGACATTGTATCATGGATGTTTTTTAATTCTATTTTCAACACATAAATAAATAATTTCCCTCTATAATATACTTGAAGAATAAGTAACTGAATCAGACATGCAAAGAAAATTAGTAGTCGATGCAATAGAATCCAAACTATCATTTCATTTAACTCAATCCCCAGGTAGCTCACAGTAGGAGAGGTTGTAGCTAATGAAGGGAAATTGTCAGCTTCAAGTTAATAAAATCAGGAAATCGTGGATACATGATTGTAGGAGTTGGATAAGGGTTGTAATAAAATATGAGACTCAAGTAAAGGCCTCCGATTCTCCTCAACTTATTATATGTGCTTTTATTTGCACTTTTTTCCAGGGATTCAAGCATAGACTACATTGATTCTCAAAGTTCTTGAACACAATTATACACATGATTAAAAGACCACTTAGCAGTTTTATAATTTTAGTCAGAACAGCACTGGGATTCAAGAGAATTTAATGGGATTTCAGAGACAATGATCCTGACTGAATGGTCTCGTCGAACCCGACCTGGTGACCGGGTGATGGCGTTAAATCTTGTGAGAGATTTGCGATGCTAGGAACGCCTCACTAGATCTATCCAGATTTACATATTTAAGTGAGTAGTAAGGTTCACTTAAATATGTCGGGGAAAGACCCCGTCCACAGCCCCCTAAAAGTGGCAACACAGGTGGCCAAAGTGATTAAGAAGCAATATGGCACGCTTGCCTTCATCAGCCAGGGCATTGAGTACAGGGGTTGGGAAATCATGTTGCAGCTATTTGAAACCTTGGGTTAGGGTGCATTTGGAGCATTACGTGCATCTCTGGTCACCACAGAAGGACTTGGAAACTTTGGAAAGAGTGCAAAGAAGGTTCACCAGGATGTTGCTTGGTCTCGAGGGTGTTGGCTATGAGGAGAAGTTGAATAAACTAGGATTGTTTTCACTGGAAAGATGGAGGCTGAGGGGAGACCTGATAGAGGTCTACAAAATTGAGTATAGACAGAATGGATAGTCAGAGGCTTTTTCCAAGGGTGGAAGTGTCAATTACAAGGGTGCACAGGTTCAAGGTGAGAGGGAGAAAGGTTAAGGGAGATGTGTGGGATAGGTTTTTCACACAGAGTGGTGAGTGCCTGGAATGTGTTGTCAGAGTATGTGGTGAATGCAGGCACATTAGCAACATTTAAGAGGCTTCTGGGAGGATATGAATAGGGAGGAAATAGAGGGATATGGACCGAGTAAGGGCAGAAGGTTTTTTTTTGTTAGAGCATCATGGTCAGCACAGGCTTGGAGGGCCGAAAGGCCTGCTCCTGTGCTGTACATTTCTTTGTTCTACGCCTGGGAGACCTCACCAAGGTGCCATTTACTACTGATCCACACAAACAAGGACCAGGGGTCACGGCACCTGGTGGGTCTTACAGGCCATCGGAAGCCCGCCTGGGGTGGTTGGAATCTGGGCAGGGTGCTATTGATGCCACCCGGGCACTTGGCACCTCCAGCCTGGCAGAGTAGCACTGCCATCTGGGAACTCTGGCAATGCCACCTGGGCACCCTGACAACGCCAGGGTGGCACTGCAAGGCTGGTAGGGGCACTGGGTGCCAGTATGCCCATGTCAGGGAATGGACCGTGGGGTGCACTGTCCTTATGAGGTGGGGCTTGTGAACCCCCTAACAGGTAGGTTGGGGCATCGGGGGCTACGGAGGCTGCGGTGATGGGGGTCAAGACATCAGGGCAGCATTTAAAATGGTGCCCCGATCTCTTCCTGCACTAACGAGCTGAGTTGGTCGGTGCAGGAAATGAAGCTAAGTGCGGCCTCAGCGGAGCGTTCCTCGCAGAGGCCAAAATAAAAACAGAATCCCTTTGATAGCTGCAGACGCAGAGAAACACCCTGCTAAACACACTCAAAATGGGACTCTGTTCCCTTAAATTGTGCTCAATATGTTCAGGTCCATTTTATTCCACCAGAAACTTGGACAAAGCCAAACTCTCACGATAATGCTTAATGGATAGGACTTTTACTGATATGACCCTCAGGGAACAAATAACACTGATTATCCATGCCTCTGTGCTACTCTGACCCTCTCAGCCGGACTCACGTGGATGCAGATTGGTGCAAGTATGTTTCAGCGAGGCCCTGAAGTGGTGGAACTCGCAGCTGGCCAAGGGGGTAATTATTTAATGTAGGTGCCCCCCAAATTCCATTCTAGGGCCTCCACAATGCAAACCCTACCCAACCCACTCTCAGCACCCCCATCAGTCTCCCACTCTCCACCAAAAACACCACACCCATATGATAACTCCCCCACCAGAGACTCCCCCATCAAAGGCCCCCATATCAGAGATTCTCCATATCAGAGAACCCCCCCCCGATCAGAGACATACCACCCCCTCCAGGAAGCTAAAACAGTCCAGGCAGAAACAGTGAAAACTCTCTGCTTTTTTATTCACCTGTCCCATACATTTGCTACCTCAGACAGAGGTATAGAATGAGCATCTGTTACTTCATAGGGCAGCACAAGTGGATAGCACTGTGGCTTCATAGCGCCAGGGTCGCAGATTTGATTCCCCACTGGGCCCCTGCCTGTGCGGAGTCTGCACATTCTCCCTATGTCTGCATGGGTTTCCTCCAGGTGCTTCAGTTTCCTCCCACAGTCCGAAGATGTGCAGGTTTAGGTGGATTGGCCATGATAAATTGCCCTTAGTGACGAAAAAGGTAAGGTGAGGTTATTGGGTTACGGGGATAGGGTGGAGGTGAGGGCTTAAGTGGGTCGGTGCAGACTCGATGGCCTGAATGGCGTCCTACTGCACTGTATGTTCTAAAACCAAAATCATATCACAAGGCATTGTTAACCCCCCCCCCCAAAGTCCTTAGATCTGCAAGAAATCTATTCACGTTCAAAGAGGAAAAATAGCTTGCAGACAGGTGTCTGGATTGTGTCTTTTATTTACCCTTCACGCTTGAATGCATCTCAAGTACCCTGCTTTGAATCTAACCACAATATCAATAAACAGCTAGGAGTTAAGTGCTTTCACTTCCTCTTTTTCTCAGCAGAAATCACTTAACTGCTTTTGATATGGTCAGAAGTTGTCTATCATCGCGAGATTTTTACATGAAGACTACCTTATATGGAAAACAACTTGGGAATACACTAATTAACCAAAAACTGATCATGCACCCAACAAAGCACTCTACATTCAGAAGAGGATTTGGAATAAGGGGCGGGAAACTGGCGGGGCGGGCAACTCCGGCGCGAAGGAGTGGCATGAACCACTCCGGCGTCGGGCCACCCCGAAGTTGCGAAATCCTCTACACCTTCAGGGGCTAGGCCGGCGCCGGAGTTATTTGCGCCACACTGCTGGCGTGGAAGCGGCTTGGCGCCATGCCAACCGGCACCAAAGGGCTTCCGCCGGCTGGCGCGAGTTGGCGCATGCGCGGTAGCGCCAGCATGTGCTGGCGTTATAACACCGCATGCGCAGGGGGGAGGGTTCATCCCCGCGCCGGCCATCCTGGACCGGTACACCAGCCAGCGCGGAGGAATAGAGTTCCCCGCGGCATAGGCCCACCCGTGGATCGGTGAGTTCTGATCGCGGGCCAGGCCACCATGGGGGTACCCCTCCAGGGCCAGAAACCCCCGTGCCACCCCCCCCTGAGGATCCCGGAGGCCGCCTGCGGAGCCAGGTCCTGCCAGTAAGTACCTGTCGTAACATGGGCCGGTGGGACCCGCTGAAAATGGGCGGCCACTCGGCCCATCATGGGCTGGAGAATTGCTGGGGGGGGGGGGGGGGGGGCGCTGCCAGCGGGGGTCAGAGAATCCTGCCCAAGCTCTTTCAAAAACTGTACTCTGCCTGTGAACCCCTGAAAAATGCCCACAAATGTGCCCTCCAGAAGGAAGGAAGAAAATAATATCTTTGAGCAGTGCACAAGAAGGAAGACAGAAGATATGTATCAACAGGAAGAGTCCCGGTGAACCACACAGAAATATCTCAGTCAAAGGCCCTCCTAAGTGACCGAAAGTCATCTCAAATTGTCCATCTGAGGGTTAACTGTGTGATTTAATTGAAACTTCTGTATAAAATTCTTAATAAAGATGTTGATTTAGTGTGAGATCATGTCAACCGGGACTTGGGATCTCTGAACTTTGATTATTTGCCTTGGTCACCCTGCAGCCACATCTCTGAAATGGCAATTTATAGAATCTCAATCACAGAATCTCTACAGTGCAGAAGGAAGCTATTTGGCCTATCAAGTCTGCACCGGCACTCCGAAAGAGCACTCAACCTAGATAATCAGACCTGGTCACTTCTATTTTTGTCATAAAATGAGTATCCTGTGAACGCTGTGTATTCAGACACAGTGCATTTAATTTTGCCTTTTAAACATTTTCTGTTTCTTGACCTGTTTTGACACTGGCCTTTGTTTCCACTCCCTTCCAATTTTGCCCATTACTTTTCATCCTACCATTACCAGCTTTGCTTTTTTCCTATCCTAATTTCCTCTCGAGTTTCGACCCCCACTGCCAATAGCACCAGTGAACCTTCCAGCGGAGACACTAGTGCTTGTCCACCTTGCACAGATCCCATCAGCCACAGAACTGGACCCAGTGACTCAGAATATACCGTCTCTCCAGCATGTGTTCAACCTACCTTTCTATTTCTGTGCTCAATGGCACCTTGCAGTTGGAGTAATCCTAACATTCCTACCTTTGAAGTCCTGCTTTTCCTATTTTCATCTCATTGTAACACATTCAATTGGAAATCAAACTTTAGACCTTATATTTAACCTTTTTCTAATTGTTAATGCTTGAAATTGCTGTTATTAAACATTATTTTGCATCAGAAAATGCTGGAAGCATGCCTAAGTCATTGAATAGAATGATACAATAAAATTATTATTCTGCAAAGCCAAAATTTGGCAGATAAGACATAGTCAAAATATTTATTTTGTTGACTGGAATGCTGAGTGCTATTTTTCGCGAGCAGTTTCCTCCACAGCTTTTATTTTTAGGCATGCTATCAAGGGTATTTAAGGTGCTGCTTGTGTTTTCCTCTTTCCCTACTGAATGCCCAGGATGACGTGCTATTAGACATTTTAATCAAAATTACATCTGAGAAAACGGTGAGGCTGTGAGTTCACACTTGCCATGCAAGTCAATGCACCTCATTGTCTCTGGAATTATCCTTTTCCCGTTCCTCCTTCGAGGTGAAAATGTCCACGTTCATCACCTGGGAAGTATGGTAAGGTGCTGGTGGATATGCCGGTGGATATGAAGGGCAACACAGTAGCATAGTGGTTAGCACAGTTGCTTCATAGCTCCAGAGTCCCAGGTTCGATTCCCGGCTTGGGTCACTATCTGTGTGGAGTCAGCACGTCCACTCCGTGTCTGTGTGGGTTTCCTCCGGGTGCTCTGGTTTCCTCCCACAGTCCAAAGATGTGCAGGTTAGGTAGATTGGCCATACTAAATTGCCCGTAGTGTCCTAAAAAGTAAGGTACAGTACAGATGCATGCAAAGCTTAATGTCTAGAACTATATTTTTTGTGACAGGCCTGCAATCTCTTAGATACGTTGATACTTTAGTTGAAGTGAAGGTCTTGTAAAGTAAAGGAGTCCCAATAAGCTGTGAGGCTTCTTGTAGCTGAATTCCCAGGGCCTCGTTTCTCAGGCGAAGTTGAAATTGGACCAGTTTTGGGGGTGGGTGGGAGACAAGAACAAAGAACAAAGAAAAGTACAGCACAGCAACAGGCCCTTCGGCCCTTCAAGCCTGTGCTGACCATGCTTCCCGTCTAAACTAAAATTTTCTACACTTCCGAGGTCCGTATCCCTCTATTCCCATCCTATTCATGTATTTGTCAAGATGTCCCTTAAACGTCACTATCGTCCCTGCTTCCACCACCTCCTCCAGCAGCGAGTTCCAGGCACCAACTACCCTCTGTGTAAAAACTTTGCCTCGTCCATCTCCTCTAAACCTTGTCCCCTGCACCTTAAACCTATGCCCCCTAGTAATTGACCCCTCTACCCTGGGAAAAAGGTCTGTTGGTTATTCACCTTCTCTCACTTTCCAGCTCATGCTGTCTCTTACCCTGGCTGTTTGAATTACTTGGGTTTGATAGCTTTCAGTGGAATTCTGTCTGCAAGAAGCTTCTTGTTGAAGTTTCAAAAGACAACAAGAAGCTTCACCATCAGGTGACTTTACAAGCTCTCAGTCCTTTTCAAAATATGGTGGGTAGTTACTTTGATTATGCATCCTGTGTTGTGGATTTCAAACCTTGCGAGAGACAACCATGTTTTACCCATTGAATTGACAATACCCTTTTGCATTTGTTTCAGAAAAGGGTATTGAGTCACTATCTGTCTGAAAGTTTTATTATGTTCCCGCTTGAGACAGGGGAGTAGCTTCCATTCATCAAATAAGTCAGGTGATCGTGTGGTGACTACCTTGCTGCAGAATTTTGTGGTCCGTTTTAAAATATAAAAACGACTTTGAAGTTCGGAATATACTGGGGCATGACAACAGGAAATCAATCCAACAATACCCACCTGACACTTGTTAGCAAGCTGTCTCCACATAGCCACTCTCCAATTTATCCAAGTCAATTTTAATAACTCACAGTCTAAATCTGACAGGAATTCCAAACAGAAGATCCTCCAAGGCTCCAGCCTGAAAATAAATATTCTAAATAACGTTGAAACCAAATGTAGTTCAATATTTTGTTCTCCAAAGATAGCTCTTGTGTTATTTATTCAAGTGGTTAGAAATTACTGTTGCTAATTCTTGCACCCGGTATTAAGAACACAGTGGCGCATAAAAGGTACATAATTGGGCAGCGTCATTACACCTGGGGTACGGTAACCTTTATTCGGTTTTACAAATTTAAAATAATTGTTTGGGATTCTCATCCGGTATCCTAAGAAATGTTGGGGTCTGGTCTAGTGTCCTAACAGCAGTCAACAGCTTTGGATAAAATAACCAAGAGATTGGGCGAAATCTTCAGCAGATTTGGTTATCCTAATAGACCACAGTTCATATCCCAAGAGTTCATGAACTACTTGAAGGAGACTGGAATTCAACCCATCCAGTCTGCTTATCACCCTGTAACAAATGGAGTGGCAGGATGTTTTGTACAGATGATTAAACATTTGTTAAAGGTAACCAGAGTACAAGGTTCATTTGAGTTGACTGAGTCAATTCCTGCTCACTCACAGGAATACTGTGCACTCAACAACCCAAGTTTCTCTGATGTTGCTAATGGTTAAACATCATCTATGCACAGCAGTCAATTTGCTAAAACCACGCAAGTCAAAATAAATTGATGAGAAAAGGTAGCAGATGACGGAAGAACAAAGGTCATGGTGTTCGCCAGGGTCAAGAAGTTCTGGCAAGAAATTATACCACAATTGTGTCATTTTTGTTTAATAGATTGATTAAAGTTTACTTTAAAAGAGAGTAACTGGACTGCTGTCAAAACTCGGAAATCCCATTGCATACTCGTATCCACAGCCACGATGGAAGCAGCCCGAGCTTGCACAGTAACAAGCTGAAATGGCATGACCTTAGTCTGATCTTCCATTGTGACGTTCAGACATCGGATGATTTCTGCTTGTGCTGCAATAGAAGCTGAGGCATCGGGCAGGAGACACTGCATCATGCTTAGATCAGCTAGTGTTCTCTCCGAGTTGGCAATCACTTCCACATCAGACGGGATGGGCTCAAAGCTCTCTCCAAATTCCTGGAAATGTTGGAGCCAGAATTCCCATGCTCTTTTGTCATAATATACACCAGTATATCATGGTGCAGACACACACTGATGGACACACACAGGACCAATCAACATGTACAAACACCGCAGCCAATCACCAGTTAGAATACACACACTATAAAGGCAGAGGGCACCACGGTTCCCACTCATTCTGGGTGCTGCCTCTCAGTGTAACAAGAACTCATCCAGCCCAGCACAGACTTACAACACGTGCTGAGAGAATCAACTGGTTCGGACAAGGCTTAGGTCTCTAGTTTAAGTTGGCATCATTTAGACCCACAGTCATCGTGTGTTAGTTCGTTAGAAGTAGTTAGTAAAATTGAGTTGAACCTTCATCAGTGTTGGAAGTGTCTGTTCATCTCTCAAGTCTACACTAGCCAACACTTCATCTTTGACAGTGACTGAAGACAAAGTAAAGCATCAAGCTTTACTTTGTGCGCGACCATCAGCCAGTTTCTAGGCCCATCATCTGATTCCACTATGAAGAAGCATGTGGGGGTGGGAGGTGCCGGTGATGTACTGAGGACATGTCTGCACCCTGCCAGTTAGGCCCTGCTTCTTTCAATTGTGGGACCCTTGTACTGCAAGAGATGGTGCAATGTGATGGGTAATCTGCAATGGAATAGCTGTCAGTGTGCACAAACTATGAAATTTGCGTGTGTGTGTGTGAGAGTAAGATAAGGCGATAATGGTCATTAGAACCTGTGGTGGTATGGATATGAGCACTGCCATTGGTGCAGAGCACTGGCTTCCCATTGGCTCTGGCTGGTCATATGCCTCTTGTCCGATTGGTTGGGACTAGTCATGTGACTGCTCTCCAATTGGTTGAGAGGCAAGTAGGCCCCGCCTCCGAGGTGGGGTATAAGTACCCAGAGTTCCCGGCGGTCGGCCTTACTCTGTAGTCGACCCGGTACCGGGCTAACAACCAGCTGATTAAAGCCACAGTCCGGATCCTAATTGTGTCTTGAGTCGAATTGATGGTACATCAATTTAATCAGCTAGAATTTTGGAATGGAGATACGCATCAAGCCTGACTGACGGTCAGTCCGCACCAGCCCGCATGCTGCAAATGCATCTACGATCGTTAAACACTGGCAAGCGTGTTTTAATAGTTACCTGACGACTGCAGCCGGCAAGCCCATCAAGGAGCAGAAACTCCACATCCTCCACTCATGCATGGGCACAGCGATCTACTCTATGATTGAGGACGAAAGTGATTATGATGCGGCCATGGAGATTCTCAAAGGACATTTTCTCCGGCCGGTCAACGAAGTATACGCACGGCATCTCCTGACGACTAGACAACAGTTCCCTGGTGAGTCACCCGATGAGTTTTACTAGGCCCTGACAGCTCTAGGGAGAACGTGCGCGTGTCTCCAAGTTTCGGTGACTGAGCACATGGAACTTCTAATCAGAGACGCTTACGTTGCTGCCATGCAGTCCCCTTCCATCCGACAATGATTGCTGGAGAAGAACACCCTCAGCCTAGCTGAGGCACGGACTCTTGCAACCTCCCTGGAGGTTGCTGACCTGAACGCCCGCGCATACGCCCCCGGCCGCGCAGCAACCCCCCGGACTTCATAGAACACGCCACCCCAATTCTCTGCGGACCCCGACCCCCCCCCAAGCCTGCGCTGCGGGTCGCTCTGACAAGCTATCGGGGCCCCGCTGCTATTTTTGTGGTCTGTCCAAGCACCCCCGCCCACGCTGCCCGGCGCGCTCCGCTCTGTGTAAGAGCTGCGGGAAGAAGGGCCACTACGCGGTGGTCTGCCAGACCAAGTCGGTTGCTGCTGTTCTGCGCAGCGATCATGGATCACCCCCTCCGGGCCCCCCTAGGGCCCAGCGCCGCGCACCGACCTCTCCGGCCTGCCTCCCGGCCCCCGCAACTGCCTCACGGGCCTCCCGCCCCTCGCTCCCGGCTGTCCAGGCTGCCCCGACCGGCCCGCAGATGCCGCTGACACTGCCCCCAGCCGCCACGAGGTTCCAACGGGCGCCACCGTCTTGGGCCCCGGACGCCATGTGCGGGCCATGGGCGCCGCCATCTTGGGGCCCCGGCTCCCCGTGCGGGTCCTGGGTGCCGCAATCTTGGGACCCCGACTCCACGTGCGGGTCCTGGGCGCCGCCATCTTGGGCCAACACGGAAGGCCCTGCCAGCGATTACTCTGCCACCGTGGAGGATCTGGAACTCTCACCACGACTTGCTTCCATCAAACTCGACCAGTTGCGACCACGCACGCTCACCAAGACTACGACAATGGTCCAGCTCAACGGACACAAAACGAGATGCCTGCTGGACTCGGGGAGCACGGAAAGTTTTGTCCACCCCGACACGGTAAGACGCTGCATGTTCCCCATCCATCCAGTTAAACATAAAATTGAATTGGCCTCAGGTTCGCACTCCGTCCAAATCACCGGGTGCTGCACAGCGGACCTCACGGTCCAGGGGAGGGTTTTCAAAAACTTCAAACTCCTCATTCTCCCCCGTCTATGCGCTCCGGCACTCCTGGGCCTGGATTTCCAGTGCAACCTGCAGAGCTTGACCTTCCAATTCGGCGGCCCTATTCCCCCCCTTACTGTCTGCAGCCTCGCGTCCCTCAAAGTGGACCCCCCTTCCTTGTTTGCTAATCTCACCCCAGATTGTAAACCTGTCGCCACTCGGAGCAGACACTACAGTGCCCAGGACCGGACCTTCATCGGGTCCGAGGTCCAGAGGCTCATTAAGGAAGGAGTTATCGAGGCCAGCAACAGTCCCTGGCGAGCCCAAGTGCTGGTAGTTCGGACTGGGGAGAAAAACCGGATGGTCATTGATTACAGTCAGACCATCAACAGGTTTACGCAGCTGGATGTGTATCCTCTCCCCCGTATTTCCGACCTGGTTAACAGGATCGGGAAATACAAAGTCTTTTCCACGGTGGACCTTAAGTCCGCCTACCACCAGCTCCCCATCCGCGCGAGTGACCGAACGTACACCGCGTTTGAGGCAGATGGGCGCCTCTACCACTTCCTCAGGGTTCCATTCGGTGTCACAAATGGAGTCTTGGTCTTCCAACGGGAGATGAACCGAATGGTCGACAAGCACGGTTTACGGGCCACCTTCCCGTATCTCGATAACGTCACCATCTGCGGCCACGACCAGCAGGACCACGACATCAAGCTCCAAAAATTCCTCCGAACCGCAAAATTCCTTAATTTAACTTACAATAAGGATAAGTGCGTGTTTAGCACCGACCGTCTAGCCATCCTTGGCTACGTAGTGCGTAACTGAGTCATAGGCCCCGATCCCGAATGGATGCACCCCCTGATGGAACTCCCTCTCCCCAAATCCCTCAAACGCTGCCTGGGCTTCTTCTCATTATTACGCCCAGTGGGTCCCCAACTACGCAGACAAAGCCCGCCCCCTCATCCAGTCCACCTCCTTTCCCCTGTCATTGGAGGCCCGCCAGGCCTTTAGCCGCATCAAAGCGGATATCGCAAAGGACACGATGCGTGCTATCGACGAGTCCCTCCCATTCCAAGTTGAGAGCGACGCGTCTTGACGTAGTTCTTGCGGCCACCCTGAACCAAGCGGGCAGACCCGTGGCCTTCTTTTCACGAACCCTCCACGCTTCCGAAATCCGCCATTCCTCGGTGGAGAAGGAGGCACAGGCCATAGTCGAAGCTGTGCGATATTGGAGGCACTATCTGGCCGGCAGGAGGTTTACCCTCCTCACAGACCAACGGTCAGTAACTTTCATGTTCGATAATGCACAGGGGGGCAAGATCTTGCGGTGGCGGATCGAGTTGTCCACGTACAACTACGATATCTTGTATCGTCCTGGGAAGCTTAACGAGCCTTCCGATGTCCTATCCCGCGGTACCTGCGCTAGCGCGCAGATTGACCACCTCTGCTCCCTCCACACGGACCTTTGCCATCCAGGGGTCACCCGTTTTTACCATTTTATTAAGACCCGCAACCTGCCCTACTCCGTTGAGGAAGTCAGGACCGTCACCAGGGACTGCCACGTCTGCGCCGAGTGGAAAACGCACTTCTACCACCCCGAACAAGCGCATCTGATCAAGGCATCCCGCCCCTTTGAACGTCTCAGTATAGACTTCAAGGGCCCCCTCCCCTCCACCAACCGTAACACTTATTTCCTGAGTGTTATCGACGAATACTCCCGCTTCCCTTTCACCATTCCCTGTCCCGACATGACCACGACAACCGTCATAAAGACCCTCCTATCCATCTTCTCCCTGTTCGGTTACCCCGCGTACATCCACAGCGACTGGGGGTCCTCCTTTATGAGTGACGAACTGTGTCAATTCCTGCTCAGCAGGGGTATTGCCTCTAGCAGGATGACCAGTTATAACCCCCGGGGTAACGGTCAGGTCGAGCGGTAGAATGGCACCATTTGGAAGACCATCCTGCTGGCCCTACAGTCCAGAGATCTCCCTATTCCCCGTTGGCAAGAAGTCATTCCCGACACCCTGCATTCGATCCGGTCTCTCCTCTGTACTACCACTAATCAAACACCTCATGAACGTCTTCTCGTTTTCCCCAGGAAGTAGTCCTCAGGATCCCCTCTCCCGACCTGGCTGGCCACCCCCGGGCCCACCTTGCTCCGGAAGCATGTGCGGGTGCACAAGTCCGACCCGTTGGTTGAGCGAGTCCAGTTACTCTACGCCAACCCGCAGTATGCGTACGTGGAGTATCCCGACGGTCGGCAGGATACGGTCTCGCTTCGGGACCTGGCACCCGCCGGATGCGGCCTTCCGCCTTCCCCCACTACATCAGCACCCCCCCCCCCCCCACCCCGGTAGTTGACCGATGCGGGGGTGCTGAATTGAGTAGAATTTATGGCTATTGCTTCACTTGGAAGGAAAGACCCATTTACTCACCCTTGTGTTAGATCATTAAAATTATTGCAGCACTGCATCCACGTACTCGTGGCTACACTGCCAGCATTGCCCACAATGGCTATTTTCATCTGCTGCCTTCCCTGTATCTGCCTGAGAGTCTCCTAAGGTAAAGGGACATCTCCCATCCTTGTGAACCCCTACACCGAAGCTTCCAGTACTGCATCAGAGAACCTTGGGGCATGCTCTCAGGCCCTTTGTTCCATTTCCTCTCTGGTTCTCTCTGGTCAATAACTTCTCTTTCACCAGTTTCAGCTCTTCCAAGCCAAAACGCAGCCCATCGTTCAGAGGTGCAGTCCGGATTTAAATCGTGTGAGCTAGCTTTAAATGGTGCTCACCTTGCATGAACATTGACCTCCTGATGAGGCATGAAGCCACTCAACACGATATTTAATAAGAATAATAATTGGCAGGCAGCACAAAGTTTGCATGTTGCCAGCATTATTTGGAATACTCGTGGAACTGTCCAATTTTAGCTTCTACTAAATCTGAATTGTCTCCTGGGACATTTCTGAGCTGGAATGAAGGAGCAGCCATGGGTAAGAGCTACAAACAGGGCCAGCAGAAAGAAAAGTGTGAATGAAGCAGCTACATCTGCCAGCCAAATTCCTCAGGGTACCAAAGCAGCCACTGCAACATAAAATTGGACTTCAACAGTTGACTTGCCACTGACAATCCAATCTCATAGTGGTCACTTTATTACTAATTCATACGTATCATGCTGGCAAAATCAATACGCTGTCACTCCAATTCAAAACTTCTTTTTTGACATGTTCCCACCGTGGCATTAACACCTGCAGTAAAACTGGAGATAGAAATTCCAGTTGAATGCATGAGGTCTTGCAAACTATTATCCCACAATCCAATTTCCATGCTGCAGTCTCTGAAGAAGACAAAACACGTTATTTGTAGTCTTATCTCTGCCATGGGTCCTTGGCTTCAGGAGAGAGTGAAAAGCGCTTAATAGAATGAAAAAGTCATCGTCGCATTTGGCTTTCAGTGGGTATTTTTCCCACGGCATAACCACGATGCCAATTCCTAGTATTGTGCAAAAACACATCTACAGGCAGTCCACGACTGTACGACGTTCGAGTTAAGACAATCAGAATTTACGACCCTTATAAATTGACACCCTATTTCCAATTTATGTCATTGGTTCTGACTTAACGACTTCACCCAGCCATTTTTTATGTTTTTATGACACATAAACAGTACACTACTATTTATACTCTTAAATGCAGCCTTGCCTGAAACAGAGTCAAATAATCAAATATCGTGTAATACAGTGTTGGGTTGCTGACCCTGAATGAGCCCAGCAAAGTTCGGAAACCACTCGCCAAAACACCAGGCCCCCTGCGCCCTTCATTCACCAGGCTGTAACTCCGAGTCAAAAGGCCGGATTGACGCGTGTTCATGGGCTGGTTAAAAGGCTCGTCCATCCATGAAGAATGGTCACTGTGACTCGCCAGCATCACGCTGCTTAGCCGAGCTCCAGCCCAGAAAATGAAGAAGGGTTTTCCGTGAAAACCTTTGCCACGCCACACTCAGGGGTTTCGCTGCACCAGAGGGTGCTAGCCAAGCCAAAACCAAGTTGGCCACAGCTTGGGACAGTTTCTGGCAGAGGTCTGAATACGTTGGGACACAAGAAATGAAGTTGTGCTTTGCTGGCAAGGATGCTGCCTTGCCCCACAGAACCAACACCCTCACTTTGAACATTGTTCCGATTTGTAGTTGGCCATTTACCGCCTGATACAAAATGGCTGAACAAAGAAAGGACACTGCAATGGCCTGATGGGAAATGTGGCTAACTTTTGGATTTTAACTATAGGAATATGGTCAGCAGAACGAATGACTTTAGACTGAGTCTGTGATTTACACAACCTGCAAGTGACCTACGTGATTTACAATAATGTCCTTGATTTTACAACCAACCATAAAGAGTCAACAAAACACGGACCTCTAACATTATTCCCATGTTTTCCTTTACTCAGATGGCATGCAGTGTATTAAATAATAGGAGAAGGGTGTTTAAGTTGTGAGATGTTATTATTATGCTAATTTAGTTGCTGATGATGCCTAACCTTACAGCACTTATTAACAACCTGTTGTTTTGCTACTGGATCTGTTGTTTCTTCGATGTTCTTGAGCAGAACTAGTTGGGTTGCTAAGGGTTGTTAAATTCTATGGGAAGAAAGATAAGATGACGCTTTACAAAAGGCACAACATTTGGATCCTTCTGTGAACCACAAGCTCTTTATTCTTGCATGCTTGCACTTAGATGACAGTGTAGCTTTGACAGCTTTGGAAAAATAATAAAGATAAAAACTGCTGGAAGCGTTCCTTGTTATCTTTATAAATGGTGGCAGTATTCAAGCAGTGGGAAAGATAAATGGTGCCTGCTATATTTCTTTGGCAATCTTGGACATGAATGAGGTATTTCCTTGAAATGTGGCTCTGTACATACACATATAGATTCTATATATTTAATGTATACTACATATATGTATTTATATGAATGTATACATTTATATATATTATATAATATATACATATATATAAAGTTTTATATATATATATATACTAGATAAAGTTTTATATATATATAATATTTGTATATCTCAGCTAGTCAGGTTAGGTTTTGCTGACATAAAGGATGCTCAATTGCTTTCCGAGCATATCAACAAATCATGTATGGGAAAATATATTGGAATGAATCTTCATGCTGGCACTTCAGCAACCATGGCAAAATCCGTGCGCTGCTCCAGGCATTGTAGTTTTCCACTTCTAGGGAATTTGCAAAACAATTGATGACCCTTGTGACCTGTCAGATATCTAGTTTTTCTTTAGAAGTAAAGTAGGAGCTTATTGCTCCTGTATGTCTCGCAGTCGAGAAATATTAGCTGGAGTCTTTATATCTGTTTCTGGTGTCTAAAGCTGAAAGTTTTAGACATGGCACATTTTCTCCTTCGGGCAAGGTATTCATAGCGGTGTTTTGTTTATTGTGTGTTTATGCCAGTGCCCTTTTACAGCTCTGCAAGGCCTCCGCTCATCTGCTGTTGAAACCCTCATTCCTCAATCTAGACTTTATTCCATCGCACTCCTGGCTGAACTCCCACATGCTCGTCGCTGTAAACTTGAGGTCATACAAAGCTCTGCTGCCCATGTCTTTCCTCAAGCCAAATCCCAATTCCCTCTCATCCCTATGCTCACTGATCTATGGTGGCTTCCAGTCAAGCAATAACTTGATTTTAATATTTTAAAACTAAGCATTTGGTCATGTGACCTAATGGGCTGTATTTGCTGGGGATGACTTGGGGGTCTCGCCCGCCAGCTAGAGAGCCAATGAGTGCCCTGCGTCGCCTCCTTCAGGCACTTAACTGGACTGTGGCGGGCCAGCCCCAGAATTGTGGAGCCATCCATTGGGTATGACACTCCATCACCTCTGTACTACAAAGGGGTTAATAGCTATTATGCTGATAGCGATTAAACATCATCAGTGATGCCATCTTACATTATGACCAGAGGTCAGGTTGAGGTGGTTCTGGAAACAGCCTCATGCTCATCTATTCCTGTTCATAATGGCACACCGTTAATAAACGTTTGAAAGCTCCTCGAGGCCCCATTTCCAGCAGTCTATGTTAAACACACCTGGGACCTTCTATGATGATATTTCATGGTGGTAGCGGGAAACGTACTACATTTCACAGGTCCCTGATGAAACTGACAGTGATCGAAACGTGAAAGCCATTAAATACAAGGTAGCCAGGGAACGACCATGGCTGAAAATCAGAGGGAAAAGCATCCATGAAGTCCCAAGACATCTGATTCAAGGTAACCGACAATCATGAAGAGAATCCTGTTTGTTCCCAAATTCTTTGACCATGTGGAAAGGCCCAACCAAGCAGCAGAGATGCATAACTAGTGTCACAAATTCAACAGGTATCAGACTGTTTTTGGGGTTAGCACAGAATCTGGATAATAAACAGATTGGCATGCTCCTCTATTACATTGGCAGCAGTGCAGAATACACTTTAGTAAGACTGGTCATTAATGAGCACACAGCAACCTATGAAGAGGTTATTAAGATGTTTGATTCAGAGGATCACCATTATAGACTGGGTGAAGTTGAACAGGCCCACTCAGGAATCCAGAGAAAGTGTTGCCATTTTCATAAATGAACTGTATCATTTGGCTGATAGTTGCAAGTATGCAATTCTAAAAGATGAACTCATCCAAGACCGTATTATGATGGAGTGCATACTGAAGCCTTATCTGATTGTCTGCAGTCAGGGAGGATGTAACATTGCCGAAGGCAGTGCAATTAGTGAGACAGGCTGAGCTATGGAAGCAGAATAGAATTTTAATTTGGGGTGATAGAGAATGTTTGTGGAGTCAGAGCTCTGATTCAGTCCAGTTTGTGGGCAGTAAAGGTGTCCCCACTGCAGAGCAGACTCAAAATGAAGAGGGAGCAGTCATCGCAACTATCCAGTGTTCCTATTGTGTTGTGAGAAAATCACATTGGAGCGAAGACTATCCACCATAATTGCAGAGTGTCATCCCTGCAGGAAGTGGAGGCATTTTAAAGTGTTATGCTGCAACTATAGATCAACAATTTACAGAGACTCGTCCAATTAGGTGGATTCGCCATGCTAAATTGTCCCTTAGTGTCCCAAGATGTGCAGGTTAGGTGGATTGACCATGATCAATGCGCGGGGTTATGAGGATAGGACGGGGGAGTACAGTGCTCTTTCGGAGGGTCGGTGCAGATGTGATGGGCTGAAGGCCCTCCTTCTGCACTGTAGGGATTCTATTCTATGGTCAGCCAGTATCTTGGGAATAGTAGATACTGATGAACATGATGCGTCTTTCCTTGGCAAGGTTTCAAAATCCCAGAAGAATGTTTGGAGTTCAGATATCACACCAATCGGCATACGATAAATTTAAAATTAGATACCAGAGTAGGGGTATTCCCTGAAGGAAGTTCTAGAGATCATACAAATAGAACCATAGAATTCCTACAGTGCAGAAGGTGGCCATTCGGGCCATCGAGTCTGCACCGACCATCTGAAAAAGTACCCTACCTAGGCCCACTCTCCCAACCCTATCCCTGCAACCCCATAGACCCATCTAACCTGCACATCTTTGGATAAGAGGGGGCAATTTAGCATGGCCAATCCAACTCCTCAAAGATAGGATGATCACGAATGTGGCGGTGACCAGAAAGATTGACTTTGACATTGGAATTGCACAGTATTTCATCCCAGGGACCGGAATCACTGAATGCACTTAAAGAACAAATACTTTTTGCCAATGAACTTATTGGATAGGAGATTGCAGACCTTCCACAGCTCAACAAACATCAGAAGAAACTGGCAAAGTTTTATTCCTTTAAGAAGGAGAAGCGAAGAATCGACGCCATTGGCGCTGGCACGGTCGGCGCAGCGCCGGTCGGGGGCTGCTCTATGAGCCCCCCCGGCGATTCTCCGCCCGGGATGGGCCGCAAAAATAATCTGAATCACGCTGGCGCCGTCTGCGTGTGGTCTTACCCGGCGGGACCTCGGTGTGCATCCTTTCGGGGGAGGCCTGGTGGGGGTGGAGGGGGGAGGGGAGGTCCGACCCGGGTGTGGGGGGGGCCTCCGCTCTGGCCCGGCCGGCGATCGGGGCCTACCGATTGGCGGGCCGGCCTCTCGACCTGGAGACCTCTTTTGCTCCGCACCGGCCCCTGTAGCCCTACGCCATTTTGAGCCGGAGCCGGCAGGGAGAAAGAAGCCACCACGCATGTGTGCAAATGCGCCGGTCCTGGTGCGCGTTCGCAGCGGTCGCAGCGCGCATGCCCAGACCCATTTGAGGCCGGTATTGGCAGCTGGAGCGGCGTGGGTCACTCCAGTGCCATACTGGCTTCCTGTCGGGCTTGGAATAGCCGCTCCTGGGGGCCTGTTGACGCTGTCGTAAAATGCGATGGCGTTTACGACAGCGTCAACACTTAGCCTCAGGATCAGAAAATCCTGCCCTATGTTCCTGGAAGAATATGGAGAACTTGCATCTCACACATCCCCCAAGAGATCCGAGGAAACAATAGGAGATTTTGCGAAAGGGAAAGTTGTGTGGGATAAAGTGTAAATATTTAATGAGTAGAATGAAAGACCTGGTGGGGGAATGTAGTACAAAAGGTTAATAGCTATTATGCTGAGCTGATCGACATCATCAGGGATGTCCATTGACATGTAGCCAGAGCTCAGAGAGAGAGAGGTGCTTCTGGAAGGAGCTTTGTGCTTATCTATCCCTATATATAGTTGCACATGGTTAATCAATCTGTGAAAGTTCCTCGAGGTTTTGTTTCCAACAGTCTATGTTAAACACATCACACCGTGGGACCATTAACGATCTGCCTAAACTAAATTCTGCCTCATCTGTTGGTTTACCCCTTTCCACCCCGTCCTTGGTCCAATGCAGCCTCACATATCAAAGTACTTAACAATCCAGATACTGAATGATCAAAATCAATTTGAACTCAAATGAAATGAAAACTGGAATTTCAATGGGCAATAGTTCAGGGCGACAGCTTGCTGTGAAAAGAAATCCCGCACAGAATATAACAAAATAATCATCTCCATAATCACTGAAACAATAAATCTTATTTCATAAACTGGAGCTTCGAAGTTTCAAAGTTACAAGTGAATACACAATTTAAGGTCTAAGATCTAAGTGGTTCCTTCATAGAATTAATCACAAGTTGTGAAGCTACTGTTGCCTGCATTAATAATTTTGGGGAAAGACAAGCCCTATATTATGTTAAGAATTTAATTCTGCATTTTCCTCCCACACTGTTGCAATTACCACACAAAGCTACCTTGATGTGTAACCTCCAGGTTAGCTTCAGTGGCCCAAGCGTGCCATTACCCAGTAGGCATCATTCCAATATTTGAGTTGTGCAACCACATAGTAGGCCTGCTGTGGGTTGTAGCTTTATTCTAGCAATGGCATCATAGTCATAAAATCAATCGGTCAATGGGTGGGTTGAGGGCAGACAAGGTGACAAGGATGCCAGTGATCTGATTGGTTACATTGCTTCGGCACGCTTAATTCCGGAGTACACCTCAATTCGCCTGGACAAATTTTGCTTAAGAAATCTGTAGATAAGCAAATTCATCAGCACGGAAGAAAGAGTCGGGCAAAAAAGAGAATCTCCACCAGGGTGGATTCTTCAAAGGGACTAGTTCAGAGCTTTGTCAGCATGGTGCCAGGTTTTCACAGCTGCTAGGCACCCAGCTGAACAAACATCAAAAAAAAAATCACATGAATTTAGCCAAAGTTATTTTGTTGAAGTTCAGCAAAAAAGAAAATGTTTTCTATCCAGGGATTTTGCTCAGTGGAAAAGAGAAATCAAAACGTCCAATTGATATGGAAACGCAAAGGAACTGTTAGAAAATGAAATACTCCTAAAGGTTGAAGTTCGTGACGGGGTTTAATTCCCTTTCAATTTGATGGAATGCAACAATCTTTGAAACTTCCGCGCACCCAAATTCACCGTTTTAATCTGCACAGTGCTCTTAATGTCTGGTAATTTGCTTTCTCATTTCATTTGCATTTTTCAGCAGCCTCCTTCAGCAGCAACTTCAACTTACAGCATTCAGCTGTTTTCACAGCAGTCAAAAAGAAATATATTTGACTTAAATGCCAATTACCATTTATCTTGTGATTATCACAGAACTCCCTGGACCAATTAATTTCCTACTCCCTAGATGTGCAGTTTACAAAAATGCGGTGGACTTTCAACTAGCAGACCTGTTCACCATTGCGTTTTCAGAAGCTGTGTTGGAATACTACAAAGGCATTCCTCAAAAGATTCTGCTCATAAGAGAAAGGTTAGACATCTGCAATTAGGATGAAAGAGACTATTAAAGGACATGGAGACAGCATGGAAATAATGATTCTTCTGGAGCTTCAAAACACATATTTTATTTGCTTTACTGAAATTAGTCATCTATTACTGCGAAACTGAGGAATGGTGTCCGACATCCATAATGTACACAACATTGCCGAGGTTACATTTGGACTACTGTACATTTTAAAGACAATTATGAGAAGACAGGTATCATTGGCAAAGCAAGCATTTCTTCCCCATTCCCCTGGGTAGGGTGGTGGTGGGCAATCTTCTTGTACTGCTGCAGTCTGTGTGATGAAGATAGTTCCATGATGCTACTTGATAGGAACTTCCAGGAGCTTGAGCAGGGAGAGTGGGATGAAAGTATTTTATGTCCAAGTCAAAGAGGGTGGTGCTGGTGGTCCCATTCCCTGCTATTCTTCTTCTTCTAAGTGATGACAGTCAGTTATTAAGGAAGTACTGTTGAAAATGTTTTGGTGAAACGCCCTGCCGTTTGAGCGGCAAGGTGGCACAGTGGTTAGCGCTGCTGCCTTACAGCGCCAGGGACCCAGGTTCGATTCCAGCCTTGTCTATGTGGAGTTTGCACATTCTCCCTGTGTCTGCGTTGGTTTCCTCCTGGTGCTCTGGTTATCTCACACAGTCTAAAGATCTGAGGGTCAATTGGATCGGCCATGCTAAATTGTTCCAAAGTGTCCAGAGATGTGCAGGTTAGGTTATGGGCATAGGGTGGATGAGTGAAGTTAGTAGTGTTCTTTTGGAGCATCGGTGCAGACTTGATGAGCCTAGTGGCCTCCTTCTGCACAGCAGGGATTCCATGATTTATCTTGCATACAACATCTATGACACACTCTTGGTAAACATTTAAATTACTTGTTGGGTGCAACCAAGGGACTACTTTGTCCTGGATGTTGAGTGTAGCTGCAGCTATACCCATCCAGGCAAGTGGATAACATACCATCACGTTCCTTCTGCTTTTCATATGGTGGAGAGTCTTTGCAAAGTTGAAAAGTGAGCTATCCTCCACAAAATTCCCAGCCTGTGACCTGCTATATCAGCTGTCTGTTCTAGTATAATATCTGGTTCAGCATGTTGACACTGTTGGACTCACCAGCGATAATGCGATTGAATGTCAGAGAGATGTTGCCGGGCTTTATTTTGCTGGAGATGGTAATTGTCTGATATTGCCTGCCACTTATCACCTCAAGCTTGCATGCTGTCCAGATCTTGTTGCCATGTGAGCATGGGACTGCTCATTATCTGAGGAATTACTGATGGAGACGAACACTGCACAGTCATTGACAAACAGTCCGAATTTTGACTTTATGATGGAAGGAAAGTCATTGATAAAGCAGCTGAAGATGATTCGGCATAGGCCAGTGCCTTGAGAAATTTCAACTGTGATGTGTGGGGGCTGAGATGATTAGCATTCAGCAACCGCAGCCACGTTCCTTTGTGCCAGGCATGATTCCAGCCAGGGGATTGTTCTCCTGCTAATCCACACCAACACCAAATGATAGCATAGTGGTGATGTCACTCACTGGACTAGTTAATCCAGAAGTCCAGGCTAATATTCTAGGGCAAAAGATTTTAAATCCCAGCATGGTAGCTGGTGGAATTTTAATTTTTTTTAAATTTAGACTACCCAATTCATTTTTCCAATTAAGAGGCAATTTAGCGTGGCCAATCCACCTACCCTGCACATCTTTGGGTTGTGGGGGCGAAACCCATGCAAACACGGGGAGAATGTGCAAACACCACACGGACAGTGACCCAGAGTCGGGAACAAACCTGGGACCACGACGCTGTGAGGTTGCAGTGCTAACCCACTGCGCCACCGTGCTGCCTTGAATTCCAATAATAAATATGGAACATAAAGCTAGCCACAGATGACCAGGAGACTGTCATTGATGTTGTAAAAAATCTGGATCACTCGTGTCCCTTTATGGAATGAAACCTGCTGTCCTTTCCTGCTCTGGCCTATATCAGACTCCAGACCCCCAGCAATATGGTTAACTTCCCTCTGAAATGGACGACCAGCCATTCAGTTGAAAGGGCAATTAAAGATGGACAAAATGCTGCCTTTGCCAGCAACATACACATCCCATGAAAACATTTTACAAAAATAGTTTTACTCGGGCTCCTTGGTGTCAGAATTGGTCAAATGCTACCTTATTTTCAAGGACTATTGCTCTCACCTTATCTAATGACTGCAATATCTATGTTCCTACTTGGATCAAAGCTATAATAAAATCGAGGTAAGTTATTGTGTCAGAATTAAAGAGAACATTGCCAAAGAGATTATTTGTGAGTGCCACTCCATAGCATGATTGGTAACTCCTTCGACCATTTTTTGGTGATGATTGATAATGGGTTAGATGATTTTTCCTGCCCTTGGTGGACAGAACGGTAACTGGGCAATTTGTCAGATCTTCAGATAGTTGGCAGTGTTGGAGTTGTACCACAACAGCTTGGCATGGCTAAATCTGGAGCACAGGTCTTCAGATTTAGTTGGACTGTTTTTTCGAGGGCAGATGTCCATTTACTGAATTGAGCTGCAGAAGACATTCTGATTTTACCATCTACCATGGTGCGATTCGAGCCAGAAACTCCAGGGCCTTGCTCGAGGTTTGTGGTTTCCAAGTTCAATGACCTACACCATTAGAACATAGAACATAGAACATTTCAGCGCAGTACAGGCCCTTCGGCCCTCGAAGTTGCGCCTACCTGTGAAACCACTCTAAAGCCCATCTACGCTATTCCCTTATCGTCCATATGCCTATCCAATGACTATTTGAATGCCCTTAGTGTCGGCGCGTCCACTACTGTTGCAGGCAGGGCATTCCACGCCCTTACTACTCTCTGAGTAAAGAACCTACCTCTGACATCTGTTCTATATCTATCTCCCCTCAATTTAAAGCTATGTCCCCTCGTGCTAGACATCACCACCCGAGGACAAAGGCTCTCACTGTCCACCCTATCTAATCCTCTGATCCTCTTGTATGCCTCAATTAACTTTCTTCTCTCTAACGAAAACAGCCTCAAGTCCCTCAGCCTTCTCTCCTAAGATCTTCCTTCCATACCAGGCAACATTCTGGTAAATCTCCTCTGTACCCTTTCCAATGCTTCCACATCCTTCCTATAATCCGGCGACCAGAATTGCACGCAATACTCCAAATGCGGCCGCACCAGTGTTCTGCACAGCTGCAACATGACCTCATGGCTGTGAAACTCAATCCCTCTACCAATAAAAGCTAATACACCGTACACCTTCTTAACAACCCTCTCAACCTGGGTGGCAACGTTCAGGGATCTATGTACATGGACACCGATATCTCTCTGCTCATCCACACTACCAAGAATCTTACCATTAGCCCAGTACTCTGTCTTCCTGTTAGTCCTTCCAAAATGAATCACCTCACACTTTTCTGTATTAAACTCCATTTGCCACCTCTCAGCCCAGCTCTGCAGCATATATATGTCTCTCTGTAACTTGTAACATCCTTCCGCACTGTCCACAACTCCACCGACCTTAGTGTCATCTGCAAATTTACTCACCCATCCTTCTATGCCCTCCTCCAGGTCATTTATAAAAATGACAATCAGCAGTGGCCCCAAAACAGATCCTTGTGGTACACCACTAGTAACTGGACTCCAGTCTGAACATTTCCCATCAACCACTACCCTTTGTCTTCTTCCAGCTAGCTAATTTCTGATCCAAACTGCTAAATCACCCTGAATCCCATGCCTCCGTATTTTCTGCAATAGCCTACCATGGGGAACCTTATCAAATGCTTTACTGAAATCCATATACACCACATCAACTGCTTTACCCTCATCCACCTGTTTGGTCACCTTCTCAAAGAACTCAATAAGGTTTGTGAGGCACGACCAACCCTTCACAAAACCGTGTTGACTATCTCTAATCAAATTATTCCTTTCCAGATGATTATACATCCTATCTCTTATAAACCATTACAAGACTTTACCCACAACAGAAGTAAGGCTCACTGGTCTATAGTTACCGGGGTTGTCTCTACTCCCCTTATTGAACAAGGGGACAACATTTGCTATCCTCCAGTCTTCTGGCACTATTCCTGTAGACAAAGATGACTTAAAGATCAAAGCCAAAGGCTCAGCAATCTCCTCCCTAGCTTCCCAGAGAATCCTAGGATAAATCTCATCCGGCCCAGGGGACTTATCTATTTTCACACTTTCCAGAATTGCTAACACCTCCTTATGAAACTCGAGCCCTTCTAGTCTAGTAGCCTGTATTTCAGTATTCTCCCCGACAACATTGTCTTTCTCCTGTGTATATACTGATGAAAAATATTCATTTAGCACCTCTCCTATCTCGTCGGACTCCATGCACAACTTCCCATTACTGTCCTTGACTGGCCCTACTCTTACCCTACTCATTCTTTTATTCCTGACATATCTATAGAAAGCTTTAGGGTTATCCTTGATCCTTGCCAAAGACTTCTCATGTCCCCTCCTGGCTCTTCTTAGCTCTCTCTTTAGGTCCTTCCTAGCTAACTTGTAACTCTCGAGTGCCCTAACTGAACCTTCACATCTCATCTTTACATAAGCCTCCTTCTTCCTCTTGACAAGTGTTTCAACTACTTTAGTAAACCACGTTTCCCTCGCTCGACCACTTCCTCCCTGCCTGACAGGTACATATTTATCAAGGACACGCAGTAGCTGTTTCTTGAACAAGCTCCACATTTCCATTGTGCCCATCCCCTGCAGTTTCCCTCCCCATCTGATACATTCCAAGTCTTGCCTTATCGCATCATAATTGCCTTTCCCCCAGCTATAACTCTTGCCCTGCGGTATATACCTATCCCTTTCCGTCACTAAAGTAAACGTAATCGAATTGTGGTCACTATCACCAAAGTGCTCACCTACCTCCACATCTAACACCTGTCCTGGTTCATTACCCAGTACCAAATCCAATGTGGCCTCGCCTCCCATTGGCCTATCTACATACTGTGTCAGGAAACCCTCCACCACACATTGGACAAAAACGGACCTATCTAAAGTACTCGAACTATAGCGTTTCCAGTCAATATTTGGAAAGTTAAAGTCCCCGATAACAACTACCCTGTTACTTTCGCTCCTATCCAGAATCATCTTTGCAATCCTTTCCTCTACACTTCTGGAACTTTTCAGAGGCCTATAGAAAACCCCTAACAGGGTGACCTCTCCTTTCCTGTTTCTAACCTCAGCCCATACTACCTCAGTAGACAAGTCCTCATCAAACGTCCTTTCTGTCACCGTAATATTGTCCTTGACTAAGAATGCCACCCCTCCCCCTCTTTTACCACCTTCCCTGAGCTTACTGAAATATCTAAATCCTGGCACCTGCAACAACCATTCCTGTCCCTGCTCTATCCATGTCTCTGAATTGGCCACAACATTGAAGTCCCAGGTACCAACCCATGCCGCAACTTCACCCACCTTATTCCGGATGCTCCTGGCATTGAAGTAGACACACTTTAAACCACCTTCCTGCCTGCCGGTACACTCCTGCAACTTTGAAACCTTACTCATGACCTCACTACTCTCAACCTCCTGTATACTGGAGCTACAATTCAGGTTCCCAATCCCCTGCTGAACTAGTTTAAACCCTCCCGAAGAGCATTAGCAAATTTCCCCCCCAGGATATTGGTACCCCTTGGTCCAGGTGTAGACCATCCCTTTTGTAGAGGTCCCACCTACCCCAGAATGAGCCCCAATTGTCCAGGAATCTGAAACCTCCCTCCTGCACCATCCCTGTAGCCACGTGTTCAACTGTTCTCTCTCCCTATTCCTCGTCTCGCTAGCACGTGGCACGGGTAACAACCCAAAGATAATAACTCTGTTTGTCCTAGATCTAAGTTTCCACCCTAGCTCCCTGAATTTCTGCCTTACCACCCTATCCCTTTTGTTACCTATGTCGTTGGTACCTGTGTGGACCACGACTTGGGGCTGCTCCCCCTCCCCCTTGAGGATCCCGAAAACACAATCCGAGACATCGCAGACCCTGGCACCTGGGAGGCACCACACCAACCACAGGAGGGACCTCTGTTAGTGGTACCCAGCTTTATCAAGTCATTATTTGATTCCATGTAAAATTGATGAAATTGGGTGTAGATTGACACCTGTGATGATGAAGGCTGAGACGATTGTCCAATTGTCATTATTGGCTGAATAAGGGATAAGACTATGAGTTTAACCATGTCAGGTTGCTGGATGCAGCTCTCCCAGATTTGACCCAACATCATGGTTATTAGTGAGGAGAACTTTTGAGGATCAACTGGGCTGCATCATCCTTCATTGTGTCCTGAAAAAATGTTGAGGATGCAGCTAAGAGATCTGTCCAACTTTTCATTCTTTATAGTGGTTTGAAGCAACTTTGTGCCTTGGCAGCCAACTTGAGGGGACGGTGAAAAGTCAACCACATTGATGTGAGACGAGATTCACATATAGGTCAGAGTGGGTAAGGGCACTAGGTGATATATTCGAGTCAATTATTAATTTTCAAAATCAAATTAAATTAATGGATGCTTTATCAGACGCATTAACTCAATGAAAGGAATCTTGAGGGGATATATTAGTTCCAGTTCTTAATTTTCCAATTAAATTACTTTAATGGATTCTGTATTAGATCTATTAACTCAATGCCGTTCTTCTCAGTCAAGCCAACTATCTCCCTTTTTGCCTTTATCTTCCAGTGTAAGATAAATTTCAAGGTCACATAAGGTGCCAGACCTAGGGGCTTTTGGTTACTGTATAAAATTATTTTAAGCTGGCACCATTTGACACAATGCTTATCAATTTTATCAATAATCTCATGAATCATTCTCACAGATTTAACTTTGTAATTTCCTTACAGGCAATTATAAGATTGTAATCATGCAAATTGCTATTCAAGACTTTTCCCCCAATCCCTTTGATACCAGTTCTACGAGGGCTCCTTGGTGCCATGGATTAATCAAACTGTCATAAAAATCCAATGGGCAGACAGACATCCTTTAGGGAAGGAAATGTGCCATCTGTTGTGTTCGTTATCTAGCAAGGAATCTACCTTGTCCAAACCAGGATCTTTATTAAATCGCACGTGGTAAGATAATGATCTGACACAGCGCAAGTTATCATGGAGTTTCTTTTTACTCCCCTGGAACTACCCCTATGCACGACTGTCCTCATGTACGTCTTCTAACCATCTGTGGATCACCTAATGTGCCTGCACTTATACCTGAGTGCCTTGTTACATGACCAATGTCTTAAGACCGCATGGTGGATCTGTACCGCGACCTGTTGGTTGGAGGTCGCACTACCAGCCATCTACAATATTGCTTATCATAGAATCATAGAATTTACATTGCAGAAGGAGGCCATGCGGCCCATCAAGTCTGCACCGACCCTTGGAAAGAGCAGCCTACCAAAGCCCACACCTCTACCCTATCCCCGTAACCCCACCTAACCTTTTTTGGACACTAAGGGCAATTAAGCATAGCCAGTCCATCTAACCTGCACATCTTTGGACTGTGGGAGGAAACCGGAGCACCCGGAGGAAACCCACCCAAACACAGGGAGAACATGCAGATTCTGCACAGACAGTGACCCAAGCCGGGAATCGAACCCGGGACCCTGGAGCTGCAAAGCAACTGTGCTAACCACTATGCTACCGTGCTGCCCAAAAATAATTTGTTCATGGATGTGGGCATCGCTGAATTGGCCAACATTTATTGCCCATCCCTGAGCATATTTAAGTGTCAACTACATTGCTGTGGATCTGGAGTCACATGTAGGCCTGACCAGGTAATGGCGCCAGATTTCCTTCCCAGAAAGGTGTTTGCTTATAGGCAAATCCTTACTTATTCGTCTGGTCTACATGTGAATCCAGTCCCACATCACTGTGATTGGTTCCCAAATACTCTCCAAGATAGCCTAGCAAGCTACTCAAGCGGCACGGTGACACAGTGGTTAGCACTGCTGCATCACAGCGCCAGGGACCTGGGTTCGATTCCGATCTCATGTGACTGTTCTTCATTTGTCTGCGTGGGTTTCCTCTGCGTGCTCAGATTTCCTCCCGCAGTCCAAAGATGTGCAGGTCAGGTGGATTGGCCATGCTAACTTTCCCCTAGCTGGGGATAGAGTGGGCGACTGGGCCTAGGTAGGGTGCTCTTTCAGAGGGTCGGTGTAGACTCGATGGGCCGAATGGCATCCTTCTGCACTGTAAGGACTCTATGATTCTATGAAATCACTCGTATTTGCTTAATTGAAGATCATTCATTGTTGTTCCATGGACGAATGCAACAGTCAATTCACGCAAATCAGGTCAGAAAAAAAGCAAAGTGGATGGCTAACCAGTTTACTTATATTAGCTTGATGCAGTTGATTCAGGAACACTGGCCAGAACACATTGCCCATTGGATCTTTAGCCAAAAGGCAGTTTCGGTTTAAAAATTCATCAAAAACACTGCACTTTTGACAACGCAGTGTTCCCTCAATACAGATTCTAGTCAACCTGGGGTGTTGGGCCCACAATTGTTCACAATCTACATAGATGATTTGGAGTTGGGGACCAAGGGCAATGTGTCCAAGTTTGCAGATGACACTAAGATGAGTGGTAAAGCGAAAAGTGCAGAGGATACTGGAAGTCTGCAGAGGGATTTGGATAGGTTAAGTGAATGGTCTAGGGTCTGGCAAATGGAATACAATGTTGACAAATGTGAGGTTATCCATTTTGGTAGGAATAACAGCAAACGGAATTATTATTTAAACAATAAAATATTAAAGCATGCTGCTGTGCAGAGAGACCTGGGTGTGCTAGTGCATGAGTCACAGAAAGTTGGTTTATCGGTGCAACAGGTGATTAAGAAGGCAAATGGAATTTTGTCCTTCATTGCTAGAGGGATGGGGTTTAAGACTAGGGAGGTTATGCTGCAATTGTATAAGGTGTTAGTGAGGCCACACCTGGAGTATTGTGTTCAGTTTTGGTCTCCTTACTTAAGAAAGGACGTACTGGCACTGGAGGGCGTGCAGACGAGATTCACGAGGTTAATCCCAGAGCTGAAGGGGTTGGATTACGAGGAGAGGTTGAGTAGACTGGGACTTTACTCGTTGGAATTTAGAAGGATGAGGGGGGATCTTATCGAAACATTTAAAATTATGAAGGGAATAGATAGGATAGATGCGGGCAGGTTGTTTCCACTGGCGGGTGAAAGCAGAACTAGGGGGCATAGCCTCAAAATAAGGGGAAGTAGATTTAGGACTGAGTTTAGGATGAACTTCTTCACCCAAAGGGTTGTGAATCTATGGAAATCCTTGCCTAGTGAAGCAGTTGAGGCTCCTTCATTAAATGTTTTTAAGGTAACGATAGATAGTTTTTTGAAGAAAAAAGAGATTAAGGGCTATGGTGTTCGGGCCGGAAAGTGGAGCTAAGTCCACAAAAGATCAGCCATGATCTCATTGAATGGCGGAGCAGGCTCGAGGGGCCAGATGGCCTACTCCTGCTCCTAGTTCTTATGTTCTTATGTTATGTTCTGGAGGCATGGGGCGGAAATCTCTGGCCCCCACAGGGTCGTGGAATCGCCTGGGATTTCTCCGCCACCCGGGAATCGGCGGGAGCGGGAATCGCACCCCGCCGGTCGGGGGGCCCCCCGCGCCAATCGGCGGGCCCCCCCGTCTCGATTCACCGGCCTGCGATGGGCCGAAGTCCCACCGCTGTCAGACCTCTCAGGCCGACGTGGTTTAAACCACCTCTGTGCCGGCGGGATTGGAGGTGCGAGCAGGCCCCCGGGGTTCTGGGGGGGGGGGGGCGTGGAGCGATCGGACCCCGGGGGGTGCCCCCACGGTGGTCTGGCCCACGATCGGGGCCCACCGATCGGTGGGCGGGCCAGTGCCGTGGGGGCACTCTTTTTCTTCCACCGCCACGGCCTCTACCATGGCGAAGGCAGAAGAGACCCCCTCCACCGCGCATGCGCTGGTGGTGACGTCAGCGGCCGCTGACGCTCCGGCGCATGCGTGGACTCACGCCGACCGGCGAAGGCCTTTCGGCCAGCCCCGAGCGCCAAAGGCCGTTGGTGCCAGTTTTGCCGCCAGTCGACGGAGCGGGAGCCACTCCGGCGCGGGCCGAGCCCCTAAAGATGCGGAGAATTCCACACCTTTGGGGAGGCCCGATGCCAGAGTGGTTGGCGCCACTCCGCTACGCCGGGACCCCCCGCCCCACCGGGTAGGGGAGAATTACTCCCATGGTCCTGGAAATTTCAACTTAAGCAGTTCTATCAACTGAACCAACTTGAATCACTCATTATTTATTTTAAACAGGCTGATGTCTCTGTTAAGCAGGGGAATCATAGACCCATAGAATCACCACAGTGCAGAAGGAGGCCATTTGGCCCATCGAGTCTGTACCGACCCTCCGACAGGGCACCCCACCTTGGCCCACTTCCCTGCCCTGTCGCTGTAACCCCATGCACTATTTGGACACAACGGGACAATTTAACACGGTCAATCCATCTAACCTCCATATCTTTGGGAGGAAAACCGGAGCACCCGGAGGAAACCCACCCCATCATGAGGAGAATGTGCAGACTCCACCCTGGTACTGAGACAACAGTGCTAACCACTGTGCACCCCAAATTTTCTATAATTCTCTATTCTATTACTCTACAATTTCTATAATACATTAAGTGGACACCCATATCACTACCAACAGTGATTTATTGGCTTAAATCTTTTACAGCTTTATTTTAAAATCCATATCATCTCCAAACATGAGGCTGGATTTTAGGTCCCAAAATGGGATTGTTGCAGTGCTGCACATGCAGTCCACCATAATATAGAAGTCAGGCAGACCCTGGAAACGGCAGTCTGTCCGCCATTTTTAAATATCTTATTGGCAAGCATTGCAGCTTGCTTACAAACCAATTGATTGGAGTAAAACATTGCCCACACCATTACACAGCGGGTGCATGGGAAACACAGTCAATGAGAGGTACATTTTCATGAACTGTTGAAAAGGCAGATAGAAAAGGTTGCAAGTGGGGCTATGGCTGACTTTAGCAGAAGAGTCTGCTGCTGAAACTGGGAGATTTAGCTTGTGTTGTTAACTGTTGTTTTTCATTACATTTCCTCAGGGAAAGCGACAAAATGGGAGTACTCCAATCAACATTGTGCACTACATCATCTGTGCTGTACATCACTGTGCCATACGATCAGCGATTTGTATGGATTGAAGCTCAACAAATCCAAGTGTCAATTTGGGATTTCCAAACTGAAGTTTTTGGGAGATCTGATATCTGAGGACGGTGTACAACTGGACAGTGATAAAGTTAAAGCTATGCACAAAATGCCTGTTCCGACAGACAAAAAAGCAGTCTTGAGAATTCTCGGAATTGTCAACTTTCTTGGAAAATTTATTCCGAATCTTTCGTCTAGGACGATAACTCTTCGACAACTGATCAAGGAAAATGTTTCTTTTTCTTGGACTTCTCAACATGAGAAGGAATGGTCCAACTTCAAATACGTACTGGCCACAGCCCCAGTCTCCACATTTTTCGATCCAACAAAGGAGACAAAGATCTCAACAGACGCGAGTCAAGACGGGACAGGAGCTGTTCTTCTACAGAAGACCCCAGAAAATCTGTGGAGACTGGTAGCATATGCATCTCGAGCCATGACGCCCACAGAACAACGCTACAAACAGATTGAAAAAGAATATCTTGGTCTGATGATAGGTGTTGAAAGATTTCACAATTATATTTATGGTCTACCTTAATTTGTGACTGAGACTGATTATAGGCCACTTGTGCATATAATTCACAAGAGTCTAAAT
Source organism: Scyliorhinus canicula (assembly GCF_902713615.1). Lineage (NCBI taxonomy): Eukaryota > Metazoa > Chordata > Chondrichthyes > Carcharhiniformes > Scyliorhinidae > Scyliorhinus > Scyliorhinus canicula. The sequence goes on from NC_052152.1 coordinate 181,734,954, forward strand.
AGCTTGTCGCCCAGATTGCAACAAATGCTAATGAGACTAAGAAGACATGGGGGGCAATTCTCCAACATTGGGTCGAACCGTGCCCGGGCATGACAGATTGGGGGGCCAGCATGGTGCTGGAGCAGTTCACGCTGCTCCAGCCTCCTTACGCGGTGCCAAATAGGCACTGCGCCAACCTGCACATGCGCAGTTGGGCCACGGCAAATCTGCGCATGCGCGGGGGACTTCCTCTGTGCGCCGGCCCCGACTCAACATGGGGTTGGTGTTCAGGGGCCGGCCGCGCCAGAAAGCAGGCCCTGGGTGGGGTGGGGGCCGAGGGGGGGGGGGGGGGGGGGGGGGGGAGAGGCCGGCCCGCCAATCGGTGGGCCCGATTGCGGACCAGACCCCATTGGAGACCCCCCCAGGTCAAGGAGCCCCTCCCCCACAGGCCGCCCCCCGACCATTCATGCAGAGTTCCCGCTGGCAGAGACCAGGGGTGAACGGCGCCGGCGGGACTCTGTCGTATCAGCGTGGCCGTGGCCAGCGCTGCACCAAACGCGCCGGCACAAATGGCGGCGATTCTCCGTACCTCGGAGAATCGCACGCCAGCGTCGGGGCATCATGGCGCAGTTGCGGAGATTCTCCGGCCCGGCGCGGGGCTCGGAGAATTGCCCCCATGATTTTTGTCCAGTATATACTCCAGGAAAAGATCTAATCCTTGCAGATACATTAGCATGTGCTACTGGACATGCAGATAAGATTTCAGATCTTGTGCAAGTGATGAAAGCTCAAGCTGACATGCTCGCTGACGCACTACTTGTTTCTGATGTCAAATTAAGACTAATTAAAGCAAAAACTGCCAAGGATGAAGTTTTGCAGCGAGTAATTCATCACATGACTGATGGATGGCCAAATGCAAGCTGTTCCAGCTTCAGAAGTTTTAAAGATGACCTCTCTGTGATGAATGGATTTTTACTCAAACTGGATAGAATAGTCATTCCGACAAATTTGAGAAGACAGTTGCTTTTCCAGATTCATGAAGGATACCAGGGCATTGAGAAATGTAAGTGACGCATGAGGCAATCCATGTATTGGCCTAGCATAAATTCTGATATAGAAAATTATATTTCTGAATGTGACATCTGTTAAAGAAACAGGTCTACTCAAGTGATATAGATACTGATCAGAAGAAAGTGAATTCTAACTCCATGACAGTGGGATTGAGAAGATCAACGAAATCAAGAAAGAAACCTGATCGTCTCAATCTATGAACTGTAAAAAACTGATTAAATTCATGTTTAACTTGAATAATGTTCATTATTGTACATTGCCCATGTGCTGCTTGTACGTAAATTTGAAGGTAAAATTCTATTTTTTCAAAGAAAAGGGAATGTTGCAATATGCGGATATGGTAAGGATCATAAAGGGTTAATGTAATGTTACTGCTCGAGACACTAGATGGTGCTATAGAGCAACCATACAAATATCTCCTTGACTTCTGGGAGAGAGTGGATGGGAGTCAGACTGAGTAGATGCGAGATAGTTTAGCTGATAGCATAGTTTAGTATTGTAGAAGTCTGGTATATTCTTTACTTATCTAATTCCTTAGCAAATGTTTGAATCTAATTAAGTGTTGTGTAATAATTTACCTTTGATTGTTAAACACTGCTTGCCGTTCTTTGTCAACACTACAACCTTCACCATCCAGAAGAACAATACATAGAACACAACAGGTTTGGGGGGGGTTGGTGGAAGAGAGAGAGTGCCCGATGATTATGGGGGGATGGAGGGGGTTGTGGGAGAGAGAGCTCGATGATTGTTTGAGGGTGGGGCAGGAGTTGTTTTTCAGTTCTGGTTGGGCACTCTGAAAGATGGCACGCTAACCTCTGTGTGCCATCCGTCCTGCCACAAAGCCCCGTGCACTCATTTTTAGCTTCAGAGAGGCTCAAGACCTGGAGTGAAAACACTGGAAACATTGGAAGAGGTTACCCTCAGTCCCTTCACCATAGAGATACATCTTCCTACCTAAATTCTATCAGTCTCTATCAAAGTCACTCACCATCAATGCTACCTTCCTGCCACCTTCCTAGTTCCCAACACCCCATCCCAACCCCTTCAGCACTGTTTGCAAGAGTTATGGAAATGTTTCTTTGAAATCTCCTCATCCTGGTGCTTTCCTCCAACCTTGCCTCAACCAATGGCTCGGCTCCAAACGTTGGCAGCCAATTCCAGATCTCAGGAGATGTATTTAACACTGTAACCAAATTTACTGGGTGACCCCGAGGTACTGAATACCACTGCAGCCTCTGTCCAGGTTGCTTTCATCTGGTCGGCAGGTCTCCTCTTGCAATAGTGGGCATGAAGACCTCCCGCCTGTCACTTACAGCCTGGAGGAGGACTCACAGGGCAGCAGCATCAAACTTCGGGCCCACCATTGATCCATGGTCCTCCCCAGCATCTGGTCCGGCAGCCGCTTGTTTCCCTGCCAGCCGCCGATCGCTGGTGGTGGGATTCTACCTTCCTGCCGATTGCCAATGGGATTTCCCATTGGAACCACCCCACGCCGCCGGGAAACCCGTGGGCGGAGGTGCGCTGCCGGCAAGAAAAGTGAATTGTAATGACCAGAGAATTCGGGTCCCTGTCTCCCTCTCCACCTCCCGTCTCCATTCTCTGCCATCCCTCTGGGCAGACCAAATGGGCTGATTTCGAATACTTTACTGAATTGTCAGGGGAATGGTTCGGCTGCATTGAAATGCTCATTTCCTGGCAAAGGTCCCGAATGTCTCAAAACCAGAGGAATGGTCTTCCACGTTTAAAAACCAATCCCTTATCTCCTGCAATCGTTCACTGGAGGTTACATTCTTCCTTAGACACAACTTCAGCCTCCGAAGAATGCTTTCTTGTGCAGCAGCCGCAGTCTGGAGAGAGGAGTCGGTGATCCACACACTTCCCAGATCCGATTCAGGCCCAACGGGGAGCAACGTGACATTCAGCCCATGACATGGGAGAATCATTTCAGAATCATTTGGGCTCTCAGCTGGAATTTAATTGCGAGCACACACTTGGGAAGATGTTTCAAAGGCATGATAAACATAGAGGACAAATAGTAATTCCACTGCGATTTGACAATTAAATTATAGCCTGGATTTTGCCGTGGTAATGACAGAGAAATGTTCAGCATTCTCTGCCATCACTCCACTTAAACTGACAGCAACTCTGCCTGTCCGGAGCAGAGTGAGGTGGAAATCCAGAAACTGCTGTTAGTGAATATATCCTCCTCCACAGGGTGTGCTGTAGAGGTTGCACGAAGTTCAGTCTCCCTTGCAATTGGTGAGACCATCCAATTTTACATAGTTAGTCTCACTGCACAAACCCTTGAAGAAGTTACACCTTGTTTAATGAGGTGTGACAAGGGTTTTAATGGTGCGTTAACTGCATAATTACTTCTAAACACCCTGACTAGCACCGAAAATGTCAAATATCTCCACAGTGTGAAAAAACAAAATCCATACATTTTTAAAAATAACTTCCTCAGATTGGCAGTCAGCATCGGATTTCCGCTCTGTAGCAACGTACCTGCACTTAAATTGTAAAGCACCTGTCTCGCCCGGCCTTCTTTTCTTTTGAGAAATATTTTTATTAATGCTTACATTATTACACTGTGCAAGAGATGGATGAAACGGTGATTATTTACAATTAACATGGTGTTCCTTTTAGGCACCTCCTTTCCACCACCCCCCTTTGTTTCCCCCACTGGCCCCCACCCCACCCTACTCCCCTCCCACCCTCCCTTTACTATATCTCCAGGTCCTCTATCATAGGCCCTTCCCTTCACCGTAGATGGTTTGTCATTTGTTTTGCTCTTATAACTTTGTGAGGGGCCCTCTGGTCTCCATGTCAGTTTCTCCCTGTGTTCCTGGTGCTTCCTTGGCTCTCTCCCCATGTTGCCCCCCCCCCCCCCCAAATTTATTCTTATCCGCTTTCTGTGGCCCTGGTGGTTCCCATGCGTCCCCCCTCTCCCTCGTTCTATCTGTTGTTGGCTTCAAACAGGTCTTGGACCAGGCTGACGAATGGCCCCCAAGCTTTGTGGAAGCCATCGTCCGGCCCTAGGATGGTGCAATTGGAGCTCATCAAGATGGAGAAATTCTGCCAGCCAGTCTGCAACTGTGGGTGGTGCTGCCGATCACCAGCCGAACAGGATTCTCCAGCGGATGATTAAGGAAGCAAATACAATGGTATCGGCGCTATTCCCTGTAAGAAGTTCTGGCTGGTGCTAAACCCTGAAGACTGGCACTCTCGGGCACAGCTCCACCCTCACTCAAAACAACCTTGGACATTGCCTCGAAGAAGACTGTTCAGAATCCGACATGTCTGGGGCATGCCCTGAACATGTGAGCGTGGTTGGCTAGGCCTCCCTGGCAGCATTCACACTTATCCGCCACCTCTGGGAAGAACATGCCCATTCAAGTTCTTGACAGGTGTGCTCTGTGCACCACTTTAAATTGCATGAGGCCTTGTGCAAGAGGAGGTGGAGTTGGCCCTACTCAGTGCTTCGCTCCAGAAACCCCACCCCACTTCCATCCCTAATTTTTCCTCCTGTTTCTGCCTTGATCCGTCCAGTGGGGAGTGCATCCTTTCCAAAAGTTGTCAGTATATGTCCCTGCAGTTCCCTTTTTTCCATACTGTCCACATCCAGGAACTGCGCCAACCTTGTTTCTTTTGGGGCTCTTGGGTAACTCATCATCCCCTTGCAGAGAAAGTGTTTTGACTTGTAAATGTCAGAGTTCCTGTCCGTTTGGTAGTTCCAGTCTCTCTGTCAGTACTTCTAAAGTTGCAAGTCTGTCCCTCTTGTAAAAGCCCCTGACCGCTCACGCCCCCCCCCCCCCCCCCCCCCCCCCCACCTCCTAAAGGTGGTGCCGAGGCATGGCTGGTGGAAACCTGCGAATTCCGCAGATGAGGAACATGGTGGACATCTCGGGTAAACCGAAGCGTTGTCTCATCTGGTGCCATGTGTGTGTCCCTTTAGGAAAGATGCCCGGGAAAGCGTGAGTGCATCCCATTTCTGTAGGTCCTTGTAATAAATCCACGGAGGCATAAATCCCTTCACCAGAATTCCTTTTATTTACAAAACCAAGAGCCGTACAACCCAGGTGCATTCAGCTTGCTGTCTACACTGGGAGAGCAGAGGATCTGACACTCCTTGTTCTATACAGAGAAAAGAGTATCTTGATTGGGCCACTAATCAGTGAACACGTATTCTAATTGGCCAATCTCAAAGACCTGGCTTAAGTTATTACATCCCTCCCCCCAAAGTCTGAGGGGCTCCCATGGTCCTCATGACTCACGGGTCTCCTGCTTCGTTTCTGCGCCGGGTCCGGATCCTCCACTTCGGCCTCCAACGTAGGCGGGGTATAACGGCTAGACACCCTCTTTTCCGATGAAAGCGCCTGAGGGGCGGCTCGCCTCCTTCTTCTGTCGGCAGGGGGACAGCCGCGGCGTCATCCATGGTGCCCATATCCAAGTCCGATGTTCTCACCAGTGGTGTCGGAGGGGTATGAATAGTTTGTCGGGGAGGACTCTCCTATACTGATATACTGATCTGAGTCAGCTCCGGGGAGGAAACAAATCGAAAACCTGCGCCTGGTCCAGGTGCTTTTTTACTCTGTGTTCTCCCACACTTATGTCATATGACACAGGTCCTGTCCTGGCCTTGACCGTTCTTGCTACCCATGTGGGGCCATTGGCATAATTTCTGACCCATAGCTTTTCACCCGCGTTGAACTGCCTTTCTTGGCGAGTGTCTCTTGGGCCTCTTGGTGTCATTCTACTCTTCCCCCTAAGTTTGGGAATAGTAGACTCAGTCTGATTCAGAGTCGTCTGCCCATGAGTAGCTCTGCTGGTGCTGTTCCCGTTTTGGTGTGCGGGGTTGTCCTATAGTCAAATAGCCAGCGCAACAGTTTAGTCTCTACTGATGCTGCTGACTGTTTTTTCAAACCGGCTTTTCAGGTCTGGACGGCTCTCTTTACCAACCCATTTGGTGCCGGGTGGTATGGTGCTGTCCGAATGCCGTTTGACTTCATGAATTTTGCGAACTCCTGGCTGGTGAAAACCGATCCATTATCTGAAACAAACACCTCTGGGAAACCATGTGTTGCAAATGCAGTGTGAAGTTTTTTGATGGTTGCTGTTGTATTTGCCAAGTTTATTTTGTAGACACCCAGCCGTTTGGAATGGGCGTCTACTATCACAAAAAGCATTGAACTCATAAACTGCAAAAACGACATGAAGTCGTGACCATGGTCTACCCGGCCATTCCCATGGGTGCAGTATGCCGGTGGCATCTTCTACCCATGTTGCCATTCTTGGCACCGACCTACCATTGCCGCTATGTCTGTGTCCAGGCCCGGCCACCAGACAGCTTCTGGCCAGCATCTTCATTTTTGAGACTCCAGGGTGCCCATGATATAGTTCAGCCAGTATGGCTTGACGGCCTTAACTTGGAACTATTACTCGAGTTCCCCATAGCAATATCCCATTTTCCACAGTGATCTGCTCTCTTTTGCTCCAGTCGGGTGGAATTCCACCTGGACCGGTCTTTCTATCTCCCCCGTTAGCACCAAGTGTTTTATTTTTGCTAAAACAGAGTTCCTTTGTGGGCACAAACGAATGTTTTGTTCGGCCACTGGAATGGTGTCCAGCAAATGTAGGGGCATCACCGTTTCTTCTATTCTGGGTACCAATATGACAGGGTGTCCAGTAATGGCAGCCTGCTTAGTGCGTTTGCCACCCACGTTCCCGGCCGATGCTCCAGTTGACATTGGTACGCCGCCAGTAGTAGGGCCCAGCGCTGGATCTGGGCCGAAGCTATTGGTGGCACCGCTTTTTCTTCTTTCAGCAAGCCCTACAACAGCTTGTGGTCTGGGTTTATCGTGAATTTCCACCCATACAAGTACTGGTGAAATTTCTTCACCGCGAAGATCACAGCCAGTCCTTCCTTTTCGATTTGGGCATACTTTCACTCTGCTGCTACCAACGTCCTGGAAGCAAACTCTAGAGGCAGTTCCTGTCCATTTTTGCCCTCTGTGTGCTAGAACTGCCCCAACGCCATATGAAGATGCATCGCAAGTGAGCACCAACTCTTTCCTGGGGTCGCAGTGTGCCAAGACATTTTCTGAGGAGAGCTGTTGTTTGATCTTCTTGAAAGCCCTGTCTTGGCGGGTGGACCACTCCCAGGCTTGCCCCTTTTTTAGTAATTGGTGTAGGGGGTCCAAGATGGAAGGTCTGCTCTGTATGAACTTTCCGTAGGATGTCACCAGTCCTAAAACAGATCTTAACTCCTGGGTTGTGGTGGGTGCCGGGCATCTTTAATCGCCTTCATCCGATCCTCCAAAGGGTGTAGCCCTGACTTGTCAACCTTGTACCCCAGATAAGGTGCTATAAAAACACATTTCTCCCTCTTCGGGCGCATGCCTGCTGCTGAAAACCTCTTCAGGACTTCCTCTAGGTTTTGCAGGTGTTCTGCCCTTGTTTTTCCCGAAATGAGGATGTCGTCTAGGTAAATGGTGACCTGTGGTAACCCCTTGTAAGATATTCTCCATCTGGAATATTGCACAAGCTGACGATACCCCAAAGGGTAATCTTGTATACTGAAGAGGGCCATTCATCATTTGAGAATTTTTGCGACTCTTCATCCAGCTTCAGCTGCAGATATGCGTGAGTCATATCCAGGTTTGAGAATAAGAGTCCTCCAGCCAGCTTTGTATACAAATCCTCAATCAGGGGAATTGGGTATTTGTCTAATTGTGAGTACCGATTAATCATTTGTTTGAAATCACCACAAAAGCGGACCGAGCCGTCCGGCTGAAGGATAGGCACCACGGGTGCTGCCCATTCTGCAAACTGGACCAGTTTTATTATTCCGCCCCTCTCCAATCTTTTGATTTCTGTATCGCCTTTCTGCCTTAACGTGAAGGGTACCGGTCGGGCCTTGTAGAACTTTGGGACTGCCTCTGGATATAAGTGTAATGTCGCCTTTGCTCCCTTTATTGTTCCGAGCCCTTCTCGGAAAACCTTTAGGTTTCTGCACAGGAGTTCGCTCAGGCGGCCATTTCCCAGCTGGCAAATGTTTACCCAATCCAGCTGGATCTCTTTTAGCCAGTTTTGTCCCAATAAGCTTGGCCCCACACCTTTCACTACCATTAAAGGCAGCATAACCATTTGCTCTCCATAAACCACAGTTACATGAGTGGTTTCCAACACTCTCAGTGGTTCCCCTGTGTCTGTCCTCAGTTTTGTCGAGGTCCTGGTTAGGGATAAGGCGTGAAGCGCAAATTTTATTAAATACTGTTTCCCCTATTACTGATCCATTCAACCTGATAGTTAATTTAATGGGTTTTGATTTAACCATCGTTACACAATTTATTTGTTCCTCGTCAGAGGTAGGTGGGGCTTCTAGGGTGTGCATTCTCCTGTACCCCGGCCTATGTGTCCTTCTCCAAGATGTTGGTTTTGGGCTTCTATTTCTTCTCTCTGATTCCGATCTCTGGCACCAACTACAATATCTTGCCGGGAGAATGGCTGCAGGGACTGCTGATTGTCTGGTCCTAATTTTCCCTTGCTTGGGAACGGTTCTGCAAGTGGGCCTGGATTCCTTAGTATCTGAGTCATTCCTGAGGGTAGCTATGCAGTTCCCTATCCCCCAGTGGTAGTCCCTTAACTTAGTTTCACTGGTGTGTGTCTCTACCTCAAATGGAGTACCCTGTAACACATGTACTCCGCTTGCCAGTTTGCCTCAGGATAAGGCCAGCTACAATGCTTGTTTGCAATCCAGCCCGGCCTCTGCTCGTAGACGTTTCTGTATTGCTAAATTATTTATTCTACACACCAACCGGTCTCGGAGCATCTCATTTCACATCAGGCCAAATTCGCAAGCCTCTGCTAATCACCTTAATCTTGTTTAAAAAGTTTGTAACTGACTCCCCAGTGTCTCGCAATGCTGAGTAAAACCGGTCCCTTTGCAGGATCGGAGGAAGCTGAGGATCATAGTACTCTTTTACTAAGTCCGTCAATTCCTGGAAAGTTTTTGTGTCCAGTGCCTCTGGAAAAGTGAGACTGTGCATAATGGCAAAAGCTGCCGGCCCACACATGGTCAGCAGAATGGCCCGTTGCTTTTCATCTGGAACCAAATCATTTGCTCTAAAAAGATCCTTCATCCGCTCTACATATTGGGCCCAGTTCCACTCAAAAGAATCCAACTTCCCAAATAAAGACATTTTGCATGTCAGTGGCTCACCCGCAATATGTGGTGACCGCTAATGAGCAGGTTCCTTCGGGCATTCCATTTTACTCGTCGCCACTGTATTAAGTCTCTTCACCAGAATTCCTTTTATTTACAAAACCAACAGCTGAACTACCATGACCATTCAGCTTGCTCTCTACACTGGGAGTGCAGGGAATCTGACACTCCCTGTTATATATTCCACTTGTAGATCAGTGTCCAACTGTGGGCTTCCTCCACCAGACTGGTCAGCTTCCACTTGTGGATGCATGTCCAATCGCGGGCTATCTGGATCCCCAGGCAGCGGAATTTGTTTCGGGCTCTTTTAAATGGGATACCTCCAGCTCTGTTCATCCCCTGTTCAGGTTCACCGGGAAAACCTCACTTTTACCCTGGTTGGGTTTGTAGCCCAAAAAGGCCCCAAACTCTTCCAGGAGCTTCATGATTTCTTACATGCCATTTTATGGATCTGAGATGTAGAGGAGCAGATCATCCACATAGAATGAGAATCTGTGCTTTCTGCCTCCTCTTCGGATACCCTTCCAGCCTGTCACGTCTCGCAGGGCGATCGCCAGAGGTTCAATTACCAGGGGGAGCAGGATCGGGCACAGCTCTATGCAAGTGGAAGTATTAAGAGCTGGTGGTGTTGGTCCGAAGGTTTGGCGAGGGGGTGTTGTACAGGAGTTTCATCCACAAGGTGAACCCTGTCCCTAGCCCAAACTGCTCTCGTACCTCAATGAGGTACTTCCATTCGACTCTGTTGAAGGCCTTTTCTGCATCCAGGGAAACGAGCACCTCTGGTGTTCTCTCCCCGGATGGGGTCAGTATAACATTCAGCAGCCGTCTGATGTTCGTAGTTAGCTGTCTACCCTTGACAAAGCCCATTTGGTCCTCTGCGACCATCTCTGATATGCAGTTCTGCAGTCTCCTGGCCAGACTTTTGCTAGTATTTTCGCGTCCACATCGAGTCGTGAAATGTGTCTGTAGCATCCACATTTTTTCACGTCTTTGTCTTTTTTGGATATCAGAGACATAGGGGGCTGTGTTAGCTTTAGAGGAAAGATGCCCTTCACTAGCAAGTCTGCAAACATCTGCCGTAGGTGTGGGGTGAGAGCTGGGGCAAAAATTTTATAGAAGTCTGCCGGGAACCCGCCTTCATCGTCTGCATGGAGTTAATACTCTCCATGATCTCTTGGAATTCTATTGGTCTTCCAGTTCTTCCCATCTGTTGTCCTCCACAACTGACACGTCCAGTCCATCAAGGAACTATTTAATCCACGAGTCCCCATCGGGGAGCTTCGAGGTGTACAGCCCCCGGTAGAAGGCCTCAAATGCTTGAGGTCTTTTTTGGTTCAGCTACCAGTTTGCCTCTGCTGTCCTTTACCTGGACTATTAAACTCGTTGGTGCCTGCTTTCTCAGCTGGTGAGACAGCAGGAGGCTGCTGTTTTTCCCGTGTTCAGAAAAGGTCCCCTGCGTCTGGCGGCGTTGGTGCACTACCTTCCTGGTGGAGCTTTGTAGCTTTTTCCTCTCCGCCAGAAGATCTATGGTCGGGGCATCGGAATATTTTCTGTCAACCTCTAAGATAAGACTATAAGATCTAGGAGCAGAATTAGGCCAGCCGGCCCATCGAGTCTGCTCCGACATTCAATCATGGCTAATATTTTCTCATCCCCATTCTCCTGCCTTCTCCCCATAATCCCTGATCCCCTTATTAATCAAGAACCTATCTATCTCTGTCTTAAAGACACTCAGTTATTTGGCCTCCACAGCCTTCTGCGGCAAAGAGTTCCACAGATTCACCACCCTCTGGCTGAAGAAATTCCTCCTCATCTCAGTTTTAAAGGATAGTTCCTTTAGTCTGAGATGGTGTCCTCTGGTTCTGGTTTCTCCTACAAGTGGAAACATCCTCGCCACGTCCACTCTATCCAGGCCTCGCAGTATCCTGTAAGTTTCAATACGATCCCCCTCATCCTTCTAAACTCCAAAGTGTACAGACCCAGAGTCCTCAAGCGTTCCTCATATGACAAGTTCTTCATGCCAGGGATCTATCTTGTGAACCTCCTCTGGACCCTTTCCAAGGCCAGTACATCCTTCCTTAGATACGGGGCCCAAAAATGCTCACAATACTCCAAATGGGGTCTGGCCAGAGCCTTATATAGCCTCAGAGGTACCTCCTTGGTCTTGTATTCTAGCCCTCCTGACATGAATGCTAACATTGCATTTCCTTTCTTAATTGCCGACTGAACCTGCCGTTAACCTTAAGAGAATCGTGGACAAGGACACACAAGCCCCTTTGTGCTTCTGATTTCCTAAGCATTTCCCCATTTAGAAAATATTCTAAATTCCACCTTCCAAAGTGCATAACATCACACTTTTCCACATTGTATTTCATTTGCCATTTCATTGCCCACTCTCCTAGCTTATTCAAATCCTTCTGCAGCCCCCTTGCTTCCTCAATACTACCTGTCCCTCTACAGATCTTTGTATCATCTGCAAACTTAGCAACAGTGCCTTCAGTACCTTCTTCCAGATCATTAATGTATATTGTGAAACGTTGTGATCCCAGTACATACCCCTGAGGCACACCACTAGTCACCGGCTGCCAGATGGAGTCGATCAGTTGCTGCCTAGCCGCCTTCTCTTCCCTGTCTTGTAGGCGATAATCTCTCCCTCTAATCATTACCTTTAGTGCCACCCAAAACATGGAAGGTGAAACTTCCCTGTTCTAGTTGTTCGTAACGTACTCACCTGTGGCCTGTGATGTTTTTTGGCAGAAGACCTTGTCGGCAAGAGGGCTCTGAAGTTTGAAGAGCTTTTTTCCCCCTAAATCTTTCAGAGTAACTATGAGTATAAAACTGGCAGAAACATCCAAAGTTAGTGATTTAAATCACTTTGTCCGGTGGTTCGCAGCGCAATAGTCCAGGGGAAGGTAGCGCTTCTGCACAATTGCTATGTGAACCCTGACCTGGAACCTCCGCGATGGATTCCACAGTGCATCTTTGGCGTACCCCCCAAATTCAACACTGTGGGGCCATGAAGGTAGGGCCATACATTTACTTGTTTTTTAATCTGTTTATCTTTACTTTAGCTTTCATCTTACGTTTACTTTTCTATCTGAAATTAAATTAAAGGTCAATGATTCCAAGTGTTTGCAACTTCTGGTGTGCCGTGTGTGTGAATACATCAATTTGATTAGTTGCCTATGCTAGCTCATGTTATCGCTGTTGCACACAAGGACATTCCCTTGACTTGGTGCCAGATTTAAACTACCATTTGGAAAGGGGAACACTACATCACAGGGGTTGTTCAATCTTTTGACACTATTCCTCCAGGTCAATTACAATATCCTTCCTTCATTACTGACCACAAAATGCAGATCTCCAAGCAAATATAACCAATATAGAACATAGAACAGTACAGCACAGAACAGGCCCTTCGGCCCTCGATGTTGTGCCGAGCAATGATCACCCTACTCAAACCCACGTATCCACCCTATACCCGTAACCCAAACAACCCCCCCTTAACCTTACTTTTTTTAGGACACTACGGGCAATTTAGCATGGCCAATCCACCTAACCCGCACATCTTTGGACTGTGGGAGGAAACCGGAGCATCCGGAGGAAACCCACGCACACACGGGGAGGACGTGCAGACTCCGCACAGACAGTGACCCAGCCGGGAACCGAACCTGGGACCCTGGAGCTGTGAAGCATTTACGCTAACCACCATGCTACCATGCTTCCCTATGTCTGAGGAGAGAGAAATCTTACTTTAAAAGGCCAAGGGCGCGATTCTCTGCTCCCGGGAAAAATCGGGAGGGCCGTCGTGAATTCAGCCGAGTTTCATGACGGCCTTGGAGGCCGCTCCTCGCCCCCTATTCTCCCCTCCTGGCGGGGCTAGGAGCGGCACTCCGTAACTCTCGGCCGCCGGGCGGCGCACCGAGAGCGACGCGACTGCAGCGCCTATGCGACGTCAGCCGCGCATGCGCAGGTTGGCCGGCTCAAACCCGCGCATGAGCGGCTGACGTCACGACGTGGCGGCTTGATCTTGCGGGGCGGCGGAGGGGAAATAGTGCGTCTGATTGAGATGCCGGCCCGACGATCGGTGGGCACCGATCGCGGGCCTGTCCCCTCCCGAGTACAGTCGTGGTGCTCATTCCCCACCAGGCCCCCTACAAGCTTCAAAACGGGCATCTCGCGGCGATTTCACAATGGCAGCGACCAGGTGTGGTTGTCGCCGTCGTGAAACGGTCGTGAACGGCAGGCCGCTCGGCCCATCCGAGTCGGAGAATCGGCAGTCGCCGTGAAAAACGGCGAGCGGCGATTCTTCCGAGTGGGGGTGGGAGAATCGCGGGGGGCGCAAGGGGGTCATGAAATTAGTCGGGGGGGCCTCACCCGATTCTCCCACGCGACGTAGGGAGCGGGGAATCGCGCCCCAAGTATTTACTAGTATTTACGTATCAAGAAGCCAAACCAAATTTATTACCGGTGAGGTAATAACAGATACGCGAGACAAAATACTTGACTGAAAATATTATTTAATAATCACGTGATTAAATGATTCATGTAAGTCATATACCATTGCTTTCTTGAAATCACAAAATAAATACATTTTCCGCACAATCGCAATTTATACTGTGGTGAAATACATTTTTCTCTTTCTCCGTGTGCTTTGTAAGTTAGCAGTTTGTGGAGATTGTCACACTTTAAGTATAGGATTTCCAAATTTTGTTACATTTGTCCTTGTCCAGTAATGAGGACGGTACCCTCTTGGGATGTAATGAGAGGCCACCAGATCAGTTTCAGGGTTTGTGAGCAGCAGTTCTGAGGCAGTCCATTTCGTGAATCGCTCAGTATTAATCAGACGCTAAGTGTCCCAGGCAGGGGCCGGGATAGTGGAAAGGGGAAGTTTCAAAGGGGGAGGTGAAAGGGAGAAGTCCCAAAAGAAGATTATCGGACAGGGAACAGGGGCAGGAAGAGGTCTCATTCAGCTTGTGGGAACAAGGCCTGGGGAAGCCCTGGTCATTGGAAATGGCTCAAGGGAAGCCCTGGTAATCAAAGTGGGTTCAGGAGGACCCCTGAAGAGGGCATTAGTTGGTGACTCCATGTTGTGCCACTAGGGCAAAGGTACACCTTTGGAGCAGTAGTTTTCTGATCGGTGCAGCCAAAGACCTGAAGTTGTGCGTGTGAGTTGGTGCCCGAGTGACAACTTGAAAAGCCAAGGGAACTGAAACTTGGAATATGAGACTGAAATGCTGTGAAGTGGGCCACTGTTGATATAATCGGAATTGGAGCAGCTTTTGGAGAGAATTATAAAGCAAAATCTTCGAAGTTGAAGACTGGAATCCCTCATGAGAGAAACAGAGTGCCAGTGAGATTGGTTGGCTCATAGTTACTGACATCTGGGTGTGTTGTTGAGATATCCATGCACACTGTCTTGGTTGCATCTGTCATTTATTGTGATATGTTCAACCACATTTTGTTTGATACTTCACATTGATACTTGACTACCTACCCTGAGTGTTAAATTGTAAGAGAGATATTACAAATTGTTTTATCTTTCTGATCCTGCCTCATAAAGTTTATTTTTGATTATTTATTACTGTGGAATTTTGTCACTTTATTCTATCAGAATCTCAAACTTTGGGTGGAATGTTCCATTTTGGTTGAAGAGCCCTGGCGGGTGCAGATACATGAAAGTATCTTGCTGTGGAGGCCGGTGGGTATTTGCTCGACATGCCCTAATACTTTAGCAGTTGGGGGTTTCCCAACATTTTGTGGCAGAGCGGGCGCGCACCCCATCATCCGATCTGGACACCATATTTAAAACGTGCCCGGACATCAACTTACCCACCATTTAAGGAGAAGGTCCACTTCCTGGAAGATCCTGAAGCTACTCAATTCACATTGTTGATGCTCCACCCACCCACTGCTGCATTTAGTGTTCATGGGTATGATCGCTTGGAGGGCTCTAAGTCCCCTTCCCATCCCTGCAGGCAACCTCAGGACTTCTTGCAGGTCAGTCTGACATTTGCCTGCCATGCCGATCTGGACATGTTCTGGACTAGTGTGATACCCTACTGGTGGCACGGAAAATTGGACGGGTTGGTTGGGCCTTCATCTGCATCCTTTTAATGGGACCAAGGTGGTTTCATGCTCTGGCGGGAATGGTGACCCACCATGACAGGTGGGAATGCAAGTTCCCACCATCATTTTATTAGTGGTGAAAAAACAATTTTTCAGCTCATGCCATATTGCCCCCCCCATCTGCTATTAAACCCACCACCTGAGTACAGTCCCTGGAAGCCTCCACCTCCCCTTCCCAATGGGCACATACATCCTTAATAGAATCTAACCAAAGCCTTGGGTGTCTGGTCCAGGATCATCAAAATACAAACAAAATCAGATTGCCGCAATATCATTTGTAAAACAAAACCTATAACTATACTATCAAACTTGGTGCTGCCTTATATCAATGATGAAGTTTAGATTATGTTACAATTACATCACATGGTAATTTCCACTACAGGAAAGTCATTTCAAGCTAAGAATATTAAAACAAATCTGTGAATCTATGCACTTCATATTTTGACAGCTTTAGGAAATCAAAAACTTTTGCAACTCATTTTGCCCAATCTCTGCCGTTTACAGGAAATTTGATGCAAAGATGTCACCACAGATGCACTTGGCATGCACTGAAACAGCATAATTAGTTTGGAAAAATACTGCTGAACAGAGTTTCATTACACGTATCATAAAATCAATCATACATTGCTGGGATTGAAAATGCATCTCAGATGGGAAGTATGGTGCATCTTTGAAATGATTAAGGGATGCATGTCACAAATTCATTTTCACAAAGGTTGTACAATCTGAAATGATAACTGACTGTCAGGATACATGTGTTGGAATCGGGAGGAAATTTAGTGCATGGACTTGTTTCGCAAATATTTAACATTGTTGTCGTGTTTTTAATCTCAATTTCCTGGATCTTAATTAGTCAGAAATTATGCCAGTTATATGCCAGTCTTGCTGCAAGAACTTATACCAGAATTACCTGCAGATCTCATTTACCTGCACAGGGATATAAAACTGGTATCAAATAAGTGCAAGGGCAGTGCCACCAGTAAGAGGAATAGATGGTGCCTTCAATTGCAATGCCTCATTCTCAGACTTTCTTACGTTTCGTCCACCATTATTATGCAGAATAGAGATATGCAGAGAAGGCAAATCTAACTACTTGATACCTACATGTAACGAGAGAGGGCTCCCAAACTTTTCAGAGCTCTGGAACTGAAAGCACTTTGGTTAGATATAATACATGTCTTGGTAAGAATGCAAAACCCCTCACTAAGTCAATAGCTATCTGTTATGGAGTATTATTATTACGCATCTTCTTATTTAAAACCCTTTCTGGTGTCTTCAGTAAGTGCTGTGATATGATTTGTTGTCCTCTGTGTATATTTATTTTTAACTGTTATTAGATTCTGTTGCTATTATTTCAATGTTTAACTTGCTGCTCATGCTCTGAAAGCATACTGTATTTTAAACTTTATTATTTTTATACATTAGAGATGATTCTTTTGTGGTCATGTTATCACACTATCAAACTCCAAAAATCTCAATTATGGTACATCAGGTGATTAAAGAAGGAAGTGTACTTGTGAAATGCTTTATTGTTCATAATGTCCATATAGGAAAGGGTGTACTTGTGCAATTACTTAATAATGCAACCTGATTACATGGTCATGTAGGGTCAAAATAAATTTGTTTTGACCCTGTGTTGTAGAATGGATACTGGAATGAATAAGAATGTCATTAATTTAAATGTGATGTTAAGGCAATGGAAAGAAAGACTGTGTTAAACAAATGAAAAAACTTCAACGATAAGTTTATTTTTGATGCTATTTGCAACTATCACTGAGGAGTTCTCTCTTGCAACTGTCGTCCTGATGCTTCACTCTTGGCTATTTTGTCTCCAACACAGGCCCAGCATCTCCCCAGTACTCTTCCTGAGCAGGGCATTTTGAATGTTAAAGTTAAACAGGTTACATGATTTGGGGCAGGTTGCAAAGTCTTGTCTGATCTATCAAGGCAGTGTCATACCCTTTAAAACACCAATACTTTCTCTCAATGATCACTCTAGTGGGGGGCACATACTTCATTGTATACTCCTCAGCTGTTGCTCTTGCAAGTCTTTGAACTTGGATACAAGTGTCAAGCTTTGTCACCCACAAGAATCCACTCGTTTGACTATTCTCGATAACAAAATTCCTGAAGGCGACTGCAACTTGCAGAAAACAGAGGCATCTTTCTATCTAGTCACACAGCAGCTGAAAATTCAGTGGGACTCCTTTTTGTCAAGGAAGTGGAGGGGGTTAAAACTCGGAGCTTTAAAATATTTCTTTCTTCATTGACAGGATGTGGGTATCGCTGGCTAAGTCAGCATTTATTTTCACCTTTGAGAAGGTGGTGATGATCCGTCTTCTTGAGCCTCCTGGTGTTGGCCAGGATGGTGTGTGGCTTGCAGGGGAATTTGCAGGTGATGGTGTTTTCATGCACCTGCTACTCTTGTCCTTCCAGGTGGTAGAGGTCAACGCTTTGGAAGGTGCTGTTGAGCCTTGGTGAGTTGCTAAAGTGCATTTTCCAGATGGTACACACTGCTGTCATAATGCATCGGTGGTAGATGTTTACATTTGTAGATGTGCCAATCAAGCAAATGCTTTATCCTTGATGGTGTCGAGCTTCCCAAGTGTTACTTCATCTGCACTTATCCAGGCAAGTGGAGATTATTCCAGCATACTCCTGACTTTTACCTTGTAGATGGGATATGCTCTGGGAGCATGAGGTGAGTTACTCACCACAGAACTAACTTTTGTAGCCACGATATTTATATGGCTGGTCCAGTTCACTTTCTGCTCAATGGAGACCCCTGGATGTTGATAGCTCACAAAAATATCAGTATATTGCATTTTATTGTGGGAAACACATTTATGCAATGAAGTTGGATGGCTTATTAAACAGGCACCCTGCTACCATACTTAATCTTCTAATGCACATTTCAGTGACTTAACAAACACTCATCCTCGAACGGTATTTCATGAATCGCAAATGGCTACTTGAAATAAGCCAGTGACATAAGCGTTGAATGCAGTCACCATTTCCATTCTCCCAGTCAGATCATCTTGACGATAGACCTCTGTGTAGAAGCTGGCACAGCTCTCTAATTGCCTCCTGGCTGATGCACACTTTAGTCACAGAGAGCACAAAGTTCTTCAACTGATCGAAGTAGTCTGTAAATATACCTTGTGAGGCGGGGAGGTGGCAGGATTTTTCTTTATAATACTACTCTTTTCCTCTGCACTACACTGGTCCTCCTCAATGAAAATAGCATACAGAAGAATTTTCTTTCGGACCCCAGGACGCCATTGAACTGCCTCACTCTGGTATGGCAGCTACTCAGGCACGACAGCTACAGTGTAAATGTAGCCCACAACAGCAAATGATGCACATATCTGACTATAAAATGAAATTTGATACCACAGATAAAACTACATTTCCTTGTGCTAGGTTTATGTGATGGTTGGCCAAAAGATTAGGTGAAATACTCCACTGAGAAAGATTGTAATTTCTACAGTAACCAGACATGCTGGGCATGATCCAATGGCTATGCTGTGCAGGAAAAGCAGCTCGCCTTCGAACAGTGGCCGTTGAAAGGCGGGAGGCCCTGCCCCTGGGATCTACCCGGCTCGCAATGCTTCGCGTGACTCACTCTCGTGAGACGTTGTGATGTGAATCCTGCCCACAATGGGCTGGGCACCTTTTTTTTTAGCAAATCTGCATTTAAAGCGGAACAGTAAGCCTCACTCTAATGCCCAAAATCCCGATGTACCTGAGTCTTTGGGATTCAACCCCTTCACTTCAGAGACCTCGGGCGAGCGCTGTTCAGCACTGCAAGCAGGGACCAGATGAAGCGGCACTAATAGGGGTCTCCAAGGGGATCGGCTACATGTCCTTTGGGCAGGGTGGTGCCGTGGCACTGCTGGTGCCACCTGGATACCCTGGCAGTGCCACCTGAATTCCAGCCTGGTACTGCCAAGGTGCTCAAGTGGCACTGCCAGGTTGGCACTGCCAAGGTGGGTGGCAAACTGACATCTTCTGCACGCAGGCTATCGGGCCCTGGTTGCCCAGCATGAATGTTGGATGGGACAGGACGCCTCCCATATTGCGTTTGGGCTGGGGGCGGGGGTTCGGGAATTATTTTGAGGGTCTCGGAGATCGGAATGCCATTTAAAAATGGCATCCTGATCTCTCGCTACAATGGAGAGTGCCGGTGAGCGGAGCTCTCCACTGTGCAAAACTATACAAGTCTTGTTGAATAGCTGTGTGTTTGTCAGCACTGCGAATGGCGGGAAACACATGGCTAAACGTGCTCATTATGGAACTTTGTTCCCTTTTAGGAGAATCGTGCTCTCTGTTTCTTGCTGAAATCATTTCCGGAAATTAAAGTATGTTTTATTAACAGCACTTTCCATTTATGTTTTCATCAAGAGATTTTGGAATTCAGATTTTGTGAAGGAAAATTATAGCTCATTAATTCTTTTTTCGATATACAGTTCTACTGCTGCTTTGAATGCATTCTAATTCAATAAATAAACCATCATTATATTATAATGCAATTTGCAAAACAACTTAATTTAATACTATTACATTTTGAGATATAATTAAAGAGGATGTATTGATTGAATCCAAAAATTGTGTTATCTTACACCATTTCACCATCAACAGTTTTTGCCCCAGCATGATGCCAGTATATTTGTACCCCCAACACAGAGTGTTGATAATAATCATCTTTATTAGTGTCACAATTAGGCTTAAATTAACACTGCAGTGAAGTTACTGTGAAAATCCCCTTGTCACCACACTCCGGCACCTGCTCGGGTACACAGAGGGAGAATTCAGGATGTCCAATTCACCTATCAAGCACGTTTTCCGGAACTTGTGGGAGGAAACTGAAGTGCCTGGAGGGAACTCACACAGAAACGGGGAGAACGTGCAGACTCCGCACAGACAGTGACAGGCCGGGGATCGACCCTGGGTCCCTGGGGCTGAGAAGCAACAATGCTAACCACTGTGCTACAGTGCCACCTAGAGAAATAAATTTGGGTGTTTAGTCTATCAGCAACACCTTTTTAAATACATTTATAACATTGAATCAAAGTTACATTGTCATACACAAATGGAGACTAAATTGGCTTGACAAAATGTATCATTATTGTAATCAATGAGGAGTCTCAAAAGGTAAGTTAAAGCAGATTTATTTTCTACTCCCAGGAAAGAATTACAGCAGCAAGAATCACCCGAGTCCCAGCCGGGACCATCCTCAGATGCTGGCTCCTTTCTAGGCCAACTTTTATCTCGGGGATTCAACGAGCCCCAGCTGTTGGGCCTCCACCCCTCAACGGGGGAGATCGTATTCCACCAGCCCCACGAGGAGATAGATCGCGTTGTCCCCTGTTGGTCTCGTTGGGGTTGAGAACAACCACTTTCTAGGAATTTCCCATTTTAAATTTTACTTCCATCAAATAATCAAAGAGAGATAACATTAAATTCAAAGTATATGCAGCTCAAAATAGAGTTAAAGCCACAATCAGAGCATAATCTTACTGAATGACAGGCTCTGTGAGCCAAATATCCTACTCCTCTTGTTTCTTATGTTGCTGTGTTCTCATAAGTTTCAGAATAATATACATCTCTGTTGTCAGAATTTGCTTCTCAGAACTATGATTGTGTTTTTATATTATTTTACCTGATCGGAGCTCCTCTTGATTGAGCTGGCTTCAACAGGACGGTGATGGTGGTGTCTGACTCATTCAGAGGTGCATCTGTGTCATACAATGGCATTGAGGGGGCTATCAATGGAAATCAAAATTCATCATAAACAGGAGGCAGATATCAACAGATTAGTACAATCCTTAAAACAGTCAATAATTTCATTTTTTAACTCTTATCTTCCACTTCAGAACCCTTATCTATGTTCCACTGTGACATGCATCCATCACTTCCAAGACTGCGGTCAATGGCCTGTTCCCAGGTCTCAGCACAGCAACTCCATACTGGTCAGTAGGAAATGCTATTGTTGATGTTGGCAAACTACATGTGTTTATTTTGTGTTCCTTGTAGGCGAAGGATATGTTTCAAATGCTCGACAAATAAGATGGAAAGGGTTATGGTGAATATTGAGCAAAGGGAGTTTAGGACAGAGGAATCATAGAATTTACAGTGCAGAAGGAGGCCATTCGGCCCATCGAGTCTGCACTGGCCCTTGGAAAGAGTACCCTATTTAAGCCCACGCCTCCACTCTATCCTCATAACCCAGCAACCCCACCCAACTTTTTTGGACACTAAGGGCAATTTAGCATGGCCAGTCCACCTTATCTGCACATCTTTGGACTGTGGGAGGAAACCGGAGCACCCGGAGGAAATCCACGCAGACATGGGGAGAGCGTGCAGACTCCGCACAGACAGTCCCAAGCCGGGAATCAAACCTGGGACCCTGGAGCTGTGAAGCAACTGTGCTACCGATAATGATGGTTTTCAGCAGGTTCTTGATAGGAAACCAGGTATAGTTCTAGAACGCAGACACAGAACGTTTGATTGAATGTCCAATGGTCATAGAAGACATCTGAGGACTAAGACAGTCCAGTGTTACAGCGGGCACACATTATGCATTCTTGTAATCCCTCCTACTCTATTAGGAAATCATCATTTTATCATTGACCATGGCCTCTCCCCCACCCTAAATTTCACAACTGTAACTGAAATTAGGTCGGAAGTTTCAAATTCAACCTTGAGCCGAATCACTTACCGGCTATTACAGGGCCACTCAACATTTATTCAATTTAAACATCTCTAATTACTGCTCACAAGGGAGTTTTAATAGATTGAGATTTTACAAGTGGAGGTTTTCTGCTGCTTGCCTGTGTGTTGGCTGAATTTACTGCCTGTTCTATGAAATGTAAGTCCCAGAGATCAACATACATAATCAAGCATATCTCACTGATATAAAATCTGAAGTCTTTCTGTCAATGAAATAAAAAAATACCTCAGACCTTATTTGATAGCTGATAATTTCTGTCCTGGCAAGGACAAATCATCTTTGTGGTATTGCTATTTATAGTCTGATTAAATATGGCAACTATTCACCTATGTTGTGAATATTAAATATTTGAGAGATGTGGGACAAGCTCATGTAAATCATTTCAAATTGCATTGACATTTCGGGTTAAACATTGGATTTGTTGTGCCCATTTTGCAGCTGCAAAGGGGTACCCACTCCAACGGGCTGCCTGTTCCCAAACGACCCTCTGGATGGAGTAATCAACCTTCTACTGCCATCTTAGATCTTCAGGGCTTTACCTGAGCCCTCATTACTTAAAGCTTGTTGACTGCAGCTCTCTATCTGCTTGAAGCCTCTTTCTCTGCTCCACTCTCTTTTTTTTTAAATTTAGAGTACCCAATTCATTTTTTCCAATTAAGGGGCAATTTAGCATGGCCAGTCCACCTAGCCTACACACCTTTGGATTGTGGAGGCGAACCCCACGCAAACACAGGGAGAATGTGCAAACTCCACATGGACAGTGACCCAGAGCCGGGATCGAGCCTGGGACCTTGGCGCCGTGATGCAGCAGTGCAAACCACTGTGCTGTCCATCTCTCGTTATTCTTAACTGGAATCGCTTCTGGTCTCTTTCCCTGTCACCTACGCGGGACTCTTTTTTTTGGAACATGTCATTGTCCTTTACCTGCGACTCTTCTGGGATATGGCTCTCCATTCTTGTTCATTTTACTTTTTTACGCAGGTTCTCTGGTTTTGTGTTTGTCCCAAAGAATTACAAAGTGACAGATTATGTGCTGTCCGCTTCCAATCCACACATACACAAAAATCTCCGCGATCTATTGGGACAAATAGGTTCCGACCTCTGCCCAATCAGAAGGTAAGTCGGATATTGTACCACAAGTCAGGAGTATGGTGGAATACTCTCAACTTGGCTGAATGAGTGCTGCTCCAACAACACTTAAGAAATTTGACACCATCCAGGACAAAGCAGCCCCTTCGATTGGCACCCTATTATTTATCTTAAACAGTCACTCCCTCCACCACCAGCGTGTGGTGAATGTATAACATTTAAATCCACACTGTATATCACTGTGTCCCTGTGGGCTCCATCTGTGAGCTGTTGCGCGGCTCTGCCCACAGGGGGAGATGAGGAGCATGTACAGGGCTCTGCCCTTGGCCCCGCCCACAACCGGAAGTATAAAGTGCTGTGGTCTTGCGAGCCTGCCTTCAGTTCAGCTAGTTGCAGGCAGGCTCAGTTGTAAGTCGATTAAAGCCACAATTTACTTCAACTCGTGTCTCTGAGTGAATTGATGGTCGCATCACAGCGTACAGTGCCTTATAAAGGATGTCCTGCTGCAACTTGATAAGGGTCGCTCGACATCAGTACCAAACTCACTGCCACTTAAAAGAACAAGAGCAGCTGCCACATGAGAACACGACTCCCTGCAAGTTCCCCTCCAGGTCACACAACGAGAATATGGGCACGATATACTGCGCTGGATCGAGAGCGCGGTGCGGCCGGTAGGTCCCAGGAGAGGCCTCCTATGGGCTTCCTGACAGTCTTTGTGCCTCCCGGGATGTACCCAAGTACTGCGAGGCATCAGTATAAGAATACCATCCAATGGGGCATAAGTTTTAAACCTACTTAGACGAGTTCAGCCGGGATCTACCGACGTATCCAGGGAGGCCTCAGCTGGACGCTGTCCAGTACTGGTCCAGGCGGAATGGCACCTGGGGGGGGGGTTCTCTCGGTCCATCAGAGGTCCTTGGGTGGCCAGGGATAGTGCAGACTGACCCTCTGGCCCTCACCTTGGAACGCAGGAATGTTGACACTGTCCATCTATCACCTTGGCACTGCCACCCTGGCACTACCAAGGTGCCCTGGTGGCACTGCCAAGCTGGAAGGAGCACTACCAGGGTGGCAGTGTAAGGGTGCCCAGGTGCCATGATGGCACTGCCAAGGGGGGGGCCATGCCAATTAAAGGTGAGGTGGAAGAGGATATGAAGGGTGACAAGATGCAGGGTGCACAGGGGTCACTGGGAGGTTGGAGGGTGATGGGTGGGGGTCTGGAGGGGGGGCCTGTAATGGCATTTTGGGGGGCCTGAAGAGTGGGGCCCCAGAGGCCTCATAGTGGGGTTTCCTCACTTGGGGGTGGGGGTTCATATGTGCGGAGGGTGATATTGCCCATGGGTGGGGAGTATGGGGACCCACAAGCTTACTTAGAGATCGGGGCACCCTTTCAAAATGGCGGTCCGATCTCGGAGTTCAACTCCCCAGTGCTGGAAAAAAGTGTGAACTAAACCAGTGAGAAACTCTCCAAGGCCCAGAAATGTGAGTAAGGGCGCGATTCAACTAATTTGGAACAAAGTCCCACAGTGAGTGCGTTTAGCCACGTGTTGCTCGACCCTCGCAGTGCCGAGAAACACATAGCTATACAACGCAACTCGCGTTGCATAAGAGGGCTCAGTGGGGAACATGCAGCCGAGGTGGCACATAACCCAGCTTTTGTACACTGGGAAGCTCCGCTCGCCAGAGCTCCCCAGTGTAACAAGAGATTGGCACGCCATTTAAAAATGGCGTCCCAATCTCCGAGGCTCCTGAAGCCACCCCCAACCTCCCCCAGCCCAAACTCAGTATTGGAGTGTCTCTCACCCCGCAGCAACACCCATGAAGGGCACCCCTGGCCAAAAAATGCGCACACAAAATGCCGGATTGGCATATTGGCAGTGCCGATGCTAGTTCCACCTGGGCACCTTGGCAGTGCCAGGCTGACACCCAGGTGGCACTGAATGGACAGCAGTCTGGCACTGCCAGGATGCCCAGGTGGCACCAGCAGTGCAGGGTACCATCCTGCCCAAAGAGAATGCAGCTTGGGATCTCTGATCTCCAGGGAGACTCCCATGTGTGCCGTTCCTTCTAGTACACATTTGTGGACCAGTACTGAACCACGCTCGCCCAAGGTCTCCGAGGCAAAGGGATGAATGCCAAAGCCTCAGGTACTTTGGGAATCTGCGCATTACTATGCAGATTTGCAAAAAAGTGATCCCCCTCACAATGGGCAGGATTTATATCGCAACATCTCGCTAGACATGGCGAGCTGGCTATATCCCAGGAGCAGGGTCTTCCGGCTTTTATCGGCCACGCTGCACCAGACGAGTTGCCTTTTGGGCGCAGCATGGCCATTGGATCATGCCGTAAGTGTCATTTGATAGCCGGCGGGAAACTCCCTGCAAACCCCGTCACAAATGAACTTAGAAATATTTCTGTTAAAATTCACCCTATATCTCCTTCAGCGTTGTTGCATTAAAATCCAGTCACTTCTCCTCTAACAGTACCATCTACACCAGAGGGATTGCAGTGGTTCAAGAAGCTTACTCATCACCACTTTCCCAAGAGCAATATGCGATATTATAATGCAGAAAGCCTGTTGGTGATGGATAGTATTGGAGACAATCTTTACTCAATCTGACATTTACTAGTGGAATTAAATATTACAAGCATACCACCCTGAATTCAATACCACTGCAATTTCAGTGCATGTTTTATATACGTGTTCAAGTGAAACCTCAGTTATTCCAACCACTTGCACACAATTAGCCCAATTAATATAGAATTAAAAAGCATGGGAAATAAATGCTGTCTTAAGCGATGACACTTGCATCCCAAGAACACATTTTTAAAAGTACGCCTCCTCCTTCTGTCCCTCCTGGAGTTATCTGAGTGCCACTGTCCATTTTTGCAGTCAACAAGAAGGCAAGATGGAATGTCAAATAGATACAGAGAGAAAATAATATAAAGTGAAGGGAAAAAATGATTGTATTGAGATGAAAAATGACACAAAGAGAAAGTTTAAAAAGCAGTTTGTTAAAAATCTCAAATAAGATCTGAAAGATTGAGACTCCATACCAGTAAAGGTTAGTTTTGAGTAGCAGAGAGGTACTGGTAATTGCAGCAATTAACATGTCATTAAATGGCTATTGGCATGTTTAATTGGTCCCGATTTTTGCAGAGTTTTGGCAAATGGTGAGACCCGGACTCAGAAATTCTGTCACACATTTCTAACAGATCCCATTTTCACCGGGAGGGCAAACCCAAACATACAAGGAAAACCCAAACTCAGCTGGGCCATTTGAACTCACAGCTGAGCTCAAACAGACCCCATTTTCACAGTAGCAAGGATGTGGGAGTCAGAAAATTTCAGAGTATGTAAAATACTCTTGAAGAGCAGATACGATCCATAGAAATGTGATGATGTGAAGTTATTTAGATCCCAGCCTCAAAAAAATAATAAAAATGTCCATGAGAGGTTAAGAAAACTCACTGTTCTAACAGCTACAATAGATGTTTTTCACATTACCCTGAGTTCTTCATAAATGATTTGCTGTTTTCCATAACCTATAATTACCTCAGCCGAGGCCTCTTAATTCACATTTTTATTGGCAACTGAAAGAGGCTATTAAAGGATTAGCTGTCTTTGTTGAGGGGTTATGAATAAACATCTGGTTTTTTTTGTAAGGGATAAAGTGCTTGATGAGGTTTAAACATTCTGAATGGGCTTTCTTGAATGAGAGTGTCTTTATATTTTAGTGAAGGCTGTAAGACTTAGACCTTTATTTTCTTTCATCACAAAATGGTTCCTGAGATCTGTCTGTGATAGATACTGGGTTAGTTGGTTTGGAGGGAGTAAGGGCTGAGGGTTGTTAATGGGTTCGCATGAATTACCGTGGATGGGGCAAATTAAATGAGTTGGGGGGAGGAGGGATGGAGAGTCTAAAATCTAAGCAAACAATGAGGGATAAAGTTCCAAAGAAGCAAGGTTATCTTTTAAACAGCTTGCCTCGTTATTCAGAGGGTCCTGTGGCCATCTCTGATCTGCATCCTGGGGAAGTGAGCCTAATTCCATCCCCCATTTCTCCCCCATGAAGATCCCACTATTCAGGCGGGGGGGAGGGGAGGGGGGGGGGGGGGGGGTTTCTCCCTAGCCGGATGCAGTGAGCTGGGAAATCTCCTGACTTGTGCCACCTGCCTTGGGAGCAAAGAGTTCAAATATAGGAAGCACACGCTGCCCAGTATATCTGAATGGAAACCTGGGCAGCAAACTGAATATTGGAGTGGCATGTGACTGACAGAAAAGTTTAGATTTCTGTGTTTAGTCACGAATTGGCCCTCGTCTGAAGCTAGTTTTGGCATTTATGCACAAATAGTTGGAGCATTATTAGCATCTCCATTGCACTGTCATCACATTTTAAGCCCATGTTACAATTAAATATAGATAGCTTGTAAACTTTAGACGAAACCCATTGTCAAATTATAAATTGAGAGCCAAAACATCTGTGGAACAGCAATCACTATTGGATTGTCACTATGTTCCTTTTTAAAAAAAAACTTATCTTAGTGTGGGGCTGCCCATTTCTCACCTGGTCCTCCGGCTTGGTGAGAAAGATGCAGCACAATTACAGCTCCAGACTCCTTCTAGTGCAATTTGGCAGCGTTGGGGGCAGAGGTCGCACCCCCTTTTTATTGCATTAGCTGCTATAAGCCAGGTAAGTTTAAAGGTCTCAGTCACTTTGAGAAGTCAGGCAGAAGGTAAGTGTGTAAGGTAAGTGGGTGACAGCATGGGATGGTTGGACGGAAGGGGATTAGGTGTTTGGGAGAGCTAATTTGGGTGGTCAGTGAGCGTTTAGGTGAGGGGGTGTTGGTCGCGGAGCCAGTTGGTCCAGCGTGGACCCAAGGTCACAGGAGGGTTGGATGGTCAGATAGTTCAGATTGTTGGGGGTCACAGGGCTGTGTGGTCAGAAGGAAGGGTATGAGGTGGTCAGGCACAAGGGGTTAGGGTGGCCAGGGGCAGGGGTTTGTGTGGTCAGGGAGGGTCAGCTAGCCAAGGAATTGGGTGGTCATGGAGCTTGAGGGGTTTACGTGCTTGTGGGGGTTGGGAGGGTAGTTGGAGGGGGGGATGGGAGAATAGTGGGTGGTGGGAGCCTAAGCGAGTGGGTCAGTAAGGGGATTCCATACCGTACGGTATCCAGGAGATAGTGTGGTTTTAATCATTCCAACTTTACCTGGGTAACTATTCATCTAAAGGGTCGGAACCATATGAAGTCACTAACTTAAATCAGAATATTGGATGGTTCCCATTGCAGGATATTTGCCTAACTTAAGTTTAAACTTCCTGGGCAATTCCCCTACAGTCCATGTGTGGAGACTTCAGGGGCGGTCCCCATCACATTTTCTCGGTTACATTGAGGGTGTACATGATTCATAAAAAGTTGGTGTCCAAGTAGAGGAAATAATTATGATGTCTTTATTGCAAAGGGCATGGAGTACAGAAGTCAGGAATTCTTGCTAAAACTGCACAGGGCAATGGCAAGATCACATCTAGTGTACTATCTGCAGTTTTGATCTCCTTACATATGAAGGGACATGCATGTATTAGAGACAATTCCGAGAATGTTCATTGGGCTGATTCCCAGGAAGAGGAGATTGTTTTATTGGTAAAGGTTGAGCAGGTTGTACTTTTACTCATTGGAGTTCAGAAGAATGAGAGGTGATGTTACTGAAACAAATCAGATTCAAAGGGGGCTTGATAGGGTACATACTTAAAGTTACTTTCCCTGTGTGGGGGAAATCTAGAACTGGGGCACAGTATAAAAATAAGGGACGGAATTCTCCCTTTAGGGGATTAAGTCCCCAAGCCTGCCGGAAAATGGGCGAGAATCACTCCGGACTTTTTCCTCGAAAGTCCGAGGTGACTCTCCGTTTTCCAGGGGGCTAGCAGGGCCCCAACATGTGTTCCGCAGCTCTGGCTGCTGGCGGAGTCCTGCTGCCAGACCTCAAGGCCGTGCATGCGCACGGCAGCCCGCTTCGGCGCGGGCGCCGCCGATATGGCGGAGGCACACAGTGGGCCCAAGCAGAGTAAGATAGATCCCCCACAGTTTGCGATGGCCTGCTGATTGTTGGTCCCCGATTGCGGGCCTGGCCACCGCTGAGGCCCCCCCACCCCGCCCTCCACCAGGACCGCCACCACGGCCGCGGATCCGAGTTCCCTCCGGGTGGTACAAGATGTAAATCACGTCGGCGGGAGTTCGGCCAGTCGACTGGGGAGAATTACCCTGGGGCCCTGTTCCAACGGGCGTGGAGAATCACAGAAGCGCCGTTGCCCCGGATCTCCAGCGTGAACGGCTATTCTCTGCCCCTGCGCCAGGCGCGATTCCAGGGCGAAGGGTTGGAGAGTCCCCCCCCCAAGGAGTCTGCCATTTAAGGCAGAAATTAGGAGGAATTTCTTCTCTCAGAAAATGATTAATATTCCCCCAAAGAATAGGGAGACAGGGTTATTGAATCTGTGTAAGGCTGACTTAGATTGAGTTTTGGTCTCAAATGGAGTCAAGGGTATGGGAACAGCAGGGGGAGGAGACACGGGAGGCAGGTAGGAAAGTAATAATAATAATCTTTATTGTCACTTGTAGGCTTACATTAACACTGCAATTAAGTTACTATGAAAGCCTCTAAGCGCCTGTTCGTATATACAGAGGGAGAATTCAGAATGTCCAAATTACCTAACAGCACGTCTTTCGGGACATGTGGGAGGAAACTGGAGCGCCTGCAGAAAACCCATGCAGACTGGCGAGAACGAGCCGACTCCTCACAGACAATGACCCAAACTTGGAATCAAATCTGGGACCGTGGCGCTGTGAAGCAACCGGGCCGTAGAGTTAAAACCACAATCAGATCAATCATGATCTTATTGAATCGCAAATTAGGCTTAATGGGCCACATGGTTTACTTCTGCTCCCATTTCTTATGATACAGACGTGCACATTAGTTACAAAACGATTATTGTCAACTACAAATCTCTCAACAGACCTCAGCAACCTTTTTCAATCCTACGTTTCTTTCCTCTTCAGAATGTGGCCTTCATTACAACCACCTCTGTTAACGCTACTATTAGCTCTGGAACATTCTGCCCAACCTGTATCCATGCTACTTATCTTCTTTACCTCTTAACATACCTCATCCATCTTTTATTCCATCATTATCCCAATCCTTCTTGCTCCATTTATTGGTCTCGTTATTTTCCACTTTGTGAAAGCGCCTTGGGACATCTTCGTACATTAAAGATGTTCTATAAATACAAGCTGCTGCTATTGTTGTAGTTCCTCATTTTTAGAGGAAATGTTTCCTTTCAGGTTTATGTGGTAATTTTTCATGTGTTGCCTTTGGCTTTTTGCCATCAGGTGCATATCGTTGGGCATTTGTGGCTAGATTTACAGCAGTAAAAGTAGGTGAAAGTCCCCTCCCATCATTTAATCTTTGTTGTTTTATTTTTAATGCTTGCTCATCATTTGTTAAGGGATTGTTCCATCATCAACAACTTAGTAACGGAATATCACCGATAATGAGAAAGGATCTTCCCTTCAATTATCCTGATTCAATTCAGTCAGTTTGAATTAGCAGCAGGTGTATGCTAATCCTCCAATGGCGACACATTGAAGCAGAACTACATTTTAAAATATCCTACAAAATTAAAATGTGGGTCCTTAAAATTCATTTAAGAATGACAGGCATAAAACAGCTTTGAACGTCTGTGAAGGGAATCATTTCTTGTGTTTTGGTGGTGTTACAGCCTCATATTTAAATGTGCACCATCAATGTATAGAGAGTGGAAATTGCAGTTTTCATGGAAATATGTATAAAAGCAAAGGATGCAATCCCAAAGATACTGCTGAGCTCTTTGGAAAATCCTGGCACCCTATTTAATAGGTTTTTGTTTTGATCTGTGCAATCAAAATACATCAATGCACCTGCTCCCAAACAGGCAGCACTGTGGAATGGTAGCCCCAAAATATTAACTGACAGAAAACTGTGAATCCCAACAATTAAAATGTGAATTTCAATTCTTTAATTGATGTGAATGAGTGGCACGGAGAGTAAGACATTTATCTATCCCATCAAGGACCATTGAGAAAACAAATCAACCCAAAGCTACCTTAATTTGGTTTTTGATTGGTGAAAACAATAGGAATGCATACACAATAATTTGTAGTTACATAGTGAGTGCATCAGGAAATATCCCAAGGTTCTTCACCAAAGAAGAAAAGAGGGCGTTGAAGGCATTGAAGAGTTTGTATGGTAACCAGCTGTTTGGTAAAATGTGACAAAGGTTCACAGAATCACAGAGTTGTTACGGCGCCGAAGAAGATCATTTGACCCATCGTATCCGCACCGGCTCTCCAAATGAGCATCATGGCTTAGTGCCACTCCCCTGCCGTTTCCCCGTACTCCTCCTCATTGTTTTGGTTCAAGTAATCATCTAATGCCCCCTTGAATTCTGCAATTGTACCTGCCTCACGGTAGCTTAGGGGTTAGCACTGTAGCTTCACAGCTCCAAGGTCCCAGGTTCGATTCTCAGCTTGGGTCACTGTCTGTGTGGAATCTGCACGTTCTCCCCGTGTCTGCATGGGTTTCCTCCGGATGCTCTGGTTTCTTCCCACAGTCCAAAGATGTGCAGGTTAGGTGTATTGGCCAAGCTAAATTGCCCAAAAATGTTAGGAGGGGTAACTGGGTTACGGGGATAGGGTGGAAATGTGGGCTTAAGTATGGTGCTCTTTCCAAGGGCCATTGCAGACTCAGTGGGCCGAATGGCCTCCTTCTGCACTGTGAATTCTATGATTCACACTACCAGACAGAATATTCCAGACGCGAACCACTCGCTATGTGAAAATGATTTTTTTCACATCCCATTTGCTTCTTTTACAAATTGCTTTAAATCTGAGCCCTCATGTTCTTGATCCTTTTACAAGTGAGAACTGGTTCTCCCTATCTACTCGCTCATGATTTTGAACATCTCTATCAAATCTCCTCATGGCCTTCTTCCCTCCAATGAGAGGAGTCGCAACCTCTCCAACCTGTCCTCACAACTGAGGTTCCTCATCCCCGTAACCATTCTTGTAAACCTTTTCTGCGCTCTCTCCAATGTGTGAGAGTTGTGAAGAGAAACACCAAGGCAGAGGATTTTGGAGAGCGGAGAGATGGCTCTCCTGTGGAGAAACAGAGATGGTCCAGTGGAGGTTCGGGTCAAAAGAACATACAAAAGAACATGGTAACATGCATGGCACAGTAAACTAATATGATCCTCATTGTGGACATTTGTCCTGATTTATTTAGGGCCTGTTTACCTAATTTTCAAATTTACTGATTGTAAATTTGCTGCACAAATGTACAGGGAGGTGGCATAATGCATCGAAATTCCTGTCATATGGAGGGTTATTTTTATTAGATGGCTAGTAATAAGAATATTTTTTCATCCCAGGTAATAAAATGCTTCAACTTTAAGTAAACACCCCTATATTTGGCCCTCTGACTCCATATAAACCCAATTGAATATTCCCTGCATTACCTTTTATTGAACAATACTTGTAAATTGTGCTCAAGCCAAACAATACAGCTCTTCTCCTGAACAAAAGGTTACCAAGTGACATGAATTGAATTGACTTTAATTTTCTCCAAGTGGTTGATTCCAAAGAGAAAAGAAACTATGCGTAATTAATTTTATTAAGAAAATCTTGAACCTTTTCCAGTTAGCTGAAACTGATTTGCTTTCTCTAAGTTGCGTTATCAAAGAACAATTTTGCATTTCATTAAAAGTTAAATAAATTATTCCAAGTGTGTTATCATCTTCTCCACAGGATCATCATTCATCATTAAATATCAAAGGTCAGAACTATCAGTATTATCTTAATAGAAAAATGATGGCTCAACTCTTAAAATTCTGGAGCAGGATGAACAGGGGGGATTAGCAGACATCACACTTTTGCGAACCCTGTGCGGAGTTTGCACTTTCTCTCAGTGTCTGCATGGGTTTCCTCCGGGTGCTCTAGACTTCCACAGTTCAACGACATGCAGGTTAGGTGGAATAACCGTGCTAAATTGCCCCTTAGTGTCTAAAGATGTCCAGGTTAGATGGGGCTCTGGGATAGGTCAAGGAATGCACCTAGAAAGGGTGCTCTTTCAGAGGGTCGGTACAGACCCGATGTGCCAAATGGCCTCATTATGCACTGTATGAATTCTACATCGATCCTCTTCAACAGAAACGTAGATGCGGAGAATAAGGCAATCAAACATACTTCAACAAAACAACAGCTAATGATTGAGGGGCAAGTTTACCAAGTAAAATATCACAACAATCTAACCCAAGGACGTTTACACACGCCTGTTAAACAACATTAGCCGAGAAATGACAGCGATGGCGTAACATTTCTATATGACATTTCTGTCAACTGTTTTAAAAGAGCTGTTAACTTGCCTAAAATAAATGGGATGACACGCTGTTGAAATAGCTAATTGGAATGTCTTATACTCAGCATTCCTGCTGAACAACACAGTTCTATATTTAGTATTTCAGCTGATGATAATCAATTAAATTGTATCTTTTCCCCCCTTCTATTGTTTTGTATCTTTAGGAATTGTCACAGAACAGTACAGAACATATGTAATGTTATAAAATATAACTTGTAATCATGTGACAAGAAAAAGCCTCCATATACTGGAAATGTGAGGTGAAAATGTAACGGGACTAATGTAGATTAAAAGCAGACAGTAGGTAGGCAGTGCGCTGTGCCTCATTTGAACAATGCTTGAGAGTTGCAATTGCTCAGCTGGTACTAACGGGCAGTTCACAGTTGAGTGGAGCAGAAGATTTCATTTTAAGATAGGGGAAAGAAAATCATGGACGGTGGTGCTG
Source organism: Scyliorhinus canicula (assembly GCF_902713615.1). Classification (NCBI taxonomy): domain Eukaryota; kingdom Metazoa; phylum Chordata; class Chondrichthyes; order Carcharhiniformes; family Scyliorhinidae; genus Scyliorhinus; species Scyliorhinus canicula. The sequence goes on from NC_052152.1 coordinate 181,769,067, forward strand.
CGGCGAGCATGGGGCTGGATTCTCCACCGCATTGGGAACTCCGCTACTGCCGGTGGGCAGTGGAGCAGGCACAATTCTATTCCATATTCTGTGGGCCCTCGTGATTCTCCGGTCCTCTAGGCCAGGAATCACATGCACGCGAATTGGACTTGACGTGTCCCTGCGGAGTAGACCTCATGATGGATCAAGGGAGTAATTCTTTAAGCGGGTTGCCCCCAAAGTTCATCAGAGGGACATCCTCCTCCCAACAATGCAAGATCTGCCCACCCCACCCCCACCAGACCCCGCCGCTGCACCCCTACCAGAGACTTCTTAATTATCGTAGAACTTACAGTGCAGAAGGAGGCCATTTGGCCCATCGAGCCTGCACCGATCCTTGGAAAGAGCACTCCATATAAGCCCACACTTCCAACCTATCCCCGTAACCCAGTAACCCCATCTAACATTTTTGGACAGGAAGAGGAATTTATCATGGCCAATCTACCTAACCTGCACATCTTTGGACTAAGGAGGAAACCGGAGCACCCAGAGGAAACCCACGCAGACATGGGGAGAACGTGCAGATTCCGCAGAGAAAGTGACCCAAGCCGGGAATTGAACCTGGGACCTTGGAGCTGTGAAGCAACTATGCTAACCACTGTGCTACTGTGCTGCCCTGATTTAATGAAATAGATTCCCACCAGAAACCCTTTAATTAAAGACACCCATACCAGAGAACCTTCAATTAAACAGATCTCCACCAGAGCTTCCCCCATAGGAAGATCCCCTGCCATGGCAACATGGTCGGCACAGGCTTGAAGGGCCGAAAGGCCTGTTCCTGTGCTGTACTTTTCTTTGTTCTTTGTTCTCTATGTGGTCCAGGAGCTGTCAATCAAAGCTTGATATTTATAAGTGTTGTGGTTAGTTTCAGTCGGCTACTTCAAAGTCACTCCAGCATGAAAGGAGATGAATGAAACAATGGAGACAGCTGGGTGAATGTGGCATCTGTCAATCACAGCCTAGAAAATAAATATTACAGAGAAATTAATGAATGGTTTGAAGATCAAAGATCTGAAGGGGTTTAAACCCAGCTGACTGTTTTTCTCATTCCAGTAATTGACAGGTGCTGCTTCCTGTGTCTGAGCCAGTAGCTGTATTGCACAGGTGAGTCAAGCAATAATTTTTTTTCACAACCTCTGTCTGGACTGCTCTATAACTTCCAGACAGGGATCTTTCTCTTCTGGTGGGCTTCCAGACAGGGGTCTATCTTTTCTGAGGAGCTCCCAGAAAGGGTTCTCTCTTACAGGCAATCTCTGGTGGGGGTTTCTTAAATTGCGGGCCTCTGCTGGGGGGGGGGGGGGGGAGTCTCCTTAATTCAGGCATCTCTGGCTGGGGTTCCTTTAATTAGGGGATATCTGGTGGGGATTTCTTTAATTAGGGGTCTCTGGTGTGGGGGGGGGCAGGTTGGGGAATTGGATCACCCCTGTGCTGTGGAAGGGGAGGGACAGGGGGTTACACAGAAAATACCAGGGGATGGGGTGGCTAATTTGCATTGTGGGGGAGCCAAGCTGCCGGACCTCTTTATTGGGCTGCCAGCTCAAAATGGTGGCCAGATAGCTTGGGAATCCCTTGGGGATCCCTTGGGAATCCCTCACAATCCTTGCCATGCAAATGTTTTCATGGCTAATGATTGGGAATCGCTTTCAGATTTGCGCTCCCAGCGGGAGCACAAATCAGGTGCAATTCAGCTCCAGCATGAGAACATTTCAAACGGAGATACTTGTCCATGTTTTTCCCAGAATTTGGCAAAGGCTGATGCCGGTCGGGATACACGGCATTGAAGGGATAGCAACCACGATTGTCTCCGCTGTGTAGTGCAGGACATAGAAACAAAAGGGCTGGTCCGACAACATAGCGCTAGCTGGGCAGGTGAATCAAGCAACTCAGTCCCTCGAAGATTGGGGCACCATATTTAAAGACCACCCAGTGCAAAGAAGTTCACCTGGAACCCTGGAACTGCCTGGGCATGAACCTCTACCCCTGCGCAAGCACTCACTGATCTTCCCTGGGAGGTCTGCTCACCTGGCGCATGCCTTGGGTGACCAGTCATGCATTTGTGTCAGTGGGAAATGCTCATTGGGAGCTCTCACAAGATTTTCTGCTCCTGTCACTGAAACCACCCAACCAAAACAGAGCGGAAAAATCCTGACCATTGGCTTACCTGTTTCCAGAGTGGCCTGCAGTTGTCACTATAGGACTGTTGGTTAGGCCACTCAATGCCCAGTACTAATAGTTAAGAGTCTGGGTGTCACACATTCTGTCCATTGATGCCTCAAAATTGTGTCAGGGTCTTACAAATGACCATAGGAACCTGATTTACTAATGAAATGTAAGGTTTCACCTTGGAAAGGTGGGTGTTCTGGCCAACAATACCCATTATGGATCTTAACGAAGCAATATTTGCTTGATAATGTTCCTCTGAAGCAACTTGGGCTGCTTTCCTGTGTGAAATGTGTGGTATAAATACATGTTGTACTTGTTGCTAACTCACTTGCATCCAGTCTTTAGAAATTTTACGACAAATAAAAATATTACTACCATATAATTTAACTGTATTACAATAATCCACAAGATGGTAATCCAATGAGATGTTCTAAACTGTAATGAAATTATACCTTGATAATAGTATTTGACAAATGGGTTCTTCTTCGCTCAATTTCCTTGCCATTAACCATGCAAATATCAAAGTCCCACATCAATTAGCACGCATAATGTTGCCGGGAACAGTCATCAGCTTTTACATAAGTAAACATTAAAAGGAACAGTGATATGCAAGAAATCATGCACCTAATATTAGACAAATTATAATCTGATATATTTTACAATGAATTACCCCTGGAAGTAGTTTATTATTTGACAAAAAATCTTAATTTACCCATGGGCTTCAATCTCCAGTATGTGATGGTGCACATTAATGATTTGTTACGCCCTTTTGGGATTTCGTGACAATGGCAGAAAACAGCATTTATCGCCCATCTCTAACTGCCCTTGAGAAAGTGGTACTGGGACATCGTCTTGAAGTGCTACACTTCATGTGGTTTAATAATCATCTAATAATCTTTATTAGTGTCACAAGTAGGCTTACATTAACACTGCAATGAAGTTACTGTGAAAAGCCCCCAGTCACCACACTCCGGCGCCTGTTTGGGTACACGGAGATTTTGGGCAGGAGATATAAAAGTCTGAGAACACGCACGAAAGACTCAAAAACAGCTTCTTCCCCGCTCGTACCAGACTCCTAAATGACCCTCTTATGGACTGACCTGATTAACACTACACCCCTGGATGCTTCACCCGATGCCGGTGTTTATATAGTTACATTGTGGACCTTGTGTTGGCCTATTATGTATTTTCTTTTTCTTTTCTTTTCATGTACTTAATGATCTGTTGAACTGCTCGCAGAAATATACTTTTCACTGTACCATGGTACACGTGACAGTAAACCAATCCAATCCAGAGGGAGAATTCATAATGTCCAATTCACCTAACAAGCACGTCTTTCGGGATTTGTGGGAGCAAACTGGAGGACCCAGAGGAAAGCCATGCAGATATGGGGAGAACGTGCAGACGTTCTCTGCACAGACAGTGACCCATGCCGGAATCGAACCTGGGACCCTGACTCTGTGAAGCAACAGTGCTAACCACTGTGCTACCATGCCGTACACCCACAATGCCTTCGGGAAGGAGTTCCTGCATTTTATCCCAGTGATGTTCCAGAAACATTAAACAATTGCTGCAGTGCTTGTATGGATAGTACAAAGTGTCGCCACAATATGCCATTGGTAGAGAGAATGGATGTCTAAGTTGATGGATAGTTCCATAATTTACTGTGGTTACAGTGTCCAAGATATTTGTCTTTGTGATTTACATAGATATACAGACAACGGAATTCTCCATCGGCGGGATGCTCCGGTCTGCCGGCAGCACACCCATGCCCACGGCTTTCCCAATGTCGTGAGGTGGCCACAATGAAAAGTCCCATTGGCTAGCTGTGGGAACGGAGAATCCCGCGGTTGGCGGGGGCGCGCCACGCCGGAAAATACCGCTGGTGGACTGGAGAATCCCACATGTGCTACCATTCGGTTTTGACTTAGTGACTTTGGCAAATTTAAAATGCAAATTAACAAGTGGGCAGGAGAGGAGACAAGGGAGCAGGACATGCTCCCGCTGTCATTGGCGGGGACGTACAGACTGTGAAAATGACAGTCCTCCCGAGATTGTTGTTCTTTTTCAGTGTCTCCCAATTTTTATCCCGAAGACATTTTTTAGGAAGATGAATGCAGCGATCTCGGGTATTATCTGGGCTGGTAAAGCCCGGCAAGTGAAGAAGGTCCTACTTGAGCGGGGGTGTGGGGAGGGGTGGTTGGCCCTGCCGAACTTTATTAACTATTACTGGGCGGCTAATATATCGATGGTTAGGAAGTGGGTAGTGGGGGAGAGGGCAGTGTGGGGGGAGCAAGTAGAGGCGGCATCTTGCAAGGGCACGAGTCTGAAGGCTTTGTTAACGGCACCTCTGCCATTCTCGCCGGCTCTGATGGAGTGGGAAGGGGTTCCAATAGGTGAGGTGAAGAGGAAGTGGGAGTGGTGTTGGAAGTCGGGTTATGGGACGAGGCTCGGTGGAGAGTTATTTTTTTAAATAATTTTATTCCTTTTCCACATTTTCACCTAAATTTACACCTACCAAAAATAAACAATAATCAGTAACGAATTCAATGTCAACCCCCATATCAAGAATAACAATCCCATCCTCCCACCAAACCCCTAAACATTAGCCCGCATGTAAACATAAACAAATAACAAAAGAGAATCAGGAAACGCCTACAGTCTCCATTAACACATACAGTCCCCCACCTTCCAACTCTCCCAACCCCCCTCAATGTTCGATGTAATCCAATTCTCGAAAGTGAATAATGAATAACGGCCATGAATTGTAGAACTCCTCTATCCTTCCCGTCAGTTCAAATTTGACCTTCTCAAGAGTCAAGAATTCCAGCAGGTCCCCCGCCACAACGGGGCACAGGGTGGAGAGGTTGATCTCCATCCCAACAGGATCCGCCTTTGGCGATCAACGAGGTGAATTCTACATCTGCCTCCGCACCCATTTCCAACCTCGGCTGGTCCGACACCCCGAATATGGCCTCCCTGGAGCCCGGGTCCAGTTTCACCTGCACCACTTCAGAGGTTACCCTAAAAACCTCCTTCCCGTATTCCTCCAGTTTTGGACAGGACCAAAACATATGAACGTGGATTGCAGGGCCTACCCCACAACGTTCACACACATCTTCTACCCCCTCCAAGAGCCGGCTCATCCTCGCTCTTGTGAGGCGTGCAGCATATACCACCTTCAGCTGTATCAGCCCCAACCTTGCGCACAAAGTGGAGGCGTTTACCCTCCGGACCACCTCACACCAGAACCCCTCCTCCATTCTCTCTCCCAACTCTTCCTCCCACTTTGCTTTGATCCCATCCAGCGGTGCCTTCTCTTCCAAAATAATCCCGTAAAACGCCGACACTACCCCCTTCTCCAGTCCCCCTGTCATTAGCACCAATTCCAGCAATGTGGAGGCCGGCTCTACCGAGAAGCTCTGTGTCTCCTTTCTGGCAAAGTGACTCTGAGGAGAGTTAATGCATCTTCGTTGTGTGCCAGGCTTAGCCTGATCCAATTCAAGGTGGTCCACAGGGCTCATACGACTGTGGCCCAGATGAGCAGGTTTTCTGAGGAGGTGCAGGGCAGGTGAGGTGGAGGACGGTGTGGAGGAAGTCCTGTAAACCACGTGCATATGTTTTGGGCGTGTCCGAATCTGACGAGATTTTGGTAGGGATTTGCGGATGTCATGTCAGAGGTCCTGGAAGGGAGGGTGACTCCGAGTTCAGAGGTGGCAATATTTGGAGTGTCAGAGGTTCCAGGACTCCAGGGGGGGGGAAGAGAGGCCGACGTTTTGGCCTTTGCCTCCCTGGTGGCCCGGAGACGGATTATGTTGGGATGGAGGGACTCGGATCTTCCGAAGTCGGGTGTATGTATCAGGGACATGGCAGGGTTTCTTACATTATAGAAAATTAAGTTTGCCTTAAAGTGTTCACTACAGGGGTTCGCTCGGAGGCGGCAGCCGTTCATTGACTTCTTCAAGGAAAATTGACCGTCAGCAGGGGTGGGGGGAGTGAGGGATGAAGGGGGGGAAGAGGAGTCATGAAAGTAACGAATAAGGATTGGAAATCTAATGAAGGGAGAACCGTGGGATGGAGTAGGTACATGGACCATTATAGTTAGGGTTTATGCTTGGCGGGAGATAGGTTTGTTATGGTGGGGGTTTTTGTGTGTGATGGATCTTTTTGATGAAGATGTTAAAATTATAAATACCTGAATAAAATATTTTCTATAAAAAAGAAAGTGCAGAAATTGAATTTTTAGGAGTATACTGCATGCAAGTTCCTCATCGTTTAAATTAATGGTCTGAAAATCAGGCACACCACATGCCAACATTTCAGATGGCAAAACGCCCATTGCTAAGTTGTTATTTCTCAAATAACTAATTACTTCTGGAGATGAGGATGGCCCTGGAGAGCCAAGTCTGAAAATTACATCTGTAAATTTTAAATGTATGTTCCCATTAATTTGCATATATTTTCAGAAGCTGATACAAACAGAATTCAGTGTGTTAATTTAGGATTTATCCCTGACAATGGGACTGCACCAAGTGCAAACTTTCTAAATATTCAGGTTCCTAAAATACAAACCAGACAAATCTACAAAGAAGAAGTAAAGGAGAAATTTGAATGGTGTTTTCTGAGTTTTCAGGGCTAGTTTAGTCTTAAACATACTCACCCAGGATCTACCAGCCTCCCTCGATTCACCGACCCCACCAGAGAGCCTGCAGCCGGGCACGGATCAATGCTGGTTCTCAAAAATGTGGACCAGGCGGGGCAGCACCCGGGGGTGTCTACCGGGCCAGAGGAGACCTGTGGGTGGTCAGGGCCAGCACAGGGTGGTCCCCTGCCCTCACCCTATAATGTGAGCACATTGACACTGTCCAGCTGGCACCGTGGTACTGCCACCACTTTCAAAATGGTGGCTCGATCTCTGAGTTCAGCTCCCCAGTGTTGAAAAAAATTCTCAAGGCGCAATTCTCCCAAAAGGAAATAGAATCCCCGAGCGAGCACCTTTAGCTACACGTTTCCTGGCACTCACAAAGCTGAGAAACACGTGGCTATTCAACATGAGGGGCCTGAATGGGGAACGCGTGGCCGAGGAACACATAAGCCCTGTTTTGTACAGTGGGGAGCTCTGCTCGCCGGATCTCCCAATTGTGACAAGAGATCGGGATGCCATTTGTAAATGGCGTCCCGATCGCTGAGGCCCCCAAAACAATACCCGACCTCCCCCCAGCCCAAATGCAATATGGGAGGGTCTCTGCCCCCCTACATGCCAGGCAACACCGGCCCGGTCACACACATGCAGAAAATGCCAGCTTCAAACCTTGGCAATGCCAACCTGGCTCCCTAGCAGTGCCCATGCCAGCTGGAGCACCCAGGTGGCAAAACCAGGGTGCCATGTTAGCACTGTAAGGTACCCAGGTGGCACCAGCAGTGCCAGAACACCACCCTGTCCAAAGGGCATGCAGCTGGGGGCCTCCTAACCCATGGGAGACCCCTCCCCCCCCCCCCCACGAGTGCCAATCTGAATGGCTTCCGGAGTCTCTGAGGCAAAGGGGTTGAACTCCATAGCCTTAGGTGCCTCGTGAATCTGCTCACTAGAGTGAGGCTAACTGCCTCGCACTAATATGCAGATTTGCTAAAAAGTGATTGAATCTTGCGCGGCGTTGCGTGCTGGGTAGATCGTGGGAGCGGGGTCTCCCGGTTTTCAATGGTCACGCTTCTTCGCAGCAAGCTGCTTTTCCTGCTCAGCGTGGTCGTTGGATCACACCCTAAGTGAGGGCTAAACCGGTGAGAAACTCCCCAGGGCCCCATAACATGACGCAATGTAATTGAATAGCGACGGGGAACTCGTCAGCAGAGCCGGCGGCAAACTCCCTGAAAACCCGCCACAAAAGAACTTCAAAGTTTTTCTGGAGAATCACGCCACATATCGTTCCCCATAGCTACTAATAACCATTTCAGTTCATTGACAGCACAATTTAAATCATTTAGGCATGTGAAGATTAATCTTGAGTTACTAAGAATGCTAATTGATTTTAAGAAGGATAAAGAAAGAAAAATGACTCTTGAGAAACAGCAAGTAATTGATATGCCGTATATATAACCTGAGTTTTCATAAGAAGAGTTGCTTTTATGCGCCACAGGGTAAGGTTAGTCTTTTACTCAGCATAATGGAATCGGAGCTGCCCCACTGCTGCCCTTGGCTGGTGGGCATTGATTAACTGCAACATTCAGGACACAATCTCACCAAATTGCAACAGAGTACTGTGTTGGGCACGTTTAGTTGGATGTTTCTCGGGAAAAATACGGGAAAAATACAAACCTTGTACCTTGCCAGCTGGCAATGCCACCTGGGCAGTGATAAGCTGGTACCCAGGTGGCACTGCCAGTGTGCCAATTCCCTGGGAGAATTCTGAAGCTGCTCAATGTCTATACTTTTCTACAACTCATTGTGTAACTTTAAGATGAAAGCTAACTTACTGAAAACGTCGCCTAAATGGTCACTGAAAGAGTGACGAGTGGTGCAAGTGGAGATGTCCAGAATTCATGGCTGAATGAAAGCTTATTTTTTTGTATGTTAAACCACACTGTCTCTGGAATAAGACCTGAAGAGTAATCACATTCATAATGTCATGCTGTCAAAAAGAACCCTTCTTTCTTAACCATGTATTTCCTTCTGATGTATCTCAGCATAACATTGCTGCAGGCCACTTCCTGTCAGAATGAGGAACGTTTTGTAACTCCCAACCTCTGTTTCTGTTTTGTACCCATCTTTCAATGAATTCTGTTATATAACACAGAGAATGCTATGGAAATCTTTCCCCTCTTAGTATACATATTTTTAAACTTTTTTATTAAATGCAGAACCATCTAAGGATTAATATCCCATTATGTACAACAGAGGTGGCTGTGTTATTTTTAATGGCCTTGAGATGTATTTGACTATCCTTATGATAGAAGTCATTTTGAAGTAACTTCACTGTTGAATTTGCCTCTTCTTTCAATGATACCCACAGCAGTGATATGAATGGACCTGCTGTAAAGATCATAGCTAAGGCCTGTTTTCCGCAGAAATCTCGACATTTTGTTTCTTTCATGCTGACAGCAGTATGGAAATGAGGATACAGACACTCTTTCAAGGGCAGTGTCACTTTATCTTGGGCCGTGTATAAGCTTGCTTGAGCATAGTGCTGCAGAAGGAGCATTTGCTTTTAATGTATCTGCTCGATCTCTGACTGAGAATGCAAGTCAGCCATTTTTCGATGGAACTCTCAAGTACATTTTCAGTCAGGAGAGATGAATTGTAAGCACATCTTTGTCGGTCACTGCTGCAGCTTAATACTTGCTGATATTAATTGTCGCTATCCATTCACAGAATGGAATATCTGCAACTTGTTCCAAACTTTCACAGCAAGTTTATCTGGCATCCATTCACAACAAACTGATTAACCGTTTGCTGCTCCTGTATGCTCAGAGCAGCGTGGCATTTCTCAGGATAAAGGCAATGATGTATTGCATATCCGATCAACAAAAAGAACTGTAAAGTCTGTAAAATTTTCAGTGCCTGCATGTCCTTAAAGACAGCCGCTCCTGTTGACGGGATCTTCCAGTCTCACCGATGGGTTCCCTGGTGGTGGAGACTGTGCAAAGGCAAATTGCGTTGACATCAGCGGGGCTGGGAGCAACAGCATGCTCCTGGGGGTGTCATGAGGGGTGGAAAATCCCAGCAATCATGTCAGTAGATTTTGCATTATTCTGCATTAAAACCCTGAATGGTCAGTTTTATGCTATTTGTCCCCTTAGGATTGTCAGGTCAATATGGTGGATGAATCTATAATCAATGCACATTATTCTACAAAATAATTGCTGCTCTACAATTGTTCATTATGCTGCATACTCTTGTCTATAATTACTGTTGATCGGTTTTAAGTAGAAATTTTATAATTGCTACTTTTAAAAGAATGTCTGTGAACACCATAAATGCAATGCTTCAACTTGGATGAATTGTCCAAAATTCATAATGAAAATATTTTAAGCTGAATAATATCAAAATTGGCACACAATTTGGTGACGTGCGATTTTCCCAGAAATTGTCAATCAGGTGGGAAAAGAGCTATTGGGGCTGCCAAAGGCAATGGTGGCTTTTCCTGCCGTATACTTGGAACTTAATGCCAGAAACCTTCAGGCACAGCTTCCACACATTATCGCTGGTGAGGAGGCTGAGGCTTCTCAAACTCATTCCAGCTGCCCCTCTATGCCAAGGAGGAGGTCAGGGGCCCTTGGGCATCCATAAGGAGGAAGATCAGCTGGTTCAGACCCTGGGCTCACTCACCCAATGATACCGCTTGTGTCCGGCCCATTGGAATCCCTTCTTCCTGTGACCACTTCGGCTCCAGCTCCGCAGGGTGAGTAAGGTGGCACAGGAGAATCCCCAATGCAGACTGAGGCCCTCCAGAGGACCCCCGCCAAGATCATCACAGATAAGAGGGTATGGCAGACAGCAGGCTGCCTCCACTTCTGCTGAGATGCAGCCGATGCACAGATCATAGCAGCATGGTTAGAAAAGCTAACAAGCTCTAGTTGTCCAGCGTGGGCACAAGTGTTAAGCACTTGTACGTAACCTTTACCTCTATAAATAAATCTCCGCTAATTGCACCCTTTCTATGGTTCCTTGGTCTGATGAGCTGTATGCCTGTAATCCCAATCTGAAAACTGGATTCCTGAACCAGAAAGAGCCAGGGTGCCCAGTCAGGGCTTCCTCCACGTGCTTGGTGCAAGATTTTCAGCACACTGGTGGCGTCCCTTCACAATGACACATCTCAGGTGCAGGCTTTGTTCCAAGCTTCACTCCAAGGCCTTTCACTCAACCTGGTCAATGGGGGGGTGGGGAACAGACATATCAATATGGACCTCAGCATACAGCTAGAGTTAGGGCCAATGTTCCATTGCCAACTGTCCAAGGGAATGTATTTGCTTTCCCAGTCAGTCAATGGTGCAGGCACACCGCGGTAGTTAGCAATCAGTGGCACCCACACACATAAGTGGTGCTGAAGTGGGCATGATTGCGTGAGTAGTTAGACACCACGCATATCAATTGAGTTTATAGCTTAATGGTCTTGATTACTGGTATATCTTTCCATTAGTTTCGCCCTTGTCAGCAAACCATCCCCAGAAGCCACACCACCCCAAATGCCACCCCTTTCCCCTGCCCCCATGAGTTGAGTAGACCTGTCAGACAACAGTCTAGGCCCAGGCTTTTTCAGGCTTCCCCCAGGTCAAGTAAATACTCCTGGCAATCTCAAAATTGAGGCTGGGGGGAAAACAGCCCTTAAGTGGCCAGTAATGGTTGGCCTTAGGGATTCCAATGGGGCAAGGGTGGGCCTGCCATTGAGGTCTTGCCCACCCAACGTAAAATCGCTGCGCGATTGGAGTGGGCGGGAACCAAGTGGAAATCCTTCCTTCAATTCCATTCTCTCCCATCGCCTGCAAACCTGATGGTAGGGGTGCATGAAATTCATTTGATATATCTCCCACTGTGCAAGCCTGTTTGGATCTTCCTAAATTTGGCACAGACTTCACATTTTTTGGCTATACCTCCCCAAATTGGTACCATCTGCAAATGGTGACACCAACAACAGTAGTCACAACCCGGAACCCGGCTGCAGGCCACTTCCTGTCAGAATGAGGAACGTTTTGTAACTCCCAACCTCTGTTTCTGTTTTGTACCCATCTTTCAATGAATTCTGTTATATAACACAGAGAATGCTATGGAAACCTTTCCCCTCTTAGTATACATATTTTTAAACTTTTTAATTAAATGCAGAACCATCTAAGAATTAATATCCCACTTTGACATGTATTCAATTGCACGTATTATTTTACCCTTAAGTTAGAAGGGCACAATATTATTGTGCACTTTTATTCTTACCTGAAATTTTTGTCGTAATGCGGGCTGTAACTGGTAGCCCAAACCCTTTCACAGTGCTTGCTCTTATTGTGAAAGAGTACGTGGTTCCAGGGTAAAGCCCAACAAACAAGTGATGTGTCTCATTTCGTTGTTTGAACACCCTCCCTCTTTGGCTGGACAGTTCCACATTAGGGTCAAAGGACCCAGCGGCCTTGTAGGTTATCTGAAAAGAAATAAAAGCCATTTTTATAAACTGCAGATTGCACAAACAGAACTTCTGTCATGGCCCGTTTGCTATTGGAAGAGATCTGAAACATTGGCACCAAATCTGCTATCTCCATCCGGCCCATGATGTGTACAGACAAAAATTCAACTGCTAGTGAATGAGCCCATTACAGATATCATTCAAATCAGCTCAAGTGACATCCAGACATTGAGAGACAGGGGCCTATGATGTATTTAATCATGAATTATTCTTATGGAGCTTCTCTCTGAATTTAATCATGGACTGCAATTTCAAGTGAGCTGTCAAATTATTATAACTTTGCATTTCCTCCTCATAACCTGCTTCCCTTCGTATGGTTAAGGAATATGAGCGTGTCAATTTGTGAAAACAGAGCATTGTTTTGCATCCTTCTTGACACATCGCCACATTCTAACTTAACTTGCTGGAAAATAACACAATTCCGACACAGATTTGCTCAACAGGCTCATCGCACAACATCGCAACCATAATTTCATCAGATGGTAAAATGCAATCGCTTTTAAAGGCAAATATACGGCATTTTATCTCTAAATCAAACACAATGTAATGAGGTTACATTTTTGGGAGGGATGTACTGTCAATAAAAAAAAAGAGGTTGGTATGCTCGTAGAGTAAATGGGAAATATAATGATGTTTTATGATAATGAAATATAAAAACTATCTAAAAGCTTCACAAAATATACAACAATAAGATTAAATACAAAGATTATACTTTCAACTTTAGATGTGCAGAAATTCTAGTACTGTTGCTAATAACAGGATGGATAGTGTGTATTTACTATATAAATTTATTGCTTCTCTTATCGTTGATTTTCAAGCCTCAAGAAGCTAAATATTTATTTCCTTCTGACAGGATATCACTGCATGATTTCTGATATGGTACGCTGCAAAAGAGAGCATTATATTGAGATGTAATGTTCTAGAGAATGCATTGGAAACTGCAACACAACAAACAAATGCTTTCATTTGTCCATCAATATTTATGAAACATAAAAGTACAATAATGAAAGTATAAATTATAACGTGACAAATTTTTGTATGTCTATACTCTGCAAGTATTCTTTTGGAGAAAAAACACTGCTGGTACATCAGTTGCTGGAAGTAAATGTCACACTCACTCACGTTGATTCCTGAAGTAAAATGTCATGGTGCATATAAATTATAGGATATTTTACAAGGTATATAGATATGAAATATTACTGTGCAAAGAATAGTATTAGTTTCTCTGAAGACAAAGCCGGATTCAATATTTTATACCTTTCTATTTCCCGCATTGCTTCCATCCAAATGTGTTTTCATTTTTCACCAAAATAAATTATTCAAGATAATCTCAGGACCAGCTAAGAAGACATGAAGAATGCTATCTGCCTGGTTTCGAATATGCGTTCTCGTGTTGAGAGGCCAAGTTATGTATTGTGTGTTCTGAATTGGCTGTAAGGGTATAATATGAAGTGACTTTTGCTACTTTCAGTCTGATAGGCAAAGGCACAACCCAAGACAACTGCCAATTCACATCTTTTCACAGTCAAAGAGGCCATAGTATTGGAAATTAGGGGTCCGTTTTGAAGTCGGGTCTCTGGTCAATGGTTAGAGAATACAAAAGGGAGCTTTGCTTTGCAATTAACTGTACTATTCCTGACTTAGGAGGGTTTGATACAGAAATGGGTAACTGAAGTGGGATGACTTACAAAATATAATTTTTAATTCAAAGCTTTCATTTTATACAACACAAGGTAACAAGAAAGAATAAACACATTTGCATACATAAAAAACAGCTAACTTACCACAACCCCTTGCACAACCTAACCCTTCCTCCCCATCCACTCTCTCCCCTTAACTAACAGTGACAACTTCCTTGAAATAAACAATAAATGGCTGCCACCTCCGAGAGAACCCCTTGATGGCTTCGCTCACAGTGTACTTGACTTTCATGAGGTATAGGAACACCTCAGGTCCCCCAGCTACACCGAGGCACTGAGTGGGGACGCCAACCCCCACCCAAACAGTAATCGCCTCCGGGCAATCAACGAGGTGAAGGCCTACTAGCTTTTTATGATTCATGCATTAGGACACCTAGATCACTCTGTATTTCACTCACCTATAGTCTCTCTCAATTTAGATAATAACCTGCCTTTTCATTCCTCCTATCAAAGTGCATGACCTCATACTTCCCCACATTAAACTACTTTGCCATGTTTGCGTCCACTCACCCAATCTATCTCTATCCCATTGCAGAATCATAATTTCCTCATCACAACATTCCCTTCCATCTATTTTCGTATCATCGGCAAATTTGAAAACTTTGCATTCTGTTCCTTCCCCCAGTTCATTAATGTAAATAGTGAGCAGATGTCCCGAACCCTGGCACCGGGCAGGTAACTCAGCCATCAGGACTCTCCGTCCTTCAGTTCAAGACCATTACAGTGCTGAAATGGAAAAGTAACCACAAAATGTGACCAGTGGCTGGAGCTCCTGGTCTCATTGGTAGGATATAACATTAGAAGGTGCATTCACTGACCTTGGCCACTCATGTGAGGCCACTGAATGTCTTGCGGCACTGCAGTCAGGTTCTAGGGGCTTGACTCCTGTCATTTACCTCCACAACTATCTTCTCCCATTGCCTTCTAAGCATGTGTTGGATAACATCTTGGCCCCTTGCAGATACAGACTCCACCTGCTACACCAAAACCTTGTGTGCAACATCAAAAAACCAGGAGCACATTGCCTCCACATTGTGCCATTCCTCACTGTTTCCCTCGTCATCTGCTTGCATAACTCAATGGCCCCTGCACCATCCAAAATGTGTCTTCCTTTTAAGAAATTCTTGAAATGCCTCCAGGAAGTAATGATTCTGGGACCCCAGTTGATGTGTGCAGGCAAAGAACAAAATGATTCACACAGAAATCAGACTAAAGAGCAGACACCACAAAGTTAATCTGCTCTCTGCATTTCAATCAATGGTGCGGCTTAGTCAAGCATTGCACATTTTCAGAGCTATCCAATTTAGCACAAGAATGTCTTATTCTATTCTGTATTTTTGCGCTGAACATTCATCTTTTGTAACTCTTATTTCTACTTTTACCAGCCTTGTGAAGGTTTTGAGATAATTCCTGAAGACATTCCTGGAATTATTTTCTCCTTAAACCAAAAACCGAGGACACAATGTTTCAGTTATCTATTTTCAACACTGAAAGTAATATGTGTACTCTGCAAGGTAAAGTTTAGCATTAAAAATGAATCCCTGTGCTTCAGTGCTTGACACGGTTTTCATCAGTACTATTAGTTCCTGGGGAATTGAGGATTACCGTGTTGACTCTCAATCAAATTAGAACTATCGCATTGGTATCGTTCATGCTGAGCTGTAACTAGAAGATCTGCATGAATCACAATCAAACAATCTCACATATATATCCAATGAGACAAAGATATTAGTTCTGTTATCAGTTAGTGCTATGGTCTAGTGTTTCCAATGGTATATGCCATTCCTGTGCATACATTCTCCAATCCTTCCATTGCTCTATGCGTACCTTCCTGCAATTATAAAGTATCAAAACCCAAGAGGCAGAAAAGGATGATTGATAACAGTGTGTTACTTTACCTCGTAGAGGGTAATTATTCCATTAGTCTCATTTGGTGGCTTCCACTGCAAATATATCTTCTCTTCAAATGGACCTCCTTGAATTGATTCCAGGGGCACCAGATCAGGTACTGTTAGGCAGAAATGTAATAATAAGGGGGAACAGAATCAGTAGAGAGAAAAAAAAGCATCTTTGGTAAACCTGAAAATGGCTTCTGAGGGTCTGAAGCCCTTTCCAGTTATAGTAGTCTCTAATATGTATTCATACTCATTTGTAGCCAATCCCTTAGGGTATGTCCCAGGAGTGTATCCTTTAAGCTCTTTTGAATAGTTTATTGAATACCGAAATAAATGTCAGGGCATGAATCTTAACTAGACAACCAGCAATGTGTTGAGAAATTGTAAAATGATCTTTAAGCATAGGTACCCATTATCAGTCATAAGATTCACAAACTGATCTGTTTTCCAACTATCAAATACAAGGAAACAAAGTATCCCGCTATTCAAAGAAATAAAATTTATTAAAGAAAAAATCGTCATTAATTCATTAGTATTTTATTAATGCTGATTTTGTGATTGTGAGCAGTTTCATTCACCGATAGGCAGCATAAAACCTTTGAAACAATATAACTCTTCCTGTTAATGTCCATTATCTAATGCTAGTACTTCTGGGTAGGCCGAATGGCCTCCTTCTGCACTGTAAATTCTATGATTACGAACTATAACTGGTAGTGTAGGGGCATGGTACAGGTTTTAAGTGCTGACAGATTTCTGGTAGCAAACCTTTAGGTTTTATTTTGTTTCCTGCAACCACTATCAGGAGAGTGACAAGTTACAGCAAATGTAACTGCTGAACATCATTGGCATGCTGCTGGGTCTATTTTCCACCTGGGGTAGCCAGGCTATAGGTGGAAAGCAGCTGCTGGTCACTATAAAGTTGGGAGGTCTTTGGCCGCATGGATGAATGAAACATATCAAACAAACCCTCCCACATATATGGTGGCCTTCGCCTAATTAAGAAAGCCATGGCGACTCCCCTGCACAGTCCGGTTACAATCATTGTTGGGGCTTGATGACACATCTGATGCCAATAGCATATGTGAATCAGAACCCTGAGCATCTTTCAGTTTTGTAAGATCTGGGCGACTTTCCCTCACCTAAGTAACTCAGGACATTTCAATTGCCCATCCTCGCAGTTTGCATTGTGTGGATGGGGTTTAAAACCCCTGCTGTGTATTTCACTAGCATGTTTGCCATGTGTTTCAACATAGCAGCAAATCCATCCCAATACATTTACAAGTAATTTCATTGTATTCCCAATGCTAGATTATTTAAGTGGTGTTTGATAAGATGCTCGGCTCAATTCTAAAATATTACTGAAACACTTTCTGGGAGGAGGCTTCTGAGCATGGTATTTTCATTTAATTTATTCAAATGCTTGCTAATTAATTTGACATTACACAAGCTATAGTTAAATTATTCATGACATTTATACAGTGCAGTGAAAAAAACTAATTAAAAGGGTGACGCCTAATAAATAAAGCAAAGATAACTTGGAAATACGGAATGGCCCACTGTGTGGCAGGCAGTCGGCAAGATTACTGACACTGGCAAAGTTATCGACAAAGAGCGAGCATTAATTTGTTCTGCAATATGGCAAGATGCAGCCATCTGTTATGGTTAACCTGCAAGTAATCAAGCTGGCACAAGCCGAGCATTTAATTTGCTATTTCAATAACTTTTCTCCTCACCTTTGAGATTATGCATCCAGGGTTGGGGGTGGGGGGTAGGGGGGTGGGTGGGGTGTGGAGCAGATTCTCACTTTTACCTCTGGGAGAAACAGGAGGTTTAATACATATCAATGTGGAAATGAAAATTAGGCAGGGTATTAAAGTGGGTGGAGGTGGGGGGAGGGCAGTTAAATCCACAACCAGCTGTTTTTTTTGTCCTATGATGAAAGTGCAAAATTCAATTCTAATTGTTTTCTTTCACACACAGTTCCTGTATTAACCACACTGAATTTTGGAAGTGACCACAATTGTATTCCCTGCACTGGCAATTGAGGGAGTAGTGCACAATGTTTTTATATAACAGTTTTCACAAAAACGCGATATCTGAATATTTATAGATAAGCATAAATGCAAGTGGGCTGAGGTTCTGGACAGTCCAGCTACACTGGTGATACTAATCTCCTGCCATAATTCTGATTGGACACCAGTATAACCATGATGCCCTGCTGTTTCGGGAGTTACTGCATAGGCTTGTGAGGGGCAGAACTTGCATCTTCTCATTACATGGTAAATGATGGACTGAGAACAGTGACAGAGCCAGGCACTGAGCCTTATAAAGCTGAGAGTTCCTACTTCTGCACCTCAGTTGAGACTCAACTTCCTGGGGAAGTTGGTACACCCAGTGAAGAGATGCAATGTGGCGTTTAGCCCGCCTCATTTCACTGGGTGTACCAATGTCTTGCAAGTTCTGCCCCTCACAAATCAATGCAGAAACTCTCCGAAACAGTGGGGCATTATGATTATGTTGATCTCCAATCAGAATTATGGCAGGAGATTAGTGCACATCTCCACCCAACTCCACCCTCTACTGAGGAGCTAGCTTCAGAGCCGGATGTGAATGCCAGATGCCAAAACGGTACTGTACTCTTGAATCACTGGACTTGATACAGAATTCCTGAGTTGGCCAGGAGGCCAGACTTTTCAGAGGTCAAGCATTCTAAATATATATATTTTTTTAATAAACATTTTATTGAGGTATTTCTTTGGCATTGTAACAGCAACAAAATCAACAATGTACATAACAAGGAAAATATTAACATAGTGCAAATACCACCTCGCTCTCCCACAGGTCCTACCATTGCATACCCCCCTAATCTACGCTAACCTAGATTAGCGCCCCCCTTCTGCTGATGATTAATTCTCTGCGAGGAAGTTGACGAATAGTTGCCACCTCCGGGTGAATCCTAACAGATACCCTCCAGGCAGAGGAAGCCAGCCATGTACGAAAGCCAGGTCTCCGATTTCGGGGGCTTTGAGTCCCTCCATGCTAATAATATTCGCCTCCGAGCTACCAGGGAAGCAAAGGTCAGAACATCTGCCTCTTCCCATTCTAAATATCTTGATGGTATTAATAATGCCATATCACAAAAAAAATGAAATTGAAATTAAAATCTTAAAGATCAATATTACTCATTGTTTCCTGGTTATCTCTGTTCCACCTGTTCTCACTCAGCTTCTCTTCTATTTTACTGTTGGATCAATAATATGCGTGCTTACATTCCTGTAGCTTTTGTTTTTGTTGTCAATTATTCCACCTCAAATATATCCATTCATCTCTGTCTCTGCTATGCAATTGTTTCTTTTGAAAACCAGTCTGTGTGGTTAATTATTTTGCTAATTGAGGCTCAAGACATCGTTATTTGACTTTGTCTGATCACCAAAGCAATCATCTGACACCATGATATTTTTATCTAAAGTCACATCCAATGCCAATTCAGCAAATTATATCATCAGGCAAGCAGACACTGCAGAAATGAGATATCTTGTGGTGTTGGAAGGAGTAATAGGTATACTGTCAAGTTTTGATGAAATACCAATGGCATCCCAAATACATCTACTCCGCACCTAATTTTTCTCTGTGATTATACACTTCCATGTTTATTTTTTAATGGATATGGATCTGGTATGATACACAGTACATCAATGCAAGACTAAAAAAAGTAATATTTCATTTTCCAATGATTCATCATGTTGATGCAATCTCCAATCTTGCCATATACATTCTTTACTTCTCTAACAAGCCAGTTATTGCGGTTATGATTTTGGTATTTGTATTAAGTGTCTGCAAATAAAATTATACATTTTAAATAAAATTGTGCAGTTTATACCTTATGGATTTTGTTATCTTCACATATTGGGATTACGCTTGTTTCAATATCTTCTGAAAAAATATTGATTGTTTATTAAAATTCTTTCATGGGATGTGGTCTTCGTTGCCCGTCTTTAATTGCTCTTGAACTGAGGGGCTTGCTCATCTATTTCCAAGAGCAGTTGAGAATCAACCACATTACCGTGGGTTTGGAATCACATGTAGACCAGGCCAAGTAAGGACAGCGGATTTCCTTCCTTAAAGGACACTCGTGAACCAGATAGGTTCTTACAACAATTGACAACGGTTGCCATGGTCACCATTACGGATACCAGGGGCTGGATTCTCCGAGCCACCAGACCTGTGTTCCTCAGCGGCAAGATTCACTACTTCCGCCTCTGGTCAATGGGATTTCCCATTGAAGCCATCCCACGCTGTCGGGAAACTCAAGGGCGGGGATGTACTGCCGGTAGGAACAGTAAATCGCAAAAGGCAGAGAATCCTGGCCCAGTTTTCAATTCCAGATTTTGTTAATTGATTTTCAATGCCACAGGATTTAAATCCCCAAGGGCAGTAATGTTACCCTCTGGAATTCTCAATCATTTCACTATGCCATTGTCTCTCCCAGTTAGTATCAATTATGATTATTAGTGTATATTTGCATAATATTTGTTGAGTATTTAAGATAACTGGGCTATAAATTCTCACATCAATATTCCTTCCAAAACTATTTTGTAGTGTAGGTGTTTGGTATGTTGAGAGTTATAATCCAAATTAAATGTGCTACCTAAGGTTTTATGATTGGACTGTATCTCATGGTGTATGTAACAAGGCCTCCCACTGTTCTAAATGGTAGAACAAGGGCTCGCTGCTACAAATAGTTGATAAGTAACTGTAATCTTCAAGTCTGCAACCAAGTGTCTACTTACAAAGGTAGAACTTGCATCAGTTTCTAACTGCCAAATGATTAATAATCAAGAAACAATTGTGTCTGTGGCTTTACTAATGTGCGAGCATCTTCTTTAGCATGAAGTCCACCATTGGGATAGTTAACAACAGATGCGCATACATATACATCTAATTAATAAATATAGGCAAAACTAAATCTTCAGGATTGAATTTGCTAAACTAAATCTGTATCATGGCACTTTGATTGGTTAATAGCTACTTAAATAGGGCTCTTCTTATTTGAAACAATGATTTATACCCTCTGCTGAAACGGAAGAGTAAATTAGGTTGATTAGCAGAATAGTATATGTGGCTTCAATCGTGTTCGCATTTCCCTTTAAAATTAGAGTTATCTGTCTTCAGATCTTAATGTCACATACCCTATTAAAGCTGAATTTTATGTAGATTTGCTACGCATTCAGGATGTTGTAAGTCTACATTCAGGCTGTTAGTATGCATAGCAGGCTATTGCTAATCATCATTTTCAACAGAAAACCAACTATTTGTCAATAACTGTTACAGGGGATTGACATTTCGCAGAATGTAAAGACACAGCACTGTTGTGAGTGTATGAGTAATGTCAGTTTAATTGTAAATCAAATGACAAGGAACAGGAATATAAATATATAAACGAGTAAGCCATTTAACATCTCAAACCTAATCTGTCATTCAATGAAATTGAGACTGATCTGTGACCTAACCCCAATAACCCACCTTTGCCTATAACCCTTCCCAAAATACAAAAATCTATCATTCTCAGATTTAAAATTAACAATTGTCTAGCAACAATTGCCATTTGTGGAAGATAATTCCAAACCCTTAAAACCCTTTGTAAGTAGAAGTATTTACAAACTTCATTCCTGAAAGGCCTGTCTCTAATTTTTCAGAATATGCTATTTTGTCCTAGACTTCACAACAAGCGGAATTGTTTTTTCTCTATCTACCCTATCTGTTCCACTTAATATCTTGAAAATGCCAATCAAATTGCTATGCTACTGGGGCTGGTTTAGCACAGTGGGCTAAACCACTGGCTTGTAATACAGAACAAGGCCAGCAGCGCGGGTTCAATTACCGTACCAGCCTCCCCGAACAGGCTCAGGAATGTGGCGACTAGGGGTTTTTCACAGTAACTTCATCGAAGCCTTCTTGTGACAATAAGCGATTATTATTATTATTACTTATCGCCACAAAGGAATTAAATGTATTATCTCTAAATTTGCAGATGATACAAAGTTGGGTTGGAGGGTGAGCTGTGAAGAGGGTGCAGAGATACTTCAGCGGGATTTGGACAGGCTGAGTGAATGGGCACATGCATGGCAAATGCAGTATAATGTGGATAAATGGGAGGTTATCCACTTCGGTAGCAAAAATAGGAAGGCATATTGCTATTTAAATGGGTGTAAATTGAGAGAGTTGGATACTCAGTGAGACCTTGGCGTCCTGGGATGGCGGGACTCTCCTATGAGGAGAGACTAAGTCGGTTAGGATTATATTCATTGAAGTTTAGAAGAGTGAGAGGGGATCTCATAGAAACTTATAAAATTCTAACAGGATTAGACAGAGTAGATTCAGAAAGAATGTTCCCGATGCTGGGGGAGTCCAGAACTAGGGGTCATAGTTTGAGGTTAAAGGGTAAACCTTTTAGGATTGTGGTGAGGAGAAATTTCTTCACCCAGAGAGTGGTGAATCTGTGGAATTCACTACCACAGAAAGAAGTTGAGGCCAAAATGTTGTGTAATTTCAAGAAGGAATTAAATAGTGCTCTTGGGGCTATAAGGATCAAGGGATATGGGGGGAAGGCAGGATCAGGGCATTGAACTTGATGATCAGCCATGATCATAATGAATGGCGGAGCAGGCTCGATGGGCCAAATGGCCTCCTCCTGCTCCTATTTTGTATGTATGCTTCTATGTATCCTTCTAAATTCCAGTGAATACAACCTGACTTAGTGTAATCTTGTCTCATCTTTTAAATCCTAGAATATAGGCAGCATTCTGGTAAATGTACTCCCTGCAAGGCTGTTATATTCTCTAAATGCCACAAAGAGAAAAGGTATGGAGCTGTCACACACTTGGATTTCTTACAAACATGATGAGAGGCTTTATTAAGACTTGTTGCTCATACAAATCTAAGATGGAAAACTGAAGCCCGCATAAACTGTTGATGTCACTACTGATTATGTGACATTCCGCCAGCAAGGGTGTATTCCTTAGTAGATTAGACCCCTCCCCTTATTTCTTCAGTACAACAACAACTTTTCTTAGGTTTAACAACAGACCGACTACACATTAGAACCTGGAATCTGACTACTCGGGATCTTTGAAGTGTCTGCTTTTTCTTTAGTAGATGGTACTTCCTGTGAAATTCCTTCTGTGTCCGTCTCCATAGGTATTACAAAGTCCTCAGAAAATGAATGTGAATTTGTCTCTTTGTTTGGTCTCTATTCAGAAGCATCACTGCTTAGATTTTACAGAAAAATACCTCTTGAGACGTTTCAGCGATTTCACTTTGTGAAGCTAGCAGTTGGTCAGTATAATATTGTCAAACTCTTCCATCATCCGTCTGGATGGTGTATGGTATTGGACCTGTTTTTGCTAGGATGACAGCAGGTATCTATTTCTGGCTAGCACTCACTCTCCTTGAGTGAATACTCACTTTTTAGAGTTTTGTTCCCTCCTGTTGTTGTTGTTTGACAATCTCTGAAGTAGCAGGTAGTATAAAAAAATTGCTCTTAGGTTTCTGTTTAAAAGCAGCATTGCTGATGAACTCTGTGTCATTGCCTATATGTGGCCGGATTCTCCATTTCTGAGGCTAAGTGTTGATGCCGGGGCAGGATTAGTGGCGTTCTACAACAGCAAAACTGGCGCCAAACCGGGACCAATCCATGAACCGTTGAGGGGCTAGCACCAACGCCATGTGGAACACGATCGATTCCAATGATATGCCAACGGCGTTTACTGTACAGGCAGAAGTGGAACGCATTGACTCCGCTTTCGAGGCACAGGAGAATTGCGATTTGGCGTGAACTTGGCACCCGCAATAATTTCGACATCAAAACCGATTCTCCCCCAATTGCTTTTCGCCATTCCGGTGTTTCCTGACGTAGAATCCAGCCCATGGTGTTTCAGTATGACATCAAGACAATGTATCTTGGTCCTTTGATGCCTTGATCAAATCCCTAAGTGACATATGAATTGCTCAGTCAATCCATTTATTGCAGGATGGTACGGAGCTGACTTATGTGCTGTGTACCATTTCCTTTTAAGTAGTCTTCAAACTCCTTAGAAGTGAGCTGAGTACCATTGTCACTTGCAACCTGCTCTGGTCTACCTAATCTTGCGAATATTTCATCTAACTTGTCACTAGATTGTTCTGTCAACAGGGTTTTCATGATCACAACATCCTGGCATTTGGAGAGTGCATCCTCAATCAGACCAGGGCAGTCCCTGTGTATTCTCCGCCATGGCTGTGTCAGCCATTCCAATGGATGTAATGGTTACAGAGGTGGAGTGTTCTTTAGTTTTGGAGAGAATTGTCATTGCTCCATTTCCTCTTCGATTTGAGTATCTAATCCTGGCTTCCAAAAATAACTGTGTGCCAGTTACTTCATTCTCACCACACTAGGATGTCCCTCATGTTTGATGATAAAAGATTTTATTACGCAAGTAGGGAGGAATAATTCCCCATAATAAAACTCCATTCCTCACTGTCAGCTCAAGTTTTCTTGAGATGTAGGGCTTGCGGTTTGGATTTGTAAGATGTATGTCTGTCATCGTTGCATTTTTGACTATGTTCATAAAGCTCTCCATCACTGGATCAGTTCTTGTATATCTCTGTACTTGACAAGAAGTCACAGGAACATTATCCATGTGTGAGAAATATTGAATGTTGATGACATTTTCTTTAGGTTCTTGCTTGATTTGTAATGGCAGTCTTGACTAAGCAATAGCATTTTGCATGTTGCTCGGATTTGAGATATAGAATATCGTACTTGTGTGCCAATAATATCAAAGACCATCTCTGTATCCTACTAGCTGCTAAAGAAGGTAACTTCATACAGCCCAAAGATTGTCATCAAAGATTGTACCCGGCGAGGCGGGGGGTCCCGGAGGGATGGAGTGGTGTGAACCACTCCGGCATCGGCCCACCCCAAAGGTGCGGAATACTCCGCACCTTCAGGGTTTAGGCAGGCGCCAGAGTGGTTTGCGCCCCGCCGGCTGACGTGGATGCATTTGGCGCCTTGCCAGACGGGGCCGAATGGGACTCCGCCGGCCAGCACGGGTCCGCGCATGCGCGGGGGTTCACCTTCGCGCCGGCCATCACGGAGGCTGACACGGCCGGCGCGTAGGAAAAGAGTGCCCCCACGGCACAGGCCCGCCCGCGGATCGGTGGGCCCCGATCGCGGGCCAGGCCACTGTGGGGGCTCCCCCCGGGGCCAGATCGCCCTGCCCCTCCCCCAGGACCCGGAGCCTGCCCGCGCCACCAGGTCCCGCCGATAAGGGACCTAGTCTAACTTATGATGGCCGGACCTCCATAGAACGGGCGGGACTTCGGCCCATCGCGGGCTGGAGAATCGCCGGGGGGCCGCTGCGAGCTGCCGGCAACTGGCGCGGTGTGATTCCTGCCCCCATCGAATCTCCGGCGCCGGAGAATTCGGCGGCCGGCGGGGGCGGGATTCACGCCGCCCTTTGGCGATTCTCCGACCCAGCCGGGGGTCGGAAAATCCTGCCCTAGGTTTCTGACCAAGTCGGGGGTGGCATTGCTTTCATGATGCTCAGCCCCTCCAAAGCACCGTACTCGAGGAGTACGCCGCTCCACTTGTCGATGGCCTCAGGACATTGCCTGAAACCCGCCCCCCGATGCTCTGCCCCCGACCAGCCGTGTTCCTGATGGCGTCGGCTGCGTGTGGTCTCATCCGTCGGGAACTCGGCATGGCAACTGTGGATTCAGTCCAGCACCGTCACAGTCGGAGGAGGGCCGATCCACGGGCAGGGGGGGGACATTATTCGGGGCTTGAGGCACTGTGGGGGGTGGTCCGGTGCGCTCGAGCCAGGCAAAGGGGTGGCACTATTTTGCAGGCCGGGTCCGCGAGGGACCTTTGCCATGTAGCACAGTGCGGCCGCTGTAGGCCAATGCCGTGCGCATGCGTGGCCATGGGCCCGGTAATTCTCTGGGGCATATCGGCAGCTGGAGCTGGGTGCTCTATGCTGGGGAATTGGTGGACGGTTTGTGCCATTTCTTTGGGTGTCAAACGCCACCGTTCTCACGCCGGTCTGACATCGCCCCAGAATCAGAGAATCAAGCCCATGATGTTCAAACCTTTTTCTAGCTGAGCGTAATTAGTTCCTGCGCTAGTAAGAGTTCGTGAAGCAAATGCTATCCATTGTTCCTCTCCTTGAAGGCCTTATGTGCGAGACAACTGCACCAACCCCATAGGCTGACACATCACAAGCAAGTTGTAACTTCAGCTTGGATTTGCAATGAACCAATAGTTCTGATTTCTTGAAGGCTTCTTTTAGCCAGTGTCATGCTCGTTTGGTACATAACAAAGTGCGTAAAGGCATTAATTGCGTTGCTAAATTTCGAATCAATTTACCATCTGAGGACATGATGTTTTTAAGATTTATGTCCATTTTCGTGACTCCTTGTGCAAGCCATCTTTCTTGATGATTGGACCCAGGTAGTTTAAAAAAAGATTATTGAAGTTTCCAATTTTACCAAATATTACAAACGAATTAATTTTTTTTTACAGATCTACAGATACAATATACAAGAAAAAGTACAAAACAAAAAATACAAACCCCCACAACCCATCCCCCCCAACACCCCCTCTCTCCCCAGCAGCTGGCAGTGATTAGTTCCTTAAAATAGGCAATAAAAGGGCGTCACTCCGGTAGATTCCCTCGACCAATCCCCTCATGGTGTACTTGACCTTCTCCAGGTGCAGAAACTCCATTAGGTCCCCTAACCACGCTGAGGCGCTGGGTGGGGTTGGAGACCTCCACCCCAGCAGAACTCACCTCCGGGTGGCCAACAAGGCAAAGGAAAGGACATCCCTCTCCGCCCCTGTGTGCAGCCCTGGCGTGTCTGGCATCCCAAAATGGCAACTAGCGGACAGGGCTCCAATTCGACATTGAGAATCACCAACATGGTGCAAAAGGAGACCCAAAATCTCACAGGTTTGCTACAGGACCTTGTGTATGATGGGCTGGGCTCCTGTAACAGCGCTCATACCCATCACCCATCTCCAGGAAAAAAAACGCTCCTCTTCGCCTTGGTCAGGTGTGGCCTAAAAATTACTTTAAGCTGGATCAAGCACAGCCTCGCACAGGAGAACATGGAGTTCACTCTGTGGAGGGCCTCACTCCTGACCTCATCATTTACTATGGGCTCCAGCTCTTCCTCCCACCTTGATTTCACCCCATCCACCAGGCCCAATTCCTCTGACAGGATCTGCCCATAGATGCCAAATCTGCTACTCTCCTCTGACCCCGCAAGCGAAAGGTTCCTTTTCATAAGAGACGTTGGACGCGCCTCAGCGAATGTCTGGAATGCCTTCTGTACAAAGTTCGAAACCTGTAGCTATCTAAACGGATTCGACCCCATGAGCCTGTATTTCCCCATAAATTCCTCTGAGCTGGCAAATCTCCCTTCCAGAAGCAAGTCTCCTAAACTCTCCAGCCCTTTCCTTCCCCATTCCCCAAACAAGGCATCCAGCCTCGTCGGCTCAAACAGGTGATTGGTACAAATAGGGGCCAACTTCAACAAAGACCCGAGCTTGATGTGCTGCCTGAACTATCTCCATATCCTCAAAGTGGAAATGACCACCGGTCTCTTAGAATATTTTGTCGGCGAAAACGGGAGCGAAGCTGCCATCCAACCTAGACTCCTCACCTGACCTCGCTTCAACCTTCACCGAAGTGGCCCCCAGGTCACTACACCAACCCAGCACCTTTTCCAAGTTGGCCGCCCAATAATAAAAAAGCAAATTCGGCAACACCAGGCCACCTGATTGTCTGTCTCTCTGTAAAACTGTCCAGTGAATTCTCGGAATCTTACCTGCTTTCAACTTACTAACCCTCCCAAAAAAGGATTTAGGGAGTAAGACAGGAAGACATTGAAAAAGAAACAAAAACAGTGGAAGAATATTCTGTTTGATAGACTGGACCCTGCCCGCCAAGGACAGGGGAAGGTTATCCCACCGTTGCAGAATAGACTTTACACATCAGGCTGGCGTAGTTCAATTAATGGAGCTAGGCCAAGTCTCGGACACCCAAATACCTGAAGCTTGAACCAGCAAGGCGAAAGGGAAGCACTCCTGGGTTGGCTTCCCTCCCCAGGGGTCCATCGGAAAATACTCGCTCTTACCCAGATTCAACTTGTATCCCAAAAAAGAGCGAAAACTCTTCAGTAGCTTAATTATATCACCCATAGTGGAGACTGGATTCCATCAAACTAATTGGTGAGTCATTGGCACCCCCCTAATTATCTCCTTCCACTTTGCTGAAGCCCTCAAAACCATAGCCTGGGGCTCAATCGCCAATACAAGTAGAAGGGGAGACATTGGTCACCCCTGTCTCATTCCCCTACCCAGTTGAAAGTACTCTGAATTCAGAGTGTCGGTATGCACCCAAGCCGAGGAGGCCTTATGGAGTAACCCTATCCATGAAACAAACTCTGGTCCAAAACCAAACCTCTTCAAAACTGTAAACAGGTTCTTCCACTGCACCCAATTAAATGCCTTCTCGGCACCCAAAGACACAACCACATCTGGATCAGGCCACGCAGGCGGGGAGAGAACTACATTTTTTACGCAGAGGGTGGTGGGTGCCAGGAACACTTTGCCAGCGGAGGTGGTAGAGGTGGGCACGATAGCATCATTTAAGATGCATCTAGACAGATATATGAACGGGCGGGGAACAGAGGGAAGTAGATCCTTGGAAAATAGGCGACAGATTTAGATAAAGGATCTGGATCGGCGCAGGCTGGGAGGGCTGTGCTGTAATTTTCTTTGTTCTTTTCTTTGTTCTACATTTAACAGTGGCCGGATTTTAGACAACAGCTGCCGGCCCTGAACAAATCCTGTCTGAAATTCACCTATCACCCCAGGGAGACAGGGCTCTAACCTCATTGTTAGCACCTTAGCCAATACCTTGGCATCAACATTCAACAATGAAATAGGATGGTACGACCCACATTCTACAGGATCCTTATCTTTATTCAACAGCAGGGAAATTGATGCCTGCATTAGTGGCGCCGGATGGGAGCCCTGGATCAGAGTCCATCAGCAACGGGATCAACTGTCCAGCAAATGTCGTTTAAAACCCCACCGGAAACCCATCCAATCCTGAGGCCTTACCTGTTTGCATCCACCCTTTAGCTGCTAAGAGTTCTCCAGGACCTAATGGTGCCTCTAACTCTTTAAGCTGTCCCGCCCCATGTATTTCCATTACTATTACCTAAATCACGACCCCCTGCCGACATTGGTCCCACCCCTCCCATATAACATAGGCAAATCCCAAATAACAACAAAGTTATACAATGTACAAGAACCCCCCCAAAAAACTATCCGATAAACAACCATAACAGTCCCCAGAGAACCCCTTCAACTGAGTCCAGGGGTGAAATTCTCCGACCCCCCCACAGGGTCGGAGAATCGCCCGGGGCCACCGAAAATCCCGCTCCCGCCGTGGCAGAAATTCTCCGCCACCCGTGAATCACTTTCGCCCCCAGGATATTGTTTCTGTGCCCTACCAATGAGATCTCAGCCTCCAAAGAGGCGATTTCATTGCTGTGTATCGGCAAAGTTTCCTCTGCTCCCTTCACCCTGCTTTTTCACAGCCTCTGGGAATTTCTCCACCTTCTGTTGAATCAGACCAAGTGCCCCTCAATCGACTTTTTGAGGGTTTCCATTTCACCAGCCCGAGTTTATCGAAGTGCTTCGCAACCTGCTTCTCAAACTCTGAGGCTATTGCCCCCATCAGAATATCTGGCCTGACATGAGCGGCCGCACCCGCTGGAGTTTCATCAGCCACCTTCTCTTCTGCTGAGCCATGCGGACTCCCCAAATCCGTTGATGGATTTCCACTTGCAACTTTCATTCCACCAGTCTTTTTGAGATTATCGGCAATCTTTCCTCTACAGGCTCACTAAACCTTTAGATGGGCCGAGTTTGTTGACCAAAATTCCCGGGGATCCGGGAAAAAAGGACCAAACTTTAGGCCCTCTGGTGTTTGATTTGCGATGAAATAATGTTGAAATCTTTCTTCATACGAGTTTGAAATCTCACAGTCTTAATCAAATTCAGCCATGGCACACGTTTGTTCTGTCGTGTCCAGGGTCAATACTTAGCAAACATTCCTCCATTCCATTTTGTTTTTATCTATGAAGCAAGAGACCTCCTGATCCACAATGCAAAATATTTTTTTTCCTTTTGCCTGGACTTTCTTATTCTTGTTCTTATTCGGGTAGTAGTTTACAAGACTCAAAAAGACTTTTGAATCCCCGTTCCCGCAGTCCGCTTCACTTCACCGCGTGCTTGGTTCCTGTAGCCTACAGTCTACCCACTACCAACGCAAGCAAGTCTTCTTCAAACTGTTGTTTGATTTACTCACAGTTGTGCTCGTTTTTTATTTGTTTCTTTAAACCTTCGACATCAGTGGCTTTCCTTTCTATCAGCGTTTGATCCGATCCCAAGAATCTTCTCCTCCGCTCTTGTTGCCATCTCTACTCTGTCAACAATTCTGTCCTTCAGCAGTTTTATTCTTGCCTCAAAAACTCATCACCAGTTTTCTCTTTCGTTATATTTTGTTATACAACAGGCTGCACGGTGACACGGTGGTTAGCACTGCTGCCTCACAGCTCCAGGGACCCGCGTTCAATTCCGGCTTCAGGTGGCTGTCCGTGTGGAGTTTGCACTTTCTCCCCGTGTCTACGTGGGTTTCCTCTAGTGCTCCGGTTTCCTCCCAAAGTCTAAAGATGTGCAGGTTAGTTGGATTGGCCATATCTTTTTATTATCTTTTTATTTAGTTGTATTGGCCAAGCTAAATTACTGGGTTATGGGGATAGGGTAGAGGCGTGGGCTTAAATCGGGTGCTCTTTCCGAGGGCCGGTGCAGACTCGATGGCCGAATAGCCTCCTTCTGCACTGTAGGTATTTGATTTTGCTTCCCTCCCCAATGAACTGAACAAGTTCTATGCCCATTTTGAACAGTCAGCCAATAAATCAGTGCCACCGACCATAACAGCCTTGGACACACCCATACCCACTATTACAGCCTTGGAGGTAAGAGCTGCCTTATAGAACATAGAACAGTACAGCACAGAACAGGCCCTTCGGCCCTTCTTGAAAATAAACCCGCGGAGCCTGCACTGACCAGCTGGTGAGTGTATTCGCAGATATCTTCAACACCTCACTTTTCTGCTCCAAGGTCCCTACCTATTTCAAGAGGACTACCATAACACCAGTACCAAAGAAGACCAAGGTAGCGTGTCTCAACGACAACCGACCGGTGGCCCTGACGCCTGTTATCATAAAATGCTTTGAGCGGCTAGTCATAAGGCGGATCAACGCCAGCCTCCCAGATGGCTTCGATACATTGCAGTTCACCTACCGCGGCAACCAATCCACAGCAGATTCTATCTCTCTGGCCCCACAATCAACGCTCGAACATCTCGACAACAAGACCACCTACGTCAGACTGCTGTTCTTAGACTACAGCTCCGCCTTCAACACCATTATGCCAACAAGACTAATAACCAAACTCTGCTACCTTGGACTTGACCCCTCCCCTGTGCAGCTGGATCCTTGACTTCCTCACCAACAGACCGCAATCTGTCAGGACAGGTAACAGCACCTCCTCCACAATAGTCCTCAACACCGGAGCCCCACAAGGATGTGTGCTCAGTCCTCTACTGTACTCCCTGTACACACGACTGTGTGGCGAGATTCAACTCCAATTCAATTATAGATTTGCAGATGATACAACTGTGGTGGGTCGTACCTGAAACAAAAACCAATCAGACTGCAGAAGGGAGATAGATCACTTGGTTGCATGGTGTATCAAAAACAACCTCACTCTAAATGCTGGAAAGACCAAGGAACTGATCATCGACTTCAGGAATCATAGCACGACACCCCCCCCCCCTTCCCCCCCCCCCCCCCCCCCCCCGTCTACATCAATGGCTCTGAAGTAGAGATGGTCGATAGCTTGATGGTCACCATCACCAACAGTCTGTCCTGGTCCACTCACTTTGATGCAACAGTCAAGAAAGTCCAACACGTCTCTAAACTGCAGGGTGTGGTGAACTCAGCCCAGCGCATCATATAAGCTTGCCACTCCCACATTGATTCTGTACACACCTCCCGCTGCCTCAGGAAGGCAGACAGCATTGTCAGAGACCCCTCTCACCCAGGCTTTGCTCTCTTCCAGTCCCTTCCATCAGGCAGAAGGTACAGAAGTCTGAAGACCCGCACATCCAGACATAGGAACAGATTCTTCCCCACAGTTACCAGACTCCTCAGCGACTCTCCCTTGAACTGATCTGTTCCCTGTAAGAACATTATTCATGATGCCCTATGCTGCTCTTGTTTGGCCTTGTTCTGCACTGTAACCAATCACTACTTGTTGATGCACCACTGTCCATGTACTCTGTCAATTATTCTTTTGTCTACTATGTGCGTACTGTGTATGTTCCCTTGACCGCAGAAAAATATGTTTCACTGTACTTCAGTACATGTCACAATAAATATCAATCAATCAATTCATTTTTTTTGCTGCTCTATAGCATTGTTGATTTTTGAAAAAAAAAACATATAGCAATGTAAATCAATCAGGAGGGGTATTCCTGAAGCATTCATGTTGAATTTCACTCAAAGTGACCGGAACATGCAACATGATAGATCTTGTGGGACAATAGAACCATAGAAGATAGGAGCAGGAAGAGGCCATTCTGCCCTTTGAGCCTGCTCTGCTCTGCCATTCGTCACGATCATGGCTGATCCTCCAACTCAATAGCCTAATCCTGCTTTCTCCCCATAACCCTTGATCCCAAGTGCTTTTTTTGCCGTCACTTGAAAGTATTTAATGTCTTAGCCTCAACTACTTCCTGTGATAATGAATTCCACAGGCTCACCAATCGTTGGAATCAGTCTGGTAAAACTTTACTGCACTCTCTCGAGAGCAAGAACACCCTTCCTCAGAAAAGGAGACCAAAACTGCACACTATGTTCTAGGTGTGGTCTCACCAAGGCCCTATATAATTGCAACAACACATCCCTGCTCTTGTACGTGAAAGCTCTCGCAATGAATGCCAACATACCATTAGCCTTTTTTACCGCCTGCTGCACCTGCATGCTTACCTTCAGCGACTGGTGCACAAGGACACCCATGTCCCGCTGCACACTCCCCTCTCCCAATTTACAGCCATTCAGGTAGTAATCTGCATTCCTGTTTTTGCTTCCAAAGTGAATAACCTCACATTTATCCAAATTATACTGCATCTGCCATTGATTTGCCCACTCACCCAACCTGTCCAGATCATGCTGAAAGATCTCTGCATCCTCGTCACAGTTCACCCTACCACCCAACTTGCAAAATTTGAGATGTTACATTTTGTTCCCTCGTCCAAATCATTACTATATATTGTGAAAAGCTGGGGACCCAGCACTGATCCCTGTGGCACCCCACTAGTTACTATCTGCCAATTTCAAAAGGACCCGTTAATTCCTTCTCTTTGTTTCCTTTCTGCCAACCAGTTCTCTATCCATAGTTCCTCAATTCTTGTGATGGTCCCATGCCAAGAGATATAGTTCATGTGATCAGCTATATACAAGAGCATCAAATATAGGCTTGGAAAACCACGGCCCAAATGGTAATTGGAAAATAGTTGGTGATCGCTGTATCAAAAGGGAATGACAATATTCCATTGTTGAGTATATTAAAATCGGAAATTGACTGACTTTTTGTCTCTCATGAAATCAAGGGGTCTGGGAGCATGTGGGAGGGTGGAGTTGAATCAGAAGCTCAGCCATGATTGTATTGGATATTGGTCCAGTTCAAGGGGCTATATGAGCTATGGAATAACGACAGTGCAGAAGGAGGCCATTCGGCCCATCGAGTATGCACTGACCCTTGGAAAGAGTACTCTACTTAAGCCCATGCCCCCACCCTCATTCTTCTGAACTCCAGCGAAAATAATCTTAACCTAGTCAATCTCTCCTCATACGTCAGACACGTCATCCCTGGAATCAGCCTGGTAAAACTTCGTTGCACAATCCCGTGAGGAAGAACATCCTTCCTCAGAAAAGGAGACCAAAACTGCACACAATATTCTCAGTATGGCCTCACCAAGGCCCTGTATAATTGCAACAACACATCCCTGTTCCTGAAATGAAAATCGCTTATTGTCACAAGTAGGCTTCAAATGAAGTTACTGTGAAAAGCCCCTAGTCGCCACATTCCGGCGCCTGTTTGGGGAGGCCAGCGCGGGAATTGAACCATGCTGCTGGCCTGCCTTGGTCTGCTTTCAAAGCCAGCGATTTAGCCCTGTGCTAAACCAGCCCCTGCTAAATCAGCCCCTATCCTTGAAACCTCTCAATGAAAGCCAACATACCATTGCCGTCTTTACTACCTGCTGCACCTGCATGCTTACCTTCAGCGACTGGTGCACAAGGACACCCAGATCCCGCTGCGCACTCCCGTCTCCCAACTTACAGCCATTCAGGTAGCAATCTGCCTTCTTGTAAATGCTTCCAAGATGAATAACCTCACATTTATCCAAATTATACTGCATCTGCCATTGATTTGCCCACTCACCCAACCCGTAACCACACCTCCAACCTGTCACCGTAAACCAGTAACCCCACCTAACCTTTTGGACATTGAGGACAACTTAGCATGGCCAATCCACCTAACCCGCACATCTTTGGATTGTGGGAGGAAACCGGAACACCCGGAGGAAACGCACCCAGACAGGCCGAGAACGCAGAAACTCCTCACAGACAGTCACCCAAGGCCAGAATTGAACCTGAGTCCCTGGCGCTGTGAAGCAGCAGTGCTAACCACTATGCTGCCCCGACTCCTGCTCATATTTCTTATGTTCTGAATGACCACACAAGAAGATAGCGATTATAGCGTTGAGTTGAAATAATTTTAGTTAGCTTTCAAATTCCAGGATCTAATAATGTAAGGAGTGAAAGATAAAAGCACATCTTGGGTGCTGAATATTACATCTGTCATTGGAAACAGCTATCCTCTATCACACTCAATAAACCATTCATTTTAATGTGCATATTTCTAATGTGCTCTGCACTTCCATTTCTCTCTGACCCACTCTATTAATTTGTAGCATTTCAACATCCAGTACGGCTTTCAACGATTTCAAACTGTAAATTCCAACTTTTTTCTTTCTTCTGCAAAGATACCCAGCTTTCATTTCCCTCCTCTGGCCTTCAAAATTACAATTCTGATCTGTGGCACTCAATAACCCGTGACTTTAGCTCACCTCGGTAATCTGTCATTATTTGTTGTCACTCTAGCCTTTATGAATATTAAACTGTGACCTTTTCCATTCCTCAAACAAAGATTTCTGCTCTTTCCAAATCAGAACTGATTTTTGGTCTCTGTGAAAGCCTAAAGGATTTCACTTGCGCTGCTAACTTGCTGAACCCAAATCCATCAAAATGTCACGAACAAAAGCAGGGCTACAGTACAGATTATTTTTATATTCATTTTTTTTAACATTCACTGAAACCTTTTAAACTGACACTAGCCTGTTGAATTTTTGAAAATGGTAGAGAGGGTGTTTGAAAACTACTATGATTCAATGTTATAAAATGATTGTGCAGGATCTTGGAGGCTGATTATCTGTAACTAATTTAACATTGGGGAAAGGTGCAGAGCTATTTCAAAGTAAACAGAGAAAGATGTATTTTATATTATTCAGCTTCCTCTCTCTTTCAACCCTCTACATAGTATTTGGACATCTTTATATATGGACTTTAATGCAATAAATAGTAAGTTATTTGGTAGTATATAAAATATTTCATGATCTCCTGACGAATTGGTCATAGCGGTGAGGGGTCATTATTAGTATTACTTTTATTATAGTGGAAAGGGGTCTGCAAAACATAACTGCCTAATTATCCCACCTTATTAAGGTCACTGTGCTGGTACCCCATGTGCAGGACTTGTCATACAATACATATTTGGAAGTTAGAGGGTAATTGCTGAGGGAAGTCCCTGTAGATTGGCAACAGGTTATAAATCAGTGGCTTGTGTCTTTGAGGAGAGGATTATTAAGGTCACAAAATTCAGGATGTTTTCTTTGTCCTTGCTTTTAATCCTTTTAGCTATCTGCAGGGCGACAAATATTCAAAGATGCTTGACATTGCACACATTGGCAGCACATAACAACACATATGCACAAGACAATATGTATATAAACATGCAAAAAAGGGCGGGATTCACTGTTCCCCGACGGCGATTTTGTAAATCGGCAATCAATAGAGAATCCCTTCTGGTGCCGCAATCTGGGGGCGGCGCCTGCGTGACACGGGTTTTGTATCCTCCATCCCCTCCGAAATGGCGTCATTCCATTTTGCACCACACGCCGTTGGGACGCCCTTAGTGCGTCTCCTGAAGGCCTGCCTCGGATGGGCCGAGTTCCCGACCGCGGGGTCTCAGCGGTCGGCAACCCGGCGTGGTGGCTGCGGACTGCGTCTCGCGCTGCCACAGTCGGGCGGCAACTGGCCGGGGGGCTTCTGCGAGGGCTGGGGGGACTGATGGGGGGTGGCCAGGGGGGCATTATCTGGCAGGTCGGGTCCACACACGACCGGCGCCAATGTTTACAATGCGACATCTGCAGATCGTCGCCGTGCGCGTGTGCGGCCACGGACCCCGCCATTCTCCAACCATTTTTATTGTGGGAGCCGGGAGTTTCACTCGGTGCGGTTGCGAGCTCCTCACCAGTCGTAGGATTGTAAAAAGCTACACTTCCTCCACATTGACTCTCAAAAATGGTGAATCCAGCCCTCCATGTAAGCAAAATACGGAGATACTCTTACTTTTCAGAGTTTAGGGCCAGAATTCTCCAGCCGTTCACGCTGGTGGGTTTTCAGATCCCGCTGGCAGCACACCCACTCCCATGGGTTTCCCGATGGCATGGGGTGGCTTCAATGGGAATTCCCATTGACAAAGGCAGGAGCGGAGGATCCCACTGTCAGCAGATGGCGCGCTCCTTCCTGCTGCCAAGAAACATGTGACTCAGAGGTCAGAGCAGATAAATTATATGAAACCCATCATTAACAAAGCCCCTTAGAATATCATAGTATGATCAGACAGAGTTGGCAAGGATATACAGCAAATGAATCGAGTTTGTTACGGATGAGACTCGCAGGGGAGATAAAGGAGAGCCAGTAGATGTAATATGCTTGAATTTCTAAAATCGATTCAATAAAGTGCCACACAGAAGGTTAACAGGCTGGTTAAAGGCTTATGGAGTCGAGGGGATAGATTAAGGAGTGGTTAGTCGTCAAGAAGCAGAGAGGAGGGATAGACAGGGCTTTTTAAAGTTGGCAGGCTGTAATTAGGAGAGTGGCCCAAGGTTCAGTACTGGAGCCTCAAATATTTACAATCCGTATTTATGACTTAGATGAAGAGACTGAGAGTAATGGATTCCAAGTTTTCTGATGGTTCAAAGTTAGGTGGGAATGTAAGTTGTGAGGAGGATACAAAGATGTTGCAAAGCGATATAGACACAGGAAGTGATTTTACAACAAGGTGTCGGATAGAGTATAATTTGGGGAAGGGTGAGGCTGTTCGCTATTATTGTAAGGTTAGAAAAGTAGATTTTTTTTTTCTAAAAGGCAAGTGCTGTTCAAAGAGACTTGCGTATGCTGACACAGAAATTTAGATGCAAGTGCAGCCAGCAAGTAGGAAAGCAAAAGGGAGGTTAGCCTTGTTTGCAAGGAAACTGGAGTACAACAAGGAAGTATTGCGACAAAGGTGCAATTGGATTTCTGGATGAGAGGTTGGGTAAATTGAACCTATCCAGGCTAAAAGAATGTGAGACGATCTCATTGGCAGTATCAGCAGGTCTTGTCCACGGGCCAGAGGATTATTACGACCCTGTCCATGATGAGCTCTGGTTCTCCACATTGTTTGACGTCGTCTGACTCCCGCCCAGGTGTCACATTCCACAATTCGTAGAGTGCTCCCTGCATGCATGCTAGACAGCCCATCACACAAGCCTACAGACCTTCAGAGGAGGCAGGGGTGGGGATGGAGTCCGGGGCGGGTTTTGGGTGTGGAGAGGGGTGATGGGTTACTCACTGGGTAGGCCATACACAGGTACCCCCACATCTCCGATCCAGTTGCCTGGCGTACCACAGCAACCCCCTCCCCATCCCATCCCCACCGGCACACCCTCTGCACCCAGCCCAGGCCATCCCTTACACCCTTCAGATCGAGGACTGAGACAGTTTGGAATGCCAGTGTTTATTGGTGATAGTGGTATATAAGGTAACTGTGCCCTATCCAAGAGCGTTATCATGTGTGCTGCACCTGTGCCAACTTAACTGGTATCTACCTTTCTACTCTTATGTGTCCAAATGCTCTGTCAAGGTGGGTCCCCAGGCGATACATCAAAAGTGGAGGCAGTCTGCTGGTTATCCAGCCCTGCGCCCTGGGTCCCCTTTGGCAGCCGTCTTCTGGAGCGACTGGGCCTGGAAGTACCCAGCAGCATTCCAGGTGTCCGAGGTGGCATGGTGCCACCTTGTTCTGTCCACTGCCCATCAGTTGCACCAGGGACATATAGGGGGGATACAGAGGCGCTGCGGCTGTCCACTTCTTCACTTCCTCCTCCCTTGGGGTGTCTGATGGTCCCTGGGATACTCCTTGGCAGGAGGAGCAGCCGGCGTGAGCTCCAGGAGCTCCGGCGTCAACTGGTGCTGCCAGTCCTGGAGATCCACTCTTGTCTCGACCAGGATCTCAATGCTCGTGGCCATGGAGTACAATGATTGTGCCAGGGTCCCTTTAGGAGTTTGCCCCGTCACTCAGTGACTGTGCCATGTCCCTCTGTGTCTGGCTCAGGTCAGCTGGCGCCAGGTCAATGCTCTCAATACCCCAAGCCATGGCCTGTTGTGACTGGGCCAGGCTCTGGAGCGCCGCAACAATGTCCATGTGGCCTGGTACATGGCTGCCTGTGACATGGCTGCCGTTCCCTGTGCCTCAGCCACTGCCCACACACTGTGCTCCAGGCCTTGGACATCCTGACCCATGGTTGTGACCCGCGCTCTGAGGATGCTACCCATGCAGTGTTGGCCTGGTTGGCACACATTATTGGCAGCGCTTCCTGCTCCTGCAAGTGGTTTGACTCCTCCAATTGCACCTGCAGGTGTTGGATGGTTGCTGACCTCCCCTCATGTAGTCCCCAGCTTTATGCCTGTATCTCCACTATCGATGCGACTGCCCGTTCGAGAAGCACTAGACCTGTCTGGACAACAGCTAGTCCCTTGCGTTGCACCCCCTGTTGTGTTATGTTTTGGCTAGTAACATAAGCTGCCACTTGAAGGCTTATGTAAAGATGAGACGTGATGGTTCAGTTAGGGCGCTTGAGTTACAGGTTAGCTAGGCAGGCTCTAAAGAGAGAGCTAAGAAGAGCCAGGCAAGGACATGAGAAGTCTTTGGCAGGTAGGATCAAGGATAACCCTAAAGCTTTCTATAGATATGTCAGGAATAAAAGAATGATTAAGGTAAGGGTAGGGCCAGTCAAGGACAGTAGTGGGAAGTTGTGCGTGGAGTCCGACGAGATAGGAGAGGTGCTAAATGAATATTTTTCGTCTGTATTCACACAGGAAAAAGACAAAGTTGTCGAGGAGAATACTGAGATACAGGCTACTAGACTAGAAGGGCTTGAGGTTCATAAAGAGGAGTTGTTAGCGATTCTGGAAAGTGTGAAAATAGATAAGTCCCCTGGGCCGGATGGGATTTATCCTAGGATTCTCTGGGAAGCTAGGGAGGAGATTGCTGAGCCTTTGGCTTTGATCTTTAAGTCATCTTTGTCTGCAGGAATAGTGCCAGAAGACTGGAGGATAGCAAATGTTGTCCCCTTGTTCAAGAAGGGGAGTAGAGATAACGGCGGTAACTATAGACCAGTGAGCCATACTTCTGTTGTGGGAAAAGTCTTGGAAAGGTTTAGAAGAGATAGGATGTATAATCATCTGGAAAGGAATAATTTGATTAGTGATAGTCAACATGGTTTTGTGAAGGGTAGGTCGTGCCTCACAAACCTCATTGAGTTCTTCGAGAAGGTGACCAAACAGGTGGATGAGGGTAAAGCAGTTGATGTGGTGTATATGGATTTCAGTAAAGCGTTTGATAAGGTTCCCTATGGTACGCTATTGCAGAAAATACAGAGGCATGGGATTCAGGGTGATTTAGCAGTTTGGATCAGAAATTGGCTAGCTGATAGACGACAAAGGGTGGTGGTTGATGGGAAATATATTCTGACTGGTGTCCAGTTACTAGTGGTGTACCACAAGGATCTGTTTTGAGGCCATTGCTGTTTGTCATTTTTCTAAATGACCTGGAGGAGGGCGTAGAAGGATGGGTGAGTAAATTTGCAGATGACACTAAAGTCGGTGGAGTTGTGGACAGTGCAGAAGGATGTTACAAGTTACAGAGGGACATAGATAAGCTGCAGAGCTGGGCTGACAGGTGGCAAATGGAGTTTAATGCAGAAAAGTGTGAGGTGATTCATTTTGGAAGGAATGACAGGAAGACAGAGTACTAGGCTAATGATAAGATTCTCGGTAGTGTAGACGAGCAGAGAGATCTCGGTGTCCATGTTCATAGATCCCTGAAAGTTGCCAGCTAGGTTGAGAGGGTTGTTAAGAAGGCGTATGGTGTGTTAGCTTTTATTGGTAGAGGAATTGAGTTTCGGAGCCATTAGGTCATGTTGCAGTTGTACAAAACTCTGGTGCGGCCGCATTTGGAGTATTGCGTGCAGTTCTGGTTGCCACATTATAGGAAGGATGTGGAAGCATTGGAAAGGGTACAGAGGAAATTTACAAGGATGTTGCCTGGTATGGAGGGAAGATCATATGAGGAAAGGCTGAAGGACGTAAGGCTGTTTTTGTCAGAGAGAAGAAGGTTAAGAGGTGACTTAATTGAGTCATACAAGATGATCAGAGGATTAGATAGGGTGGACATTGAAAGCCTTTTTCCTCGGATGGTGATGTCTAGCACGAGGGGACATAGCTTTAAATTGAGGGGAGATAGATATAGGACAGATGTCAGAGGTAGGTTCTTTACTCAGAGAGTAGTAAGGGCATGGAATGTCCTGCCTGCAACAGTAGTGGACTCGCCAACACTAAACGCATTCAAATGGTCATTGGATAGGCATATGGACGATAAGGCAATAGTGTAGAGGGACGTAAGAGTGGTTTCACAGGTCGGTGCAACACGAGAGCCGAAGGGCCTGTACTGCGCTGTAATGTTCTATGTTCTATGAGGTAGGCTCTGCTGAAAGATGCTGCAGACTCGGAGATACGTTTAACGTATTTATTGAACAATTAACTATGCTCTTCAATGAGTTCAACACTCTACTAATCTGCCTCTAATAACTCAGTCTATTCTGCTAACTATACAAGGTTGCTCTCGACCATGCGCTAGGGTGTGATGTTGCTGATAATCAACCCAGTCCTGCTCTCTTGGTTTCTGCTGGTGGAAGAGACAGAGCCTGTGTGCCTTGTCCTTTTTATGTGAGTCGTGTAGTGCCCCCTTGTGGTAATGCCACCTCTGGGTGTCCCGATTGCCCATTGGTTGTGTCCTGTTGTAATGACACATTGGTTGCGTGTCTGCATGTCATGACATCTCTGGTGCTCCCTCTAGTGGTTACTTAGTTGTAGTGTATTTACATTAACCCCTTGTGTCCATACAGTGATGCATATCACTACACCACCTACCAACCGCCTGCCCCCTTGGGGGTTCCACCTCCACATGATGTACCACACCATGTGTGTCGTGTACACAAGATCATGCCCCAGGAGCCTCTTCACTAAAGTTCCCAACCGAGGTGAGTGTCTCTGGGATGGTGGAGGGTGTTGGTGTTAGTGGTGTCGTCCCCGGACCGTTGCTCCGGGCTGTTGCAGGGCTGTGGCTGTAGTCTTGCCTCGTCGCCATGTGAGTTGTGGTGTTGTGTCTGGGAGGTGGGGGGTGCGGGTGATGAAGGACCCCGGACGGGCCTGCCTCATCGGGAGATAACCCTGCAAGTCACATGGCAAGGCGCATGGTGAGATCGTGGGTAGGCATGGTGTGGGGAGAGGGCTGAGTGACGTGCCCATTGCCCCCATTGGGTGCTCACTTGGTTGTCCCATACTGATCTCCACCTATGCGACTGCCTGCTCTCCCACCCCGCTGACTAGGTCCATCGTCCTTTGCTCTGTGACAGTGAAGGGCCACAGGGCTGGTGGGCCCCCTCTGGTCTTCTCCCGCCCCTGGCAGTTGTGGGCAGCATTCTCCTGGGGGGACAGATAATGCACAGTGTGAGACACTCAGACGCAGGCAGCACAGGGGGTCCACGGCTAGTGGCCTGTGTGTGCAGGGCACCAGGCCATGGCGGGTGGTATGGGCATTGGCATGTGGTGCAATGTGGGGTGCGAGGGGACTGCTGGCGGGTGAGGCTCAGTTGCCCTCTCGGAAGAGGGGATGGGCTACAGGAGTGTGGGACTGAGATGTTGCCAGGGGCACAGAGCAGGTGAAGCATCGGGGCTGCCCTGAGGAGGTCGTGTAGCCTTTTCTGGCACTGCTGTCCGGTTCTCACGGTGCGATCCATGTGTTCATGTCCACCCAGGCCTAGCTGACATCGGTAGGTGGCAGTCTCCTGCCTACTATGGGGAACAGGGTGTCCCACATCTCCTACAGACCATTCAGCAGTACCACGACCTCTGCGTCCATGAACCTCGGGGCCGCTCTACGTGGTGCCACCTTCTTACATGTGAATGAGAGTGTGCAGGGAGCAGAGTGTTTGTCAGGCTCTCGAATGAAATTCCCAATTCCAAAGAATGATGTGGGAATGGACGGGTTGGAGTTGAGGCAGAAAATCAGCCATGATTATACTGATACTGCAGGCTCAAGGGGCC
Source organism: Scyliorhinus canicula (assembly GCF_902713615.1). Lineage (NCBI taxonomy): Eukaryota > Metazoa > Chordata > Chondrichthyes > Carcharhiniformes > Scyliorhinidae > Scyliorhinus > Scyliorhinus canicula. Next base: position 181,811,979 of record NC_052152.1, read on the forward strand.
AAATGATCCACTCTTGCTTCTGTTACTTACTTTCCTTATTAAACTTAAAAGGTAAAATAATTTTGATTATGCTTTATTGCCTTCCTGTCTGTCTTTCTAAATATGGCCATATGAGTTTATTTGCAGTAGCTTCATTTCCACATCACCACACCCACCCCACCCCCCACCTTCCCACATCCAGATTCCCCTCACCAATCCCCCAAGCATCCTAAAATATTCAAAACATGCTCTTGAGATTAGGATCCACCACAGTGGATATCCAAAATAAACTGATGCATTAAATTTGGTATTTGAATTTGAAGATTTGTCCATGTCATTGTCTTCAAGATTTTTGATTTCACAAGTATCATAGCTCAATGGCAAGTAGCTTCAGCACGATATAAGAATGTTTAATCACATCTCTCTAATCCGGTGTGGGAACGGTGGCATTTTACAACAGAAAAAATGGCGTAAAACGGCCACCTGTCTTCCGTTTGGCTGGGGGGCTAGCATCACGGCAGCGTAGAGAACCCGGCTCTAGCTGCCGGTACGGCCCGGAGAATTGCCGGGTCCGTTGCCATGCATGCGCACGGCGGCGGCCTGCAGTGCATGGCGCGGGCCGCCCGCGGACCAGGCCTGCAAAATAGTGCCCCCCCCTATGACCGGCCCGCAAGCCCCAGACCCCCCCCCCCAACAGTGTCCCCAGCCCCTGGTAAAGTCCTCCATGCCTGCGGATCGGCCCTCCCCCGACTGCGGTGGCGCTGGACTGAGTCCGCAGCCGCCATACCAATTTCCCACCGGATGAAACCACACGTGACCGATGCCGTCGGGAACTCGGCCGGTCGGGGGCGGAGCGTCAGGGTGTGGCCCTCAAGTAATGTCCTGAGGCTGTCCTGAGGGGGTGGAGTAATGCGAAAGTGGCGCTGCCCCCGATTCGGTTGTGAATGGGGATTTCTATGCCGATCGCCGAACGCAATTTCGGCATTGCCGACTGGAGAATCCCGCCTGAAGTTCTTCCACCGGAGGAGGATTTCTACTGATTTACATGCCCCCTGGGAGGGCAAATCAAGAAGCAATTCAGTATTCAGAGATAAGTGAATTCCAATCTCTCAAATATGCAAGGCACTTACCTCACTTTGATGTGGTTGATGTTTGTAAACATTGAGGTTTCAGCACTTAGAGCCACTCACCCATGAAGGGAGATGAATAAATTGAAGCTGCAGCTGTTTTGTGGAAGCTGTCAATCACAGTCCACTGCTAGAAATGAATGAATGGATTGCTGCTACAGGATCCGAGGAGTGTAACAACAGTCTTATTCCAGGAATGGACATATGGTACCTCTAGGCAAGTGATACAATTGTAATTTCTGTTACTGCCCCTGTCTGGACTGCTCTCTAGATTCCAGAAAGTGGTCATTTTTATGCGGGGTTTGTGGGGGGTCCCTCTTGTTAGGGGTTCCTGTGGGAGGGGGATCCCTCCAGTTAGGGGGTTCCTGTGGGGGTATCCCTATTAAGGGGGGTCTTCATATTAAGGGGGTCCCTGGAGGCTCCCCCTATTTAGGAGTCTCTTGGGGGGTCTCCCATTTTAGGGGGTCTCTGGGGGGGGGGGGGATGTCTGGTAGAGGAAGGGTGGGCAGGTTGTGCATTGTGCAGGAGGGAGGGTGGCCCTCGGATGGAATTTAGGGGCAACTCCCTTAAGGGGCTATCCCCTTGGACCACCGTGAGGGCCACCACATCAGACTCACATTTGATGAGACCTGTAGTAATCCCCGCCCACATGATTCCCAATGCAGAAGACTGGAGAATCACAGAGGGTCAGAGAATAAAATAATAATAATCTTTATTATTGTCACAAGTAGGCTTACATTAACACTACAATTAAGTTACTGTGAAAAACCCCTAGTTGCCACACTCCGACACCTGTTCGGGTACACTGAGGGAGAATTCAGAATGCCCAATTCACGTATCAGCAAGTCATTCGAGACTTGTGGGAGAAAACCGGAGCACCCGGAGGAAACCCACGCAGACGCGGGGAGAACGTGCAGTCTCTGCACAGAAGTGACCCAAGCCTGGGACCCTGTGAAGCAACAGTGCTTACCACCATGCTATCGTGCCGCCCATGTTGAGTGCTGGGCCGCCTAAGTGGATGCAAATGAGTCATTAAGACCCAGTTGCATCCATTTACATCCTCCCACTGGTGCTCGGGCATAAACCCGATCCCGCTACCAGCAGGGAACTGGAGCATTGCGATCGGATCGTTGCCTGCTGATGCCCAGCGCCAATCCCAATCTTTCAATTCTCCACTGCATGGATGACAGAAAGTCCAGGCCAACATTTTCCAAACCGCCAGTCATGCGATGATCGGCGGAGGGGGGAAATCCGATCGAACGCGATGCTCTGACTCCCTGCTGGCAAGCTCCACAACTCGTGCCAGTGGGGGGATGTAACTAAATGCAAATGGGTCTTAATGACTTGCAGTGAAATCACATGCTCGAGTGATTGGAATGCACTTAGTGCTTGGAATGCACTTACCTCTCTTTGAAGTGGTCAATATTTTACTAATATTGGGGTTCCACCACTTAGGCCACTGAATCGTGAACCAAGATTAATGAATCACAGCTGCAGATGGTTTGTAGAAGCTGTCAATCATAGACTACTCCTAGAAACCTATGAATGGCTTGCAGCTAATAGATCTGTGGGAACCACATGCAGGTCACAGCTGTTCTCCTTCGAGGAATGGATACGTAGCGTTTCAGCTGTAATTGCTCTCACTGCCCCTCTGGGCTCTGTGTGTGTGTGTTGGGGGGGTGGCGTTTGTAGGGGGGGTCCCTTTAGCCAGGTGGTTCCTGTGGGTGGTCCCAATATTCCAGGGATCGCTGTGGGGTCCATCCATTACAGGAATCCCTCTGGGCCTCTCCCTATTACTGGGGCATTTTGAGCGAAGGTCTCCCTATTACAGGGGTCCCTGTGGGGGGGGGGGGCTCCCTATTACCGGGGTCCCTGGGAGTTGTGGGTCACGTAACCCGCATATTTGGGGGTATGGGGGGCAGCCAGCTAATCCAGGGATGGGGGCTGGTGTATCGTGTGGTAGCGGGGATTTCAGGGCTGATTTGTGGAGTGGAGGGGGGGGGGTGGGGGGGGGGGGGGGGGGGGGGGGGGGGGGGGGGGGGGGGAGGTCCGGCCAATGGACCTCGCTATTGGCCAGCCCACTCAAGATCTGGCCTGATAGCGGGATTCCCTGGGAATCTCCCGCATTCCACGCAATACACAAATTGGCATGTCATGAAATACTGAATTGCTTGCCTGTTTGCGCTCCCAGGGGATCGTTAAACCAGTTGCAATTCAGCTCCGGCGGGAGAACATAGGGATGGATTCTCCATTTCTGCGGCTAAGTGGCAGCGCCAGCGGAGCATGTGTGCTCTTTAAAATCGGCGTGAATCCCTCATAAATTCCAGGACCGGTGAGGGGCTAGCACCGGCGCCGAGTGAAACCCCTCCTTCTCATGGCGAAAATGGCCGGAGACCCGGGCCGCACATGCGCACGGCTGACGACCTGCAGCGGTTGCGCCGTACAACATGGCTCCAGATGTTTGCAGACCCAATCCACCATCCGCGACCTCACAGCCCACCCCCTGGCCACCCCTTGACCAACACCCTCCACTCCCCCCCGCCCTTGCAGAAGCCCCCCCCCCCCCCCCCCCCCCCCAGCAAGCAGCACTGATCCCGGCCGAGTGTGGCGGCGCTGGACACAGTCCATAGCCGTTACACCAGATTCCCGCACGGCTGAGACCACACATGTCCTGTGTCACCGGGAACTTGGCCCATTGGGGGCGGTGCATCACGGTTGGCCTGTCAACGCCGTTGCAACGGCGCACAGAGCATGTCGCAATGATGCCACTTTGGAAGGGGCCGAGAATGGCTGACCGCCGTTAAACTGGCGTCGGCCCCAATTTCGGTGTCAGAGCCCATTTTCCACCCAATCGCCGAACACGATTTTGGCGTTGGGAAACGGAGAATCCCGCTCATAGTCTCCGAAACAGAAAATCTAACCTGTAGTGTTTGGTACTGCTTATCCTGTTTAAGACCCTACATTCAAATCAATCTTTATTCATGTACAAGGAACTTCAGGCATATTTGTTTCAGCCTACTTTGTTTCGGAAATTGTTTTGGGTATTCTGAGTATTTAATTAACCATCCAGCAAGCATGTTGCCAATTACAAAACGTGCAGTTTAAAGGCAGTTTAGGAGATTCAAACATCATTGTACCTGCTGTCCTAATGGCTCCGAGCTTTGTAGATGAAGGCCGTCAAAGGGAACAGTCCCAGCCTGTGGTGAGTTAAGTGGTCACAGCCGAGCAGTGATTGTAACAGTGTGGATAGCCTCACACTCGTGGGAAAAAGAAGGTAAAACAACGAGGGTTCTTGTCGCAGATTTCCACAGAAAGAGCTCCTGGAACAATACGTGTGGCTTCCAGTTGAGGAAAGTATTAAATTCAGCTGTAATGCCTGACCCAATCGAATCACTTCCAGCATCATCGCTGAAGAGGACAATTTAGGATCCTTAGATATTAGCTGGTGTAGGGCAACCATTTTAAAACCTACAGTTCCACCATTTTACCAGAGAAGATGAATTCTTCAATTCAGACTATGGGATTGCCAAGTGTTTACAGATATTACAAGGCCACAGTGGGCTGGATTCTCCGATTTTGCAGCTATGTCCGTAGGAAACGTCTGATCTTACGACCAAAAAGTCGGCGGCGCCCCGCACTGATGCTCTGCCTGGTGGGGGACGAGCAGCCCCCAACGTTACCTGCAGATACGAACGGAGAATGGCCGGGTCCGTGGCTGTGCATGTGTATGCCAGCGACCTGCCAGATAGTGCCCCTCTGTAACCCCCCCTCGCCACCCCCGGACCACCCCCCCACCAGTCCCACCAGCCCCTGCCGATGCCCCCCTGCCAGCGGAACAGCTCCCCCCTGACTGTGGCGGCGCTGGACACAGTCTGCAGCCGCCACGCGAGGTCCCCGAAAACTGTGAGCACACGTGACCGACGCCGTTGGGAAGTCGGCCCATCGGGGGCGGAGCATCGGGGGATGGCCTCAGGTGACATCCTGAGGCCATCCCAACGACGTGCGGCATACTCAGCGATTACGCCGTTATTGAGGGGGCGGAGCATCTGGAAAACAGCATCGCCCCCGATTTCGGCATAAAAATGGATTCTCCGGCCAATCGCTGAGAACAATTTTGGTGTTGGCAATCGGGGAATCCCGCCTTGTGTGTCTCCGCGAAGCCAGTCTCCAGGCAGAGAAATTGCATATGTTACACTTCAAGGTCTATTCTACAATGTGTAACAAGGTACCATTGCGATGGCCCCAGTAAGTCTGGTGATAGCAAAAGAAAGATGATTTAATGACTACACCCCAGATATCGGACCATCAATATCACTAATTGTAAGACAACATACGTGCCTTTGTGATGATTGGATAGTTTAATTAAGCATGCAGACCTTTAATGTGATTGGTTAATTATTCTCATATACCATGCATGATGTAACCTTAATTGATAATCATGATTGGAAATAGATAACTAATAGCAAATGATTGCTAGACGCTAATTTCTTGTAATCGAATCTCAAAGTATAACTGTCTGTACCATTCTTGAATTTGGGCTTTTTGGGTTTCCTAATTGGAATGCTGAGAGCCCTCGCTGAAGCTTGTAAATTAGGACTAGTTTTTCACTCCAAGAGTCTTCATCTGGCCGCTCATGAGTGAGGGTGAAGTACACTGCAGTCGAATAGCTGGATAATTTTTTCCCCCCTCAACAATCACTTAGGTACACTACTGGAGGATATTAAGAGTAGTGGAATAATGTTTTAAAAATAAATTTTGAGTACCCAATTATTTTTTTTTCCCATTAAGGGGCAATTTAGTGTGGCCAATCCACTTACACTGCACATCTTTGGGTTCAGGAGGTGAGATGCACGCAGACAGGGGAAGAATGTGTAAACTCCACACGGACAGTGACCTGGGACCGGGATTGAACCCGGGCCCTTGCCGCCATGAGGCAGCAGTGCTAACCACTGCGCCACCATGCCACCAGGAGCATTGATTAAAACAAAATGTTCTAAAATGACATACCCTTATGTAAAAAACAGCCTAAATTCAAGCCCCCCCCCCTCCCCAACGCGCCCCCCACCCCGACCCCCCCAAACCCGCTTCTTCCTCTTCCTCTGAACAACTACAAAAGCAGCTTCTCAAAGGGTGCTCAGCTATTACATCTGGCATTAAACCAATAGATGTCAGGGGAACGATGTTTGCATTTCTGAACCACTTTCAATTATGGTCAATCTGCCATTGATCAATCACCATTGAATAAAATATGCATGAGAACCAGCCTGTTACAGAGAGGTTGTAACTTACTACTGTATGAATACACCACCACTCATCGCAAATAAATACCTCTCAAGATTTGGTTACAGTTGGAACAAAACAACTTGCAATTATAAAGTCATATGAAATGCAAACCACATCATGTTAGTAATAAAGGGCACCATGGCATGGGGAGGCTGTGGGGTTTAGTGTTATTGTCACTGGACTAGTCATCCAGAGATCCAGCATAATACTCTGGGGTCCTGGTTTCAAATCCTGCCATGTAAATGGTCAAATTTGGATTGAATAAATGTCTGAAATCAAAAGTCATAGGATGACCATGAAACCATTATCGTAAAAATCCATCGGGCTCACTGATGCCCTGTCGGGAAGAAAATCTGCCATCCTTACCTGGTGCGGTCTATGTGTGATGGGCAATACATGCAAGGCCAAGCCAATGATGCCCATATCCCATGTGGGAGTTTAAAACTGATATATCGTGTTGACAAACTGGCCCAGGGCCAAGACAAAAATTAAGGGCTAAAAATGTGATTGCCCTAGAAAATGGGTACAGGCATCACAATGTACAATCAATCCATAGCCATTCAATGTCCACCAACTTTGTACAGCAAAACGTCTGCACATTTGAGCAGGAGACAATTTGCGTGAAGCTAGCATCACCTCAAGCCAGTCTACATTTCTTTAAAGGGAATGAAACAGAAAATGCTGGAAATACTCAGCAGGTCTGGCAGCATCTTTGGGCCCCGTGACCTTTTTTCAGAACTGGCACAGCTGCATTACCTCAGCCTACTGACACAGATACTGTTGACAATCATTGGAGTCGTGACAACTGAGGCCATGGCCAGCGGCTGGCCTAAAGCCATAGAAGATGAAGGTATGTGCCCACTTAATCCAACCTCTCACATCACACTTCTCCCTCTCTTTACAATTTCTATGGATATGAAAGCTGAAGATGGTGTAAGCAAAAACCTCCTACTTTCCACCATTCCACTTAGTGCCTTATTACAAGGGCTTGGGCCCACATGGAAGCTGGCAGGGTTTACCTGACCACTTAACTGGCACAATTAGCTTCTGAACTCTACACCTTCTCCACTGCTGGCAAAATGCCACAGTGGCATGAAGCAAATGGGCATTCCACAACCATGCCCCCACATCCAGCTGCCCACCCCACCACAATGTCTTCTCTCACCATATTACAGCCCTGCCCACTTCCCACTCCATGTCTAGAGGCTGGTTGAAACCAAGCCCAGTGAGTAATCGGGCATGTGTCCTGTAGCTAAATTAGGAAGAAAGGGCTGCTTAAATGCCAGTTCACCAAAGTGTGAGTGGTGTGCTGCAGCCAGTATGCAAAAATAAGCTGATGGGCATGTGCAAAACCTGGAACCCATCCTTTTCATCATGAAACTGATGGCCAATTCAAAGACAGCAGTTGTTGGATGATTACGCAGCTCATTTTTCAGCACGTGCAAAAGCTACCTAATGCCTCAGAAGTGCAGTGGAGGCTTAGACTGAGGCCATGAAATCTCAGCTTGTCCCCATGCAAACAGTTGAAGGCACTGGATCACTGGATACTGCACAAAGGCTATGCGCCCTGACGATATTCCAACAATAATCCTGAAAATTTGTGCTCCAGAACTTGCCGTGACCCAGCCAAGTTGTTCCAGTGCAGCTACAACACTGGCATCTACCTGAAAATGTGGAAAATTGCCCAAGTATGTCCTGTACACAACAAGCAGGAGAAGTCCAACCCGGCCAATTATCTCCCTGTCAGTCCACTCTTGATCATCAGCAAAGTGATGGAAGGGGTCATCAACAGTGCTATCAAGCACCACTTATTCTGCAATAACCTGATCATGGATTCTCAGTATGGGTTCCGCCAAGACCACTCAGCTCCTGACCTCATACATGGACAAAAGAGGTGAATGCCAGAGGTGAGGTGAGAGTGGCTTGCGTGGGAGTCATACCAGGCACAAAGGAAGATGGTTGTGGTGGTTGGAGGTCAGTCTGCTCAGTCTCAAGACACCACTGCAGGAGTTCCTCAGGGTAGTGTCCTCGGCCCAACCATCTTCAGCTCCTTCACAAATGTCCTTTCTTCCATCATAATGCCAGAATTGGGGATATTTGCAGATGACTGTACAATTTCCAGCACCATTCATGACTCCTCAGACACTGAATCAGTTCATGTCCAAATGCAGCAAGACCTGGACAATATCCAGGCTTGGGCTGACTGGTGGCAAATTTCATTTGCGTCACATAAGTACCAGGCAATGACCATCTCTAACAAGAGAGGATCAAACCATTGTCCCTTGACATTAATGGCATTACCATCGTTATCAAATTCCTGTAGGTTACAATTGACCTGAAACTGAACTGGACTAGCCATACTAATACTGTGGTTACCAGAGCAAGCCAAAAGAAAGAAATTCTACGGTGAGCAATTCACTTCCAAACCCCCCCCCCAAAACCTGCCCACCATCTGCAAGGCACAAGTCAGGAGTGTGATGGAATACTCTTCACTTGCCTGGATGGGTGCAGCTCCAACAACACTCAAAAAGATCATCACCATCCAGGAGAAGCAGCCGCTTGATTGCGACCCATTCACAAACATTCAATCCCTCCACCACCAATGAACAGTGGCAGCCATGTGTACCATCCACAAGATGCACTACAGGAACTCACCAAGGTTCCTGAAACCCATGACCACTACCACCTCGAAGGGCAAGAGGTTATCTGGGATCAACGTTCCTTCACTGTTGTTGGGTCAAAATCTTCAAATCCCCTCCCTAACACCACTGCGGATGTACCTACACCGCAGGGACTGCAGCAATTCAAGGAGGCACCACCATTACCTTCTGAAGGGCAACTAGGGACGGGCAATAAATGCTGATCTAGCCAGCGACAACCACATCTTGTAAACAAAGATGTTGGTTTCCCATTGCCTCTGGCTGGTCATGTGCCTCTCGTCTGATTGGCTGGGACTAGTCATGTGACTGCTCACCAATTGGTCGAGAGGCAAGTAGACCTCGCCTCCGAGGTGGGGTATATGTATCCAGAGTTCCCGGCGGTCGGCCTTTCTCTGTAGTCGACCACCGGGCTAACAACTAGCTGATTAAAGCCACAGTTTGGATCTTCATCGTGTCTCGCGTCCAATTGATGGTACATCAGATGGGGACCAGAAGAGGAAATTGTGTGATAAGCAGTTTAGTGGGAATAGAATCAAGGGAAGGGGAAGTAATTCTCAAGGACAAGATGAGCCCAGAGAGGGAATGTGGAGAGAAACCAGAGAAAGATGATACTTCAGGGATAGAGTATGTGGGTTGATTGTGGGGGATTTAGCCAGGTGAGCAAATGCATATGGCAGAGGCAGTTAATTTTATGATCTTGATCTTAGTGAAAAAGAAGTCCATGAACTCCTTGTACATATTGTTGGACGTCAGGATGGAGGGGACAGGGGAGAGTGGGTTAAGAAGACGGTTTGCAGTAGCGCAAAGAAGGCGGGGTTTATCTTTGTATTCAGGATAATCCTGGAATTGCGAGCAGTTTTAGCAGACAAGAACAGTACCTGATAGTTGGTCTGGCTAGATCTGGTGGTGATTGGCTAAGCTATTTATCCACCATATTCTTTCAAGTCTGCAACCCTTGGGAATTGAAAATGAGGAGTGCACAAGGGGAAATTGCCAGGATGAGAGAGAGTAATGGTTTTATTGGGGGTAGAGGGCAACAAAAGATGGAGATGAGGGTGTGGCTGAGTAAATCGGTAGCTGCAGAATCGCTGTGGCAAATGGAGGCCAAAGGTTGAATAGTTGGAATTTTGGAAGTGCCGTTGTAAGTGAATTCGGAGATCGATTTTTTTCTAGGGCTGGACACAGAAGAAGATAGGGTTGGGGTGGAATGTATGGTGATATGCCTGTAAGCAATAGGATGGATGGTGTATGACCTCCAACCAGTAGGCGGCGGAGCAGATACACCATGCGGTCTCCGGGCCGTGGTCATGTGATCAGGGACTCCAATATAAGTGAGGACACATCTGGCCATTAGCAAATGGTTGTAGGGGATAGTTTTAAGACATACAGGTGAACAGTCGTGCTAGGTGTAGTTCCAGAGGAGTACAAAGAAACTGCATGGTAACTTTAGAACAGTACAGCACAGAACAGGCCCTTCAGCCCTCGATGTTGTGCCGAGCAATGATCACCCTACTCAAACTCACGTATCCACCCTATACCCGTAACCCAACAACTCCCCCTTAACCTTACTTTTTAGAACACTACGGGCAATTTAGCATGGCCAATCTACCTAACCCGCACATCTTTGGACTGTGGGAGGAAACCAGAGCACCCGGAGGAAACCCACGCACACACGGGGAGGACGTGCAGACTCCGCACAGACAGTGACCCAGCCGGGAACCGAACCTGGGACCCTGGAGCTGTGAAGCATTGATGCTAACCACTATGCTACCATGCTGCCTTGGTCTGTAACAGATCGCTATCTTACCACGTGCGATACAATAAAGATCCTGGTTTGGACAAGTCAAGGTGTTTGGTGGATCCTTTGCAAGACAGAGAAGACCATTCACAATAGAATGTAGATGTGGATGGTGATTAGGTTTGTACATGCTGACTGACATGTTCTGCGATCTCTGCATACCTCAGGCACTGAAGACCTTCCCAAAATGGCATCTGGCACAGATCACACAGCAAACGAGCATGCTGTGCAGACGCCATCAAAATAACACCCATTGCCCCTAAATGATGGGAATTATGGCGCTAAATATGGGAAAACTCATGACATGTGCACGGTAGCACAGTGGGCGGCACGGTAGCACAGTGGTTAGCACTGCTGCTTCACAGCTCTAGGGTCCCAGGTTACATTCCCGGCTTGGGTCACTGTCTATGTAGAGTCTGAACATTCTCCCTGTGCGTGCGTGGGTTTCCTCCAGGTGCTCCGGTTTCCTCCCACAAGTCCTGAAAGACGTGCTGTTGGGTCAATTGGACATTCTGAATTCCCCCTCTGTATACCCGAACAGGCGCTGGAATGTGGCGACGAGGGGCTTTTCACAGTATGTTGACAAACATAAAATATACCCACCATTTCCCTATTTGATTGCCCAATTAAGGGTATGTTTATACTGAAACTTTTAACATTGCTGCCAAGTGATATTCGGTCCAGGGATGTGCAATGGGAATGTCCTGAAGCAGGTGGTGTCATGCTGCTTAAGTTTAATGCAATGTGGAATGTAATTCCAGCATCATATGGGTTAAATAGGCCCAAGAGACTCCCTAATTGCTCTTTAAAATTATCTTGAGATGACTTAAATGTTTGATGTGGCGGTTCTTCTTCCTAAACTTATAAATTCTCACTAGATGAGAGATGAACTCTTGTGTAAACAGATTGTCTGGCAAGAACCCACAGATTAGAAAATTTGCATGTGGAAACTTGCAGCATTAGGAAATCAATGATTTATATGGATACTGAAATTCAATGAACAGATGCTCCATCTTTATTTTCCCTGCTGATTTTGGTTAGAGACCTTTTCTGAATGACCAACTCGCCATGCTTCAATCTCAAATCATTCAATTACAAATACCCATTGCAAGGACGAGAATTATGAAGTAATTTTTTTTCAGCAACTTATTTCTCAAGGTAAATGTTCATAGAGGGTGTCAAATTTTATATTGATTCCTATTTATACTTAAATACATTTTATTATAGTTGCTCGTCTTCACTCATCATGAGGATTGGGCTGTCTTCATCACAATGTGTCATGACATTGTAAATACACTTCTGAAGATTTTCCACAAAATCTTAAATGTGTTGAAAAATGCAATTTCACGAGAAATATTTGCCAGACAAAATCTCCATAAATGGATTTACAATTCTATGACTCTGAATACCTAGTGCAATTTCCCTCCCTCTATATACCTAAGCTTAACTGAATGTCAGAATATATTATTTGATGTCTGTATGTATATGCCTGTATATATTGTATATGTATTAAAAATGTCATTACACATAATAACAAGGACAACTTCATCTTCATGACAAAAGATATCAATTTAAATCCCACTGCATGTTTTCCATTCACGAAATATGTGACAAAGATCAGGTCCAGTAAAACAAGGCAATTCCATTTGAATATTATTTTCCTCCCAGCAATATTCTAATATTTAAGGATTCAAGTTACTCTCAGTGGTAGTTCTGTTGATGTACAGAAGATTTTTATATAAATGCAAAATTTCAATGCACTCTTTCCCCATTTACATTCGATGGATTTATTAATGCATTAAAGTAGCACTCAGAGGAACTTCATAGGCATACACTGTACACATTTATCATGAATAATGCTGAGATTAACCCTGAATACTCTGAACCAAAGGTACAATATGATCGAGGGCAGGATTATGAGCGTCAAATATAGGATTCAAAACAGAGGAAACAAAAAATACAATTAACGTTCTTTATTATTATGAATGCATCATGGTGGCACAGTGGTTAGCACTGCTGCCTCACAGCGCCAGGGACCCGGGTTCGCGTCCAACCTTAGGTGACTGTGCGGATTATTGCAGATACTCCCCGTGTCCCTGTGGGTTTCCTCCAGGTGCTTCGGTTTCCACCAACAATCCAAAGATGTGCAGATGGATTGGCCATGCTAAATTGCCTCTTATAGTGTCCAAAGGTTAGGTGGGGCTACAGGTCTGTGGGGAGTGGGCCTAGGTTGGCTCTTTCAAAGGGGCAGTACAGAATCGATGGGCCAATTGGCATCCTTCTGCACTATGGGGATTCTATGATTCTACGATATTCTTCAATTTATATTAATTTTTTTAATATTACGCGAGGAGGTAAATTAATAATTTTGAGCAATGAGACTTCTATCTTTCAATAAGTTTAACTTTGCCCTCGGAGCTTTGGCTATTGATGATGAATTGGGATTTTCTGGGCCTTGCACTGCTGGGATCTTCCAGTCCTGCAGAAGGTGACCCGCACGGTGACGGGTTGCCTGGTAGTGTGGCTGGCGAACCATGCAGAACCACAGACTTCAGTGGGCCTCTAAGATCCCGCCGACGGCTAAGAGTGAGCCAGTGGATGTTCGGGGAATGCTTCTGCTAATGTCAGTTCATTCAACAACTATCTTTTCATTCGGTACAAGAATGCCACACTAAAGTTTGATCCAAAATGATCACTTTACATTTCAAATCTATTTTCAATTGGCGGAAAAGTGGTCTTTGCAGCTCATGAAAAACAAGCCTGTTTACACCTTCAAAAGATACACTTGGGCCGGGATTCTCCGACCCCCCTCCCCCCCCCCCCCCCCCCACTGGTTGGAGAATAACCCTGGGGGAGGCGCTAATCCCGCCCCACCGCCGGCTACACTATTCTCCGGCGCCGTTTTTCGGTCAGCGGCGTGATTCTCACCTCGCCAGTCGGAGGCCGTTGACAGCGGCCCCCGCGGCGATTCTCCAGGCCCCAATGGGCCGAGTGCCGTCCATTTTTGGCCAGTCCCGTCGGCGTGAATTACTCACCTCACGCACGGCGGGACCTGGCATGTGAGTATGTGGGGGTGTATCGGGGAGGTCCAACCCTGGGGGGGGGGGGGGGGTCCCACGGTGGCCTAGCCCACAATCGGGGCCCACCAATCTGCGGGCAGGCTTGTTCCGTTGGGGGCCTTCTTTCCTCCATGCCGGGCCCCTGTAGGGCTCCGCCATATTTCCCGGGGGCCTGTGCGAGAAGAGAAACCCCACGCATGCGCGGAAGTACGCTGGCCGTTCCGTGCATGCGTAAACTTGCGCTGGCTGGAGTGGCGGCAACCCCTCCAGCGTCCACCTTGCCCCCCTAGAAAACGTGAAAATTCCTCAACTTGGCAGGCTGTTGATGCCGGAATTGTTGGCGTCGGTTTTCCCGCCAGCGTGGGGCTTAGTCCCCAGAAGGGAGAATCCTGGCCTTGAAGTTTTAAGGAACGGCAACCAAGAATTTGTATGTAATGAAACGTACGAGGGAACAAGCAGTCCTAGATCTGGTCTTGTGTAATGAGACAGGATTGATTCATGATCTCTTAGTTAGGGATCCTCTCGGAAGGAGCGATCACAATATGGTGGAATTTAAAATACAGATGGAGGGTGAGGGAGTGTTTTGCGCTTAAACAAAGGAGATTACAATGGGATGAGTGATGAGCTAGCTAAGGTAGACTGGGAGCAAAGACTTTATGGTGAAGCAGTTGAGGAACAGTGCAGAACCATCAAGCGATTTTTCACAGTGCTCAGCAAAAGTTGACACCAACAAAAATGAAGGACGGTAAAGAAGGAAAATCGACCGTGGATATCTAAGGAAATAAGGGAGAGTATCAATTTGAAGGAAAAAGTATACAAAGGGGCAAAGATTAGTGGGAGACTAGAGGATTGGGAAATCTTTTGGGGGCAACAGAAAGCTACTAAAAAGCTATAAAGAAGAGTAAGATAGATTATGAGAGTAAACTTGCTGAGAATGTTAAAACATTTGTTAAAAGTTTCTACAAATATATAAAGCAAAAAAGAGTGGCTAAAGTAAATATCGGTCCTTTAGAGGATGAGAAGGGAGATTTGATAATGGGAGATGAGAAAATGGCTGAGGACCTGAACAGGTTTTTTGGGTCGGTCTTCACAGTGGAAGACACAAATAGCATGCCAGTGATTGATGGAAATGAGGCTATGACAGGTGAGGACCTTGAGAGGATTGTTATCACTAAGGAGGTAGTGATAGGCAAGCTAATGGGGCTAAAGGTAGACACATTTCCTGGCCCTGATGGAATGTATCCCAGAGTACTAAAAGAGATGGCTAGGGAAATTGCAAATGCACTAGTGATAATTTACCAAAATTCACGAGACTCTGGGATGGTCCCGGCGGATTGGAAATTAGTAAACGTGACACCACTGTTTAAAAAATGAGGTAGGCAGAAAGCGGGTAATTATAGACCAGTTAGCTTAACTTCGGCAGTAGGGCAGTATCATCAAGGAAGAAATAGAGAGGCATCTGGATGAAAATTGTCCCATTGGACAAATGCAGCATGGGTTCATAAAGGGCAAGTTGTGCCTAACTAATTTAGTCGAATTTTTTGAGGACATTACCAGTGCGGTAGATAACGGGGAACCAATGGATGTGGTATATCTGGATTTCCAGAAAGCTTTTGACAAGGTGCTGCACAAAACGTTGCTGCATAATATAAAGATGCATGGCATTAAGGGTAAAGTAGTAGCATGGATAGAAGATTGGTTAATTAATATGGATAGAAGATTGGTTAATTAATAGAAAACAAAGGGCACGATTCTCCCAAACAGGGAGAAATCGTAAGGCTGGCGTCAAAAACGGGTGGGTTTGACGCCAGCCTCCCCCCCCCGACCGGGAACCGATTCTGGTCCCCGGTCGGGGCTAGCATGCCGCGGCCGTGAACTCCGGCATCGCGGGCTTAACGAATTTCGTTAAGCCCGCTTGCCAGAGTTTGCGACGGCTGACGCGGCATATGACATCAGCCGCGCATGCGCGGATTGGAAGACTCCAACCCGCGCAGGCGCGGGTGACGTCATCGCGCATTTGTGCGAAACCCGCGCATGCGCGGGCCAGGATGCCCCTCAGCCGCCCCGCGAATTGATACAGCGGGGCGGCGGAAGGACAAAGAGTGCGCGGGAATTGGACCCGCTGCCCGCGATCGGTGCTGCCGTGCCGTGCCAATCGGTGGCATGGTTGCCAAGATCCGAACTTTACGGCCGTTTTTACGAACGGCCAGACCAGGTGTGTTTGCCGTTCGTAAAAACGGCCGTAAAGGGCTTGGACTTTGGCCCATCGGCCAGCTGAGAATCGCTGCTCGCCGTAAAAAAACGGCGGCAGCGATTTGTGTCGGGAGTCGGGCATGGGGGGGGGGGGGAGAATAGCGGGAGGGCGTCAGACTAGCGTGGCCGTAAAAATTTACGGCCCCCGCTATTCTCCGCACCGTCGTGAGTGCGGAGAATTGCGCCCAAAGAGTGGGGATGAATGGGAGTTTCTCTGGTTGGCAATCAGTAGCTAGTGGTGTTCCTCAGGGATCAGTGTTGGACCCACAATCGTTCACAATTTACATTGATGATTTGGAGTTGACGACCAAGGGCAATGTGTCCAAGTTTGCAGACGACACTAAGATGAGTGGTAAAGCAAAAAGTGCAGAGGATACTGTAAGTCTGCAGAGGGATTTGGATAGGTTAAGTGAATGGGCTAGGTTCTGGCAGATGGAATATAATGTTGACAAATACGAGGTTATCCATTTTGGTAGGAATAACAGCAAAAGGGATTATTATTCAAATAATAAAATATTAAAACATGCTGCTGGGCAGAGGGACCTGGGTGTGCTAGTGCATGAGTCACAGAAAGTTGGTTTACAGGTGCAACAGGTGATTAAGAAGGTGAATGGAGTTTGGCCTTCATTGCTAGAGGGAGATTATGCTGCAACTGTATAAGGTGTTAGTGAGGCCACACCACACCTGGAGTATTGTGTTCAGTTTTGGTCTCCTTACCTGAGAAAGGACATACTGGCACTGGAGGGTGTGCAGCGGAGATTCACTAGATTAATCCCAGAGCAGAGGGAGTTGGATTATGAGGAGAGGTTGAGTAGACTGGGACTGTACTCGTTGGAATTTAGAAGGATGCGGGGGGGGGGGGGAATCTTATAGAAACATATAAAATTATGAAGGGAATAGATAGGACAGATGCGGGCAGGTTGTTTCAACTGGCGGGTGAAAGCAGAACTAGGGGGCAAAGACTCAAAATAAGGGGAAGTAGATTTAAGACTGAGGTTAGGAGGTACCTCTTCACCTAAAGAGTTGTGACTCTATGGAATTCCCTGTCCAGTGAAGCAGATGAGGCTCTTTCATTAAATATTTTCAAGATAAAAATCGATAGTTTTTTGAAGAATAAAGGAACAGAGAGTTATAGGTCGGGATTCGCCGGGTCAAAAACCCCAACGATGGCCTCACGATTCTCCCCCGCTGATTCTCGGACGCCCGCGGGATTCCCACCACGCTGGTCGGGGGCCTTTGAAAGCGCCACCACACCCGGCGATTCTCTGGGCCCTGATGGGTCGAGTGGCCGCCAAGTTTAGCCGACTCCCGCCGGTGTGGGTTACTCAGGTCCCACACGGCAGAACCTGGAAGGTGTGGCTGCGGGAGCCATCCTGGAAGGTGGGGGGTGGGGGCAGAGGGATCCGAACCCAAGAGGGACCCCATGGTGGCCTGGGCTGCGATCGGGGCTTACCGATCGGCGGGCAGGCTGGCTCTGTGGGGGCCCATGTTCCTCCGCGTTGGGCCCCTGTAGGGCTCTGCCATATTGCCTGGGGGACGGTGAGGAAAAGGGAACACCCGCGCATGCGCGGAATCACGCCGGCCATAGTGCACATGTGCGAACACGCGCCGGCCATTCCGCGCCGGCTATAGCTGCGGGGACCACTCCGGCGCCAAGGTAGGCCCCCCAGGAAGGGGAGCATTCCGCATTATCGGGGACCGTTGACGTCGGAGTGATTGGCACTGCTTTTCACGCTGGCGTGGGGACATAGCCCCATTATTGGAGAATCCCGCCCATGGTGTTCGGGCGGGAAAGTGGAGCTGAGTCCACAAAGGATTAGCCATGATCTCATTGAATGGCGGAGCAGGCTCGAAGGGCCAGATGGCCTACTGTTGCTCCTAGTTCTTATGTTCTAATCAGTTGACAAGTTGAAGGGAGGATAGACTTTTATTTCAAAAGCGATAAAATTGAGCGGTGTGGAGAAACGGGTTGGAAGTAGAACTAGAACTGGAAACTGCTATGCCACAAACTGGTGCAATATATTTGATGGACTTTATGGTCTTCTCTTACGTTTGAACTTTTCTCTGTCAATATAATAACAGCAAAACGTATTTCAACTGCAGCGCGAGCTATGTTCAAACACCATGGGATGGTACTACCTTCATGTTTCATGACTTGAAAATGTTATTGGAAGACAGAAATAGAGTCATATCATTTGGTGTGGCACTAAAGTTATTTCTCCCCAAGATCTTTCTTCACATAATATACGTTTTCTTTTCCATTTTCTTTCCATTTGTGGTAAATTAAAAGTGAAGTAGATGATTAGCCATGACCTTGTTGAATGGTGAATAGCCTACTTCAGCAACTATCACTTATGTTCTCACATTTATGTTCAAAACAATTTGAGACAAAACCTATTTAAAAATATTTGGTGCCAATGAAAAAGTTGCTGCGAATTTTGGCTGCAAGGGGTGTTCGGCATGCAATGCCACAAAAGGGTTTGTCCGCATTTTTATTGTACATTGTATATCGATTCATTAGGAAATATAATCCATGCACTTACCATCTTCTTCAGTTTGTATAACTATCTCGTCACTTTCTTTCCTTCCTTCTGGATTAACCAACACCAGCCGGAGTTTCACCGTAGTGTATGGATGTAGTCCCCGCAGTGTATAGTGGGATGATGTCTGCATCAATTCTTCGGCCGTATACTCACGGTGACCAAGCACATACTGATACTGAACAGTCAAGTTGTAGCTATGGCAGCGAGTGACCGCATAACCAAATGGCTCCCAATGAATAGTCAACTGTCGTGATCGGACATCCACAACTTCTGCACTCTGAGGTCCGTGTACTGGATCTTTGGAAAGGAAAAATAAATATGTGTTATGTTTAGAGACCTGCAAACCCTTGAAGTTGATTTTATACTATAAAGATGAACCCAGAACTACACATTAGTAAAGCAGAAGAATGCATCCAAAGATTGAGCAAAAGCCAAGGGTACAATTTAGACTCTTGAAAAAAATGGCAATATCCAAACAATTCACTCAGGTTTTTCAACTGCACTTTGATAGGATTTAATAACAAAACATAGATAATATCATACCGACAAGAAATTAACGACTGCCTCCAGAAAGAAAATGACTGACTTCAACATCTGTGGCTTTTCCTGCTTCCGACATAAATACTTTGAAGCTACAGTCGCTAAGCCAGGCTTGTTTTCAGACACAACAGGAGATTTTACCATTGCTCAGAGCCCGTCTCTGTTTTGATATTTTCTTTTGCAAAAGGTACAGGTTGCATAGAACCACTGGTCTTTTATTGCACCGTGGTGAGTGTGTTTGCATAAATCAAACCTATAGCCACTTCATGCAGACCTTGGACTTTCAGTGTTATAAATCAAACAACCAAAAACACATTCATCATTACCGCACAGAAAGCAGGAAGGAGGAAAGAAAGACGCAGGAATTACGGAGGTAAAGAAAGGAGGATCATTTATCACCTTAGCATTTTTCTCAGGCTTTCCCAAAACTAATTATATTCAAGTGATTACTTTTTTTAAGTGCTGGGTGTTATATTCTTTTGCTCTTTGTAAAAGTACCAATCATACAGAAGGATTGGAAAAACAATATGGGTTATTTATTTAGAGTTAAGATATACACAGATAGAGTTGACTAGGAGGCTAAGTGTGGTACATCTGATCTCTATTCCTGCTGCTTACAGTGACTGCAAATAATGGCAACAAAACATCATATCCTGTTGAGGAAAATCGGCACCTCTGGCCTCGGAACCACCCTTACCTTCAATAACTCCGACATGACGTTTGCAAACCCCTGCCAAACCCCCCTAAGCCTCGGACATGCCCAAAACATATGAACATGATTCGCAGGCCCACCCGCACCCCCCCCCACATCTATCTTCCACCCCTTCGAAGAACTTGCTCATCCAGACCACAGCCATGTGCGCCTTGTGGACGACCGTAAATTGTATCAGGCTAAACCTGGCACACGAGGAGGACGTATTGACTCGCTTCGGGGCATCTTTCTACAACACAGCCTCCACGCACTGGCACTTTCAATGTCCTCTGGTGCCACATGACTTGCACACAGAATTAAACATTGGACACCCTCTGGGTGTATGTATGAGACCACACCACATATTGCGTAGTAGGCTTGTCTGAATTGGCTATCGTGCTGATGGATAAAATATGCATAACCTATATACTCTGTCTACCCATTAGTATGGCTTTTTACTTGTGTCTGCTTTGTAATAGTGCATACAAAGAGTAACCTCAGGGTTGGTCCAAGGTGTCTTTTTGGAATTATTTCATTGGGATAGATGTTATCATGCATTAGATCATCCTGTCAGCTAGCAGAGTTGTAATCATGCCCCTTAACTGTGGATCAACTTAAGAATTGGTCAATGGTCTCTGTCAGCTGTTACCTAAAGGACATCAATTCCAGATGGTGTATTCTGAAGTTGAGCCTGACTGGCAATTGACCGTTGACTATTATCCATATTTCTTCTGGATTTCTAAAATGGTCTTCACACGGTAGCACAGTGGTTAGCACTGTTGCTTCACAGCACCCGGGTCCCAGTTTTGATTCCCGGCTTGGGTCACTGTCTGTGCAGAGCCTGCACGTTCTCCCTATGTCTGCGTGGGTTTCCTCAGAGTGCTCCGGTTTCCTCCCACAAGTCCCGAAAGACGTGCTTGTTAGGTAAATTAGACATTCTGAATTCTCCCTCAGTGTACCCGAACAGGCGCCGGAATGTGATGACTAGGGACTTTTCACAGTAACTTCATTGCAGTGTTACTGTAAGCCCACTTGTGACAACAATAAAGATTAATATTATTCTTATTATGTGTCTCGTCTACGGAGGCCTTCATTACCCATTGCAGTTTTGATTTTAATGTCTTGTTGATCTGGTTTGGAAAGATTGAGACCCTGAAAACACAGCTTGTGCATTGTCAGGCCAATGTAAATTCAAATAAGAGGTCCATTAGCTTCTAATTGACTGTTGGAAATGTTGTGGTTATCTGTGAGCCTTTTCCATTATTGTTAATGTGAT
This sequence comes from Scyliorhinus canicula, assembly GCF_902713615.1. Classification (NCBI taxonomy): domain Eukaryota; kingdom Metazoa; phylum Chordata; class Chondrichthyes; order Carcharhiniformes; family Scyliorhinidae; genus Scyliorhinus; species Scyliorhinus canicula. The sequence goes on from NC_052152.1 coordinate 181,833,188, forward strand.
TTTGTTTTTACAGTGATGAAAGTTTCTGCCAGCTCTTTTAGAGTTAATCCAGCTCTGAGTTTCAGCGCCTTTAATGGTAATTGCCTAAGTTGGTCTTAGGTCAGTAGAATGCTATGCTGGAGCAGTTAGTGGAGAGATTCGTTTTCCCAACCCAGTCTTCCCATACCTCCTGCAGGGACAACAAGCAATAATGAATTTTCCTATCTATGGAATTCTGCTTAAACTCTGTTAAACTTTTGCTTAAACTTCACAGGAGGTAGACTTTAACTTAAGCTCTTCTAAACCGGGACAATTTTATCTGGAACCTACTGACTGGAGCAAGGTGCGATCCCAGAACAAAGGGGCAATGTGTGTAGGATTCCTACAGAGCTGCAAAATCACTTACAGATTGTGATTTTCGATAGTGACTTCATTTCCACACCAGTTTTTTCTTCTGCTGGATATGAAGGTTGAAGATTGTATTCTGTTCAGTGAAATCTTCAAAATCATGTTGTCACCCTGCAACAGTCCATAATCCCTTCAACATAAATGCACCAATCATACACAATGATTGGTGAAAAATAATGTGGGCCTTTATTTGAAGATAAGGCTAGATACAGATGGAATTGACTAGAAGGCCAAGGACGGTATATCTGGGGCGGAATTCACCCAACAAATTTCGAAGTGTCATTATGGGCGGGTTTGGTAAGATGTTTCTCTTTGGCATTTTGGGTGAGATCCACACCGCTAATCAATCACACTTAGGGCTGGATTCTCCATTGGCGGGATCCTCCGCTTTGCCGGCAGCACACTCACCCCCGCGTATTTCACAATGGCATGAGGGTGTTCACAATGGGAAATCCCATTGGCCGGTTGGCTGGATGGAGGATCCCGCTGCCGGAGGGGGCGTGCCGCACCAAGAACCGAGTGCGATGGGACAGAGAATCCCGCCCTTCATCATTTCTTTGGGCCTTGTGGAGTTTCTTCCAGGCCAAGCATATCCTTAAATGTTTTTTCAACACAGGGGAGCTGCACTCGCCGCTGAGACCGGCTCCTTAGAGACCTGGCCGCCATTTTGAAAGGATGCCCCGATCGCTAAGTGAGCTCGAGGGTCCCCCATAACCCACAACCATGGGCATGTCACCCCCACACACATGGGCAAGTGAGGACACCCCACTATGGGGGTCGCTGGGGCACCTCTTTTCAGGTCACCCCTCCCCCCCCTTTCAGACCCCCCTTTTCAGGAGCCCCCACCCTTAAACCTCCCAACCTTGAGGGGGCCCCTTCATATCAGCCCTTCAACCCACCCCCCCACCTTTCATTCGCCCTTTGATCCCCCTATTCATGAACACTGCCCCGCTCAGTCCCATACCTTTGGCAGTACTACCTGGCACCCGGGCAGCCAGGCTGGCAGTGCCAAGGTGCCTGGGTGCCAGAGGGAGTGCCAGGCCTTCATTCTGCCCTGCCCTAACCACCCAGGGTCTCCAATGCCCTGGGAAACCCCCAGGTGATGTTATGCCCGGTCCACGTTTGTGCAGACCAGTATTAAACGGCGCCCGGTCCAGGCCTCGCTGGGAGGCCGTCATTTACCAGGGCGACGGGAGAAACCCGCAGAACCGTATTTTAATAAGCTGATCTGGATCTTGCCCAGTGAGGGCGAGATCCAGATTACGACGTGTCACAAGGTTCTGATGAATATTGCGAGATGTCTCAGGCGTCGCGAATCTCGCAAGAGGCCTCTTGCGAGATTCAACGGCCTCGTCGTGTCACCAAGTCGGGTATGACGAGATCAGTAAATCATGCCAATGATTTCTATTCTTGGTGATTGCAGACCAACAATACATCCTACGACAAATGCATCATATCCTGTTGAGGTAGGCAGTGGATTGACAACAGTTTAAGATATGCATCCTTGAAGGTGCATACACAGCATATCATGACTCTGGGATAGATTTTTAAGCTGCTCATTATTTAAACGCGAACAGTCACTGTCACTTAAGAGAATGTTAAGAGAAAGTTTGAGAAGGTGAATGTTCACCTATTAACAGTAAGCAAATTATTTTTAGTTAATTAAAATATTTCCAGTTTGACAACAGAACCAATCATTGGTTTGCCACATTTTGAAATTGTCACATTGTCCATAAAATAATTCTGTAAATAAGTATAGCAGTATCAATGTGTAGCTTTAACTGTAGACCTCTTCTCTAATCTAGTCTGAGTTATACAAAACCTGTTAGGACCACATTGAACATAATATTCATCCAGCAGACTTATATGCGTGATATATGGGTGACCTCAAGGCTCATGTGTCATTGGGTCCAGACCATCTATTATATAATTATCATATCCAACAGATCCCTGAAGTGAGCCCTGCTTCCTGCTTTTGCTGTCACTCTGACCTCTGATACCGAGAGTGCTAATATGACCCCAATTAAAGCTGCGGTAGGAACGGTTCTGTATTAGAGACTTGTACCAATGAGGGAAGCAGGCTGTCAAAGTTTTTATTTGTAATGGCTTTTGAGTTCTCCTATGTAAACTAACAGAATTAAAATAATCTGTTTCGCTCTTGTTTTGTTCACTAATATATTGAAGACAAATAAGTCATGACACAGTTCAATGTGTAATTCAAATTTTATGATGTTACTGCCATCTAATTAGGGTTTAAGTACATTGTTAAATTAATTCCGACATGACTTGATTTAGGATTGATAATAAAAAGCATTATCAACGTGTATAGTGCAATACAGTATAACTCTGTATATTACCTCGACTAGATTCCCTTCATATGACTTGTTAATAGTATGCACCTTTGAAAAATACGGTTGTTTCTTGGCAAAGTTAGGACTTTTAAACATGATATAGAGAAAAGGCATATAATGTTGAGCTGCTATTATTCATGGCAATGCTTTGATTAATGCTAATTTTATCAAGATATGACATCCTTGATCTGATGGTAATTGATCTATGATATAAAAACAATTTCACCTTCAGTGATGCCACAGCATTTCGTAAAAAATTTGTGATTTTTGTCTATCTTCAGCGAACACCTTACGTTTACTTAGAATATCGTCATTTATCTTTTTTAACTTATTGTCGCAACAGTAAAATTGAACTCTGCAGATAATCTAACAAGGTCACATGCACACATTTTTTTGTTCTCTAGGATTCTTTAACTTCTATTCCTGCTCTTGACTTCTGCCTTGACCCTTCATTTACTTCAATTTACCAAGATTAAAATTAAAATTACCCAGAGCAAGGGTGGATTTCACATCTCTTCCAGGAAGTATTTCCCAAGACTTTATTTCATGACAATCTCGAAAATGTCCATTCCAAGACAACAACCTTTCTCAAAGTAAGGGTGGCTCTCTGTCTTTTTTCTTCAAGCACAGAAAAATAAAGAATATCAGCACCATTAGCTGCTTTTGATTTATCATCTCTAAATCGTCTGCTGCCAAGAAGATTTTAGTTCGGAATTGTGATCAGCCATGACTGAACTAACTTTATTTACACCTCGCCAACAGAGAGCGCAATGTTGTAAAATGTTCAGATTTCCACCCTTCCCACTTACAAAAACAACTTATATATTAGAATGTAAAATGGTACATGAAAATAGGTTTCTAGAATGCAATATGACTAGTAACGTAACTAAAGTCGGTATAGTCCCAGATGACCATAGGCTGCTTTCCTCTTTGAGGGGGAGTGCTGACTGGTGGTGATTTAACCTGAGGATCACCACACCTCAGGTGAAAGGCCCGGTTGAGAAGGCAGGGCCTTCATGAGTAACCTCAGCCAGTATGGGAATTGAACCCATGCTGTTGTACGTGCTCTGCATCATAAACCAGCTGTCCGGCCAGCTGAGCTAAACTGTCCCTCAATATGACTAAACCAACATCAATAACACCTTATAACAGGTTGGGTTTGCTGTGGAGAAAATTTATCGACTGGATTTTGCGTGACATCACTGGGCAAGTTTTAGGCAGAGGTGGCATGTAATATAGGGCAGGTGTCCAACCCACCATCTTTCCACCTACTCCTGAGCTCACCGCCGTAACATGGTAATATTATAATATTTGCTTATTGTCACAAGTAGGCTTCAATGAAGTTACTGAGACATGCCCCTAGTCGCCAAATTCCGGTGCCTGTTCGGGTAGGCAGGTACGGGAATTGAACCAGTGCTGCTGGTCTTGTTCTGTATTACAAGCCAGCTGTTTTGCCCACTGTGCTAAACCAGCCCCTGAGGTACGTGAACACCAAAACTGGCTGCCGTCCACCATAAAGAATTAAAGGTCAATTGAGCTTGTTAACAAGTCAATTGACCACGATAATATGCTGCTCACATCATCATACTGTTGGTGTGGGCAGGCAGATAGGAGTGGGCATGGCGTTTTTTAAAATAAGTAGTTTTACAAGGGTGGGAAGAATCATAGAATCATAGAATTGACAGTGCAGAAGGAGACCATTTAGCTCATCAAGTGTGCAACAACCCTTGGAAAGAACATCCTACTTAAGCCCACTTCTCCACTCTAACCCTGAAATCCAGTAATGCCACCTCACCTTTTTGAGGGGGCATTAAGGGCAATTTAGCAGAGCCAATCCATCTAACCTACATATCTTTAGACAGTGGGAGGAAACCGGAGCATCCAGAGGAAACCCACACAGACACGGGGAGAACTTGCCGTCTCTGCACAAACAGTGACCCAAGCCGGGAATTAAAACAAGATCCCTGGCTCTGTGAAGTAACAGTGCTAACCACTGAGCTACTGTGCCGCCTTATGGAAGGAAGGGGGTGTACTATCTTCAAAGGCACCGTTTGTATGTTGCGGGAAACACTCTAAGATAATACCTTCCCTTTCTCCTGACCCACCTGTTCGCCAAAAGGCACAACCCCGTACTCTCTCTCCCTAAGCTGGTCAAACCCTCCCTGACCAATACCCTGGACTTTCCTCCCTGTGGGACCGATTGTGCCTTCTTCTCGGGACTGGTTGTAATCTCTACAGTGCCCACTACTGAGTTTGTGGTGCTGACAATTGGACTAGTTGGCATGTACCTAGGGTAGGAGGAAGGATCTACTGTGAGCCAATGTCGCCTGCCCACAGCATTTTAAGGCAAGCAAAGAGTCAGCTTCTAGGTTGGGGGTGCTGAGTCACTGCAAAATGCAGCCACAAATGTTTTTATTCTCATGGTCAAAGTGTGTTTTGAGCGAGGTATATATATTTCCTCACCCTAAAACTGGCTAATCAATATGAAGGATCGCAGAAACAATTCTTTGCGATTTTAAAAATAAATACTTTTTAAAATATTATCCGCCACTTGCCCTGGAGGTTTAAAAACACAATGGGGCAAATTTTCTGGTCCCGGATCACAATGGAAATAGTCCATTTAAAGGTCCATTGACCTCAGGCAGGAATTTCCGATATCAGGGTGGATGCGACCAAACAATATCGCCAACATCTCACTCACATTACCATTCACACAAAGATTAGATACCTCCATAAAGCAAACAGCAATGGTTACAACTGGGATTATTTCAGTTTATTTTGTCACAGGTCTGTAGTTTCTTAGATGAGTGGAGACTTTGGCTGGAATGAAGGTCGTGAGAAGTATTGGATTCCCTGTTAGCTGTGAGGTCTCTTGCCATCAGGTTGTTTTTCAGATAAAATTGAATTTGGTAAAGGTTTTAGAGAGGCCTTCAGCTACTTTCAAGGTATTGTTCTGATTACCTCTGCTGCTTAGTAGATCACAGACATTTTTATGGCTTTGTGTTGGTCTCTCTATCTCTACAGAGCGGATTTGTGCTGTTTTAAAAGCAACAACAAACATGGCTGTCTCACCCATGAAACCTGTTACAAATTCAAAGTCATTTTCCAAATAAAATGGTGTGTTCGGCTGATAAGCATCCTTTGTTGTGGTTTTCCACACTTTGTATTTGAGACAACCAAGGTCTTTGTTCTTGAATGATAGGCCATAACAATGCAATGAAAGATTGATGGGATCCATTTAACATTTGTCTACCACCTCTTTAGTTTTGATGTCCCTTGTGAAACATTGAGACATCTGTCCGCAAACCCCAATGTCTGTCGATCATATATATATATATATATATATTGGTTTGACATTTATATATATTAAAACCCCCCCAAAATAATATGTATATATGATCGACAGAGTAGATAGGCATTGAAGGAATCACCTGTGGCCAATGGGTCACACGGTAGCTCAGTGGTTAGCACTATTGTTTCACAGCGCTAGGGTCCCAGGTTTAATTCTTGGCTTGGGTCACTGTCTGTGCAGAGTCTGCACATTCTCCCCATGTCTGCTTGCGTTTTCTCTGGGTTTCTCCCACAAGTCCCGAAAGATATGCTGTTAGATAATTTGGACATTCTGAATTCTCCATCCATGTACTGGAATGTGGCAAATTGGGGTTTTTTCACAGTAACTTCATTGTAGTGTTAATGTAAACCTATTTGTGACAATAAAGATTATTATTATTATTATTACAAAACAGATACATACCATTTTTGATACTGTTGTGGCAGATGGCCTCAGGGGGAAGCAGCAGCAGCAGCCAAATCTGTGGCACCACAGTTGGCTCTGCTGGATAGCCGGGGAGGAAAAGGACAAAGCGAGCTATAATGGTGGTGGATTCAATAGTGCAGAGACCTGCTGTTAGGTCATTTGGACATTCTTAATTTTCCCTCTGTGTACCCGAACAGGCGCCGGAATGTGGCGACTAGGGGCTTTTCACAGTAACTTTAATGCAAGTGTTAATGCAAGCCTACTTGTGACAATAAAGATTATTATTATAATCGCAATGGTCCAGCACCTCGATAGCGGCATCAATGTGGTCCGGAACACACGTGCAGTAGATACCGTTTGCATATCATTAGCGGGCCCGACACGGTATTCTCCGGAACCTCCAAGATTCTCTGCCTCCGATGGGCCGAGTTGCCGACAGCGTGGTTCACTTGTGCTTTTAAAAATCGAGAAACCGGCGTTGTGGCTGCCGAGGGAGAGAGAGGGCGTATGGAAGATGTCCAAAATCACCATATATGTTTCTGACAGTTGTGCCGCTGGATGAGGGGGCTTCTGCCAGCGCAGGGGGGGGGGGGACGGGCAAGGAACACCATGGCCGCAGTCGGCAAGGTAGCCATGCAGCTGTGCACACCGCTAACAGCCCACTTTGAATTTAGCCCCACGGGTCGTCTAGGTGTTCCCTCCGGCCCCAGCTGACCAATCAGCTGCCTGGGCATGCTCCAGTGCAACCAGTGCCATCCTGTTGGCTGGGATGATGTGTGTGGGGACTGAAGTGTATATATGCGGCTGTAGCTTGTCAGCCGCCCCAGTGTCAATCACGCACCCAGCGAATCCCGAACCGTTTTTCAACGGAATCGATTGTGTTCCACACGACATGGTGCGAGCCCCTCAACGGTAGCGGCGTCGGTCCAGGTGCGGCGCCGTTTTTTCAGTTGTAAAAGTCCACGGATTCTATGATTGCATTAACACTCAGAAAAGGAGAATTCCGCCCCTTATGTCTGTATAATGTAGTAGTCATATAACACTTGACATTTTTAGAATTTCTGAATATGCCATGCAAAGTAGTTATCTTAATGTTTACTCACCTGTTCTGTTCTTTATTTGTTCCTAAATTGCATGTTTTGATCAGATAATTCTGCTAACATACGAAGCAACAAATCTATTTAAAAATCAGGCAAGACATTTAATTGATCGTATATTTATTACTGTGGAATAGTTCCCCAGACTTATTCACTCCTTTCTTTGGCATCGATAAATGATCGAAGATAATGGACTGACTTTTGTTCTTAACGCTCAGTGAATAGAACCAGCTGTTGGTTAGACTTGCACTTTGCCATCGGGTTTCTATGCACTTTCTCACAGCAAGTTCCTGTCAACCAACTGTCCAAAAAGTGCAACACCATCTACAGGGTTCTGGGGCCCTTGTGAAAAGACCAAGAAAGTATGTATTTCTTTAACCAATCAGATTAAAGAATCATTAATGAGCAGCATTTGAACCAGAAGGTGTAAAGTGCCGTATTGAAATCACAGATTTGTTACAGCACAGTTGGAGGCCATTTGGCCATCGTACCTGTGACAGCTCTCCAAATGAGCATTATCACTTAATGCGATTCTACCACCTTTTCCCCGTACCCTTGCACAGGGTTCTTATTCAAATATTCACCTGATGCTCTTTTGAATGTCTCAATTGAACCTGCCTCCAGACCATTCTTGTAAACGTGTTGTGCACCCTCTCCAATGCTTTCACATTCTTCCATAAGAATGCACAATACTGCGACTGAGGTCTTGTTTAAATTCAGCATAACCTCCTTGCTCTTGTACTCTATGCCCCTATTTGAAAAGCCCAGAATACTGTATTCTTTATTAACTACTCACTCCACCTGTCCTGTGACCTGCCAGGTCCCTCTGCTCCTACGCCCCCTTAACAATTGTACCCCTTATCTTGTATTGTCTGTCCATGTTCTTCCAACCAAAATGCATCATCGCACAGTTCTCCGCATTGAACGTCATCTGCCATCTATCTGCTCATCCCACCAACTTGTCTATGTCCTTTTAAAGTTCGACTCTAACTTCCTCACAGCTTACAAAGCTTACAAGTTTTGTGTCAGCCGCAAACTTTGAAAATGTCCCATGCACACCAAGATCTAGATTCTTAATATATATCAGAAAAAGCAAGTGTCTGACTCCTGGAGAACTCCACTACATACCTTCCCCCAACCCAAAATTGATTATTACTCTGTTTTCTATTACTGAGCCAGTTTTGTATCCATGTTGCTACTGTGCCTTTTATTCTATGAACTATAACTTTTCTCACAGGTTTGTTGTGCGGCACGGTGTCAAATGCCTTTTGTGCAACATATCAACAGCATTACCCTCATCAACTCTTCGAAAAACTCCAACAAGTTAGTGAAACACGATTTCCCCTTTGGAAATCCATACTGGCTTTTCAAAATGAACCTACAGTTTTCCATGTAACTACTAAATCTATCCCGAATAATTATTTTTAGAAGCTTCCCCACCACTGATGTTAAACTGACTGGTCTATAATTGCAGGGCTTACCCTGACAAACCCTTTTGTACAATGGTGTAACATTTATAATTCTACAGTCCACTGGCACTTACCATGGGCGGGATACTCCGGTCTCCGGCGCCGAAATCGTGTTCGGCGATCGTCCAGAGAATCCATGTTGGCGCCAAAATTCCGAAAACTCTAGGAGTATGCCGCATGGTATGGCGGCCTCAGGACATTACCTGAGGCCCTCCCGATGATGCTTTGCATCGGATGGGCCGAGTTCCCGACTGCGAGGGTCACTATTTTTTCCCGGGAGCTCGGCGTGGTGGCTGCGGACTGAGTCCAGCGCTGCCACAGTCGGGAGAGAGCCAATTCGCGAGCAGGGGGTCTTTGGCAGGGGCTGGGGGCACTGTTGGGGGATGGTCCGGGGTTGGCGAGCATGGCCAAAGGGGGCACTATTTTGCAGGCCATGCCTGCGCGAAGCCGCCGCCATGTTGCACGGCACGGCTGCTATAGGCCGTCGCCGTGCACATGCGCAGCCACGGACCCGGCAATTCTCCGGCCTTATCGGTAGCTAGAACCGGGTGCTCTACATGCCTGCTTGCCCTCCACCAGACAGAGGATAGATGGCCATTTTGGGCCGTTTCTTCAGTCGTAAAACGCCACCGTTCCCATGCCGGCGTTAGGACATAGTCTCCAAATTTAAGAATCCAGCCCCATGAGTCTAGGGAAGACTGAACGATTATGGCCAGTGCCCCTACACTTTTCATACCCATGTCTTTCTTTATATTCTTCTCATCTGGTCCTGGTGCCTTATAACCTTAATTACTGATAGTCTATCCAAAACTTCCTCCTTGTCAATTGGAACCTTTCTAGTGACAGTTTCCTGCTCTGCCACCATGATCTGGATAGCACCTGCCTCCTTGGCAAAGACAGATGCAAGGTATCCATTTAATGCCTGAATCATGATCTTATTGAATTTTTCTATCTCATTTTTCATCCAGACAGTTCTGGATTTGTTTGTCCTATCTTTGCCTTTTGACAAATATACCTTGCAGCACCCAAAACAGCCCTCTTTTGAAATAGCCTATTGATTCAGCTACAGTTTTTCCTGTCAACCTTAGCTTCAACGATATCCTACCCTGCTCCACTCTTGCACCATTGACGCCTGCTCTCCCCAGTTAATTATTGCCCATTTTTCCTTTCTACCATCATCCTAAACGATACAATGATCGCTGACTCCTAAATGTCAAATCAGGTATAATAACTCCTCGTTTTAAGTCACCCGGCTTTAAGTTGTTTTGATTCAAAGTCATTTTCGTTTCAGGACAGGGTTCCACGATTTTAAGTTGCTATTTCCACGTTCTCGGTCATTCCGTGTCATCGCCTTCCTCGTGCGATCAGTGGCTGTTTTCATTGCCATCCATTTTCATTCGTGCGCGGGTCATCACCACCTGTTGTCACCGCACAGAATGTGTTATTGTGCTTCGGTTCCCTGTAACATCATGTCCTGTGATCCGATCAGTGCCATTGGACAGGAGGCAGCTTTGGATTGTATTGGAGGACGCATCGATGCCCAAAGTCAGAGTTTATTTTCAGCAGAAAGCTGGATTTAAATTTGATTTAAATTCTTGAGTTTCAGGAGTGCCTGCTGTGGGTGAGGCTTTTAAATTACTTTTAAAAATTAGCCAAAAATGCCCAGTAAATGCTGGCAGTATTCCTGCTGCTTCAAAGAAAGCAAAAAAAAGCCATCAGGCTAGCAGTGAAATTGGATGTTTTAAAACATCTTGAGGCTGGTGAGTATATCTAATTTGAATTTATTTTATATTACGTGATTTATTTCATTTTGCAAGTCATTTCAGCTTGAAATGCACAGGGCTACACACACATAGGAGAACATTTGAACAAATACGTTTTCTTTTACTGGCAGTGAAATATCCAATAAAACCTAACTCCACCTTTAACATTGATTTTGGGCAGAACAGTGGTGCAGTGGTAGCACTGCAGTCTCACGGCGCCACAGTCCCAGGTTCGATCCCAGCTCTGGGTCACTGTCCGTGTGGAGTTTGCACATTCTCCCTGTGTTTGCATGGGTTTTGCCCCCACCACCCAAAGATGTGCAGGGTAGGTGGATTGAACACGCTAATTTGCCCCTTTATTGGAAAAAATGAATTGGGTACTCTAAAATAAAAAAACAAACAAACATTGACTTCTATGGGAACCCATGATACACGTGAGACTGATTCACTTAAAATCACGATATCTGCAACACAAACAGAATTTAAAATGTGGATTTACTGGATAAAAAGCAAAATATAGTGAAATAAAACTGTATTAAAAGAGTGATATAAAACAGACAACAAAGAGAAAGTAAAACAACATTACATTCTTAAATCTACTAGAATAATTGAAACCTCTCGGAATCAGACTCCACACTGAAAAAACTACTTTCAGTACCAGAGATGTTTTTCTTATCAGTAATTTGGACATAATGGTCTGCAACCTTCTTAGAGTGGCAATCTAACAACCAATGGCAACCAATTAAAGGTTAAAGTTCTCAGGAAAATAGACAAATTATTGGTTAATTCTCTTATGTTGGGACTCCGGGATCTGTGGGGCTGGAACTAACCGCACACTCGCCCAAAATGTCATAACAGATATTTGCAAGGCAAGATATACTTAGCATCCAACTCTCACTTGCCAGTACTTTCATGCATATAACACACATGGGCTTTGCATAATGATTTGTATTGGCACAATTAACAAAGTCATACCTCAAAAAATCATCTTTACACTGTTTTGTTCCCGATTTCTGGTTCACCAGAGGCCCTGGAGATCTGTATACAGCTCACACTAGCACTGCTTTGTCCTGCCATGGACTCTCCTGTGCAGCTCTCTCCAGCATATTCAGTTGTGAGATCCTGGCCTGTTTTTGTCTGTGATCCTCTCTTCCTTATGGCAAACTGATCCATCTTCAGTTCTTCACAATCCTGTTGCTTATTTACTCGCAGCTAGACAATGGGGGAATCTCACCTAAATAATTTTGAGTCAATATCACAGATGTACAGGGCGTGTGATGCAGTGTAGCCTGCACTGGCAGGAAGATTGCATAATTTGCATTTAAAACCCAGTTGCGCCTGGCATTCTGAACTTAAAAGCCAATCGTGGCTTTTGGCTGCTTCTTCTGCAATCGGGAACACCCACGAACGATCGCCCTGCAACCCGCCCAACACCTGCAATCCACCCACTGTCATGACCTGCAGTTTGAAAAACCCTGTCCTGGAACGATTCCCCAGCTCATCATTGGTGTGCCCCACATGCGATGATGGGGAACCAGGAAGGTATGGGCCTTCAAGGTGTCAAATGGCACTTATGCTGAAATGGACAAGCCTTGAGCCTTTTTTGCAAGGTTGTATCTCATTGCAGAGATCTGTAGATGTTTCTCTATAGATTGGAAATTATGTTTTATTTTCTGTCTTAATGCATTTTTCCAAAGACTTATTTTAAATTCAATCAGCAGCTCTAACACCACAAATATGCAGCTACATGCGGAAATTCCCAAGTTTCAGTCCAAGATAACCTCTCCTTTCAAAATAATATTCAAAATAACATCTCACCTCCTAGTTCCTCATTTGAATATGTACATTGAATGGTGCAAAATTTGAGAGTTAAGTACAGCAACCTCATGCCATATGCAGGATACAGAAATTGCTTTCACTTCACCCTGTGCTGACTGCCTCACTGTTATTTGTCATGCAACACCCGAGCCCTTGAATGCTTCAAATAGAATCACAATTGGTTAATTCTCCCAGGGATTTGTTGTACTATTTTCAGAGCGGCCCTTCATTTTAATTCGAATTGATCTTGGATTGAACCTGCAAAGACCCCTATTCGCTTCTGGCCAAGCCACTGTGATTTCATTAACTATTTGAGGTTGTTTTTTGAAAGTTTCTGCTTTCTTCTTCTCCTTCAGAGAAGGCACATCATCCTTTTTCAGATATTTCCTTTGTGAAAATAATCCGAAGTTCAACATAATTTCCGGACCGAAGTCCAATTTTGATATGAAAACGGCAAAGTGGTTTACTTAATATTTTATGTTTTTTTTTAGAAAAAGTTATTTTCTTGTGTCATTTTTTAGAAAAAGTAGTTTTCTTGTGTCACTATGTGCCACCAGGGTGCGAGTGTACACAATACACAAAGCACAACGCATACAGCACCGTGCGTTTAACTTCTATACAAATGATTCCATCAAAAGAAACTTGTAAAACAAGACGTGAATTATGTGTGAAATAAAGTGCAAGGCTGAAATTACATCTTAAATTATGATACTGTATCTAGAATATGATAGAATATGTCCACCAGAAGATCCCCTCAATAATTTCACTCAGGGTTGCCACTTTTCAAAACAGGCAGCATTTGTTTTTAATGTTGGTTAGTAACAAACAGGAAAGACTTTCGAGTCAAGCTTCTCTGGGGCAGGAATCCTGAATTTGTGCTCTGGCTTTGCCTTTCATTCAGGCAGGCAGCAGACCAGCAGGTTGCAGCTCAGACCTGCTGGTTAAAATAAGCATGGGCATATATCCGTAAGTGCATTTTCTGCCTGCCTCACGCCTCTCTTCTGAAAATCAGCAGGAGTTAAAAATGTCCCGGGGCAATCAGGTGTATTAATATCTGAGGTGCATGTTGTTTCAGAACGCGGACACCTTCCCTGGTTACTCCCCTCCCAGGGTAGGTCAACGGCTGTTGGGGAGATGAAGATATTCCCCAGCATAGGTCAAAGTCTTTCCGTTGTGGGGCCAGGTGAAGCCGAACTGCACCTCCAGAATTTTCAGGAAAGTTGCTGTCTTCGCTACCCCAAACATACTTCCTCCCCTCCTCAGGAAACCTCCTTCCCATGCATTCCCAGCTTCCCCGATAGCCTTCCTTTATGTCGGGTGTAACGGACACTCATTGGGTGGCTGTTGCTTTGCATATCGTTCAGGCAGGCAGCTGACCAGCGAATTGCAGTTAAGACTTGATAATTAAAATACTCGGGGCCTAAGGTCCACAATGCATTTTCTTTCTTAGAACATACAGTGCAGAAGGAGGCCATTTGGCCCATCAAGTCTGCACTGACCCACTTAAGCCCTCACTTCCACCCTATCCCCGTAACCCAATAACCCCTTCTAACCATTTGTTTTTGGTGCATACCTTTTTTTCTGCCTCAAACCTTTCCCTTGAAAATTGCCAGGAGTTAAAAATGACCCCAGACACTCAGATGTACTACTATCTGGTGCTCACATTGTAGATTCAGGACACCTTTCCTGATGTGACAGACTTGGTGCAGTTCAGCTGGCTTATCAACTCTCATGCACTTTATAGAAGTCTCAAGTGTGATATTATAATCTCCTGCTTTCCCTCAGAAGGATCAAGGATTCCAAGCCCTCATTATGCTGGTAAAGCCCAGCGTTTGATATCCTTTCACTTCCTTTCAGTGGAGAATCTACAACAGCAGAAGAACACCACTGAGATAGGATTCTCTCAGAATCCACGACACCAATAAAACTTCCCGATTAAAATTATACAGCAGATTCAACATGTTGGGCACGTATCTCCGGTTTCGGGACTGAGTCCTCCCACTTGTGGGAAAGCCGGAGTGGTTCATGCTGGCGTTAGGGGCACAGTCAAGGTGGAATTCTCATCCTGTATCTTTATCCCGCTAAGTTATGCATATCGCCGCGTATGCCGGCCGGCCTGCACTTACTGATCTCCGGCCGCCATTTTGAATGACGACCCGATCCCAGTGTCCAGAGTCAGGCCTCCTTCCCCCCACAACACTAATGTTGACATCATGCTGAAAAAAAGGACCCCAGCACTTCAGCAAACGTCTGCCACCACAGAAATAATGGGTCACCCCCCCCACCCCCACCACGCCTGCATGAGGGTGACACCATCACTCCCCCCACAACGCCCACCCCCCCCAGGCCCCCTCCCAGCCACCCCGAGCCCACTGCCCTTCAGACCCCACCCCTTGTTCTGATTGACAGCTGTTGGCAACTTAAAAATGCCACGTGCTTTCTGCGATTAGAAAAGAGGAAGTGAAAGCACTGAGCAATGTTTGTAAACATTGCCATTAGGAATTCAAGCCAAGGGAAGGGGAAATAAACAAACCTCCTGCCTGCTCTGTAAAAACCATTAAACTGTCAATCAAAGGCTAGTTAGTGGCACTGCATTATGAAACTGAATGAATGCAAAGCATTTGAAAGGATCTCAGGGCATTTCAAAGCTTTTCAAGTGTTGAGGGCTTTCTAGGAAGGCTCAGACACTTCAAAAAGCAGCAGTGTTAAAATCATGAGGTCGAAGGAGCAGGTGTGCGTAAAAGGGTTTGTGCTACAGGCTTCCTGGATGAATCTGAATTGTCTGATCTGCTCATCAGCTGTCAGACAGATCAGTTCACAGTGAGAAGGCCACTTCAATGTTTAAACAGCTCACAGGCAAGGATGATAATTTTGAATTGAGGGCTGCCTGAGATCACCATGCCAAGAGTGACCTTCAGGTTGCCCAGGGCTGGAATGGGCAGTCTAGACATGGGTATCCCATTCCAGGAGAGGGTCCCAAGGTCAATCCCTTACCACTAATCGGGCTTCCAGTGTGCTAATTGCATTCAGATGAATACACACAAGCTACTTGCATGTTCCATCTGCCACGGGGCAAGAACCCACTATAGCCGGCAGGGCGAGACCGGAGACTTGGGACAGTGTCTGCCGCCCGCAGTAACCCCGTTTTTGGGCAGGCACGGGATTCTCTGCCCCCCCATCGGGATTCCCGATCTCAGCAGGCGGGAGTTGAGAATCCCACCCTTCATTTCTAATTAGAGAAGTTAAATTATAGTGGGTGCGATTCTCTGGAAAGATAACTAAGTGTGATAGCTGGCGGGAATTACTACGAGATTCCCGAAGCTCAGCCTGGCGAGGCCGGAATCCCTATTCAACTTTAATTGGTCCACTTAACGTGGCCCCATGGGCTTCTCGCCGCAAATGAAGGTTCGCTAGCCGATTTTCCAGGACCATGCTCGCCAGCATCCCCCCCCCCCCCCCCCCCCCCCCCCTCACGGCAGCAAGGTCGAGCAGCACTTAAACCGCAGTTGCACAGACAACCCCATTCAGTTCACAGCATGGTGCCGAGACGACCACAACATTCAGAGATACAAACCGAGGGAGGCTCCTCGATGCTGTGGAGGCCAGGAGGGATTTCTTCAGAATCTGCAAAATCTACACAGACAGTGACCCGGGGCTGAGTTGGAACCCGGATCCTTAGCGCTGTGAGGCAGCAGTGTTAACCACCGTGCCACCCCAGTAGGCAAGGAGGGATGTCCTGATCCCCCAAGCATCCCAGAGGGTGAGCCACAGGGCAACCAGTGCCACCTGGGTCGAGGTGGCTGTGGTCATGAGCTCGGGCATTGTGACCAGGAGGACTGACCTCCAGTATCGTAAGAAGGTCAACAGCCTACACCGGCAGCATAGATGAGTTCTCACTAACGCCCCTCACCCACCGCCTCTACCCTGAGACCATTCCGTCCCCACGTGAGCATCCACCCCCCAACCCATCATGCGGCTCCCAACCCTCCCTTCACCCCCCCTCTCCCTTCAAGCCCCCAACACTTCCTTCACACACACCCCCTGCCACCACTGTGAACCAAGCGTGCAGCTGATGATGCCCTCTCTGAGTTACCGCAGGAGAAGCTCTCCCACAATCAGGGGAGACTGGCAGGGGGTGCCGGATATATGAATTATAAATCCTCACCTCCTTCGAGGAATGGCCCTGGAGGTGACTGGGGTGGCCGAGGACGGAGCAGTCTCCAATGCGGAGGTTGGCGGACGCTGAAGAGGTGAGGATTCATCGGGCCCCATCTGGAGGACCTACAGTTATTGCCACTCTGACTGATCCATCCCTCCCACTGACCACATGTTTATTCTCCCGCAGGTCCTCCAGCCGACAGCGCCAGCCCCATCCCCTACCTCCAAAGGGAAACACCTCGGAGGAGAGCTCTGAGGATGCAATGATCGATGTGTCACAGCTGACATCCCCACTCCCCACCAGCGCAGATACACACATCTCGTTGGGAAACATTAGTGGTCAGGCTTCCTGGGCACAATTTGAAGAGCACCACACAGCTGCTGATGTATAATTGTCGGAAGCAGGAGACCCCAGGCGAAACAGGAGATGGGGCTGCTGGGTCCCAGGCCCCAGCTGGGTCCCAGCCTGATGCTGAGCCTCTGGTACAGGTTTACCCGGAGCTGATGGAGACATTAGGGTGCAGACTGGACATTCAGAGGGAGATGTCGGTGACACTCCAGCAGGTCCATAGCCGATTGGAGGAGTCCCAGAGGCTACGAGCACAGTAGTTGTCACCGGCAATGCATGGCACCGAGGCCAACACTGCTAGGTTGGTGACCGTAGTGGAGAGCCAGGTGCATGGCATTGGAAGAAACTATCTACCTCTGCCTTAAAAATATTCAAAGAGTGCTCCAACCACCTTGTGAGGAAGAGAGTTTCAAGACTCAACATCCATTGAGGAAAATAAATTCTCCACATCTCTGTCTTAAATGGGCGACTCCAACAGTGACCCCTAGTTCTAGATTCTCTCCTAGCTGGCTAGAACCAAAACCAGCTTTGCAATTCAAGCGGAAAGAATTCAATAGGGAGCTAGTTTGCCGGGCAACCGGAACCAGTCAAGTGGCCAACTGGGAGCTGACCAACTGGGAATAACTCAAACGACTGACCAGGAGTTGCCCCACTGGACCAGTTCCAATTCTCATTTAAATCTGGACCCGTTTTGCCACGTCAATTCTGAATGCCTCAGGGTGCCATCTTTCATATGGATTGAAACAATATCTGTTCTCACGCTGATCAGTGAGCTGAGGTTCAGGTCCCTGCATGTGATATGGCTAAATAACAAGTCAGAATACAGGAGGGAGATAGAGAACCTCGTGGAGTGGTGCAGCGACAACAATCTATCCCTCAATGCCAACAAAACTGAAGATCTGGGCCGGGATTCTCCCCTGCCTGGCGGGGCGGGGGATCCCGGCGTGTTGGAGTGGCGTGAACCACTCCGGCGTCGGGCCGCCCCAAAGGTGGGGAAGTCTCCGCACCTTTAAGGGCCAAGCCCTCACATTGAGGGGCTAGGCCCGCGTCAGAGTGGTTCCCGCTCCGCCGGCTGGTGTGAACGGCCTTTGGCGCCACGCCAGCCGGGGCCGAAAGGACTTCGCTGGCAGGCGTAAGTCTGCGCATGCGCTGGAGCGTCAACGGCTGCTGATGTCATCCCGGCGCATGCGCAGGGGAGGGGGTCTCTTCCGCCTCCGCCATGGTGAAGACCATGGCGAAGGCGGAAGAAAAATAGTGCCCCCACGGCACAGGCCCGCCTGCTGCTCTGTGGGCCCCGATCACGGGCCAGGCCACTGTGGGTGCACCCCCGGGGTCAGATCATCCCGTGCGCGCCCCCCCCCCCCCAGGACCCTGGAGCCCGCTTGCGCCCCTAATCCCACCGGTCAGGCAGGTGTTTTGATTCCCGCCGGCGGGAGAGGCGTGTCAGCGACGGGACTTCGGCCTATCGCGGGCCAGAGAATCGCCGCGGGGGGCCCGCCAAACCGGCGCAGCGCGATTCCCGCCCCCGCCGAATCTCAGGGATGGCGGAGGAATCGGGACACAGCGGGGGCGGGATTGACGCCGGCCCTGGGCGATTCTCCGACCCGGCGGGGCGTCGGAGAATCCCCCCAATGTCATTGACTTCGGGAAGCAAAATACTGTACACACCCCTGTCAGCATCAACAGGGCCGAGGTGGCGATGGTTAGCAGTTTCAAATTCCTAGGGGTACACATCTCCAAAAATCTGTCCTGGTCCATCCACGTCGACGCTACCACCAAGAAAGCACAACAGCGCCTATACTCCCTCAGGAAACTAAGGAAATTCACATGTCCACATTAACTCTTCCCAACTTTTACAGATGCACCATTGAAAGCATCCTATCTGGCTGCATCACAGCCTAGTATGGCAACTGCTCTGCCCAGCACCGCAAGAAACTTCAGAGAGTCGTGAACACAGCCCAGTCCATCACACAAACCTGCCTCCCATCCACTGACTCCATCTACACCTCCCGCTGCCTGGGGAAAGCAGGCAGCATAATCAAAGACCCCTCCCACCCGGCTTACTCACTCTTCCAATTTCTTCCATCGGGCAGGAGATACAAAGCTCTGAGAAAACGCACCAACAGACTCAAAAAAAGCTTCTTTCCGCTGTTACCAGACTCCCAAACAACCCTCTTAAGGACTGACCTCATTAATACTTCAGATCTGTGCAACAAGTAATACCGCAGTTAACATCAATGGCGTCTCAATTTTTCCTTGGCACAAGGTATCATGTATCCCTTTGTCATTTTTTCTTCTGCACTGCTTCTATCATTAGAACATGAATGGCGAGCCCAATACGGAACGCATTGCAAAGGTTGTTTCCACTGGCGGGTGAAAGCAGAACTAGGGGACATAGCCTCAAAATAAGGGAAAGTAGATTTAGAACTGAGTTTAGGAGGAACTTCTTCACCCAAAGGGTTGTGAATCTATGGAATTCCTTGCCCAGTGAAGCAGTTGAGGCTCCTTCATTAAATGTTTTTAAGGTAAAGATAGATAGTTTTTTGAAGAATAAAGGGATTAAGGGTTATGGTGTTCGGGCCGGAAAGTGGAGCTGAGTCCACAAAAGATCAGCCATGATCTCATTGAATGGCGGAGCAGGCTCGAGGGGCCAGATGGCCTACTCCTGCTCCTAGTTCTTATGTTCAAAGGCCTCCACGATACAAGGATGGAAAGAAATGAATTTCCCTGCCTGAAGCTGGCGAAAAGCAGTTTGTAGAATCCTTCGTTAGTATTATTTTCATTTAGTCATCCACAGGGTGTGGGTGTTGCTGTCGAGGCCAACATTTATTACCCATCCTAAATTGCTCTTGAGAAGTTGGCGGTGAATCAAATGAGACCAGATTTTTCTAATCTCGTCAATTAAAGCTGATATTTTCAACAATGCTGATCGCCATTCAAAGCCGATGACTCGTCTGCTTGCTGCTGTGACAAATTATACCGGTATCCTACCCCTCTTTTCTCCAGGCTTAACATAAATCAGGTGCAATTCAGGTTCATGTGTCAGGATTGTTTGGACAAAATTTTCCATTTCATTTGCTTTACTGGGAAGTATATACTTTCTGACCAATCCTGTTGGAATTTAGCATGAATTATAGACTGATTTAACTCTGGCATACCTGAATCAGACCCCAAATTCTGGCCTGGACTAAGTCAGTTATGCGCCTCAAACATCTTAGAATTTTAATTCTCCATTCCATTTCACTGCTTTCAAAGAATCAACATTTTACAAAATAGACTGACGCAGGTTTATTTGTTTGACGGTGTATAAATTAGCCACTATGTTTCCTGATACAGCAACACTGGCGCCAGTTCTGATTCATCCATTGGCTGCGAAGCACTTCGCCACATCTTGACATTCATGGGATGCTATATATAAATATGAACTTTCTTTAAAATAAATTTAGAGTGCCCAATTCATTTTTTCCAATTAAAGGGCAACTTAGAGTGGCCGATCCACCTACCCTGCACATCTTTGGGTTGTGGGGGTGAAACTCCACACGGACAGTGACCCAGAGCCGGGATCGAACATGGGACCTCGTCGCTGTGAGGCAACAGTGCTAACCACTGCACCACCGTGCTGCCATAAATGCTCTTAACACATGGGCGAGATTCTCCAATCCCCCAGCGCGTGTTTCTCGGCGGTGCGCCGTTCACTGGTGGTGGCATTCTATCTTCCCGCCGCCTGTCAATGGAATTTCCCATTTCAGCCGCCCCCCCACCTCCCCGAAGCCATGAAACCCATTGGTCAGGATGTACTACCAGCGGGAAACGTGAAGCACAATGACCGGAGAATTCCAGCCATTAATTCACTGTCAAACTCTTGCCTCATTATCTAGTAAAGAAATAACATACTTTCATGTTCCACCTTTCATGATGTTAGAACATCTCAAAGCCCTTGATTGTTAATGCCTTGCTGTTTGGTACTGTTGTCACTGTTGTAGGAAAGGGTGCATTCAAATTCCACACAGCAAAATCCCACACGCAGCAATGAGATAACTGGGGCGAAATTCTCCGACCCCCAGCAGGGTCGGAGAATCGCCTGGGGGCGCCTAAAATCCCGCCCCCGCCGTGGCAGAGATTCTCCGCCACCCGGGAAGCGGCGGGGGCAGGAATCTCGCCCCGCCGATCGGAGAGGCCCCTGCGGCGATTCTCCGGCCCGGATGGGCCGAGGTGCGGCCGCTGGGAGGCCTCTCCCGCCGCCGAGGTTTAAACCACCTCTGGAACGGCGGGATCAGCGGCGCGAGCAGGCCCCCGGGGTCCTGGGGGGGGGGCGGGGGGTGATCGGACCCTGGGGGGTGCCCCCATGGTGGCCTGGCCCGCGATCGGGGCCCCCCAATCAGGGGCCGGGCCAGTGCCCTGGGTGCACTATGTTCCTCCGCGACCGCCACAGCCTCCACCATGGCGGAGGCGGAAGGGAACACCACATCGCACATGCGCTGGCAGTGGCGTCAGCAGCCAGCTGCCGCTGACGTCACTGCCGGCGCATGCGCCGACCGGCGAAAGCCTTTCGGCCAGCCCCGCTCCCGGGGGCGCCGGGTGTTTGCGCCAGTCTTCTGGTGCAAACTGCTCCGGCGCGGGGCTGGCCCCCAAAGGTGGGGAGAATTCCCCACCTTTGGGGAGGCGCGACCCCTGAGTGGTTGGCGCCACTCCCCTACTCCGGCACCCTCCGTCACGCCGGGTAGGGGAGAATGCCGCCCCTGATCAGATAATCTAATTCTCAGGGAGAGCTGGTGTATTTTCAAGCATTATTTTCAAATAACATTTGGTATGTTATATTCTATTCGCAGAACATGTGACTGTGAGCCTGGAGCACATACGTTACATGGAACAATCTCAGCCAACTCCTATGGGCGTAATTCTCCGCTCCCGGGAAAAATCGGGAGGGCCGTCGTGAACTCGGCAGAGTTTCACGACAGCCTCGGAGGCCGCTCCTCGCCCCCTATTCTCCCCTCCCGTCAGGGCTAGGAGCGGCGCTTCATAACTCTCGGCCGCGGGGACGTCGGCCAAGAATGACGCGGCCGGCTCCAACCTGCGCATGCGCGGCTGACGTCATGACGCTGACGGCATGAACCCGCGCATGCACGGTGGCCATCTTTCCCCTCAGCCGCCCCGTAAGACGTGGCGGCCTGATCTTACGGGGCGGCGGAGGGGAAATAGTGCGTCCGATTTGGACGCCGACCCGACGATCGGTGGGCACCGATCGCGGGCCTGTCCCCTCCCGAGCACAGTCGTGGTGCTCTTGCCCAGATTGGCCGCCTAGAAGCCCCAAACGGGCATCTGCCGCCCGTTTCACGACGGCAGCGACCAGCTGTGTTTGCTGCTGTCGTGAAACGGTCGTGAACGGCAGGCCGCTCGGCCCATCCGGGTCGGAGAATCGTCGTTCGGCGTGAAAAACAGCGAGCTGCGATTCTTCCGAGCCGGGGGGGGGGGGATCGCGCAGGGAGCCAGGGGGGCATAAAAATGTTGGGGGCCCTCCCGCGATTCTCCCAGGCCGCGTGGGGAGCAGAGAATTCCGCCCTATATCTTTTATGAGTGTTTTAGTTTGGACAATGGATCATTCATGTCAGGCAATTTTGTGAAATGATGCTTCATATTGGAGACATTAATTACTTGTATAATACCAAATATTCTATGCATTGTTTTATAGTCTAAGGTTCCTTGAATTTAGTGTAATAGGAATTTGCGGTTGATTTTTTAGTTGGGACAATGCGCATCTATGTTTACGTTGAGTGATATCAATCTCTATAATCACTTTATAGCTATTTGTGTTCACCCAATGACATGCAGCCCACTAACTCTTAGTTTAATGTATCAAACTGCAACTAATTAAAATTTGAATAATGTTCCAAAATACCTCTTGTACGCACCTAATATCTAAATCACATAGGCTATATAACAGTAATAACACCAACTATTCCCATGGCCAGTCATATACTTCAGAACATACTCCCAAAATCACTTAAGGAACTGTCAAGCTTAGCACTGAAAATCGGGAAGTCTCCGGTGACTAGTTATTTTCAACACTCTTCTAAAAAGAGTGGAAATACTATTCTCAGCTCTGCAGGGACAGTCAAGACCATTAGATGCAGTTTCAGTCAAGCAGTCCCTCCGATCCAAGCATTTAAACCAGGGCACATGCTAGCATAGCTGATCGATGACACTGGGACACGTTCATTAATTCAAGGTTTCTGAGACAAAGTACAGAAGGGTGCGGGGGGGAGGGCGGGGGGGGGGGGGGGGGGGGGGGGGGGCAGGGAAAAAGGGAAGAAATCAATCTTGGCTCAAGTTTCTCGCTCAGCTGACTTCAGTGGTGGTTCTTTACTGCCAAGCTCCATTTATCAAATTGTTGTCACAGATAACGGGAGACTAGTAAGCAATAAAAGTATGAACCGCATGTGACGTTTTAGAGGCATAGGGACCAAATCATTAGGAAAGCAGAATCAGTCATTCCAAAAGGCATCCAATTTTACAATAATTGTTGATGCACATAAAAGATAAATCTTCTTTATCAAAACATGAAATGGAATCTTCTGAAAAAAATGGAATAGTGCCATTTTTGGCACGGGAATCGGTGCGAATCCCACCGGCTCTAGCGGTGTGATCCTGATCACAATCTTTAGGCACTTAGAAACAAAGAACATTTCTCCCACGTAAAAATGCCGCAAACCGTCTGAGCACTTCGATTAAGGGCTGGCTCCATAGCACTTAACCTCATTCAAGCCAGGAGGATGGCAGCTAGAAGACAAGCTTCCTGATTTTCGGAGCAGGTCCTCACTCCATCAATTGCTGGGATTCTGTGGAGGAGAAGAGGGCCACAATTGGCAGGAGTCCCTACAGCAAGGCTGGGAGATGGTGGCAGAAGTGTTCAGTCACAGCCGCCTGAGCAAGAGGATGGGGGCTCAATGTAGGAAAAAAAGTGAATGACCTACTACGATCTTCAAGGGGAAGACCCCCTGTCTCCACTTGGCACTCCACCCTTCCGACAACCCACGGAATGTCGCCTTGAACTCACATGCTGCCACCTCGCAGGTTCCCAGCATCCTTCGCAGCGCCTCCACCACTCCCGCCCCGACACTCCTCATCAGAACGTCTCTCTGCTTAAGTGCAGTGCACAGACATGCCAGTTGTCCTTGAGCTCTGACTCGTCAAGCGTGCAGCTCACATGATCCCCTTTTGTGTCAATGCAGAAGATATTTCCCTTCCGGGAACACAGATAAACAACTGAAGCCAAAGTAGAGTCCAGAAACAAATTGATTGCCAAACTAGCTGGCTCAACACCACTCCCGTATCTCCCTGTCCTGACAGACATCACTACTCCACAGGTCCATTGACTTGCAATTACTGACAAAACGATAGAAAAAGTTCACAACCAGTTATCTTCAAACCCTTCCCTCACCCTTTGACTTCCCACTCCTGGAAGCAGCCATTCCTACACTTTATCTAGAGGCTAGTCCTCACTCACATGTCCAGTACCCTTACAACTTCTTCGCTTGTCTGGCTCCGGTCAGTGACCTCGCTCCTTCAGAGTCACCTTTGGCCTCATGTCTGGTTGTCCCTTCCCTTAATATATTTATCACTGGTGGTTCTGACAGGCTATTTCAATCATCGTCCATCCCTCATGGGCAGCGTAAACTGGATTAATATGTGTGTTGTGGGAACTAACGGATCCTCCATGGCACATCCTTGACTTGAGAATGTGGACAGCTGACATGTTAATGGTCAACTGATGATGGCCAATTAGTTTGACGAGCATGATTCTCAGAAGTGTTTGAGAGCACAATTACTCAACACTATGAGTGGAATTCTCCCATGACCCCGGAGGCAGACAGGGTTGGGGAATGCGGCAGGATGTTCAAAAATCAGTTTCATTCCAACGTTAAATGATGGTGGGGTATTCCGCTGCCGGCTACCATGGTAGGTTCGATTCCCACCAGTACCTGGCGTGAAACCAATTTGCATCCTCAAGGCCCAAATGGACTCGCTCCCACAACTATAACCCACCCTCCTGTACACCCCCCCAATCATCCGCTTTGCCAGTGGGAAATCACAACAGTCCAAATCATATCTGGACGAATGTGTTGTGTACATATTGGGACATACCTGAAAAAGGCCTGGGGCTGCCTCTGGAGTTTGTTATGGAGGCCTGCAGCTACCAGGAACACACAGCAATGGACGAGGGGAGCATTTTTTCTGATGGATCATGTCTTCGAGGAGGTCCACCTTTGAGCTTCAGAGATCCGTTTTCCGGATCTATTATTTTGAGTAGGTCAATGATATCCAGATGCTTTTTAAAAATGGTACCCAGACAAAATGGTGGGACGTGAGCCATCTGGTTGCACAACTGCGTGAAATATTGGGAAACCCCCTGACTGTATAATTTTTAAAAAAAAAATTTTTTTTTTAAAAATTTAGATTAGCCAATTATTTTTTCCAATTAAGGGGCAATTTAGTGTGGCCAATCCACCTACTCTTGCACATTTTTGGGTTGTGGGGGCGAAACCCACGCAGACACGGGGAGAACGTGCAAACTCCACACGGACAGTGACCCAGAGCCGGGATCGAACCTGGGACCTCAGCGCCGTGAGGCGGTTGTGCTAACCACTAGGCCACCGTGCTGCCCTCCCTGACTGTATAATTAATGAGGTTTGGGTCACACAATCCGGTGTGATTTCTGGCAGCTCACCGTCCCTGTTCCCCTCTCGGTACAGGAAGAAGTCCCCTCTTAGTCCCAGGCGGAAGAATTCTGCCCAGCGTCTCTCAACTTCTGCCTTTGGCTCGTCATGCTGCTGATCTGACATCCAGTATTGGAGTAGCAACAATTTCTTACAATTAAACTTGGGAAGGCTGAATCCACCAGGCCCAATATTTATGATGAAGCAGCGAGGGTGCAGGAGAGCGCAACACACCTGAGGACAGCTCCCAGCAATTGAGAGGATGGGGGCCAAACTGAGACTTGGTGGGATGGAGAAAAACAGACATTCAGAAATGAGAGATCATATCGGGAGATAGGGTGGGGATGACATGGCTAAAAGCTTCTGAGGGGGGCACTTTTGCCGCACCAACTGGAGCCGAAGGGCCAGTGCGAGTTAGCTCATGCGCAGAACCGCCGGCATGGTTCCGCACATGCACAGACTGGCCGGTGTATTCTTGCGCATGCGCAGGGGGGCGTCTTCCCCTCGCCTGCCATGGCGGAGCCTTACAGAGGCCAGCACAGAAGGAAGGAGTGCCCCCGTGGCACAGGCCCGCCCACAGATCAGTGGGCCCTGATCGCGGACCAGGCCACCGTGTGGGCCCCTCCCAGTGCCGGATCCCCCCCCACGCCCCCACGGGGGCCGCACCAGCCGGTCTACCAGCCAGGTCCCGCCATGTGGGACCATGTCCATTTCATTAGGCGGGACTGGCCATAAACCGACGGCCACTCTGCCTATCGGGATCCGGAGAATTGGCGGGGGGCCCGCTGCCAATGGCCCCCGACCAGCGTTTTGTGATCCCCGACCCGCCTGAAAACTGGCGCCGAAGAATACGTACTTTCATGTACTTTCTGGAGACTACAGCTCTATTTCGTGACGGGGTTTTCTAGATCCTGGGAACTTGACTGGCAGTGTTAAATTTTAATCAAACCGTAAAATCAAACTTGGTATGGAGAAGACATAGACACAGAAAAATGTCAACAGGCCTGTACGTGGAGGGTTTGGGATGTTTACTTCATTTTATAATATTTAATCCTCCCTCAGACCCATTATTGGGATGATCAATATCAACTCCATTGCTTTTGGATCACCACCAAAAAGTCTATTCCTTAGCGACCAAAACTATCTCCTTCTAGGGACCACTGACTGAGGGAGAATCTGATTTGGAACCTTAGTGCCCCCCCTCTGACCCTGAACAGAGCTTCCAGCACCATAGATTCTCCATCATACTTTCGTATTATAGGCTAACTCCTACCTCATCCCAGCAGCTGTTAAAATGCTCCATATCCAGCTGTTCATGTATTCCCATCTGCCATCCTCCATAAACTTGAGCTGATCCAAAGTTATGCTACCCATATCCTTATTTGCACCACATCCTGTTCGCCCAATGCCTCTGAGCTCAATGGTATACATTGGTTCCTAGTCACCAACATGACAAATTTAAAATTCTCATCCCTTTGTTCAATGCCCTCCAACGGCCTCACTTCTCTCTATCTCTGCAATCTCCTTCAGCCCTACACCCATCTGAGAAATCTGCACTTCCCCAATTGTAGCCTACCTCGCTTCTCGAAACCTCTATGCCTTTCCACTTTCAAATAACACACTTTGAAATCTACTTCTTTGATCAAGCTTACTTGTCTTAACTTCTATATCTTTGGCTTGGTGTCAACTTTAATATCCAATTAAGAGCTTGAAGGTAGGGTGCACTCTCATGGTGGTCAAAGGAAGTCCTGCCAGGCCACTCTGAAGGCTTCACGTCGGAACGTTGATTCAAATGTGAATCAGAGGAGAAGCTTGCCGAGTGTCGCTGTACTGGTGCGACCAAGTAAAAAGATGTGACGTCATTTAAAAGCAAACGCATCTGAGAGGCAGAGTGAAAACACAAGGAGAGTAAATCCTGTCTAAAGCACAGTGTTATCCTGTTCTATTTGCAACAGAACTTTCAAGTGCAAGACTGGGCTTTGCAGTCAACCCTGTACCCACCATGTGACCAAATAGCCCGGACGATGAACACCATCATAGTCGCCTTGAAGGATGAACAAGAAAATGTGTTATTGCATATTAAGAGTGCTCTATAAATGCAAGCTGTTGCTGTTACACTACGATTGCTTGATGCTTTCTGACTTGAGTAATGCTGTGCTCATTGCAAATCCTTTTAGTCTTCCTTACTGTAATATTAATTAAGGTTGACTGGCAATCCAAACAGCTTATCGTTGAATCCTTCAATGTGTTGACAACAAAAGTGAGAAGATTATGGAAAGACCAACTATTGCTGCACCTTCCCACCATCAAGATTTTGTAAGGATAATCTATAAATCATAGGTGAAATCACAAGTTAATATGTTGCTTTGGCCCAGTCTTAAGCTGTGGTTATATGCAGACTAATCATCATGAAACAGGTTCTCCTGCAGCACTGTGCAGAATCAATCATTTTACTCAGAAAGTTCACTATTAACTCCTTGAACAGCCCCGCGTTTTCAAAATCCGTTCTATTTCAAAATCCGAATGTAATTACAGCACTGTATGTTTATTGTGTACTTGCTAGTTTCAATAACTTGGCCAAACGAGAAAGCTTGAATGCTTCAGAGGCATCATCAGATAAGAGCAAAGAATAACCAACAATAACATTATTAAACCAACAAGAATCAGGGTAATACAATATGATCAGTTAAGTAATCATAAGGACCTTGCTGTAATGTAGCATTAAAAAAAGTCTTGCCTTAATATAGCATCTTATATAACCCCAGAATGTTCCAAAGTGCTTTACATCTAATTATGTTTTTTTTAAAGTGTTGTCACTGTTTCTGTAGGAAACATTTAAAAAAAAATTTTTTAAATTCTCCTCCTTTTTCACATTTTCTCCCAAATTTACACCCAACAATAAACAATAATCAGTAATGAATGTAATGTCAATCCCCATATCAATAACAACGATCCCATCCTTCCACCAAACCCCCAAACATTAGCTCGCATGTTAACATAAACAAATGACAAAAGGAATCAGGAATTACCCATCGTCACCATTAATACATACAGTCCTTCTTCCCCTCAACCCTCCCAGCCCCCAAGCCCCCAATGTTCAATGTGATCCAATTCTCGAAAGTGCACAATGAATAATGCCCATGAATTGTAGAACCCCTCCATCCTTCCCCTCAGTTCACATTTGACGTTTTAAAGCGTCAAAAATTCCAGCAGGCCCCCCCCCTCCCGCCAGGCCAGGACACAGGGTGGAGAGGTTCATCTCCACCCTTGACATCGGAAACATAACAGCCAATTTGAGCACAGCAAACTCCACAAAGAGCAATGTGATAGTGATCCGATGGACCTTTTTTTTGTCTTTAGTGATGTTGATTGAAGGGTTAAGTATTGGCTTGGCCACCAAAGATAACACTCCCGCTCTTCTTTGAATTGTGCATGGGATCTTTCTGCCCTCAAAAGAGCAGCTAGAATTCTGGTTGAACATCTCAGCCAACCGTGCCGCCACTGAAGGTTGGCCTCGCTTTATATACTGAAACCCTTGGAGTGGAACTCAAACCCACAACCTTGTATTCCAATCTAGTTGGAGGTACAAAAAACAGCCACAATGGTTATGTCTCTCACCACTTCTTGTTTAACAAGGGGTTGGAGGCAGAATTTCTGAAAAATACCTCCATTGACAAGTCAAATACTTATTTCCATTTTAATCATCCCTGGTCCATCTATCACAGACGCAGCTGCAGCCTGCAGAGCAACGTTTCCTTTACCCTGACTCTAATCTTCACATCAGAATAAATTCATCCACCACCCACACAAATCATTATTATGGCATCTAGATAAGATTACCACACTTGGGCTTGAAAAGACACTGGACAATATTAGTCATTCACTCTTTTGTTTATGTTTTACACTTTGCTAATATAGCAGACTTCACTCGAATGTATTAAAAATCTTGAACAAAACTATAAAGAGTCAGTTGCAGTCTCGCTCAGTGAGAACAGAGCAACTCTTTCCCAGGGATGTGAGCTAGTTGCTATCAGGAGCATCAAATGCAATGAAGCAAGTAGCGCAGTGTATTTTTCCAGGTAATGGAGGATCCCAGTAGGGTTTAAGAGATTTATCGTCTGCTGTCCATAGAATCACAGAGTAACGATTGGAGCTGTATCAATGGGACGATCAAAAATAACATTGGTAGGGCAAAGAGGATTTTTCTCCCTTACGCTAACCAATTTACATTGCTTCTGATAACTGTATATGCAATATCTGTAATGTAATGCAGCCACTAATCTTCGACATACATATCCTCCTGAGCTCCCTCACCGTTAAATGCTTTTCATAAGAAAGATAACAAAAAGTAGAAAAATAGGAGCATTTTATAGAATGCAAACCACTCTGCTGCTTGTGTTGCAAAATCACAAAATGCAGCAAATGCTTATCGGGGCTGGCAGCATCTGTGGAAATTGAAAAACAGCGGCAACAAACTTGTTAGGCTCCACTGGGACCAGGGTCGAGGCATGTGGGCACTAAAAATAGTGCTGCCAGCCTGCATGCTGCTCCCTGGTTCCACCCAGTCCCTGGGCCATTTTTTGCAGGTGCAATGGGAGGGCGGCATGGTTACCCAGCTGTAAGCAGTGGGTATACAACACGGCCTGGTAAGAGCAATCTAATGTGACATTAAGGTAAAGAAGGCTGACTGGGATTCTTTGATGTGGAGATGCCGGTGTTGGACTGGGCTGAGCACAGTAAGAAGTCTTACAACACCAGGTTAAAGTCCAACAGGTTTGTTTCAAACACTAGCTTTTGGAGCACTGCTCCTTCCTCAGGTGAATGAAGAGGTATGTCAGAACATACCATGAATGACTGACTCCCACACCATGTAGGAGGGTTCAGAAACACACAGGGACAACATTTCAGGTAATTGGCAATTTGTTTTAGGTCAATGACATGAAATGTTGGGTGATATTTAATACAAGCGATGGGGATCTAGCTGGAGATCTGGTGAGATCCCGATGATGCCTCCTTTCAGGAAAGAATGCAGAATTAAGTGCCATTCAGTCATTTAACTGGACAACTATGGGCCTTCTATGGAATCAAGAGGGGCTTCTTCCCCTGAGCACTGCTGGCCAATCAGAGGTGCGAAGCCTTTGAGGTGCTATTCCTTGGCAACATCAGGTTGCTGGTAGTAAGGAGGCCCAGAATTGCTGAATGACTCGATCCACAGTGTAGTAATCCACGGGAGGCAGGAGTTCCGTCACCACACGAATATTTATTTACAATAACGATATTACAGGAGCAGCTACAAACAGTGCTGCTAGCAGTCCAGTCAACTTAAGACTGGCTCACAAAGCCTACACAGGTGATTATATGGGCCCCCTCAATGAGCTATCATTGAGGGAGCTCATACTCCAATTGGCCAACCAATAAAGCCAATTGGAGTTCATTACACCCCTCCCCCGCAAGGTCCGAGGAATTCCTGCCAGCTGGCATTCCTCTGAGCTTCTTCCTGCTCCTCATGTCTGGGTCTGTCACCTCTGTGTCATCCGCCGGGTCGTTCTCCGAAGTGGGCAGGGTATACCTTATAGGTGCCCGTCTTTTCCTTGATGACCTCCTTGGAAGTTGTTCCTCCTCCTTGGGGAGAGGTGTCGCGGCGGCCTCGTCGAGCGTGTCCATCTCTGACTCTGACGACTGGATGACGGGGTCTGGAGAAATTGCTCGGGGCTGGGGTGTGGGTATCCTTTCCATCTGGGCTATCCCAGCTTGAGGCTGTCCTGCTTTGCCTGCCTCCAGGTGTGGTTCCGCTGCCCTTATTTGGTCTAGGTGTTTCTTCAGCACCTTACCTCCTATTGAAACCTCGTAGGATGTGGGCCCTGTTTGGGACTCTACCGTGCCTTTGACCTACGTTGGTCCATTCCCATAATTCTTGACCAAAACCGGTGCCCCCACCTGGAAATGTCTCTGCTGCCGACTATTATCATGTCCCCTTTTTGGGCCTCCTGTTGTTTCTCCACTTTCCCCGTTAAATTTGGGAAAAGGAGATTCAGCCTCGTTCGCAGCCGCCTTCCCATTAAGAGTTCAGCTGGCGGTATGCCCGTTGTGGAATGCGGTGTGGTCCTGTAATCAAACAGCCAGCGGGAGAGCTTTGTGTCCATTGACGCTGCCGGCTGCTTCTTGAGTCCCGCTTTAAGTGTCTGGACCGCTCTCTCTGCCAGGCCGTTGGTCGCTGGATGGTAAGGGGCCGTTTTGATGTGACGGACTCCGTTTTCCTTCAGGAATTTTCCAAATTCCCCATTTGTGAATGCCGTTCCGTTGTCCGACACCAATACCTCCGGAAGTCCATGTGTTACAAACGAGGCCCTGAGCTTTTCAATTGTCGATGCTGTGCTTGCCTTGTTTACCCGGTGGACGTCCAACCATTTGCAGTGGGCGTCCACTATCACCAAAAACATTGAGCCCATGAAAGGGAAGGCGTGGTCAATATGCAGGTGGGCCCACGGTCTGCCTGGCCATTCCCACGGGTGCAATGGCGCCGCTGGTGGCACTCTTGGCACCGATGTACCAAGGCTGCTATGTCTGTGTCCAAACCTGGCCACCAAACGTCGCTTCGAGCTAGCATCTTCATTTTAGACGCCCCTGGGTGTCCGTGATGTAACTCGGCTAAGATTGCCTGACGGCCCTGAGCTGGGACGATTACCCGGGCTCCCCATAATAGGATACCGTCTTCTACGGTTATTTGGTCCCTTCTGCTCCAGTATGGGTGCATCTGGGGCTCCACTGGTCTTTCCAGTTCCCCTGTTAGCAGTAAATGCTTCATCTTGGCTAAAACTGGGTCTTTTTGCGTCCACAACCGAATATGTTGTGTGTCTACTGGTAGGGTGTCCAAAAAATTTAGAGTCATTACTGTCTCCTCTACTTTTGGTATTTGCGGCGGAGTGTCTGGGAGGGGAAGTCTGCTCAAAGCATCTGCATTTGCTACTCGCGTTCCCGGTCTGTGCTCCAGAACGTATCTATACGCCGCCAGTAGCAACGCCCAGCGTTGGATTCTAGCTGATGCAATCGGGGGTATTGACTTGTCTTCTTTTAATTACCCTAATAACGGCTTATGGTTCATCACTATGGTGAATTTCCACCCGTACAGATACTGGTGAAATTTCTTTACTGCGAATATCACCGCCAGTCCTTCCTTCTCGATTTGGGCGTACTTCCTCTCAGCCATCGCCAAGGTCCTCGAAGCATAGGCTATTGGCCGTTCTTCCCCATTCCTTCCTTAATGGGCTAAGACGGCTCCTACCCCATAGGGGGATGCATCACAAGTGACCACCAACTCCTTCCTTGGGTCATAATGCTCTAGGACATTTTCAGATGACAGCTGTTCCTTCATGTCCCTAAATGCTCGGTTTTGGCGGGTGGACCATTTCCATTCTTGCCCCTTTTTTAGTAGCTGGTGGAGGGGTTCCAGGATGGACGCCCTATTCTCAATAAATTTTCCATAATAGGTTACCAACCCTAGAAATGATCGTAACTCATGGACCGTGGTGGGAGCTGGGGCTTCTTTTATTGCGCTTGCTTGGTCTTCTAATGGGTGTAAGCCTGACTCGTCTACTTTATATCCCAGGAACGTCACTTGTGGGGCCAGAAAAACACATTTTTCCCTTTTTAGTCGTACGCCTCCCTTTTCGAAACGCCTGAGCACTTCCTCCAGGTTCCTTAAGTGTTACCTGTTTGTCCTGCCCGTGATTAAGACATCGTCCAAATAAATGGCCACCTGCTGTAGTCCCTGCAGAATATTTTCCATCGTACGCTGGAATATAGCGCAGGCTGATGACACTCCGAAAGGTAGCCTAGTATAACGAAAAAGGCCCTTCAGGGTGTTGATCGTAGCGAACTTCTGGGAGCCCTTGTCCAGTTTTAACTGCAGGTAGGCGTGGCTCATGTCCCGTTTCGTGAACAAAAGCCCACCTGTCAATTTGGCATATGGTCGTCTATTTTCGGGATTGGGTATTTGTCCAGCAGTGCGTATTTGTTTACTGTCTGTTTGAAATCTCCACAGAGGCGTATCGAGCCGCCTGGCTTCAAAATTGGTACCACCGGTGCTGCCCATTCCGAGAACTGTACTGGCCTGATAATGCCGTCGCAACGTAACCTTTCTATTTCGTCATCTACTTTCTTCCTTAATGCAAAAGGTACCGGCCTGGCCTTACAAAATTTCGGAAAGGCTCCTGGGTCCACGTGCAAAGTTGCTTTGGCATCTATGATATCCCCTAAACCTTCCTGGAAGACCTCCGGGTATTTTTGGAGTACTCCACTCAACTGCCCGCTTCCACTCTGGAAAATTTTCATCCAATCTAATTTTAGGTCTTTCAGCCAGTTCCGTCCAATTAAGCTCGGTCCGGAGCCCTCTACTATAGTCAACGGTAATCTGAGCAATTGTTTCTCATATTCCACGGGTACATGAGTCGTGCCTAGAACTTCCAGGGGTTCCCCCGTGTAGGTTTTAAGTTTCGTCAATGTTTTTGTTAGGGTTAGTGGCTGGAGTCCATCTTTGATTTTTCTAAATGCTGCCACTCCCATTACTGATACGGCCGCACCCGTGTCTATTTCCATTATTGTCGGCCGCCCGTTCACCCGTGGGGTAATCCTAATGGGTTCTGCTTTCTTCGTTGCAATATTATATAATTGTTCCCCTTCGGAGGAGGATGGGACGTCTAGGTTGTGTACTTCCCTGCGTCCCCACCTGCTATTCCTCTTTTGCCACCTCGTTCTAGAGTTTCTGTCGTTGTTACCCCACTCTGTCTGGTGCCAGAAACGGTCCTTCTCTGTTGGGGGAGCCTCAGCCGGTACTTCCCTCTGTCTCCAGTTAGTCCTGGAAGACTTGGGGGCAGTTCTGGGGTTTTCCTTTTTCCCTCTATTCCTCAGGTTTTTCCTGAGAGCGGCTATCTGGTAGCAGGACCCGTTGTGGTAGTCCCTCTCACAGGTATCTACCTCCATTGGCGTGCCCTGTAGTTCCTGCGCCCCACTTGCTGCGTTTTCTAGGGACAGTGCGAGCTGTAACGCCTGCCTGCAGTCTAGCTCCGTTTCCACCAACAGGCGTTTCTGTATTATGAGGTCGTTTATACCACACACTAACCGGTCCAGAAGCATTTCATTTAGTGTCGGGCCGAACTCACATTTTTCCGCCAGCCTTCTCAGGCGGGTCAAGAAATTCGTGACCGACTCCCTGTCTTCCCGCTTCGCTGTGTAGAATCTGTAACTACGCAAAATGAGAGGTGGTTTTGGGTCGTAGTGCTCTTTCACCAATTCCGTTACTTCTTGGAAAGTTTTCGTGTCCGGCGCATCGGGATAAGTCAAACTGCGTATAATGGCGAAAACTGAGGATCCGCACGCCAACAGCAGGATAAGCCGTCTCCTTTCGTCCGTCATTATATCATTTGCCCGGAAGAAGTAACACATTCTCTCCACATACTGGGACCAATCCTCAATAGCCGGGTCGAATGCCTCTAACCTTCCAAAAAATGGCATTTTTAAAATGGCAAGGCTTATCCTCCGAGTGCGGCAGCTGGTCTCCGCAAAATTCTTAGTTTACCTCGTCGCCGCTGTAGTAATCCACGGGAGGCAGGAGTTCCGTCACCACACCAATATTTATTTACAATAACGATATTACAGGAGCAGCTACAAACAGTGCTGCTAGCAGTCCAGTCAACTTAAGACTGGCTCACAAAGCCTACACAGGTGATTATATGGGCCCCCTCAATGAGCTATCATTGAGGGAGCTCATACTCCAATTGGCCAACCAATAAAGCCAATTGGAGTTCATTACACACAGGTAAGTGATGATGGAATGGGGGTGTGGTGTTTTGGTCATGAGAGAGAATGGAGGGTGGTTGGCAGCAAGAGTAGCGGGTGGCTCTCAGTGGGCTCCCTCCTACTTGATGCTAGCTCCCTCGATCAGACATTGAGTGCTTTTTTAAAATCATTCATGGGATGTGGGCATTCTAGCTGGGCCAGCATTTATTGCTTTCCCCTAATTGCCCTCAAGCGGAATGGCTTCCTGGGCAATTTCAGAGGGCGGTTAAGAGTAAACCACATTGCTGTGATTCTGGATTCACATGTAGGCCAGACCATGTAAGGATGGCAGATTTCCTTATCAAAAGGACATTAGTAAACCAGTTGGGTTTTTAACGACAATCAACAATGGATTTCATGGTCACCATTTGACTCTGAATTCCAGGTTTTTACTGAATTCAAATTTCACCATCTGCCAAGCCGGGATTCGAACCCAGGTCCCCAAAGCATTGCTTTGGTCCCTGGATTACTGGTCCAGTGGTGCCCGATAGTATTTGCTTTTGGGCTTCCCACATTGCAAGTCCTCCAGCAGGATGATGCCCTGGAATGGCTATTAATTGCCTACTTAAGGGCCTGAATTGGCAGTGAGGCACGAAAAACATCCACAAGCATCTCCGCCCAAACGTAATTGGGGCAGAGGTAGGAAGGTGATGAGTCCCTATCCACCCACCCAAATAAATGCCCCCCACCACCAAAGTCACCCCAGGGGTAGGTATTAAATTCCGCCCATTAATTCTTGTTTCTCTCACCACCTGACCTGCTGAGCATTTCCAGCATTTTCTAGTTTTATTTCAGATTTCCAGAATCTGCAGTAGTTTGCATTTGCAACTATTGTAATTTGTGATAAGATTCATAACCTCTTGTCACTTATCACTTGAGTTTCTGAAAATGGAGACAGGGACTGATGTTAACTATTGTGTTTAATTCCTACATGTTGTAAATGCCCATTAGAGATTAAACAAAAAATTAAATGTAGCTTCTTTCTTACCCTTCCTTCCTGTTTATTTTTCTTTTAATCCAATCTTTATTTTTCCCTCTTTATTTATTTTCCTGTATCTGATTTGACTCTAAATCTTCTCATTTCCTTCTCTGCCGTTCACTCTGTTTCTTTCTAAATCCTGAAATATCAGTGGTTAAGGAGATAGGTTATTAGTCTGTCATTCACTCAGGTCCCAGATGGCCAATTGCCTTCATACCTCCAGCATTATGGTTCCCGATTATATTTGAGATAAAGGGTGCAGGAGAAAATCTAACTTATGATGCATACTGTGTGATCCCAGCTCCAGCAAGGTTTAACCCATTATATCGATGTTACTGCGGGCCTAAAATAGTCCTGAGATAATTCATTATGATTGAAATAATTTAACAATCGAAAAGCAATGACAAAAGCAAATAATCTAAGCTCAAATCTCTGTGATTCAAATGGTCACCCTATGACAACAAAAATTATGTCCTATTATATTTATGTATTTTAAAGTGGGTTTTAAATGATGGCCATAAGATGCCAAGTATCTAACAGTGCCAGCACCATTTGAATTCTGAACCTTGAAATTGTTGTTTTTCTGCAAGGTGTAAATATCTCAGTGACACAAATATAATAAACAATGAGGTATTGTTGCACAATTCTTAAAAATTCAAAAGCTAAAAAAGCCTGAAAAATTTTACTTTACACAGAATTTACAGTGCAGAAGGAGGCCATTCGACCCATCGAGTCTGCACTGGCCCTTGGAAAGAGCACCCTACTTAGGTCCACACCTCCACTCTATCCCCGTAACCCGGTAACCCCACCTAAGCTTTTTGGACACTAAGTGCAATTTAGCATGGCCAAACCACCTAACCCGCACATCTTTGGAAGGAAGCACCTGGAGGAAACCCACGCAGACACAGGGAGAGCATGTAGACTCTTCACAGACAGTCACCCAAGCCGGGAATCGAACCTGGGATCCTGGAGCTGTGAAGCAACAATGCTAACCACTGTGCTACCCTGCCGCTCCTTAAGATTGAAATATCCAAAATGCACTATTCCAGGTGAACATTTAATTCATGATAAAACCACACCTGTACTGATGCTTTCTCTTCAACTGGAACCATTTATGCTAACCCCTTTCCTATTTCTTTTTATTCAAATATTTTTTTAATTCCACTGTCACAATAACCACTTACAGCAAAGCAATTGATATTTTACTATTGCTTTGTATGAAAACATTTCTTCTCATTTCTGCTCAATCTGCAAAAGCAAATTCTGCATAAATTAACATTTATAAAACACAAATAACCCTGCTCACTTTTCATTCACACCGTTCAGTTTTAGAGAAGCAGTGACTACCCCCGATGATTCTGTTTGCACAGCTGTATTGAATAGACTGAGCCAGATTTTGCTGAGAGGACAATATTGAGCAAGGCACTTTCATGTTTTCTTTCGACATAATTGTTTCCAATTCCATGGGGGGGATTTCTCATATAGTAATTAACTGCCGGTAGTAAGTTAAGCTAGCATTGTCAATTTAAATAAATTATGGTAATATACCACCTTGACAACTGGAAATCAACTGCTTCATCTCTACTAAAGAGTTTGGTTTAGTTCCTGCTGGTAAAAAAGATCCTCCGAAAGACATACATGCTGAAAGTCAAGGGGAAACTAGAAAAGGATTGAAAGCTTTGCTGGATGAAGTTAACATAAAAGGTGAAGGTTTTATGAGGGTGTCCTTCTGCATGTTCGCACGAAATGCCTACACCGAATCTTTAATAATAAGAAAAGGTTATTAAAACAAGCACGCATTCCTTATTTCCATAGTTAAGCCCTGTCCCTGCCCCAGCCCTTTTCTCACCTATGCCTTTTCTCCAAAGACTAATTCAATTCACTTCTGATTATATTTGCACTGTCCGCTTCAGTGCTCTTCCCAGACAACTTAATCAGCAATATTTTTACACGTTGGGTGAAATATTTCCACCTTTCTTTATTTACTTTTAATTTTCTAGAAACGTAGTCAAAACAAGTTAGCGAAGGATTTGAATCACGAGGGATTCAGAGGCATACAAGATAAAGTTGAGGTACCAGCTTTTCCAGGTTTGAGGTCCCACACCGAAATAAAAAGAATAAAAGACAAAGCTTACTTGGCTAAATTTTCAGCATTGAACCAATTGGCTGTTCTGATTCCAATAAATTCAATCCCAGTAGAGATGCCATGCCGTTCATTTTTACACACATCAAAGATATAAAATACAGACAAATCCCTCTCCTTACAAATTTCCATTCCAAATTTCAACAGTACATATCATGAAATGATACAAATTCTAGTATCGTCCCGCATCAAGGGCCTGAATTTATTAAATCGAACTCATAGTTTGAAAATTAATGTTTAAAATGATAGGCTTTCAGACAATAATGTGATGAATTGCTTAAAATCACAATTTGCACATTAATATCTAAATAAATAATTTGTTCACATTCAGCATGACAGATGCCTCTTCTGGATTGAATCAATTGTGGTATCCATTGAGGTGGCATCGAGCTCCAGTGACTCAAAGGAGGGCACAGGATGGAAAGGAATGAATACGTTTATCAAAGCAAACATCTGAGGAACAGGACACATCCCATCTGTCATTGAGCAAGCAAGGTGCCTCCAGGGCAAGAGTCATCACAGATGATCAGAGGAGGAACACAGCAGAGATAACATCACACAGATAGCTACAGTTGAGGGGCACCATTCAGTCATTCCAAATCACCTTTGCATAAAATCCTACAATCTTCCCATCACAGCTTTCAAGTGATTCCAGAGGTTTTGGCTATACTCAAAAAATTGATAACACCATTCCAATCATTAGGTACTGATACCATTTTGTTTATGAACCTTGGCCGGGATTCTTCCCTACCTGGCGGGGAGGGGGGACCCGGCGGGATGGAGTGGCGTGAACCATTCCGGCGTCAGGCCGCCCCAAAGGTGCGGATTTCTCCGCACCTTTAGGGGCCAAGCCCTAACCTTGAGGGGCTAGGCCAACGCCGGAGTGGTTGGCACCCTGCCGGTCATGGGAAAGACCTTTGGCGCCACGCCAGCCGGGGCCGAAGGGACTTCGCTGGCAAGCGGAGGTCCGCGCATGCGACGGAGCGTCAGCGGCTGCTGACATCATCCCCGCGCATGCGCAGGGGAGGGGGTCACTTCCGCTTCTGCCATCGTGAAGGCTATGGCGAACGCGGAAGGAAAAGAGTGCCCCCACGGCAGAAGCCTGCCCGCCGATCGGTGGGCCCTGATTGTGGGCCAGGCCACCATGGGGGCACCCCCTGGGGCCAGATTGCCCCGCGTCCCACCCCAGGACCCCGGAGCCCGCTCGCGCCGCCTGGTCTCGCCGGTAAGGTAGGTGGTTTGATTCCCGTCGGCGGAACCGGCATGACAGCAGCAGGACTTCGGCCCATCGCGGGCTGGAGAATCGCCGGGGGGGGGGGGGGCCCTCTGACAGGCGAGGCGCGATCTCCACCCCCGCCGAATCTCTGGTGCCGGAGACTTTGGGAGATGGCAGGGGCGGGATTCACGCCGGCCCCCGGCGATTCTCCGACCCAGCGGGGGGTCGGAGAATCCCGCCCCTTATCTTTTGCCAGTTTTCAACCTAAGTTCTCTTGTCCTGTATCCCGTAGCATTAACTCTTTGTCGAAATTATCTTAAATATTTTCATGTGGGTGTCCCTTTAAGAAAGGCTTTTGGCTTATCACATGGCTTCGGTGATGCCATTGTGTGGGTGGAGCTGGACTGTGGCTGTGTGAGCTGCTTTTGCTTTTGTTTTGATTGGACTGCTGTTGATCAGACAGGATAAAGATATGTTTTGGCCTGTCTCTCTCTCATTTCATTTTAGATATCTGTTCCAGTAAAAATCACCTTGGTGGTGGCTTTTAAGATATAGTTTGCCTTCCAGAAGGGTTTAAATCTGCTGATGAGACGGGGTCAGAATCTGAGGAAAAGCCAGTCTCATTCAAGTGGGAATGCAGAGTGCTGGGCCACACCCTTGAAAAGGGATTTTTGGTTTATGGGATTTTGTTTCTGAATTGGAACAGTTAAGGGGGAATTCATTAAGTGTTATACATGGATTACTGTAGCTGTGGGGTGTCTTTGTGTTTGTAATTGATAAAAAAAATCTTGCTGTTTGTTTATATAAATGTTAACTAAGTTCTTAGAATAAGACTGTTGAATCACACCTCAAGTGAAGGCTCTTGTGCTCATCCTAGCCATATTCAACATAAAATTAGAGGTCAGGTGAACCCCATGATACACTT
The DNA here is from genome assembly GCF_902713615.1 of Scyliorhinus canicula. NCBI lineage: Eukaryota > Metazoa > Chordata > Chondrichthyes > Carcharhiniformes > Scyliorhinidae > Scyliorhinus > Scyliorhinus canicula. Next base: position 181,874,148 of record NC_052152.1, read on the forward strand.
TGGAGTTTCTAAACTCAGGCCCATAACAATATGACAACTATAGTTCATACTTCAATCCATCATCATTCCACTTCCATAGACAAATGCAAAAAGCTTATGTTCCAAGGACTTGGGGTATTGAAGTTGTTAAAGTTTAAGGTTAACATGTCATCCCGTTGCCTGTTAGAACAGTGCACAGAGGAAGTACATATCAATGCATTAAATGTTGACAAATATCAAGTGTAGTTTTTAGGCTAAAATCTGTTGGTATCATTATAAAAAGGGTGTGTTGAGTGGGTTGGCTCAATGGTCAATTATACTGGAGATCATCCAGTTATACTATGCTATTTACAAATGCAATCAGCCACAGTATGAAGTCATCTCATTCTAATGAAAGTCATTGTTGACCTTAATGCTTTGGAAGCTTTTGGAAGGTTCAAATCTGAATACTACTTTTTTTCTCTAGTATGTGGGTACTCCAATATCTTCCTTAACATTCCTGTCATCTTGATTGAGACACTTAAAATTGTTTTCAAAACCAGAGGCACAAGAATTATTCTCTGAATGCCCTGAAGTAGTTAAAAAGACATCAATTTTCTTCAGACCGTATGAACTTACCATCAGTCTTCCAGTCACTGACTATTCCTCCCCAAATCTACGAGCAACACGGAAGATCTTTGAGAAGGACAGCTCATTATGGGTTATTATGAAGAATGTCAGCTTCAGGTTTCAAGATGTCCAAAATAGCAAATGGTCAATGGATACATTCATTTCGACATATCCTGATCCCCAATCTAATTCAGGAGCACATTTGAACCTCCAATTTACCCACAATATCCTTATTTGATACTCGGAGATTCTTGAAAAATGCAGGATTGTAAAATTGGAAATTCCACTAATTGATGACACAGGTCCCTCCCAAAAATTAACAAGTTGAGATAGAGTGGCTCCATTATGTCTGTGCGTAAATGATACAATGTGTATGTTTGAAATTGATATTAATTTGAGATAGAACAAAACATATTACAAGCGGATGGGTAAATTTTGCAAATCAAGGGCAATTAGAGACTCATTGGTTGGTTAGTGAGAGTACGATGTAACTCTACTTTCAGCAAAAGTGAAAAACTAAACCGAGTAAAAACAAAATATCAAGATCCAAAATTGTGTTGACAATTGTCTATCAAAATTCAATTTTAAAAACACATTAACTTGCTCTCTCCTGTCACAATCTCATGTAGAAGGTGCTGGAGAAAAATCTTGTTGTACGAGTTTTTAATAAATCTGACACCGATTTAAAATTGCTTTTCTAATCCAACAATTCTCTTTACAGAGTCTGAATATCAGTTAGTTCACTCTGTTATGATCTTTGATAGGATGATATATTGTATACCCGAATATTGTCCTTTAAACTTACTTCATCAGAGCATTTTATTTCAGTCCATCCATATTTTCTGATAAGGAGATAAAAGTTTATTCTGCCCCACTTGCTGATTTATATCTGTACCTTGTCTGGTGGATGCCAGCGCGAACCAGAACACAATCCCTTGGGACTTTGATGAAAAGCAACAAAGGGCTCTTTGATCTTTCTCATTTATCTTCAATGACAGCAAAGTCCCACAGTTTTCTGGCCTTTAAGATATATGTCCAAATAGTCTCTCATGGTTCAGAACTCTTACATGTGCAAGGGGAGGATTCTCTCGAACCCATATCCAAGATCCAGGCCCTAGCTGTGAAATGAATTTGCAATAAAAGGTCTGACCTACACCGACTTGTCACACTGAGCATTCTGCAGGAGGGGGTCAGCCTCACAAGAAACTTTCTCATTCACACCTCCTCTAGTCACATTTTTTGTTTCTTTACTTGTTGCATTAACTCCCCCTTCCATCTTGCACAACCATCACTTTCGTCAGTTAATTTCTCCTGCCTTCCACCCTATTAGAGATCTTCACCTTTCTTACTTCCTCCCCTCCCTCCTCTCCCTACCTCTAACAATTGCATGATTCTGTGATTTTGCGATTAGCCTTGCTTCAAACCTGTTACACCTTTCGCTTTTCCTGTTCTGATGAGAAGTCATTGACTTGAAATATTCACTCTATTTCTCTCTCTGTAGATATTGCCAGCATTATATATTTTTTTGCCGTGAATGATAACAATTGTTTTGACAAACTATTTGCATGAGGTTTCCCACCCCAGTCTTAAGTCAGTACAATTTGGACATAGACAAAATCATCATCACTGAATATGTGGACAGGTTCAGCTTATTATATTGCAAAAGGTAAAAGACAGACCTGCAAATTGGTACTCAACATTAGTGTGTGGCTTAACAAAAAGGTGGGCCATGGAGAATGAAATGAGGTCGATTATTAGGTCAATGCCAGAACCACTGCACAGGAATTGAGTCTTGTGAAAAGGTTAATGATGATAGGAGTGTCAAAGCAAAAACTGTGATTAGATATTTTGGCATGTCAGGAAAACATGTGTCAGTAAGGGATTTATATTTGTATTGTTAAATATTAGAAATAAGGGTATATATTAAAGTGGGTTTAATTCAGAGGTTCTGTGCGAGAGGAGTAAAATTCTAATTGGATTCATGCTCGACAAAGGTCTACTGCAAGGATTTGGTCAGTTCAATCTGTACTTTTATTTTGCTTCGAGAGAATTATGGCATGAAAAGTAAACAAGCTGAGAGAAATCAAACGTCATTGCTGAGCAACCAGGGGCATCTTTAGGGTAGGAAGGCTTTTTGGGTGTTTCAACTGACTTCATAGCAGTTGGCTATAGAAAGCTTGAGAGGGAACAAGTCTCTCAGCTTTGCTCGAAGAAAACCCATACCATGGAGTGATGGTGAAGAAAACCAGCGCTGGAGACTTAAAAAAACAACAACTTAAGGAAGCTAGGGCAGCATGGTGGCAGAGTGGCTAGCAGTGTTGCCTCACAGCTTCAGGAACCCGGGTTTGATTCCGACCTCGGGTGACTGTCTGTGTGGAGTTTCCACATTCTCACCGTGTCTGCGTGGGTTTCCTCCGGGTGGTCAGATTTCCTCCCACAGTCCAAAGATGTGCAGGTTAAGTGGATTGACAATGCCAAATTACCCCTTAGGGTGGGGTTTCAGGAATAGGATGGGAGACTGGGCCTAGGTAGGGTGGCCTTTTGAAGCGTTGGTGCAGACCTGATGGGCCAAATAGCCTCCTTCTGCACTGTGAAATGAAGAGAGGTTTTTAAGAAGTCTGAGGCTAAAGAAACAGGAAAAACAAGTACTAGAACAGAGTACTGTTCAAAAGCTGAGAAGCGATTGGCTGGTGAAAAGCCAAAAAGATATCTGAAGTGAAACATGAATTGAAATTATTATGGAAATCGGTGGCTGGATCTCAGAGCTTGTGTAAAAGCATTTAAGATAAAGGAAACCTGAAAGGAGATGTGGAAAACCTGGTGCTGGATTCCTTGTTAAAAGTGGGGCAGAAGTTTTGTTTGAAAGGATAGTTGGAAAACCTGGAATGGATTCCTCATGAAAACAGCTAATTGAAAGCATTGTTTTCAAAGAAGATTTTAAAGCCAATCTTGTTGGGAGTAGAGTTTGGAAACTTCCATGTGACAATCATCTGGGGGAACTGTGAGAGAAATTCAGCGAAGATCGGTTGAGTCGCATCGGCCATTTTGTTAAGAGTGGGCAGTTACTTTTTAGAAACTTGTTTGTATAATTTAGCACAATGTTTAGCACTGCTGCTTCACTATGCCAGGGACCCGGGTTCGATTCCTGACTTGGGTCACTTTCTGTGTGGAGTCTGCACCTTCTCCCCGTGTCTGTGTGGGTTTCCTCCAGGTGCTCCAGTTTCCTCCCATAAGTCCCGAAAGACATGCTGTTAGGTGATTTAGACATTCTAGAATTCTCCCTCAGTGTACTCGAACAGGCGAGTTTCACATGTTTCTTCATTACAGCGTTAATGTAAAGCCTACTTGTGACACTAATAAAAATTATTATTATTAATTTGTAATGCTAAAGGGGGAGAAAAGGACTATTGTATTATAATCAAACTTTACATGTTTAATTTTTTTGTTGTTGTTTAAAGCTAATTGTTAGCCCTGTGACTGTTCCGCCATATTTTCTAGGAAAAAAAATGAAACACTACGATTGTTTGAGCCAGGGTTCCACCCTGGAATCTTCCCATCCAGTAATAACTAACTGGGATCATAACAGACACTGCAGAAATTGTTGTGCGCAGGAACTCTTCATTACTACTTGTGTATTCCTTCAGCTTGTCTCCAGAATTCCACAGATCCCATCAGAGTTCAAATTGTACTTCCTAATTCATATTTGACCTTTCAGTAGAATCATAGAATTAACAGTGCAAAAGGAGGCCATTTGGCCCATCGAGTCTGCCTCTGCCCTTGGAAAGAGCACCCTACCTAAGCCCATATCTTCACCCAATCCCCATAACCCAGTAACACCACCTAATCTTTTGGACACGAAGGGTCAATTCAACATGCCAATCCACCAAACTTGGACAGTGGGAGGAAACCAGAGCACCTGGAGGAAACCCACGCAGACACAGGGAGAAAATGCAAACTCCACACAGTCTCCCGAGGCTGGAATTGAACCTGGGACCCTGTAGCTGTGAGGCAGCAGTTCTAACCACTGTGCCACCATGCTGGAGGACACCACAGAAGACAAGATCCTGCCAATTACTGGCATGTGCAGCTCCTTCCTGTTGTATTGTCTTTGTAAAATCTATTGATGCCACTTGTGCACTTGAATTTCAGAATATGACATTCAACGACATACAACATGAACCATTCAACATGAGTCTGCTTTTGTAGGATAAGGTAGCACAAAATGATAGGGAGATGATGATGACAAGAGTAAACCACAAATTAGAGCCTGCAAAAGGCTCCTCAATTAGGACCAGATAATTGTGACAGAACCGTTACATTTTCTTGGCGGGATAAATGTTCTCTGTAATTTGGCCTTGCATTCAGAAGACCTTGCCCATCATCCTGCTTTCTATCATTATAAAATAAATACAATAGAACTCCAGCATGTAAAGTGGAATTTTGATAACCGAGAAAGATATCGTTTGAAACAGTCAGTCAAATGTACTAATCCCTTATGGTCCAGCCCAGCCGCACAACTGTCACACTGTCAGCTGTGACATACATGACAGCTCACCTCTCACCTCCGAGGCAGTAGGTTGTGGGTTCAGGTCTAAGACTTGAGCACAAAAAATTAAGGCTGACTTTCCAGTGCAGTACTGAGGCAGTGGCAGATTCGGTGTTCAATCAGCACCTGTCTACCCTCTCTCAAGTGAACGTGAAAGATGTCATGGAACAAATTCAAAGAGGAACAAAGGATTTATTCCTGGTCAGCTAGCCAATTTTAACCCTCAATTAATATCACAGAATCTGGTCGTTATCACTTTGGTGTTTGTGGGAGCTTGCTTAAATGATGACTGTGTTTTCTACATCACAACAGTAACACAATTTAATTTATTGCAAAGGACTTCATGACCTCAGGTGGGCCTAAAAGGCATTATATAATTGTGAGACTTTCTTTTGATTTACATGAAATATAGGAGTTATTGTCCACAAAGAATTACAGCGAAATAACGGCCGGGTCTTCGCTTCTCTGGCTGGTTCTACTGCGTAGATATCCCAGATGTTGCACTGGAAGACCCGTCAGGCGTCCTCAAGGAAGAACTACATGGGAATTTCCTGGGAAGTTTCAACTTCTTTAGGGCACCCTAGAATCTTCCCATCCAGTAATAGCCAACTGGGATCATAGCAGGTACTGCAGGAACTGTTGTACGCAGGAGTTCTTCATCACTACTTATGTATCCTGAAACTGGAACCCTTCAAACCCAAATCACCGCCTCCCACCCCCAACCACCAGGTTGCACCCCACCTCCTCCCATATCCACCTCCACCATCTGACACCCCCAGACCATCAGTTCACACCCCACCCCTGACTACATGCTCCCCCCCCCCCCCCCCCCCCCACCTGTAGAGTAAAGCACTTGATGCTGATGGAAATATGATGTTATATCACATGACTAAGTAACAGAGATCTGGATGGAAGAGAAACCCAATCTCGTGCAGAGTTACTGATAATAATGGTTATAACAAACCACAATTTTGAATAGTTTACTCATGGAAAATAGACCTGACACACAACAAAACATACTGACAGCAAATAAAAGACTCAAAAACACCAATACAAGATTTCAGGCCTGGCCAGCCTACAGACCCTTAAAGGAAGGAGGAAAAGAACGGATTGACAACTCACCGAAAAGGTGGGAGCACTGCAGGTGCAGCAGATACAATCAGAGACACAGACCCAGAGTCCAGACAAAGACCAGAATCAACAAGCAATGTCAGTGAGGCAGCAACTAGTCCAGAGCTTGGTACAAGGGTGGCTTCAGCACTGCCACTCCCAGAACCCTTGCAAAGCTCTGAAGGCTCACAATAAGCTCAGCCCTGCGACACTCTTTCTAGTTTGCATAAAAAGGTACAAAAGAAGCAGGTCAGTATTTTACTTTATGCAGTTGGAGCTACAGCTGGCAATGTAATACTGAGACAGGGACTCAATGAGATTTTAGGCTTTCATCAGGGGGCCCTCATATTTCGGTGTTAGCAGAAATGTAATCATACAATGGACAAAATTTAACAAACAAGAAAAACAGGTGAAAGCATGGATTCATTCATCAATCAGGCTAGTAGAAAGTTGTGACGATGAAATACAGAGGGATGAACTGATTTGTGGTCGCATTGCATGTGCCCATAAGCCATTGCTCACTCGTCTGGGCATGAAGGAGATTGCGAAGATGCCACCCAGAATTCAACACTTCAGACTGACACCAACGGGGTACGATTCAGTAACTGAGCATGTTCAAGGGAATTACCAGACAACAGCAGATGCACTATCAAAAATATCACTTGAAGGAAATAAAATTGAGGATTTGAATTAAATCGAGGAGGTGGTAGCGTATATATCTCTCGCTACCAAACACCTACCGGCTGCTGCAAAGAAGCTGCAGGGGATAAAACAAGCACAACAGTAAGGTGGAAATGAGTCCAGATAAAAGAATTCTGTCTCAAAAGATGGCCAGATTAAACTTCTAACAACCCCCCCGGCAGGATTCTCTGTCCCACCAGCCCCATATGCCGGTGTGTCGCGTTCCCACCGGCAGTGGCATCCTCTGTTCTGGCAGCCGGCCAATGGGGTTTCCCATTGTGGCCATTTCACGGTGTCGGAAAAACCACGGGCGTGGGTACGCTGCTAACGAAGCAGAGGATCCACTGACGGAGAATCCTGCAGCAGTTCGTTGAACAGAAAAAGCACCTCAGAATTATTGAAGATCTCTTAGTTTTTAATGACAGAACAGTCATTATGGGAACATTCTGCCTGATACATGTCACTCTAGATGAGTCACACAGCAAGTGTGACTGCATTGTCCATTCAGGAAATCTAATGTTGGACACTATGTTTAGAGTTTTACAAGCACATTGGATATGGTTAGTACCTTGCATGTTGTAAACAGCTGAAGGGAGCTGATACAATCCACCAGTCATTAGGACATACAGCCTACTTATCTAGCATCACACTGGCACTAAATTTGATATACCTCATTACTCATTTCTGTGATAGGCAGACATCTGGCTTGATGGCAGCAACTTCTTCGTGGTGAATGTCACTTGTGCTGCTACTGCATGGTAGCAGAGTGAAATGGCTAGCTCCAGCTGTTGCTCAAATATTTGAGACACTTTACACTTGCAGGGCAATTGGGGGTAGGTTCAGGAATAAAAGTGGCAGCCTTAGAAAATTCCTTGAGTTTGTGCATTTTATAACAACTTATCTGATCGGGGTATCCATTATGTTAACCAAGTTAAGATTAGCAGTCAGATCACACAGCAGTCAGTATGTGCTACAAGCTACATACATTGTGGGTGGCACAGTAGTATAGTGGTTAGCACTATTGCTTCACAGCGGTAGTGTCCCAGGTTCGATTCCCGACTTGGGTCATTGACTGTGCGGAGTCTGCATGTTCTTCTCATGTCTGTGTGGGTTTCCTCCGGGCACTCCTGTTTCTTCCCACAAGTCCCAAAAGACGTGCTGTTAGGTGAATTAAACATTCTGAATTCTCCCTCCATATACCCGAACAGACGCTGGAATGTGGTGACAAGGGGCTTTTCATGGTAACTTCATTGCAGTGTTAATGTAAGCCTCCCTGTGACAATTAAGATAATTATTACACGAGGCGCTGTCCTTTTCAATGAAACAAAAGCTTGGGGGACCACCATTCCCTGATTTATTCCCCATGGCAATTCCTTGGTCAATCAGAGTAGATCTGCCTAGTTTAAATTTGAACAAAAGCTTTGCAGTTAACTGTTCCCTGGTGCATTGTCCATGGCAACATCTCTGCCAATCAGAGTCGACTTGCCAACAAATAAGCACTCTCGTATCGGTATTCTTGTGAACTGTCCCGAGGGCTGTGAGATGAAAAGCTTCATCAGCATGCATCTTCCGTACCACTAAATGACAGCTAGATATATATGAATCATCACAGGTGTCACATACAAAAATAATGGCTGACCTTGCTTTTATAGACTATTAATATTAATGCCAACCTTCCAAAGCAACAATGCATGGTGTCAGAGATTATTATTTTTTCACTGGTTTAGTTGCAACACCAGTGCTATTGATATTCATATAATTTATGATGTCAATCATTATTTATAACTATTACTGCTTGCTTTCAATAGCAAGGCCTGAGTCCTCAGATCCAGCTGAACAAAAGAGTCAACAGTTTGATGGTGAAATGGACAAGTGGAGTATACCTTTTGCATACTTTCATAGCCACTAACTATTTTCATTGGTTACTAATATTGATATGCTCTGCTAGTCTTAGTTCTCCTGTCTGTTCTGGGTCATCACCCATTACAACAGTCAGTGGTACTTCTTTCCTTCTTGAGCTACTTGGGTCATTAGTTCACTTGTTGTTTGGCACTTATTGAACCAGTACTGAGTAGCAAAGATTTGGAACATGCTTTGGAAGCATCCTACGGAAGTGCAATAAAAATAAAACACTGCGGTTGCTGGAGATCAGAAATAAAATCAGAATGTGCTCACAAACCTCGGCAGATCTGGCAGCATCTGCAGAGAAAGGCACAGAGTAAATGTTTCAAGTCTGATATGACTCTTTACTCTGGAAGTGTAATTTACACATTGTGTTATTGCTGCTTTCGTGGATTTTGTAGTCATTTTCCAGTGCATTTTTGTTTTGGGTAAGGCAGTACCTCATGTCTGGCTTTTTTGGGGAATTGTGAGATGGATCTCCAATGGACTACAAATTCTGGATTAGCATGGGGAATACTGGATAAAGGAGGATGATGGATTCAAAGTATTGTTGTGCCTAAACCACAGTGTGTCTCAACACGTACATGGTGGACAAATGACTACAAGTCTGTTTCATGAAACAGTTCAATATTCATTTGCTATCACACAATTGTTAGTTATTCAATCACACACACATACAACATAAGTTGAACTATAAAGCTAGTATGCACAAGAACTCAACTTAACTTCAAGTCACTGGCAACTACCGGGAAGATATGGCCTTTATTTGTCACCCGCAGTCTTGCAGTTCTTGATAGTTGGTTGTTGGTCTTCATTGCCCTTCACTCAGGTCTTCCTTCTATTAGTGTCGTGGATGGTCTTTTTCTTTGGCTGGTGAAGGGTCACCATTGCTGGTTGCTGCTGCAGAGAGAGAGATCAAGGGGTTGCGCAGCACCTTTTAACCTGCTTGGATTTCGAGCCCTTTGGTGGGCGGTCTCTGGGTCATTGTCAGTCAATTGATCAGGGCTCGATCACCCTGATCAATCAAGTCCAATCAACGGCTGCCACATCAACTTCAGGGTGGGCACACAGCGGCCATGCCTGCTAGTGTTGGGGCAGGTAGCCCCTTCTAAATGAAGAGTTTAGGTACCGCTGTGTCTGGTAAACAAGTGTGATTGACAGGACAGTTTTATTGTTCCTGGGATGGCCTGGAGATTGCTTTTATCCTGTGTATTGTAGAGTCTGGGCTGCAGTTTATTCCTTCGTGTTTATTTGAGCTGCAGCCTGCTTGTCCTCGAACTTGGCCAATTCTCTCAGCATCCCTTGCAGGACGCCACTTTAGGTGGCTGTTTGCCACAATATAAACGGCAATTGAAGGATGCCTCATATGTAGTCTATCCAATTGAGACAAAATTACTGATAGACTGTTGATAGATACATTTATGAGGAATGGACTGTTTTGTGAGATGCCACTCAAAGGTTTATATTAAACATGGTCAAAATCAGAAAACATGATGGATCTTGTTGACTTGACCAAGTTCAAAAAGTATCACGTTTGTTATTTCTTCAAACTGCTTGAGAAAGACAGGTGCACTTTCAAAGGACACTAACTCTGAATCATAAGATATTAATAATGGTTAAGGATGATGCCAGATGTCACGAACTAGGAGAAACACCAAAACCTTTGTGAAATGATCCAAAAACATGAGCTGAGAATGATTTTTAGGTTTCAAGATGCAATGAAATATTAAGTTGCTAACAAAGTAAATGAACTCTTCCTTGCTGATCATTCTGACCTTTAATATGCACAGCACGGATAAAGTTGTATCGCATCTTGATCTGAAAAAATTGCCATGTCTTAATGTCAAGAAACATTTTGGAGCGTTTAAAATTACGCAAGGTGTTGGAACCTAAGTTGATTCTTAGAATTTGTACCTTAAATAGTTTTAAATAACACTGCATGTGTGATAGACTTCTGCATGTGTCAGTCCCAAAAAAAGTCACTTGACACCATAAGGCACAGTTTAAGTGAAAAATGTAGTTGTGTGCCATGCAGCTGTGTTTGTAGTTAAATAAGGAATAAAATGTTCCCAAATGAATGCTGACATCATCCACATGAAGCAAAACTTGTAGACACGTTCAAGTTTAATACCAATATTCTGGACATAATAGATACCAGATTGCAGTATATGGTCAAGGTTACCTTCAGTTCCTTGGTTGAAACCATGGGGAAACTCAGGGAGGGAATCAATGTATACAGACTCAAAGGATTCTGCTGGTACATGACTAAATACTGTGCAGTCTGTGCTCTGGGTTGTAGAGCAATACCTACACATCGATGTCCCTCTCTAATGGGCTTCCGACTAGCTCTGGGATTGGTGTGGGCTTCCTGCGATGTCTGCACAGATGCATCAAATCTCTGTCAACTGAAAGCCCCAGGCAGTAGCAAAAGGTTGTTTACAGCTGTACACTTAGTAAGAAGGCATATTGAGGTATAGCTAGAACAGAGCTACAACTGAGAATGTCACTCAAATAAAATATGTGCTGCAAAAAGTAATCACAGGATAACTCTTTATTTAAAAATATGGGTCGCGATTCTCCGCCCCCCACGCCGGGTGGGAGAATAGCGGGAGGGCCTCCCGACATTTTTTACGCCCTCCCGCTATTCCTTCCCCCCCACGCCACAAATCGGCGCTCGCCGTTTTTTACGGCGAGCGCCGATTCTCCGATGCTGATGGGCCGAGCGGCCGGGCCTTCATGCCCGTTTCAACACGGCAGCAAATGGCCGTTTGGGGCATCTGGGGGCCCGATTGGCACGGCCGTGGTACTGCCGTGCCAAGGAAGGCATAGGCCTGCAATCGGTGGCCACTGATCGCGGGCTATGCGTCCGTAACGGACGCACTCTTTTCCCTCCGCCGCCCCGCAAGATCAAGCCGCCACGTCTTGCGGGGCGGCTGAGGGAAAAGACGGCAACTGAGCATGCGCATGTTGCGTTGTCCAACCTGCGCATGCGCGGCTGACATCATCGGTCGTGTCAGCCGGCGTGACGCTTGACGTGCGGCCTTGACGACTGTCGTCAAGGCCGCGCCGCTGTGACGCATGGGGCTGCGCTCCTAGCCCCACCCGGGGGGGGGGGGGGGGAGAATCGGCCCCGGAAGTGGGCGTGAAGGCTGCCGTGGGTCACGGCCTGTCCCACGGCAGCCTTTACGATTCTACACATTTGCGGAGAATCTCGCCCATGGTTTCCTTTTTCCTTTGGTGTGTTCTCATTACAGCCTTGGTTCAAACATGGACAAAAGAGTTGAATGCCTGAGGTGAGAGTGCCAGCAAAGCAGCGCTTGACCAAGTATAATATCAAGGGGTCCTAGTAAAACTAGAACTAATGGGAATCAGGGGGGAAGCAGTCCACTGGTTGGAGTCATACATAGCACAAGGGAATGAAGTGGGGATGTTCACTGATGACCGCACAATTTTCAGCTCCATTTGTGACTCCTCAGGTATTGAAGCAGTCCATGTCTATGTCCATGTCACTCACCATATTGACTTGGATGCTGCTGGGTCAAAATTCTTAAACTCCCTCCCTAACAGCACTGTGGATGTATCTACACCCCGGGTACTGCAGCATCTCAAAAAGGCAGCTAAACCACCCGCTCAAGAATGATGCTCTTGATTTTTTAAAAATTAATTAAGGGATGTGGACGTTGCTACCTAGGCCAGTATTCGTTGCCCATCTCTAAATGCCCTTGAGAAGGGGGTGGTTAGCTGTCTTTTTGAAATCCTGCAGTACCCGGCGTGTAGATACCCAGCAGAATCCAAACTGAGCATCCATGAGCAAGTTATTGCTAAGTAAGTGCTGTTTGATGATCTCTAGCATCAGACGACTGATGACCAAGAACAAACTGACGGGGGGTAATTGTCCGGGTGGGATCTGCCCTGTTTCTCATGTACAGGACACACTGGAGAAATTTTCCATGGTTAGGTGTTGTTACAGTACTGGAAGAGCTTTGCTAGGGGCACAGAAAGGTCTGGAGCACAAATCGAACATTGTCAGGTGTCATAGCCTTTGCACTATCCAGTGCCTTCAGCTGTTTCTTGATAACCCATTGACTGATTTGAATTGGCTGAAGACAGACACCTGTGATTCTGGGGGCCTCTGAAGTAGGCCCGGATGAGTCATTCGCTTGGCAGTTCTGAATGAAGATTGTTGCAAGTGCTTCAGCCTTGTCTTTTTGATCATTAAGGGGATCAGGGGCTATGAGCAGAAGGCTCACAGCATGGGGATGAGAAAAATATCAGCCATGATTGAATGGCGGAGCAGACTCGATGGGCCGAGTGGCCTAATTCTGCTCCTATGTCTTATGGTCGTATGGTCTTATGGTCTTTTGCACAGATGTGCTCGGCTCCTCCATCTTGAGATTGGGGATAATTGTGAAGCCTCCTCCTCCAGTGAGTTTTTTAATTGTCCACCACCATTTCATGGCTGGATGTGACAGTACGGCGGTGCTTAGATCATTGGTTATTAACATTATTGGTTATGGAATTGCTTAGCTCTCTTACTTGCTGGTTGTGGAAACATTTCAATTCCTAGAAGTAACTTCTAACTTAACACTGCCATGTCTCCAGGTGTGACTTAGGGTGGAATTTTAGAGTTTCTTCACTCCGTCTCCACTGCCGGCTTTTTCTGCCATATTTTTTGACATTTTATCAGAAGGAATCCCCTAGGGTCTGTACTTACCTGTGCGCTCCAGCAGGGACTGTTCATCAGGTCCCCATTTGTCAAAAGGTGATGCAGACCCGTTGACATGACCTCACGCTGACGGGGTAGGGGGTAGTTCCTGAGATTGGGGGTTGGGGGGGGTGGGGGGGGGGGGGGGGGCGGTAAAAGATACAGCAGAGAAGCCTGCAAATGATACTTAAATGGATGGCAATGGGCTTCCCAACCTTGTATAGTTGAAACTCCATTATATCATTAGCAGTGGGCGGGGACAATGGGAACGGGAAACCCATTGACGTTAAAGCTGTTTGGGTTTCCATCGGATTCTCCACCCCATCAGCTTTCCCGACTGCTGAAAACGTGTGTGGAGAGCTCTGGTCTTGGAGGACCTTTGGAATCTGACTTCTTCTTTGTTGTTGGACTCTTGCAGGGAAATCCGACTATTTTCTCACTATGCTTTTTGAAAGAGCTTGTTGTTTGCGAATTCACTGTTGCGTTTTCCTACAAGGATGACTACACTTCGAAATATTTTATTGGCAACAAAGGGCTTTGGACCTTTCTGGGGTGGTGAAAAGGGTTATAGAAATAAAAGTTTTCCAATGCCGTGCTTTAATGCCTTTCCTATTTTGACCAGGGGTACAAAAGCAGCTTTGCTGTCAGTTACTGATTCTCACTGTCAAACTGCACAATGTGGAACTCAGCAGTGAGTTGGGAAAAAGCTGATGCTTTGAGAAGCAGCTTGCTCTGGTCAGATTTCAAATGGCAGCTCGAATGAGCCCTGAAGCGTAGAGAGTTATGCCTGCAGTACCTTCGGAAGCCACAGCCTGAGTCGTGCTTATGATGGATTGATCGTTGTGCGACAAGTTGACACAGCTCAGTAATTATGGCCTGGGGTAACAACAGGCATTGTATAAAGTAGTTGTGTCCAAGTAATTGGTCACGAGATAATAGACATGCTCCTTGTTGCAATATACCTTTATGGGATAGCAGCATGACATCACTAAAAGGGACGTATGTCATGCGATGCAGTCAGAGTTTCACTTTTGCTTTTGAGCAGAGCACACACATACACAGCTCTGCAGGTGACGTCTTTAAGCTTTTTATCCATGTATATCTGTTCTCCTGCGCCTAGTTTGAGTAAATAAGCCCACAACATGTTGACCCAATTCCTTATCAGTGATTAGTGTGTGGTAACCTGACAGGGTCTAGTTTTGAGCCCGATTAAATTTGATATTTTAAATCAAAGAATTGGGCACATTAAATCAAACAGCAGTCAAACCTCAGGCAGGCTGTTGGGAATTCAGACTTGACTAAAGTCAAATACACAACCGACAGACAAACTGCCAGAACATATCTGGAACAGACCTGTCAATCACCCATCAGGAGATTATCGCAGCCTAGGAGGCAACACGGTAGCATAAATGGATAGCACTGTGGCTTCACAGCGCCAGGGTCCCAGGTTCGATTCCCCACTGGGTAACTGTCTGTGCGGAGTCTGCACGTTCTCCCCGTGTCTGCGTGGGTTTCCTCCGGGTGCTCCGGTTTCCTCCCACAGTCCAAAGATGTGCAGGTTAGGTGAATTGACCATGTTAAATTGCCCTTAGTGTCCAATAAAAAGGTTAGATGGGGTTATTGGGTTATGGATATAGGGTGGGAATGAGGGCTTAAGTGGGTCGGTGCAGAATCGATAGGCTGAATGGCCTCCTTCTGCACTGTATGTTCTATGTTCTATTAATATGTGCCGGTCTACTGTCAGTAGGCCAGATCGAGCCAAACTCTTGGGCACCCAGAGTTTCAGCTGTTACCTTATATGGGAACAGGTTATGTGCAGACCACATCACCAGAGATGGCAGGTTAGGGGAGGGAGGGAAGGCGGGCTCAGGTGTCCTGTCAAATGGTCATCCACAGGACCATTAAGTGCTGAGGCCCCTCTCCCGAGACATCACTGGCAGAAATTCAGAGGAAATGGCAAAATGGCGTGAAGGGAGAGGGATAAAAACAGGCATCCAAGGCACATAAGGAGCGAAGACTCCAGGCAGAGGCAATTGAGGCATCTGAGAAGGTAGGAAGGAAAAAAGAAGCTGCCAGCGAGACTTACCTCCATGACAACGGACGAGAGGGACTCAAGAATCGGGCCCACAGATCAATCAAGCCATCTTTGCGGGTAGTATAACCGAATCTTCAGTGTTTCTAGTGTAATATATTTTGGGTTAATTCATGGGTTAATTGTGTGTTTAATAAATATTGTTGAATTTATACGTGTTTATCCTTTGTTCTCCTCGCTATTAAAAGGAAAAACCTTTGTGTAAGTGAACTGAGCAAAAGTATCTGAATTGAGCAGATGCAACAGGTGCTTTCATATCATTATGGCAACACAACATGGTGCTCAACAGTGGTTATACAGCCTGACAGCAAGATTAAGTACATGGTGAACACTCTTGGATCCTACTGCATAATATGGAATGACCCTCGATGTTCTGGTTAGATTGCAACAAAATTGCAGTGTCAGAGAGTGTTGAAACCACAGAGTGGTGACTGCATCGAAAAGCTTTGAAGGCACAATGCCAGGGCGGTGCTCAAATAAAGAGCTGGAAAGCAGACGGACCCCGCGGGTGAGATTACAGCGCATGGCCTGTCAGCTCTGTGAGTGAGTCAGTGTGTGAAGAGGACCAGCACCAAGTTAGCTCAGTCGGGAAAGTGAGTATCCAACGAGAGGCCTGGATTGATAGTGAGCAAGGGAGACTCCAACAGAATGAAGAACAAAAACAAATCCGAAAAATCGGATCAGAGATTATAATGGGTAGAACTTCAGAAAAGTGGGCAAGAGCATTGTCAGCGCCATTCATATTAGGTACTATAGGAGAAGGATGGTCAAAGTGATATTGTTAAAATGTTCACACAATTTCCCAGTTTGAATTGGGATACAGGTGACCTACTAACTAAACTCTACAATCAATGTACAGAGCTATGATTTCTTGATTCAAGTGTGCCCGAACCAGACAAGCAAGTGGTAAAAATTCACCCAGTAATTGGAAAGAAGGTCTACCCAGACTTAACATGTCAGGATTAACAGAAGAGCTGAGGAGTCACTAAAAGCTGTGGGCTACATTGAAAGATGGGTTTAGAATCCCATTAAACTTCTACATTCATCAACTAGAGTTCATGTCA
This sequence comes from Scyliorhinus canicula, assembly GCF_902713615.1. Taxonomy (NCBI): domain Eukaryota; kingdom Metazoa; phylum Chordata; class Chondrichthyes; order Carcharhiniformes; family Scyliorhinidae; genus Scyliorhinus; species Scyliorhinus canicula. Next base: position 181,890,836 of record NC_052152.1, read on the forward strand.
TTTCGACAACAGGCTAAAGAATCCGTAGTCAACTTTATCAGCAGATGCAGAGAAAAAGGTATGTGTTGTGCTTTTTCAAATCACAGAGCTAGCAGGCAGAATTGGTTTGGTGATCATATTCATTCCCATGGAAGCATTCCGGAAAGGCCAGCCAAACCATCCCAAAGCATATAGCATTGAAGAACTACTCGAGAAAGTATGAAACAATCTTTGCAGGTTGACAAAGCTTAATTACAATCCTAATTATTGACACACTTACTGGAACATCCAAACCTAACAAAATACATGGTGCCATCACACCATCATAAATGTTTGCCAAAATCCAAATTATCTGCCCAAAGAAAGTTGGTAACTATTCATTATTGGCCAAGATTGACACAAAGGCAAAAGCATGATACTATCCAGGGATAATACAGGGTGGCACGGTGGAACAGTGATTAACACTGCTGCCACACAGCGTCAAGGACCCAGGTTCGATCCAACTGTAGATGACTGTCTGTGTGGAGTTTGCACGTTCTCCCTGTGTCTGCGTGGGTTTCCTCCGGGTGCTCCGGTTTCCTCCCACAGTCCAAAGATCTCCAAGGTTAGGTGGTTTGGCCATTCTAAATTACCCCTTTGTGTCCAAAGGTTAGGTGCTGTCGTGGGGATGGGGCAAGGGAGTGGGCCTTCCTTTGGAGAGTCAGCACAAACTGCATGGGAAAAATGGTTTCCTTCTGCACTGTAGGGATTCTATGATACTTGGATAGGTGAATATCCTTGCAATTTCTAAAATACACATATCCACAGACATGGAAGGCCTACTGAAACCTACTGCTGTGAAACCTTTAGTGTGCAATGCTTCACTAATTCCATGTGCAAGATCATAATCCTGGAGAGCAAGTATAATCAATCCTCCTGATTGTCACAAACGTTCTACATAATAGAACTTAAATGCCCAGCAAATGTAGGTCTACCAGTATGCTGTGACCGCACACTAGTTACAATCCATGGAATCAGTCAGACCTCACATGGGATATCAATGTCAGAATCTGTTCTTGTCACCTCAGTTCACAACCTAACAGCAAAATGTCCAGAATGTTTTGACAATATTGGCAGTTTCATGGGAGCTGAAACATTACACCTGCAAGAGAATGCAAGTCTGCCAATTTATCTGGTACATTTTGCACAATGCAAATGCCAGCAGCTACAAGAAGAAACAGCAAACGATTCCACACTACAGAAACTGTGATGAACCATCATTGAAGGATGGTCTGATTCAAGTCAACATGTCCACAAACACGGTGAGACAATTTTGTCCTTTTCGGGATGAGGGAGGCATCTCCCCAGAAGGTTAGGAGGTCACGAAATCAGAATCTTTGTAACCTGATATTCTTCAACAATGTTATCATTCACACATGGGGCACAGATCAGATGAGAAGACTCACAAGAGAGACAGTCTATTGGCTGAGTATGAACAATAACATTGAACTCAAGAAGTGCGATGCATGTCAAGAGCATATGCCAAGTCAGCACAAAGCACACTGTTTCCACATGAAGTGGAAGAATATAAAGAATTTAGGGCAAAGATTTAGGCTGGAAGGATAAGCTGGTCTGGGCCGGTTTGGGTGAGTGGTCTGTTTCTGTGCTGTAAATACTATATAATGCCGTGTAAATTTAAACACCAGAATGTAGGAGACTTAAAAAGAATGATGATGACCTTCTTAGATTGCTGTAGATTTTGTTCACCTGATTTCGCACTGAAGGCAAACCTTCAGGCTATTTTTCCTGTGGGCAAGAGGAAACCTAACCAGGCCAGAGTAAATGCCACCTAGTGCCAAACGTCAGCGACTACACTGCAACAGGTGCAAATTCAAGTCGAACCTCCAACTGGCAAAGTTCATGTCCGAAAACTTAACACACTCATACTATATTTGTGTGCAATAATTTTACCAAGGTATTAACTCAAGATCATATCTGTGCAAATAAAGCACACATAGGAAGGCAGTGGATAACAAGAATAGGTTTGCATTTAGAGCTTTACTTGAGCTCAGGAGGCCTCCAAATTATTTGCAGCCAATGAAGTCATTTTGAAGTACAGTCACTTTTGTAATGGAGGAAATTCAGCAATTGATTTATGCACATCAAGATCCCAGAACAATGAAGTGATAAAGTCCAGATAATCTGTTTTTGTAACCATACATATTGGCCAGGATACCAGAGATAACTCCTCCACTCTTCTTGAAAACAGTGGCTTGGGTCTTTTCACTGGCCCCTGAGAAGGCAGATGAGACCTTGATTTAACTTTGAATAGATGGCCCTTCTGATGGTGCAACACCCTCTCAGCACTGCACTGGAGCGTCAGCCTGAACTTTTGTCTTTAGAAGTGTTAAGCATTCCAACAAGAAGAAAAATCTTCTGTATCAATGCTTATCACGTCCTCCGGTTTTCCCAAGTGTTTTCCAAAGTTGCAATCTTTATCTGAACCGAAAACTGCTAATGTTAATGCAGTGGGATGTGCTCTCTAGATTGCCTGAGAATTGTATACTGAGAGAAACAGCAAAACTTATTCTTCTTATGAGAGTTAAATCAACCCTTTGAAGACTCCCTGGAGCACTACTTCACTGTGCTCCTCAAGCAATCATTCCAAAGCAGTTATGCAAATATGTTTGTTTATACAATTGGCAACTTTTTACCAACCAAGAAAGTTTCATTTTAATTTCATGAGAGAAAAAGCACAAATAAATGGAGTTTGTAACACAGGCTGTTGGCGCTGTTGTTATACATCAGAGAACCAGAAGGATGAAACCAGAGCCAGTCTTCACTTGAAATAGATTTATTTACAGAGTGAAATGTGACAGGTATATATCTCCTAATTGCACTATCCTCCTGTGTCACTAAGTGTATCTATATATTTGTTCATTTAACCATCCAATTAATACCTCCACCTCAATGGACCTTTGATGGGTTTTTGTTTGGCATGGACCAGAGTGGGCTGAAGGGCCTGTCTTCATGCTATAGATTCTAAGATTTTATCATTCTATATATGCTTAACTTCAATTGATATAATTAACTCATGTGTTGACTCTGTTATTATACTGAGTCTTTTATTTAATATTTAAGGTACCAATTAGTTTTTTCCAATTAAGGGGCAATTTAACGTGGCCAATCGACCTATCCTGCACATCTTTTGGATTATGGGGCGAAACCCACGCAAACACAGGGAGAATGTGCAAACTCCACACAGGCAGTGACCCAGAGCTGGGAGCGAACCTGGGACATCGGCGCCATGAGGCAACCATGCTAATGGCAGCACGGTTGCATAGTGGTTAGCACAGTTGCTTCACAGCTCCAGGGTCCCAGGTTCGATACCCGGCTTGGGTCACTGTGTGGAGTCTGCACATTCTCCCCGTGTTTGTGTGGGTTTCCTCCGGGTGCTCCGGTTTCCTCCTACAGTCCAAAGATGTGCAGGTTAGGTGGATTGGCCATGCTAACTTGCCCTTAGTGTCCAAGAAAAAAAGGTTAGGTAGGATTACAGGGATAGGGTGCAGGTGTGGGGATAGGGTGGAGGTATGGGCTTAGATAGGGTGCTCTTTCCAAGGGCCGGTGCCGATTCGATGGGCCGAATGGCCCCTTTCTGGACTGTAAATTCTATGATTCTATGAACCACTTGCGCCACCATGCTGCCCGATTATACCGAATCGAGGCATAATACGTAGTTTATCCTTCCTAATTGCAGACAGGAAAAAAAACATATTTTGGAAAACATAATTGTGGTGGCAAGCACTGGGCACACCAGGTCTTCCTTCTGTCAAATCCTGGCGGATGGGTCTGCCTGAAGAATCTCCATGCAGTCTGCACCTTTTGCTGTGACATAGGTTTTAGGCTCTCTCTCTTTCCTCATTTCAGCTCAGTGCAGTTCCCTGCAGAGATGTTTAGAGCTAGCAAATTGTTCTCTTTACATTGCACCCATCTCTGCCAGAATCTCGCTTTGATCTCTGCACTTGGTATCTTGCAGGTAGGGCAGCAGTACCATAATTGCTGGAATCCAAGGTGACGGAGACACTGCTGCAGCATGTGGTTTTTTCTGTGTAAGTAATGCTGGCTGTCATTTAGTAAATAAACAGCTTGAAATATACGTGGGCTTGTTGTTTCTTAAACATTGTGTAAAGTGAATACATTTGAAGTGCCCTTGGGGAATCAAATATATCCTATTTATTATCTCCATAATGCATCATTCTACAAATGCTCTTTGTGTGGAGTCAATGACTAGGAGTCTTTCTAGGAACAGGACCTGCTCCGCCCATCCACAAACAGTGCAAATGTTCTCGACTCAACCTTGCACTTCCTCACCAAACTCCAAACTGCAATTACTTTCCAGCATCCAAATAGAAATAACCCTGACATGATTTTGCATATTAATCTGCCATATCCCTGACATGGGCTAGATTAATCTGAAATATTAGAATTATAAGGTTCCACCGTGAAATACATTTCAATGTAAGGAACAAATTTATTTTACATGTGTGAGAGCCATTCTTTACCCTTCGGCACTCCATCCCTCTACCCAATTTAGACACTTATTTTCCAAAGGAAATGTGGTCTCCAATTTGTTTCAACTAAAACCTTGCAGTTCTCAGTGTTGGAGTTCATTTGCCAATTATAACGCTCACAGCTAGCAAGTTTGGGTAAAGCGACCCGAATACATTTTGTGTTTGAAAGTTCACAGTACAATCTGAGGAATGACTGCAGGTACTGTCAGGATACTGTCCCCACTTCACTGAGCTCAGCCAGAGCCGCCAGTAATATAGACCAGTAGCAGCTGTAGCTGTAAATGTTACTTAATGTGATTCCAGCTGTTATAATTTAACCACTTCTCTACGCTAGAAAGACCTTGTGACCCATCTGTGCTGAATTAGCTGCCAGAATGGAAGTTTGCCACGTTTAGACTTAATGTTACTCAGCCAGAGACGAGAAAAGGAAGCGAGTGTCGGTTTCAACGAACTGCCAAAATCCAGTGACCTCCCCCCCCCCGTCTCCAGCCCCATTGGACTGTAGACACAGAGGGAACTGGATTCTTTAGTTCACCTCGAGCACTGGCCATAAAAGCCAGCTTTTTGTCCCAGTGCTCTAGTCTGAGCTCCAAAAGCAGCCTAGAATGTGCTAAAATACTTTGTTGCTGAGTCGACAGCTGCTCCCACCCACCCCTCTCTCTTGGAATGGTCGCAAGGCCGTGATCTAACCTTGGCATTTCAGATAATGAATAGAATTTAGTCTCATGCTTGACAAAGCTACCCGAGAATCAGGATTAGATTACAGCTGTAATATCTGCCCCTCTTATCGGCAGTTTGTAATATATGCCAAACATTCTTGTTTCTCTTGACGCTTTGGGCTTCCTGGATCTGTGGATGTTTTGTTGGAGCAATTTAAAGAAAAAATGCTGCAGCTCTCATGCTGGTTTGTAAAAATATCTCAAACTCCGCACCAGTGGTCGATGATTGACACAAGTGGAAAATATATTTTAATACACCTTTGGAATGGGGAATTGATCTTTTTAACCCCTTTTTCTTTTCAAATTTTGCTAAAATGCTCGATGAGCTTTCAGGGTTCAGTTTTGGGAGAATATTTTCCTTTTGTAGATGTTTATAGATGTGCTATGCTTTTCCAGCGATTTTTGAGTCCAAACTGCAACACTTGCAGTTTCCTTTCTCATTTGTCACGCTTTCCCCTCTTGGGTGTTCTGGGGTCTACTGACAGTTGAAAGTAGTGTAATGATGTTCAGAGAAGGACAGCGAAGCAATGTGACATTGTTAGTTTCAGGTTAGAGAGAAATAATCTGAGGATGATTACATAGAAATCTTACATCCAGCAAGGACACTGAATTTTTCCACTGTTCATTGATATGGCCATTACCTGTTACAGATCAGTGTAAAATATTTAGGTGATAACCCTGCCAGAAATCTATCATCTGCACATTTATTCAGAAACGAAGGGCGCGATTCAACTGGAAAAAAAAATCGTTTTCTGGATTTGGGTGCATTTAAGACCATAAGACATAGGAACAGAATTAGGCCACTCGGTCCATCGAACCTGCTCCGCCATTCAATCATGGCTGATATTTTGTTCATCCCCATTCTCCTGCCTTCTCCCCATAACCCCTGATCCGTCTGACGAGGTTTTTCTCGGTGGCTGCAGCACCAAGACATCGCTATTCAACAGCACTTTGTCATTTATTTTGGCCTTGCGTTGTGTCTCTCTCCACCGAGGACACGCTTGGAGTCACATACTGCTGACAAACACAACAGAAAAGGCTCCTCACAGATTGGGGTGCCATTTTGGAAGTCTGTCCCGATCTTTTGCCCCCCCCCCCCTTTCAGCACCCCCTGCCCCATTTTCGATCCCCTCCTTCCCTCAACCCTGGGAACACCCCCTCACTCCCCCTTCACCTGGTAAGCCCCACTCCTGGGAGCAATCCCTGGCAGTGCCAACCAACACCCAGGAACTGCCACCAGGTCACCCTGTCAGTGTAGAGTGGCGCTACCAGAGTGCCTGGGTGGAACTGCCAAGGTGCCAGGATAGGAGTGCCAAGTTGCCTAGGTTCCAGGGGAAGTGCCACTCTGCCCTGTTCCCAACCGCTCAGCCACCTCCAATGGTTTGGGAGACCCCTCCACCAGAGTGTATTATGACTGGTCCACGTTTGTGGAAATCAATGCTAAACAGTACCTTGGCAAAGCCTCTCAAGCCGCAAGGACGAATCCCGCAAATGCATATTTATTAAATATGCTGATCTGCATCAAGTCCGGTGAGGGTGAGATCCAGATCGCGGTGCGCAGCAAGATTCTAAAAAAATCTCATGTGGTGTTTCGACGTTGAAAATCTAGCAAGAGGCCTCTTGCGAGATTCAGCTGCCCCGACACCAGGTTGAGTGCGATGAAGCTGTTAAATGGCACCCGAACAGTCTTTTTTGGGTATTAAGAAACTACAGTGTGAGAAATACTGATGCTAAATGCAAAGTGTACAGGATGCAATCGGAATGCTGTGACAAATTAGAAAAATGTGATCTATGGCTTTGCACAATTCCTTTTAATTCAGAGAGGAGAGCTCTATTTTGGATTTCAGCACTTACGCTTATCTCTGATATGTAACATGTGGGCTTAGCTGATTAACTGCACCAATGTTCATACCTGATCTTACCAGGCATGCATTGGAAACCTGCAATTTGGTTGTCTCAGCGGGTTTTTAGACAAAGCACATAGTTAAAATGTGAAGCTAAGTGAAGACAATCAGATGCTGCCCTAAGGTTAACAGCTTGCTACGGGAGCGTAATTACTCGAAATGTTGGCCATCAATGATAGAGTGCCATAGATGGCATGAACTATGCTTCCTGCAGCTGGGGTTTTAATAAGCTCCAGCCAAAGCAGGACAGTGCAAATCATTGCTGCTGCAGATGACCATCAGCTGCGCTAGCAGAACAGGAATCAACTGGACTGCATGCTTGTTGCATAAATGAAATCAGAAAGACCCAATATAACGTCTTTACCCTTAAACTGGGAGACAGGTTTTTCAAATTACTTATGACCACCTAGTCAGAAAAAAAATGTTCAACACCATTTTTAATTGCGACTCATCACAGCCATTTCCTGTGTCACATGGCAATATTATTGAAAAGTCTTAATACATGCCAAGCTACATGCTGATACCATTACTTTATAACTTTGCAACACTACAGGAGATGGTATTGCATAAGCCCACATACTGTGATTGAAGCACTGTACAAAATGTTCTATCTTCTCTGAAAACTGAAAAGTTGTAAAGACCCGTGTTTCAGCTATAACAGAAGATGGAACACAATAAGATGGGGTTTTTTTTGCTTTAATTCCATGTATTTTCTTGATCAAATAGCATTAAAGTGCAGTGTCATTTAAATTCCATCTTATCAATAGTGCCTTGGTGAAAGAGAAAGAACTCAAACAGATCAGTGTGACATTATTTATTTCCTAATAAAAACAATTTGGTATTAATGATCATCTTGTAAATACATTGGGTTCTTTTTATTCATCAACTTCTTATAATCCAATTAATTCACAGCATGTTGTTTATACTGAATGTTGCATTAAAGAAGACAACTTGCGTTTTTACAGTGTCTCAGGGTAAACTTTGTTTTGGTCCATTTTCATTGATTATTGATCATTTTAAAGCTGTTTGCTGCACTGGCAGTGGCCATCAAATTAAGCTGCAGGAGGGTCATTGGGAGAGCAGGACTGAAGGAAAAAGGACGTCATTGATGGGTCGCTGTCCACAGGGTACTTCAAAACACGGAGAAGCACTCAGTGTATGTCAATTTTTAAAACAGACAGCAAACCCTTCATCGGCACATGACTTGTGATGTACTTGGGGTTCAGGACCACAAACTGGATGCAATGAGGACAAATGACCGACTGGGGTGGATTCGCCACCGCCTGCTGTCGGTGGCGTGGTTCCCAGGGTAGCGGAGAATTCAGCATCAGTAGATGCTGACCAGTAGACCAAGTGTCTGTTTAGGAACATTTGTTAAGAGTGATCATCATATTGAGATTTAGATTAATAATGAAGGCAGGGATGACTTAAATGGGATAAGACTGGGTCCAAGCTAAAGGGAACCAAAGACTGACATTCTGGAATGATGGGTGATCTTTTAGGAGGAGATGCTTTGGATACAGACGAGGTAACATTGCACTAAGGGTGGAAAGGTACGGGCTGGATTCTCCAAAAACCCGGTTCAAAGAATCGCCGGGGGCCGGCGTGAATCCCACCCCCGCCGGCCGCTGAATTCTCCAGCACCGGATATTCGGCGGGGGCGGGAATCGCACCGTGCCTGTTGGCGCCCCCCCCCCCCCCCCCGGCGATTCTCCGGCCTGCGATGGGCCAAAGTCCCGCTGCTGTAATGCTGGTCCTGCCGGCGTGAATTAAACCACCTCCCTTACCGGCAGGACTGGCGGTGTGGGTGGGCTCCGGGGTCCTGGGGGGGCGCGGGGCAATCTGGCCCTGGGGGGTGCCCCCACGGTGGCCTGGCCTGCGATCGGGGCCCGCCGATCCGCAGGCAGGCCTGTGCCATGGGGACACTCTTTTCCTTCCGCATCGGGCATCAGCCTCCGCGATGGCCGACACGGAGGTGACCCCCCACTGCGCATGCACGAGGATGACATCAGCAACCGCTGACGCTCCCGTGCATGCGCGGACTTCCGCCGGCCGGCGGATTCCCTTCGGCCCCGGCTGGCGTGGTGCCAAAGGCCTTTCCCTCTGGCCGGCGGTGCGCCAACCTCTCCGGCGTGGGCCTAGCCCCTAAAGGTGAGGGCTTGGCCCCTAAAGGTGCGGAGGATTCTGCACCTTTGGGGCGACCAGAAGCCGGAGTGGTTCACGCTACTCCATCCCGCTGGCACACCCCGCCCCGCCGGGTAGGGAAGAATCCAGCCCACGGAAACCAACACTGGGGCTGAACGAATGATGAGGGAGATGGAGAACATGATGAAACAAAAAAAATGTGCATATCAAATGAATTATTTGTGCAAGAACCAGGCCAAATACAGTTAAGTTGAGAGGGGAAGCAAAGAGGAATTGGACAGCCTTCAAGGTGGCATGGACATGTGGTTGGAAGATCATTTCAGAGTCAAATATGACACAAAGCTGTGTGGTTTAGCCTCAGGCAGTTGCCAAGAAAAGAGCTGAAGTTGGTGGCTACACAACAGAGTTTGTGTCATTGACCATTAGATAATTAGTGAAATCATTCACCCATACAATGCTGGGTGAGAGATATGATCAACGAGACAACTTAGAAACAGTGGAGAGATAGAAAGATGTGGTGAAGTAAAATTTGGGGTCAGCAATGTACATGCAGAAACTGATGCTGTGCTTTTGGATGAGATCACAGGTTTATAATGGTACAGAAGGGGGCCATTCAGCTCTTTGAGCTCAAGCTGGCTCCCCAGAGAGAAATTCCCGATGTTATTCTTATTGTTCTGCGTGTTCATTTTCTTTGAATTTTACACCACTTAACTATTGCTAGTGGCATGCCCAGTAAAGGCAACTCATTTTCATAGCTTTTAGCATAGACTGTGCTTGTATGGAAGCTTCTGGAACATTCTTTTATTTGTTTATAGAAGACGCTGATGAACTGTTAAAATGTCTGCTGAGGAGTTAGAAACGTTTGCTTTTTAAGGAAAGACTGTCAAACTTCCAGAAAGTTATGAATAGATGAACCATGAGTGGGAGCCTGACCCAGAATGGACAAGAATGTTGCCTGTGAGATTCATGTCTGCCATTGTTCGAAGCTTACATAAATTAGAGAATAAATGGACTCTGAGAGGCTATATTTCAGGTTTGCAATTCAACAAAAAGAAGCTGACAAAGCCAGTTATCCACCAATTAAGTATGAAAAAGCACCATCTATCTCAATGGCCTTCAGCTTTAACTGGGGAGACAATGGCCATGTCACCAAAACTGACTTCTGACCCGGAGATCCTTTATTCTGCCAAGCCCCAGAAGAGACCTGGGAAGACTGCAGTAAAACACAAACAAGATGGTGGCTGTGGAAAAAGGTTGTGCCATTTTTGCTTTTTGCAAACTATTAATCATCCGCTACCCTGAGACTCAGACTCTGAGACTAGCTGCAAGTCATCAAACTGCTGAAGTATTCAACCTGTTCCAGTGTCAAAGTTCATCGGAGAACCATACATCCCAGATATTTAACTACTTGTTCACTTCACAAGACCCTCACTTCAACTTTAACTCATAAAATTATTGATGTGGAAATTATATGTCAGTGACTGAATTAACTGCAATCCATAAATGTGCACTATCTTTATCCATGTCTAACCTTTGAGTGTATGTGTGTGGGGCTTTTTGTATTCTGTGTGCATGCATGACACTGAGTGTTTCATGTTGTGCTAATTTGGTGGGGGTGGGGGTGAGAGAATAAATCACCACCTCGAGCAAACTCACAATAGCTTGCTGCTGAATTATTTAATTTGAATACACACTCCAGGGTCTGGCTGGTTGGCTCATTTAATCTTTCTCTCTCTGCCTTCTCGCCCCCTATCCCCCCCCCCCCCCCCCCGGGGGGGCTAGGAGCGGCGTTGCGGGAAACCCGGCTGCCGGGCCTTGACGCTTACGTCAAAGCAGCGCGCCAAGAATGACGCCTAAGTGACGTCAGCCGCGCATGCGCAGGTTGGCCGGCTCCAACCCGCGCATGCACGGTTTCCGTCTTCCCCTCCGCTGCCCCGCAAGACGTGGCGGCTTGATCTTGCGGGGCGGCGGAGGGGAAAGAGTGCGTCGTTAACAGACGCTGGCCCGACGATCAGTGAGCACCGATCGCGGGCCAGTCACCTCCTGAGCACGCCCGTGGTGCTCGATCCCCTCTTCACCCCCCCCCCCCACAGGCTCCACACTTACCTGTCGCGCGCTGTTCACCCGCCGGCAGCAACCAGGTGTGGTTGCCACCGACGTGACCCGTCGGGGTCGTCAGGCCACACTGCCCATCTGGGCCGGAGAATCGTCGGTCGCGGAAAAACGGCGAGCGGCGATTCTCCAAGCAAAACGCGACATGCCATTTTGGGGGGGGGGTGGGGGGGGGGGGGGAGAATCGCGGGGGATGCCAGAGCGGCCCTCCCGCGATTCTACCACCCGGCGTGGGGAACGGAGAATCGCACCCGTGATTTGGATCCCCAAGCTATGAGCCCTTATATGATAAAACAAGCATGTCGGTCCTGCATTTGCATTTCCTTTAGTTACAGCAAATATGTCTCCAAAAGTTGACAGAAGTACTACACATTAATCAATGTGAAGGACAGTTGATCAAAATTGTGCAGATTTTAGATTTATCAATAGCATTACAGTTTGGATGAATTCAGCATATCAATTCAGTCCACAAGGCATATATAAATATCATAGAGCATTCAAATTTAATCAACAGCTGTTCATATTTCAATCTCAGTTTACAAAACCTTCTGGCTGATGCCCATGAGATGGTTCAGAATGTATTAATCTCATACAGGCAGGGCAAATCCTGAAACTCTCACAACCAAATATGAACATTAATGCTGCAAAATAGCCAACTGTAATACATTGGTATGTCTGTTAAAACAATCAAAAAATTTTTAGATGGCAAAATGACCCAAACCCAGAGATTATTATTAATATTTGCAGTCATATGGATGCTGCCAACAATCATACATTACAGGACAAGAGCAACTCGCTACTTAACATCTTCAAAAGTCTTTCAACATTAGTCTTTCCACATCTCGTCATTTCATAGAATTTGCAGCACAGAAGGTGGCCATTCGGCCCATCGAGTCTGCATCAGCCCTTGGAAAGAGCACCCCATGTAAGCCCACACCTCCAACCTGTCCCCGTAAACCAGAAACCCCACCCAGCCTTATTTTGGACACTAAGGGCAATTTTAGCATGGCCAATCTACTTAACCTGCACATCTTTGGCCTGTGGGAGGAAACCGGAGCACCCGGAGGAAACCCACACAGACACAAGGAGAACGAGCAGACTCCTCACAGACAGTGACCCAAGCCAGGAATCGAAGCTGGGACCTTGGAGCTGTGAAGCAACTGTGCTAACCACTGTGCTAATGTGCTGCCCATAATCATAATAACACATGTGTGTGATTTTGCTATGTCTGTTTTGGAGCATTTTCTGCCTTTATTTCAGAATTCTAGGCATCTGCAGCATTTTGCTTTTGGACTAGTCCTCCTCTCCCACACTTGTTTGGTTATTTTGAGAGAAATGATCACAAACCGCATTGCACTCTTTCCCTGTAGCGATAAGGGATTCAATAGACCTTGTTCCATGAAAAATCACAAAGTGTGGGTCCTTTTACTATGCAGCTATCAGACCTAGCTCGTGAACGTTGTCACAGTATTGTCTATGATTGCAATACCCATTTTAAACAATCGTACCACTTGACACAGCTTACTGGAATTATCTCAAATATCTTCCTTCCTCCATTGGGGCCAAACAATCAATACGGATGCCAATCAAAACAGGGACAGAATATGATAATGCACCAGTGCTTGAGTATTTTTCTGATGCATCTTTATCCCATCTAAACAAATTAAACCCATAACATGCCAATAGTATTCATGAAATAAACTGATTTCATCTCAGAAATTTTGTCTGAGAGCTTATGATGAGAATGAAATATTTTCAATCTTTGCAATGAGTGGTAGCATCAAGCATCTGTTGGCCAGGAACAGCAAGATCTAAAGCATGACAATGGATCAATTTATAGTTATTGGAGTACCACTACATTAACTCATTCTTCACCAATGTGACATTGTTTTCTGGTGATCAGATATCATTTATAATGAAAGGTTGAAGCATCTGCCATGAAAACCATCAAATGTCACTGAAGAGGTTGTACCATTACAAGGATGCATTGTGGTAAAAGTAGAAGTAAATGGCAACTTCCCTGCTCTATTTGGTGAGACTAGGCTGACAAAGCTTAAACTCAACTGGGGAGCAATCAATCAACTAGTGGAGTCCAAGGGAAACAGACAACAACTCTTAAAGAATATGGGAAAGTGTTTGAAGGTTCGCGAGGCTCCATGGCTGGAGTTAAAGTACAATTAAAGATCAAGCCAAAAAGTAAACAAAAATGTCTCAAAACTAGAACGGTACCATACACCATCAGGTCAAAGTCAAAGAATAACCAGAAAGGCTAGTCCAAACATGAGTCATTCAACCAGTTGCTCCAATTGATTGAACAACATCAATAGTTCCTGTATTGAAATGAGATTGCTCAGTGAGATTATTGTGCGCAGGTTACTATCCACTGCTGTTGATTGAAAGCTTCTTTGTTGTACTGCCTGAAGATCAGAAGTTCAGTAAAATAGATCTATCACAGGCATATTTACCAATTAATGTGGTTGCAAAATCACAGCCGGTGCTCACTATCATGACTCACAAAGGTCTGTTTCATTACTGAAGACTTATTTTTGAATGAACGTCTGCTTCTGCTCTTTTTCAGAGGTTCATGGATCAAATTCTGAATGGGCTAAATGGGGTGCAATGCTATTTAGACGACATTCTCATCACCTGTATGAGTGAACAGGTACACTTGAAGAACTTGAAAGCTCCTCTGAAACATCTACAAAATCATAATCTCAAAGTTAAAAGGGAAAAGTGTGACTTTTTCAAGACATCCATAAATTATCTGGTCACATCATCGATAAAAATGGTTTATACAAGGGGCCGAAGAAGATGACAGCAATTTAAAAGCACCACAGCCTAAGAATTTAATGCAACTAAGGTCATTTTTAGGATTGATCAATTATTCTGGTAAATTTGTGCAGAATATAGCAATACGGTTGAAGCCTTTGCAGAATTTTTTATGTGCCCAACAAGTATGGCACTGATCAGAAAAAAAGTACATATACAAAGGTAAAAGATGTCTTACAGAAGTCAGTGTTGTTGGTTCTCTACAATCCCAAGCTGAAGTTCCAAGTTGCTTACGATGTGTTACCATAAGGGTTAGTGCAGTTGTCTCGCACATAAGGCCTTCAGGAGAGGAATAACTGATAGCCTTTGCTTCACAAACTCTTACTCGCGCGGAAACGAATTACGCTCACGAGGATCAGAGGCTTTGAGCATCATATTCTGGGTAAGAAGTTTCCACCACTCTTTTGAAGGATCATCGACCCTGGACTACTATCTTTGGCAGTTTACAAAGATGGTTTTTGATATTATAGGCACATACATACGATATCCAAAATTACAAGTCAGAGCAACATGCAAAATGCTTTGTCAAGATTGCTATTATAATTCAAACAAAAACCTGAAGAACATTTAGTCAACATCCTGTATTCCTCACTCATGAATAATGTACCTGTTACTTCATCTCAAGTACAGTGACATACAAGAACCGACCCATGGTTGGGCAATGTGATGGATATGATCCAAAAAGGAAATGCTATCAGATGTTCATCGTAAAATTCCAGACCCCATGCCCTATGTCACATGATGATTTGCGATGACAGTGCAGAATGGAGTTTTATTATGGGGAATCCGAGTGATTATTCCTCTGTACTTGAGTAGTAAAGTCCTTGGCCAACTGCATTTCCTCCCACATTTACACCCACCAACAATAAGCAATAATCAGTAGCAAATATGTCAATCCCCATATCAATAACAACAATCCCATCCTCCCACCAAACCCAAAACATTAGCCCGCATGTTCACATAAACAAATTAAAAAAAGGAATTAGGGATCATCCATAGTCACCAGTAACACACACAGCCCCCCTCCCCCCAACCCTCCCACCCACCCCCCACCAACTAATGTTTGATGTTCTCCATTTCTTGAAAGTGCATCATGAATAATGCCCATGAATTGTAGAACCCCTCCATCCTTCCCCTCAGTTCAAACTTAACCGTCTCAAGAGTCAATAATTCCAACAGGTCCCCCAGCCACGCCAAGGCACAGGGTGGAGAGGTTACTCTCCAACCTATCAGGATCCGCCTTTGGGCGATCAACGAGCGAAGTCTACAACATCTGCCTCCGCACCCATTTCCAACCCTGGCTCGTCCGATACCCCGAATATGGCCTCCTGGGGGCTCCAGTTTCACCACTTTAGAAATGACCCTAAAAACCTCCTTCCAGTAATCCTCTAGCTTTGGACAGGACCAAAACATATGAACGTGATTAGCGCACCTCCCCCCCCCCACTCCCGAAACGTTCACACACATCTTCTATTTCTTCAAAGAATCGGCTCATCCTCGCCCTCGTGAGGTGTGCTCTGTATACCACCTTCAGCTGTATCAGCCCCAACCTCGTGCACAAGGTGGAGGCATTCACTCTCTGGGGCACCTCACACCAGAACCCATCCTCCATATCCTCTCCCAACTCTTCCTCCCCCTTTGCTTTGATCCCTTCCAGTGGTGCCTTCTCGTCTTCCAAAATAGCTCCGTAAACTGCCCGCCAGTACCTTCGCCAATACTTTTGCGTCTACATTCAAAAGTGATATGGGCCTATACAACCCACACTCCGTTGGGTCCTTATCTTTTTTTAGCAACAGGGAAATCGATGCCTGCACCAAAGTTTGTGGCATCCCTTCCCTATCACCTCTTCAAACATCCCCACCATCAGGGGTGCCAGCTTATCCTTGAATTGTTTTGTAATATTCCACCGAAAACCCATCATGCCCTGCCACCTTCCCCGACTGCATCCTCCCAATCGGATCCTTTATCCCCTGCTCAAGTATCGCTCCTTCTAATGTAGCCCTGTCCCCATCCCCTAACCTCAGGAACTCCAACCCATCTAGAAATTCCTGCATCTCCCGGTCTTCCCCAGGACCTATACAACCTATACAACCTCTCATAAAATTCCTCAAAGACCTTCTTAATCAGATCCGGAGCCACCACCAACTTCCCTGCCCTATCCCTCACTTGAACAATTTCCCTTACTGCTGCCTCCCTCCGAAGTGACCTGCTAACATACATACCTTATCTCCATGCTCGTAAACTGCACCCCTTGATCGTCTCAGTTGGCGCACCGCCTTCCTGGTAGATAGTCGGTCAAAGCTCGCCTGTAGTTCCTTCCTTTTTTCCAACTTCGCTGGGTCCCCATTTTCTACATAACTCCTATCTACCTCCAACATCTCATCTATTACCTTCTGCCGCTCCAACCTCTCCTCTTTGTCCACCCTGGCCTTAAATGAGGATCACCTCATCCCCCACCACCGCCTTTAGAGCCTCCCAGATAACTGCCTTTGACACATCACCCGTACAGTTGAAATCTACATATTCCCCAATTACCTTTTCAATTTTGTCACAGAATCCTTGGTCCTCCAAAAGTTCCACATCTAATTTCCACCCTGGCCTCTGCGCTACCCCCTTCTCCAGTACCATATACACCCAAAGTTGAGCATGATCTGATACTGCAATTGCCGACTATTCCGACCCCTTAACCCCAGCCAGCAAAGCCTTCCCCACCACGAAAAAGTCGATCCGCGAGTATACCTTATGGACTGCTGAGAAAAGCAAGTACTCCAGTTCCCTCAGGTGCAGAAACGTCCAAGGGACCACCCCTCCCATTTCCACCATTAGCATGCGCGAACCGGCGAAGGCCTTTCGGCCAGCCCCGACGCCGGGCGGCAGGCGTCAAAGGCCGTTGGCGCCGGTTTTGGCGCCAGTCGGCATGGCGCCAACCACTCCAGCGCGGGCCTAGCCCCCAAATGTGCGGAGAATTCCGCACCTTTGGGGAGGCCCGACGCTGGAGTGATTGGCGCCACTCCGCTACGCCGGGACCCCCCGCCGTGCCGGGTAGGGGAGAATGCCGGCCCAGAACTCTAAAAAGTGAGTAATCAATCAAGGAGAGTGAGTGCTCGCCAGAAGGTACACACCAATGAGAAATGGGTACCTGCTGCATTCCGAGCAAAGACAAGTCCAATATCATGCACCATGAGGAATGATGAATGAGTTTGGTGCCAACCAGCTACAAGCTTCACAAAGTGAAATCGCGGAAACGTCTCAAGGACATATTTCTCTTGGACAATGTAGCCAGCAATACTTCGGATCAGAGGCCAGATGCAGAGACAAGTTCAGATTTTGTTTCTGAGGACTTCTCAATACTGTATCTATAAATGTGGAAACTGGAGTAACTTCCAATGCAGTACCACCTACGAAAGGAAAAGAGGACACTTCCAAGGCCTTGAGGAGCAGGTTCCAAAACATTTGAATACAACCTAAAAAGAATAGATGTCCATCTGAGAGACTGTCTTATTGAGTTGTAAATGTGTACAGCAATAATGCATCAGTAGGTCAGATGGAAAAAATGTTGAGCAGTTGTCACTGTACTCAAGAAGTAAAGGAGGAGGAGTGTTACATATCAGAGAATACATCCTTGCTGGTGAAGCGACACATGATGTGTAGTGATGTCAGCAGAATGTTTGCACAGGCTTCAGTTCTCCATCTAGATTGTAAGAGCAACATCCCGAATAAAACCTCACATTGTGTTTGTAAGAATCCAGAGTGTGGGCACCTCCATGCCTTTTCTTTTTGTGGCAAACTCAAAGATTTAACACTATTGATAATCTGCCTGGCAACTTGTTGCCCATTAACTTAACCTGTCTCCACACCTTTGCATCAAAGGAGGTAGTGAGGCAACACAGTGGTTAGCACCGTTGCTTCACAGCATCAGGGGGCCCCCCATTCGATTCCCGGTTTGGGTCACTGTCTGCACGTTCTCTCTGTGTCTGCAAGGGTTTTCTCCAGATGCTCTGGTTTCCTCCCACAAGTCCCGAAAGATGTGCTTGTTCAGTGAATTGGACATTTTGAATTCTCCTTCAGTGTATTATTAATGGATGAAAAGTTAGGATCTGTTGCTGATACTTTTAATTGTCATGCAGAAATTGTTTCTTTAAACTGTTTCTGAACTTAAAGATGAAGCTGAAATTCTGCAGCTCTTTTGGTACAGTTCCATCACAATTCTGGGAAATGGGCTCCAATCCAGATAAACTGCGTCCTGGCTGCCACTGATTTGAAAAATGCTGAATAGAGCTCTGCTTCAATAAAATTTAGAATATAAAAAATCCATTTGCTTTTTTTTAAAACATTGAAAAACTTACTGATGTTCTGCCAATCAATCAATCTCAGAACCTGTTGTTTTTCCATTAAGTGAAATGCATGAGAAGCTTTGTTCAATTTTACATGGGTCTGGGCCTGTAAATCACATTGCGTTGTTGAAACTACACAAGGCATTAGTGAGACCGAACCTAGAGTATTGTGCACAGTTTTGGTCCACTTATTTGAGGAAAGATGAAATGGTATTGGAGGCAGTCCAGAGGAGGTTCACTGGGTTGATTCCAGAGATGAGGGGTTTGTCGTATGAAGAGAGGTTGAACAGTTTGGGCCTATACTCTCTAAAGTTTAGAAGAATGAGGGAGATCAAATTGAGGTATACAAGATGATAAAAGATATAGATAGAGGAGACATGGAGCAGATGCTTCCTCTTGTGGATTATTCTAGAACAAGAGATCAAGGGCGGGATTCTCTGACCCCCCGCCGGGTCGGAGAATCGTCGGGGGGACGATGTGAATCCCGCTCCCGCTGGCTGCCTAATTCTCCGGCGCTGGGGTTTTGGCTGGGGCGGGAATCGGGCCACGCCAGTCGGGGGTCGTTGGCAGCGGGCCCCCCGCCCGCCGATCTCCGGACCACGATGGGCCGAGTGGCCGCCCGTTTTCGGCGGGTCCCGCCGGCGTAAATCACAACAGGTCCTTACACGTTGGTCTGGCTCCACGGACGTCCTGTGGAGTCCTTGGGGTTGGGGGGGGGGGGAATCTGGCCCCGGGGGGTTGCCCCCATGGTGGCCTGGCCCACGTTCGGGGTCCACCGATCCGCGGGCGGGCCTGTGCCGTGGGGGCACTCTTTCCCTCCGCAATGGCCGCTGTCAACCTCCGCCATGGCCGGTGCGGAGAAGAACCACCCTGTCCTTGCACTGGGATGACTCCAGCACACGCCGGCGCTCCCGCGCATGTGCCAACCCGGCCAGCCGACGGAGGCCCTTTGGCGTTTGTGGGCGTGGCGCCAAGCCCTTCCACGCCAGCTGGCGTGGCGCAAAACATTCTGGCGCTGGCCTAGCCCCTGAAGGTGCGGAGGATTCCGCAACTTCGGAGCGGCCCGCCGCCGGAGTGGTTCACGCCACTCCTCAGCATTGGACTGGCCCGCCCCACCAGTTTGCGGAGAATCCCACCCCATAGTCTTAGGATAAGAGCTAGCAAATTTATGACAGAGTTGAGGAAAAAGGACTTCTCCCAAAGGATTGTGAATCTATGGAATTTGCTACCACAAATAGCAATGGATGATGGGACAGTGAGAAAATGTAAGGAGGAATTAGACAAATTTTGAATTGGTAATGGGTTGAAAGGTTATTGAGAATGGGCAGGGTGGTGGAGTTAAGTACAGAATGATATCAGCCATGATTGCATGGCGGTGTAGACTTGAGGGTCCAAATGGCTTACTTCTGCTCCTTGTTCTTATCAACTTATGAACATCAGATCGTTAGATTAGAAATCCCAAACAGTGTTTTCTGAAATTCTCAACTCACAAGAGGATTTTATCTAGCTGGGAAAAGTACTCTAATGCATCTCATTATTTGAACAATGCTGGTCAATGGAATTAATGGTTAACTTACTTTTGCAGGCCAAAGCCCTGCAACAAATCACCGTAGTTCAAACACATCTGTGTTACAAACAGCATCTGATACTGAATTTCAAATTGGCAGAACATTCAATACTTACCTATCAGAATACTCTCAAAGCCTCGGCAGGCTTTGCCCCGTGGTCACAAACTCTCCAACAAGGCAGCATTTTTTTTTTGACTTTCAAAATCTGCACCAGCAGATGAAAATAGTGGGAAGTGAGGCTAATTTATATATCCTTTTGGGCTCACAATGGTAACCCCAATCTCAGAGGATATGCACAACACAAGACCTTCCTGACAGGCAAAATGGCTGACAAAATTACTGCAGGTTGGGAAGGCAGAACAAATTCAAATTTCTAGCAATAAAGAATTGAATGAATTCCTGAACCATACCCCCCCCCCCCCATGAAGACACAGAAATCTGATACTTGGTATTAATTGTAAAAAGGCACATCCCGAGTTTCTGACTAAATGAAAAAAAACAAGGAGCTGTTTCTCCAAAAAATGGGGCTATGATCCCACGCAAGGTGGCAGCCTCCAGCGGCCCGCCATGGCAGACTCGGACCGCGGACCATCAGAAAGAAAGAAGGTCTCCCCAATCGGCCCGCGCCGCTTCATCTGACCCACCCAATCGCTGCCCCGGCAGCCCATAAGGCCCACCCCCGGTGATGAACCCCTGCACCCCCCCCCCTCCACCAGAGCGGCCGCGGACTGAGTCCCGACCAGCCAGACGTGGTTAGAACCACGCCGTCGAGAAATCAGCCGGTTGGAATCGGAGTATCGCTGGGAGGGCTTCTGGCAATTGACCCCCAGCCATGCAGCGTGATTCGCAGGCGAGCGATTCTCCCGGGACTGGAGAATCGCGGGAGCGGCGCCGGGCCATATTCGGGCGTAAAAGTCGATTCTTCTCCTCCACGCCAAACGCGATTTCGGTGCGGGTCTGCGGAGAATCCAGCCCAATGTTTCCAGATGGAGCCTTCTGCTTGGAAATGAAATCCAGGGGAAAATAAATTCCTCAGAACAGAATATCAGAGTTTTCCGTCATAGTTTGCTGCAGTTTTGTGCTACTTAAAAAGATCAGCCTATTTCTCTCAGAATCAGGCTTTCATTTTTAAACTCTGCATACAGGTGCTTCAGACTCCAGCAGCTGCCTTGATCCATTCTCCAGCAGCCCGTGATATTCAACTCTCTGGCTTGAATCGGGATCAAGCCAAATATCACACCCTTATTTCAGACTCCATAGTACCTATATAAGCAGTGCCCATCGGAGATCAGCTGGTAGCATTGTCCTACATGTTATTAAAAGACAAGTGTTTAACAGAATAAAGAAATTGGCAGCTTGCTAATAGTACTGGGCCTATCATAGATGACTACAGTGTAGCAGCAGTATCTCAATTTACTTAAAATAAAATCATATCGTACAATAATGTTAAGGATCATGCCTTTACCATCTTGAAGTATTTTAGTGCAAGAAATAATTTTCTAAGTGCAGTCACTACTGTTATGTAAGTAACCAGAAAAAAAAGCATAATATAACTGTTAAATTTGCCATACATTGTCACATATTCGCCCTACTTCCTGTGCAAGTACAGCAGATATATTTTCCAAAAATGCGATCTCATCCAAAGATGCTCCTTTTAGTTATGTAACTTCCCATCATCGTCAATTGCTAACAGAATCGGTACTTAGCAATTAATTATCGTAAAACAAATTTCTTTGAATGCAATAACCTCTAAAATACAGCTATCCAATGTGTTCAAATCAAAGCAAGATGTGTTGGTTTACACTTCGACACCTCAGTCATGAAGTTCTGAGCATTGAAGTCTGTGATATGGAAGTGAGCTGATAGATCAGCTTCTTTCATCTTTTAAGAATAGGTAATCAAGGCATTGTCATTTTTCTTCTTATCTTACTTTGAGGCAGTACACTTTACACAATGAGAGGGTACAAGGTCATTTTACATCACAAAGGTGCACGAAGACCAGACAAAACTGTTGAAGGGATTATAACTAAAGTGTTATACCTTATATGAGAAATGTAATAAATTCTCAAAATCGTGATCAGAATTTGCTGTGAATCAAAGCTCGACTTGATTCAATTCATTCTGAAGTAGAACAACCTATAATTTTATGTGACTTCTATTACTAATCAAGAAAAAGTCACAAAATGTTTTATGTAGCAATTTCCCATTCTGAATATAATAATCGTGTATTATTATTTCACATTTGATAGGGCAGAAAAAAAGTTGCATAATATTTCACAGATTGTACTGGAAAGGGACTGTTGAGACAAAGGATCCAGCTCACAAATACATAAAAGAGTGAACATTTCCTGAATATCATGAAGGTTTTGAAAGGATCTTTTAACTGGAATATTTGGTTTGTACTATAATGGTATACTATAGATTGTGAGACATAAATAAAATACAACTATGTCCTTAGGTCAGAATATTTAAGCAAATGAGAAGTCTGTATTTAGATGCCACAATAATATGGAAAGCTACAACCAGGAGAAATGGTGAACGAAACAAGTGCAAAGAAATCTGACCCTAAGAAAATCCAATACAAAATGTTTGCTCACTATTTCTCTCCTTCCCTTGCTCCTTCTAACATAATCAATTGTATGCTAGATGTGTGTGTTGGGATGTGTTCATTTGGCAGAGTGAATTTGTTATGAATCAGCACCTGTGTTTTCATACACGCCATTTCTGATGTTGCAGGGTTAACATACATCAAATTTACAGTAAAATCAGCCACTGGTGTTGTGTGGGTGGCACACCACGTTGTCCTTATTTCATATGATAGGTGGAAATATCAAACTCTGAACTTAAAGAAAAGAGAATCAAACGGGAGACATAACAGGCATCAGCTCACCTAATTAATACTAATGTGGTCCAAGGCTGAATTTTGTGCCAGCTTTGGGCCTCCTGGTTGGGGAGCACGCCTCTGTGTCTAGCGCCTATTTACAAAGAAATTTAACCTCAGTATACCTATCCATTTTGAGCCTGCTAACATATTAATATTGTAAATAGCCAGTTCTAACTATCATGCTTCCGGTACGGTAGCACAGTGGTTAGCACCGTTGCTTCACAAAGCCAGGGTCCCAGGTTAAATTTCCGCCCAGGTCACTGTCTGTGTGGAGTCTGCACGTTCTCCCCATGTTTGCATGGGTTTCCTCTGGGCACTCTGGTTTCCTCCCACAAGTCCGAAAAGACGTGCTGTTAGGTGAATTGGACATTCTGAATTCTCCCTCAGTGTACCCAAACAGGCGCCAAAGTGTGAAAACCAGGGGATTTTCAAAGTAACCTCATTGCAGTGTTAATGTATGCCTACTTGTGGGGCATGGTAGCACAGTGACTAGCACAGTTGCCTCACAGCTCCAGGGTCCCAGGTTCAATTCCCGGCTTGGGTCACTGTCTGTGCGGTGTCTGCACATTCTCCCTATGTCTGCATGGGTTTCCTCCGGGTGCTCCGGTTTCCTCCCACAGTCCAAAGATCTGCAGGTTAGGTGAATTGGCCAGTGCTAAATGGCCCTCAGTGTCAAAAAAAGGTTAGGTGGGGTTACTGAGTTATGGGGATAGGGTGGAGGTGTAGGCTTAATTAGGGTGTCCTTTCCAAGCACCGGTGCAGACTCGATGGGTCGAATGTCCTCCTTCGAATGTAAATTCTATGATGATAGAAATTATTATTATTCGTAAGTGTTCTGATGAAGGGCCATGCGGACTCGAAAAGTTGACTTTTTTTTCTGTCCCTACAGATGCTGCTGGACCTGCTGAGGTTTTCCAGCAATCTCTGTTCTTCTTTCAGATTCCAGCATCCGCAATACATTGCTTATTCTGGTAAATTGCATTGCAATGCCAAAGAAGAACCCTGATACTATTCCCCCCCCCCCCCCCCCCCCCCCCCCGCCAATTCACAGATACCGCAGTCTATTATGGCACCTTTATCATTTACTTTGATTGAGATCGAATAACTCAGCAAGGATCAAATCTGGAGGAAAAATAAATTACAAGCTTAATCGGAGGGCAACAGCTCAATCATCTATAGAAATGATTGGATGCAAAAAAGTGATGTGCCATCTTCCAAAGCCAATGGCATAGATAGCGCAGGAGTCTGCATTTTGTACCAGTGCATCAACCATCTACTTAATGTCCCATCTATTCATATTATACTTGATTGGCCGCATTGTTCCACTTTGAGCAGAAAAGTAGGAAAAATTGCGTGCAATTTTGAGAAAAAATATAATCGGATATTACAGATGGTCTATTTCCAATGACATAAAAGAAAATGGAAAAAAGTGAATGAGAAACTCTCCATTGAAACATTGTGCTCGAAGTATAAAAATTAGCCTGCGTGCAACTTATATAATTTCAATCTCATCTTAAAGTAATTGAATCAAAAATGGATGCAGCACAGAAGAGGGCCATTCAGCCCATCACAGCTGTGTCAGTTTTTGAGCAGAGCTATCCAATTAGTCCCACGACCTTATCCCCACAGCCCTGTATTTATTTTCCTTCAGCTATTTATGCAATTCCCTTCTGCAAGTTCCTATTGAATCTGCCTCAGCCAACCTTTTAGGCAGTGCTTTCTGGATCAAAATAATTTTTTAGATTTAGAGTACCCAATTCTTTTTTTCCAATTAAGGGGCAATTTAGCGTGGCCAATTCACCTACCCTACACATCTTTGTGGGTTGTGGGGTGAGGTCCACGCAGACACGGGGAGAATGTGCAAACTCCACACAAACAGTGACCCAGGGCTGGGATTGAACCGGGGTTATCGGCGCCGTGAGGCAGCAGTGCTAACCACTGCACCACCGTGCTGCCCCAATTTCTGGATCAAAGTAAATGGGTGGATTTCTCTCATGGCCCTGCCAGTGGATTCAATAGCGGGTGGGCTGGGGGGGGGGGGGGGGGGGGGGGGGAGAGAATTTGGCGGGAGTCCAAAAATTGTTTTCCCACTGCCGTGAATTCCCTATGGGATCTTCCACTGGGGCCCACCATGGCAGAGCGAGAATCCCATTCGAGGCCAGCATGTAACTGATTTGTATCCCGCTAATGGGATGCAGATGAAGCCCCAACCAGAATCTTCCCCACTCCCAATTCTTCGTAATGCCAGTGGGAAAGTCTGAACCAATTTGGTGTGCAGATCTCAGGACTCACCTGAACAATGCTTGCCTGTCTCCGGAATTGAGGCTGCCAGTAACCCTGGATCCTACAATACCAAAGCAGTGGGTGGTAGAGCATCTACAGGTGGATCTTGTAGATTTCAATATCACCAAGGATATCCAGCTTCCAGTCTCAGAGTGTTCCTGGAGATCCACCTTCTTTTTCAGGAGGTCCAACTTCTTTCCTCAGTGATGTGATGTCAGTGATGTTGGACACCTTTTCAATATGGCAGCCAGATATGATGGTGGGAACCATGCCATTATGCCCGCCCCACCACGGAATACAACGCTAAACCCCTAGATGCATAATTAATGAGATCAGGGCTGGAGGATATGGCGTGGCTTCCTGTCACTCTGGGAAATACCTCACACTCCCTCCCCCGCCAAAGGACTTAGTCCTGCATGGGAGCTTTCTGGCACCTTTTTATGCCTATTTCCTTAAATCTGTGTTGCCTGGTTACCAACCCTTTTGTCACTGGATATTTTCTTTTTCATTTACTCTATCCAAACTATTCATAGTTCTTAACACCTCTGCCAAATCTCTTAACCTTCTCTGCTCAAAAGGAAATAACTCCAGCTTCTTTTGATATAACTGGAGTTCCTCCTCCTGAGCAGCATTCTAGAAATAGAAAAGGTTTCTCTATTACAAAGCTAAATTCTAACAGTGGTCTCAAACATACTTTCATACAGGTAATTTCAGTCTCAATGTGAACTTGGTATTGTGATTGATCTGAAGACTTGCTAAACCGGATGCATAAACCTATGAGAAGAAACATGCATCATATCATTCTCCATTACGCCGATGTAGGAGTATGTGGGAGTGAGACCCTGGCCGGAATTCTCCGCTCCCGCGATAAATCAGGAAGGCCATTGTGAAATCGGCCGAGTTTCACGACGGCCTCGGAGGCCACTCCTCGCACCTAATTCACCCCCACCCGGGGGGCTATGAGCAGCGCTCCGTAAATCGCGGCCGCCGGGCCTTGACGCTATGTGACGTCAGCCGCGCATGCGCAGGTTGGCCGGCTCCAATCCGCGCATGCGCGGCTGACATCACGACGGTTGACGGCTCCAACCCGCGCATGCGCGATTGCCGTCTTCCCCTCCGCTGCAAGATGTGGCGGCTTGATCTTGCGGTGTGGCGGAGGGGAAAGAGTGCGTCACTTTGAGACGCCGGTCCACCGATCGGTGGGCCCCAATCGCGGGCCAGTCCCCTCCCGAGCACGGCTGTGGTGCTCACTCCCCTCTCCGCCCCCCACAAGCATCAAACGAGCATTTGGCACCCATGTTCACGACGGCAGCGACCAGGTGTGGTTGCCGCTGTTGTGAACCAGTCGGGAACGGCAGGCCGCTCGGCCCATGGCCCATACTCCCAGGCACATGGGATTGGATTCTCCGTCGGCGGGATCCTCCACTTCACCGGCAGCGCACTCACGCCCGGGGATTTCCTGACGGCGTGGGGGTGCCCACAATAGGAAACCCCATTGGCCAGCTGGCGGGATGGAGGATCCCGCTGCCAGCAGGGACGCGCCAGAAAACGGGTGCGACGGGGCAGGGAATCCCGCCAATGATATGTGTTCCTGGCATATGGAATTTGGGATCAGATGCAAGAACAAAGAAAATATGTACGCCGGAGGCTTAATAAAAGCCAAATTGCAGGCTTTTCCTGTCTATAACTGGATTACACTGGAAATATTGATGAGAAAGTCTCACTTTACTTCAACACTAAATTTGAAAAGGGTAAATCTACATTTAAGGCCTAACCTGATGCCATAACAAAGAACAGTGGGAGAATCTATCATTCAGGGATTCTCATTTCATGTTGCTTTCCTGTTAGGTTGGCCTCTCACTCGATTATGACAAGGATGTTGGGTGTGATTTAGCAGCCTCATTGTGTCTGACTCAATATGAGGCCGTTGAATCTCACAAGAGGCCTCTTGTGAGATTTTTGACGCATGAACGCTGTGTGCAATTTAACAAAATCTCGTGAGACGTTGCGATCTCGATCTCGCCCTCATTGGGCATCATCCAGATCTGCATATTTAAATGATCTATTTGACTCATCTTAATATGCCTTCGCGAATTGTTCCGGTGCCCGGGATCTAATCCCCGCGTCTAGAAAACCTCTCAAGGGCACCGTTTAGAATTAATTTCCACAAATGTGGACCAGTCATAATGGTACCTGGGGGCATCTCTCATGCATTAGAGACCTCCAGATTGCTGGAGATAGGGCAAAGTTGCACCTTGGCACTCTGGCACCCGGGCACCTTGGCTCTACCAGTCTGGCACCTTGACAGTGCCACCTGGGCACCATGGTACTGCCAGGGTGCTACTGCCAGTTTGGCAGGGTCACTGCCAGGATGATAAGCTGATATTAACACGGTGCTCGGGTGCCAGATTGGCACTGGCAGGGATCGAGCCAGCGGGGCCTTACCAGATTGAGTGGGGTGGGTGGGTAAACAGGTATTCCCGGGGGAGTCCCCGAGGTTGGGGGCCGTGAAACCGGCGGGGGGGGGGGGGGGGGGGGGGGGGGGGGGTTGCTGAAAGGAGGGTGGTGAAGATCTGGGTAGCTGGACAAATTGGCCCCCTGAATTGTGAGGAGCCTTTCCAGATGTGCTGGCCAGCAGAAAATAACTCAAATGTGGCTTCGGTGGAGAGAAAATCCCTCAGGCCAAAAAAAGGCAAAGTGCTGTTGAATAATGGGGTGTTTCTTGGTGCTGTAGCCACCGAGAAACACCCTGATAAATGTGCCCAAAACCAGATAAAGATTTTTTTTTGCTGAATCTTGCCCGTCATTTTTGAAAATACAATTTCTATTTTTATCTGAATAGAGTTAAAGAAAACTGAAACCCGAGACAGGCGATGGAATTTCTTAAAAAGAAAAATGCTAAGTCTGCTGCAACACACGCAAATTTTGTATTCCACCAAACAGGATGAAGAGAAACACCAAAGCCCCACGGGGAGTGTGGAAAACCCATCCCAAATTGATTCATACCACCCTGAGACTTTTCAAATGTTTCTGAGATAAGACATCAAAATGCAATTACCTGTTTGGAAACAATAACTGAAGCAGACATGAACTAGTAGAATTACTCTGGAATATACAAGTGCTGAAGTAGTTCAAGATCCCCTTACTAAGCAGGAGAGTGAGAGATAAGAATATATCATGTTGTACTGTACACAGGAGGATCTGGGTCTCTCATTTTCTTGGAAGTGCTATGCCAGGTTTTCAAAGTGACCATCTTGAGTTGAAAAACTGACTGCGAAAAAAAAATTGTGGAAATCTGCTCCATGCAACTACACCCAGGAAGACAGCTGACCAATATGACCGCAATGTTGAATCACTGTATCAAGACCAATCAAGCAACAACTAATCCTATATTC